>NC_134362.1:105106877-105795863 GCF_048569485.1 Anomaloglossus baeobatrachus
TTGCTTACCCAGTGGGTGAAACTAGCAAGGTATATCCCCCAATGTAGTCTGTGATACCTGGGTGTGAAGATAAGTCAGGAGTCAGGAATTGGGTATCTATCTGTATTGCTATAATCTTCTTGCTACATTCATACCTGTATTGGTGGTCCTCGTGGTGGGGGTGTCTGGAGGTGCCTAGGAGTAGTAGGTAATCTGCCATGTGCAGCTTTTAAACCGTTATTCCACCTCCTCAGGCTCAGATACAGAACAATATTCCACACGCTTGACCCATTTTTTAGGACTCAGACAGGGCCCAAAAGGAAAATAAGGTGCAGCAAGAAGAGGCACTATAGGGGCAACAACATCCTATCAAGTTCAGACACGCTCCCAGGTATGACAAACCTTGTTTATAATATATCGTCGTATAATTTGTCTCCTTTGGAAATTGATGTATTACAAAAGGGATTGTCTTTCTGTCTTACACCCAAATTTAACACGTTTGTACTAGACCAGGAGCTACAACGCTTCTTTAGGACACTCAGGCTTAAATCACATTTTTTAAACAAGGAGGGAAACCCACCTTCTCAAGTATCTGTCACACAGGGGGACATTTTTTCCCTACAGGAATTGAATCTTAAAATCCCAAGCTCTTTTAATCCACCTAAACTTTACCACCGCATCGAGACGTATATTTCCCTTGTCTCTGATGAAGTTGACAAAACTGTTAAATCTATTGAGCAGGGTGAACTTAAGGTCAAACATAACATGACAATAGAAGAGAATAGGGCTATACAAAATTTTAAAAACAACCCTAAGATTATCATTAAGCCTGCGGATAAAGGTGGGGCGTTTGTAATAATGGACAAGTCTTACTATCTGTCAGAGATCCACAGACAATTAGGGGATACATCCACCTATCAAACTATCTGTTGTGAATGTCAGTTATGCCTTGGCTGCTGTGAGGCTCCCTCTTGTGGCCAGGAATGGTTTAGTCAGAGACCAGGTGTGTTGAGCAATGGGCGTTTCCATTGCTAACTCTCTGCCTACTTAAACCCTGATCTGATAGCAGGCTATGCCGGATGTCAGTTGTTCCTTGCTCACCAGCCTGCGTCATCCTGCTCCAGACCACATCTACCTCAGATAAGTGCTTTGCTCTTTATTGTTGTTTGGTTCTTTTTGCTCTTTCTGAGTTTGTCAGTTTATTTGTATGCAGGGATCTTCCCTCTCAGTTGCTTAGCTGGGAATGTCCCTGCAGCTATGTTTGGAGTATTGCTCCTATAAGTCCATGTGTTTGTTGCTTCTTGAATTTGTAATGGTTCCTGCTTTCTGTTCATTGGTATGACAAGAGCGCCTGGTATAGGACAGAGTTCAGATCTAGTGATCTGAGGGCCTTTTTGTACTATCAGGTATTTGGATTTTTGCAGGATTTTTCTCTGGCCACCATCAGTCCCTTTCCTGTCCTGTCCTATTTAGTCAGTAAGGCCTCACCTTTTGCTAATCCTATCATCTATCTGTGTATTGTGTTTTCCTATATCACCGCAGTCTTTGAATGTGGGGGGCTTGCTATTCTTTATCTATTTTCTGAGGCAGAGAGTTATTCATCTTTCCTTCCTTTAGGATAGCTAGCGTCTCCGGCTGGGTTCGCGGTGCACAGGATGTTAGTTCACCCCTCGGCTACTTCTAGTGTTGATGGTTAGTAAGGGGATGGCGGCCAGATTAGTTGCCAATGCTCTTGTCACCTTTTACCAATGATTTATGGTGGTCTTCCATGGTACTCTTAAGAAGGAAAAAAAAAAAAGTCTGCTAAGAATATTTTTTTTTGGTGTTTTTCCTCTTCTTCTTTGGGTTCCGTGGAAGATTTCTTTTTTCTAGCATGGATGAATTGGGTGAGCGTGTTGCTCATCTTGATGCTAACGTTCGTCATATAGAGTCTTATCTTGCACAGACTCCCCTTGCAGAGCCTAAGATTCCCGTTCTTGATTTTTTTTCGGGAGATAGGTCGAAGTTTTTGAGCTTCAAAAATAATTGTAGGGGGGCGGAGCTAGCCGATGGCGCGCTGAGACGCTGAAAGACGGAGCTCCCACACACCCGCGGTGAATTCCCACACTTTAAAGGCACTCACCGGGTCCAGGATCAGCAATGACGCGCAGGAGAGGACAGGCGACGGGTATACAAATTCCAGAGGGTGAAGGTACAGATATTGCCCGCTTTTTCGGGACCTCAGCCTCCCAGCCTGACACCGCAGCTCTGTCTAAAATGGCGACGGCAGACACTGAGGCAGGAGGTAACGCTCAGCAAACATGCAGTGGAGCGACCTCACTGCCTCCTCACATAACAGCAGCCAGCTCAGCCATAAGCATAGATAAAGCACAGCAGGACACCACAGAAGGGAGTGTTGAAAACCCCCTGTCCCAGGCACAACAGCAACTCCCAGATGAGCTGCAGGCAGAGCAGGGCCCCAGCTCTGTGATACAGCAGACCCCAGCAGCCATGGGAAGCAGATCTGTGACACCTGGAGAGGTGCCTGTAATACCACAACAGCACTCATTACCTAAAGAACAAAGACCCCCCCACCCCCAACACCTCCACCCGCAGAAACAAGGGAGAGAAGAATAAATCAGACCAGACACAGGAACAAGAAGAAGATTGGGATTGGAAAGCACATATTAGATCAATTCCAACCAGGCAGGAAATGGACTCTTTACTGGGGAAACTGAGAGAATCCCATAAGCAAGACATGGCCTCCATACAATCAGAAATCAAACAAATTGGCCAGCGTGTAGCAGCTACAGAAGAGGTTCAGGAACAGATATTTTCCCATATAGATTCACATCAACAAGTCCTATCAAAGCACACAGACCAGATACAGGACATTCTGACCCACTTAGACGATATTGAAAACCAGCATCGCCATAATAACTTGAGGATCAGAGGCCTCACAGAAGCAGTGGAACCATCACAGCTAAATGAATGGGCACAAAAATTCTTTACCCGTCTCCTCCAACGTGACTCAGAACAACGCATAGAACTGGACCGCATCCACAGATCCCTAGGCCCCAAATCTCCTGATCCGGCCAGACCAAGAGATGTAATATGTCGGGTCCACTTCTATAAAGAAAAGGAGGCCATACTACAAAGATGCAGAGAGAAAGGAGCGGGTACATATAAAGGGACACCTCTAATTGTCCTACCAGACCTAGCACAGAGGACACTGCAACTATGCAAGGCCTTAAGACCACTACTCCAATCCCTCAAAGATAAGGATGTTCCATATCGCTGGGGATATCCGTTCCAACTCACAGCAAAGAAAAATGGGAAGTCGGCGGTTTTCCGGTCCTTGGGAGACCTCTCCAACTTCCTATGAACTTTTGAACTGCCTATGATCAGCCTACCAGATTGGCCAACCCCGGGAGGCCCCGCACCCTTACCACCAAGAGAGCACTGGCGACAAGTCCAGAACAGACGGGGTGGGGGATCCCCCCAGGACATACACCGCTGATCATCGCTGATCATCCGAAGAAAAGGAGAAAACTTCTTGGAAAACCAGGAGGCGAGATGCAAATTGATTGTATTGAACTGTTTACCTGTTTATAGAACGTCATGTATCAGTACCGTCTCTCCCCTTGCTTACTTTCCTACCCCCCTCCTTTTTTTTTTCCTCTCTCATTGTCTCACTTAACCTGTTGCTCCCCCCTCCCTCCCCTTTCCCCATTCCTCCCCCTTTCATTATTTACATCTGGATCTGATACTGAGCTCTGGTTTAATAGCATTTTATATTGAGTTGATAGCCTCATGTCCTCTTCCTGATATGTGATCCATACCCAAAACACACCAAGTGATTGGGGGCATGGGGGAGAGGAATGGAAAAGAGATTAATCACTATCAGATTGCATACGTTAATCGTTATTCATATTACTTATGGGGGTTCGCCGCGGAGGGGAGTTCCTGAAAGGCCGTAGGCTTTCTCGCACCTCTATTAGGGACGTGGCAGAGTGCCACATTAGACAGTAGTCTACCAGTATATACCCAAGACCAGTAGACACCCTAGTCCTACTTAGCTTATCTAACTTTTCTTTTTCACCACTATCTTATTTCTGCTCTTTCTCTTCTCCCCTTGGTTTTCCCTATACCCTACCTACCCTTTTCTGTGATGTCGCACCTCACCTTTTGCACTTACAATACTAAAGGCTTAAATAAACCCGAAAAGAGAAGTCAGATCCTATATCGCCTGCACAGGAAGGGAGTTAAAATAGCCCTATTTCAAGAGACACACTTCATAGCCTCCAACACTCCTAACTGTAAAACTAAAAATTACCCGACATGGTTCCATAGCCCAAACCCCAACAATAAGGTATGTGGGGTTTCCGTTGCCTTCCACAAGACATTCCAGCCAACAGTTCTCGACACGCTCATTAGCCCGGAGGGACGCTGGCTATTTCTTAAAATATCTTTCCTGTATAATACTTATACAATTGCTAACATTTATTTCCCAAACCAGGACCAGGTATCCTTTGGAATGGAGACTCTGGAGAAGCTGGGAGAGTTTGCGGGGGGCACCTGTATCATCTTGGGAGGAGACTTCAACCTTGTGCTGGATCCAGCCATGGCTTTGTCCTCTGGTAGGTCTGCAATCCCCTCCTCGGCACTACACAGATTAAGACGAGAACTAACATCCCTTAAACTAGTTGATCTTTGGAGGGTCTTACATCCCGGAGTCAGAGACTACAGTTTTCACTCCACAGTTCATAATAGCTACACCAGACTAGACCACATTTTCATATCCCACGACCTGCTAGACAAATCCCCGGGTTGTTCAATGGATGTCTTTCTTTGGTTGGACCACGCACTAGTATATGGGGAGGTTGGGGTGAGAGATATGGGGGGGTGGGACACACATGGAGACTGAGTGACAACCTGCTCAAGAACGAGCAATGCCTGGAGGATATTCATAAAACCATTGAAAACTTCAAAATAGATCATATGGGAGATCCCACACCTGCCCCGGTCAAATGGGAAGCGTTGAAATGTATAATTAGGGGGGTCTGCATATCCCATGGATCCAGAATTAAAAAAAAAAGTGCAAGGGAACTAAAATAACTGTTATCACAATTAGGCCATAAAGAAATGATAAACAAAACCAAATCCAGTGACACCCGGAAATTTCCACTATCCGCCACCAAATATTATCTATTCTTGACCGAAAATCACTGTGTATCAGAGGTAAATTTCGTAGGAATATCTTTGAGTTTGGAGATAAAAGTGGACGATTGTTGGCCAGGACCCTTCACCCCAGACAGGCACAAACCCCAATACTCGCATTAAACTCACAGACAGGAACCCAGATACATTCCACTCCTGACATATTAGAAGAATTCAGAAACTACTATACAAAACTTTATAACATCCCACCTCCACATGCCCCATCACCCGATGTGAGACATCGCGACATTTGGGAATACTTAAACAAATATGCCCCAAACCCCCTTGAAGATGTGGTAGCCGAAGACATAGACGAGGATTTCTCAGACACAGAGCTAAGCGAAGCAATTAAAACCCTCAAAGTGCGTAAAAGCTCTGGCCCTGATGGGTTCACCCCCCGGTTTTACAAAATATCTGGAGAGGCCTGTGACCCTATAATGCTGAAAGCCTTCAATTCTATAACCAACACATGCCAGTTCCCCAAACAGACACTCCAAGCCCGAATAACCGTAATCCCAAAGCCTGGCAGGGACCCACTGATATTTTCCAATTACAGACCTATCTCACTAATAAATGTGGATATTAAATTGTACTCTAAAATGATAGCCCTGAGACTAAGCCCCCTCATACCCAAACTAATCCACAAAGACCAGGTGGGATTTGTCCCAGGGAGGGAGGCACGGGACAACACTATTAGAACCCTGTCCCTAGTGGACCAGGCACGTCAGCGCCAAATTCCAATGTGCCTCTTGACAGTGGATGCCGAAAAGGCATTTGACAGAGTCCATTGGGGATTTTAAGAAGCCACGATGCAGGCAATCGGCGTCCGTTCGCGCTTACTACAATGGATAAAAGCATTATATCATGAACCAACGGCACAAGTCGGTGTGAACGGACGCCTGTCAGCTCCATTCAATATCAGAAACGGTACCAGACAGGGATTCCCCCTGTCGCCCTACCTATATATTCTGGTAACGGAATCCCTGGCAAATGCACTCAGGGAAAACCCTTCGATAAAAGGGATACAGATAGGACAAACATCTCATAAACTAGCATTATTCGCAGACGATCTTTTGATATATGTGACACAGCCGAAGACTAGTTTGCCCAACATATTGCAGGAGTTTGAGACCTTTGGCAGATTCTCCAATTTTAAAGTAAACCTACAAAAAACAGAGATCTTAAACGTATCGCTATCGTCCGTAGAAGAGAATTCTCTCAAACCCGCCTTCCCCTTTAAGTGGGCCAGCAATTACATTAAATATCTGGGGATAAAGGTTTTTCCCAACCACCAAGACCTATATAATTACAATTTCCCAGACCTTTTAAAAAATATACACAAAGACCTCAAAGCATGGCATAACCTCCCCATTTCCTGGTTCGGCAGGGTCAATACAATTAAAATGGATGTCCTACCTAAAATATTATACTTGTTTCAAACTAGCCCACTGAACCTAGGAGAAAATGTCTTCCTCAAGTTAAAGAAGATGATCATCAATTTTATATGGCGTGGTACCAAACCCTGACTGAAATACTCAATGTTGACTAAATCTCGCTGGGACGGAGGGGTGGGGCTCCCGGATCTTAAAGCCTATCACGTAGCGGTGGTGGGCGGTTGCATACTGGATCTCCTGCACAGTAAAGACAGAAAATTGTAGGTGGAGATTGAATGTGACCTATACCCGAATATAGCACAAGGAATCTTCTGGTTGTCATCTAGAACTAACCTAGGGACCCTGGGAGTTTCCCCGATCCTCTTGTCCTTGGCTACAGCGTGGAGGAAAGCCAATAGATGATATAGACTAACAGGAGAACCGGGTCCTATGACACCTCTGGTGGGCAACCCCGCGTTTCAGTGCTGGTTTCACGAACCTCATCCCAGACTGATTTCAATGCCAATGGGAGGGATTCCACGAGTTAAAGACATAATTACCCAACAGGGATGCAAACCACTGATGTCTCTGCTTGGAGACCGACCACGGGAACAAGGTCATTGGTTCCAATATCTACAACTACGTAGTTTCATAGACTCTCTGGCTCCAGGATCCGAGACACATAGGGATCTGACTCCATTTGAAAAGCTATGCTTCCTTAGAGAAACACCTCCTCACATAGTCTCAATAATCTACAACATAGCAGTGCCCGAGGGGGGTGGAGGAGACAACTTGCCTGACTATGTTAGACATTGGCAAACAGAATTGCGCCAGACTTATCCCAAGGCACAATGGTGTAAGTCATTTAACCTAACACATAAATCCACCATTTCCTGTAGAATGCAGGAACTCAAATATAAATGCATCTCATGGTGGTACAGGACACCTGCCAGACTACATAAAATGTTCCCAGAGGTATCGGACACCTGTTGGAGGTGCCAGACCTCAGTGGGCACAATGCTACATATCAGGTGGACCTGCCCAGGGATACAGGGACTTTGGAAAGATGTCTTTGCTCTCTATAACCATTTACATCATACGGAAGTGACACCCTCACCGAAAGTGGCCCTCTTATCAATGTATACAGGGGCAATCTCCAAGGCGAAGAGAGGCTTGCTTTCGTACTTCATGATTTCAATGAGGCAAATCATACCGAGGCGATCCACCTATACATTGAGGAGAGCAGACTGGGTAGAGGCTATGGATAACCTGCGGCGTCTAGAGGAGTTGAGAGCGTTTGACGAGGGAAGAGACTCCCAGTGTTTCTCGGCCTGGTATCCATGGATTCAGTATAGAGAAACACAGCAATTCCAAACCTGGCTACTCACGGGCGCTCTATCACAATAAATAGTCAAGAAACCGAGATGGGCCCCCGGACACAGAAGTGGCGCGGCATCACAATACAGACCTTCTCCCCCTCCCCCCCATCCTCCCCATGCCTCCCCCCCTTCCCTTCTTTTTTCTACCTCTCTTTCTCTTCCTCACTACATATCTTTTTCTCATCTAATTGATATACATAGGGTCATGTATTCATATCTATTGAACCAGACTATAAAGAAGGATGTTGCCTTTAACGCTTTACATAGAATAAAGATAAAGATAGAAGATTATTACATGTTAATTAGAGATGAGCGAACCGGCCGTGGTTCGGCTCAAGTTCGGTTCGCCGAACGGAGGTCTCGTTCGAGTTCGGTTCGGCGAACCGCTCGAACCGCATAGGAAACAATGGGAGGCAATCACAAACACATAAAAACACCTAGAAAACACCCTCAAAGGTGTCCAAAAGGTGACAAAAAACTCACAACACAACACAAACACATGGGAAAGTAACAAGAACAAATTCTCATGCGAAAACAAAACAGCGTTACGATGAAAAAGAGGAGGAGACACAGATATATGAGTATATGCAAGGGAACATCGATGCCATTACTGTGCAACTTGAGCCTTGCTCATTTTAGGCTTCCAATCTGGATAAATTGCCTGAGCTCGCCACGTACGCTTTGGGGATCTTGTCGTGTACTGCAGCCAGCATTCTCTTGGAACCTGTCTTCAGTGCTGCTGGGGTGTCTGCTGACAGATAAGCACACGCGTCTGTCCACTGACAATGTGGACATGGCTCTCCGAGGACTTTTCTTCCCCTGGGTCATCCAGGGGAGGCAAAAGGCAGGCGTATTTTTGAGCATGCTTCATGCAAAGCATCTTTTTCATTTTGAAAAGGGGGGTCAACTGATGCCAGTCAAGTGGGGTGTGTGTGGCCCAATTAGTGGAAATGAGGGAGACTGTGGTTGTAGTCCCCTCACTGTGTTTCTCAAAGAACCAAGATGAACAAGTCAGGGCTCTCAGAGGACTTTTCTTCCCCTGAGTCATCCAGGGGAGGCGAAAGGCAGGCGTATTTTTGAGAGTGCTTCATGCAAAGTATCTTTTTCATTTTGAAAAGGGGGTCAACTGATGCCAGTCAAGTGGGGTGTGTGTGGCCCAATTAGTGGAAACGAGGGAGACTGTGGTTGGAGTCCCCTCGCTGTGTTTCTCAAAGAACCAAGATGAACAAGTCATGGCTCTCAGAGGACTTTTCTTCCCCTAGGTCATCCAGCGGATGCGAAAGGCAGGCGTATTTTTGAGAGTGCTTCATGCAAAGCATCTTTTTCATTTTGAAAAGGGGGGTCAGCTGATGCCAGTCAAGTGTGGTGTGTGTGGCCCAATTAGTGGAAACGAGAGAGACTGTGGTTGTAGTCCCCTCTCTGTTTTTTACATGATTCTCGAAGTGCATGACATGCCTAAGAGGTTTAGTTTCAGCATCTCAAACTTGTTGGCTACAGAAAGGCTGCCTTTACACCCTTTTTTCACCAAGGATTTTCGAGACCTTATGCCCATTGCAGTGCCCCAAGAGCCGATGGGCATTCGCCACTCCTTCTCCAAGAAAGGGGTGCCCGCGCTACCACAGCAGGTCGCACATAACATCACCAATTCCTTGAGAAACTCTGTGTGTGACAGGGTGCATTTCACCACAGATACTTGGACCAGTAAGCATGGACAGGGGAGTTACATGTTGCTAATTGGGCAATGGGTAACTATGGTGAGAGATGGAGAAAGGTCTGCTGTACAAGTCTTTCCGTCCCCACGAGTTGTGTGTCAATCCTTCCTCTGTATGTCCAAGCTCCTCCACTGCTTCTGCCTCATCAGCCTTGTGTTGGTCCTGCACCTCAGCCCAAACCCTGTGTGGTCAGGCCACCCTTCCTTGTAAGTGTGCCCAAGGAATCCCACACACCTCTTTACTATGCTGGCAGCAGAGCTCAAGGCCATCAGGCGGTCAAATGTTTACTTTGAAATGTAGGGGAAATGTGAGACACCGCTGAGTAGTTGTGGACGGTTAGCTCTGTAGAGTGAGACCGAGTTTCATCAATGGTTGTCTCCACTCAACCAGCAGCCAGGGAATGCCGGGTGCGACAATGATGCAAACAAGTCTGCGGCCCTTCTTCAGGGCAATGTGACACACGTGCCTTGTATGGCTCACGTGTTGAACCTGGTTGTCCAGCAATTTTTAAAACACTATCCCAGCCTACATGGCCTTCTGCAGAGGGCACGGTGTAACGCCTGCCTGGGTCGACACACTCAGACGGGCTGTAAAGGATAGGCTAGAGGGAAGCCACTCACCAAGCTGGACCCCCAGAACCCTGAAACCCTTTAACCCCTATACAGTGATTTTGAATGACACAGGGCCCAAGTTGATCAATACCTGTGGAAGGCTGCAGTTCCAGAGAATAGTAGTCATGCAGGGTAAAAACTTTAATTGAGGAAGAGGAACAGAATGGGAGGGACAGGACTTAATCAGAAAACAAGCAGATGTGAAATGCGAATCGGCCAACGAGGCACATAAACAGCAAGCAGGAAAAGTAGTCAGGTAACAAGCACACAAAATCATAAAACTGAACTGGGGGTAACAGTAACCAGAGGTTCATAGCTATGTCTGTGTTACGGTTGCTGCGAGCACTGGAGACTATGTCCAGATTTCTTGCTACTGCACATGTGCGAGCGCTGGAGACTAAGTCCAGATTTCTTGCTACTGCACATGTGCGAGCGCTGGAGACTAAGTCCAGATTTCTTGCTACTGCACATGTGCGAGCGCCGGAGACTAAGTCCAATCTTGGAGCCATTGCACATGTGCGGGTGACATCATCGCTGACACGAGGTCACATGTCTCTGACACCTTCTATGCCGATTGGTCGCTGGTCATGTGCTTGTGACGTCTTGCTCGGTGATAGGCCAGCATGACGTCACTCCTGTCGTTCTGGCAGCGGATTGGCTCTGGTGTCCTCCATCTTGGATGAGGCACAGAGTCTATATAAGACCCTGACACACGCCGCATGGTGCTCAGTCCTCTTGGTTCATGCATATGAGTAGACGCTCTGTGCGCGTTCCTCTAGGCATTCCTCTGTCTATGCTAGGTGAGCGCTACCGGCAGGGTAGCGTTCTTATACCTTACAGCTTCGGCTGCTGTCCGTATCCTTACCTCTTAGGGGAGCGGACATAGGCAGGTGCCTGAGGCACATGGTCTGGCTGGGCCTTGTGATTCTACTCGTAGGTGGACGTTGCCGTTAGGGTAACGTTCCTTATACTGCGTCTGGCAGTTGTTCGTATCCTCGCACACTAGGGGAGCGAACAGAGGTAGGAGCTTTGTGCGGCTTACGCTGCTGTTCGTCTCTTTTGCACCACTAGAAGAGCGGACCTAGGCAGGCGCCATATCTAGTGGTTCGTGTCCTCGCACACTAGTGGAGCGAACGCAGGTAGGAGCTTTGTGCGGCTTACGCTGCTGTTCGTCTCTTTTGCACCACTAGAAGAGCGGACCTAGGTAGGTGCCATTTCGCACACATTGCCTTTGTCTCTGTGATTATTAACAGAGATTATTCCACACACCCTCCAAGTAAGGGAGGAATTGCTTTACTTACTTATTATATCCTTCTGTGAGTTAACAGAGGTATTGCACTCTGCCATAGTCTGCAGCAAAGTCTTTGCACGGTGGACCCTGACTGTCTGATACTCCTTTCGGTTATTATCAGACAGCCCCCCGTAACAGTCTGGCAGTGGTCTGCAGAGAGGAGGGGCCTAAAAAAGGGTGTGGTGTCTTCCCATTGGTTGTAGCTGAATGATGGTACTTCATCTGTGAGATACCCACCACCTGCATTCAGCCATTGGTTCTGCATCTGTCAAAGTAACGCAGCCCAGTGGGTGACCATAACCTGCGTCCACCTGCACCGCTGGCGTCGACTCCTCTCCCATCATCAGCACTATGCACGAAATGAACACGTTGTCACCTTGCGACAGGAGTACAAATTGATGTAGCGGACTACGTTGGTGACTTAACAGCCGTGTGCGCAATGACGCAAACATGTCTGCGGGCCTTCGTCAGGGCAATGTGACACACGTGACTTGTAAGGCTCACTTGTTTAATCTGATTCTCCAGCAATTTTTAAAACAACATCCCGGCCTACATGGCCTCGTACAGCGGGCACGCTCGCTATGTGCTCACTTCCATCGTTCGTACCCAGCAGCTCAACAACTTTCATCGCTCCTGAAGTCTTAAGGTCTGGCAGTTAAACGCCTGAAATGCGATGTTCCGACACGCAGGAATTGGAATCTGCACATGTTGCAGCGTTTGTGGCAGCACCGCAGAGCCCTGCTGAAATACGTTACGATGTATACCCTGGGCTAACTTGATCCAGAGGTGCTGCAGATCACGCTGCTGGAGTGGTGTCAGATCAAGGACCTATGCACCCTTCTACACAGTTTACAAATGTCGACGCAGATGTTTAACACTAGCGATGCCATTCTCAGCGTGACAATTTTGGTCATCTACATGATGGAGCACACTGTAAGCATTATTCGGAGTCAGGTGTTGGTCCAAGAGGAAGGGAGGAAGTACTGGAGGAGTCATATGCGGAAGGGATAACAAGATCTACAAGGTCCAGACGGTCAGCGGCACCTTGGCAGCAGTCATGGTACGGTGGGGGAGAGGGATTATCAAGGGCGCATAGTATCAGCAAAACAATTGAGGAATGTGCAGGAGCCCATGAAGAAATGGAGGACGAACTAGCGATGGGCATGGAAGACTCAGCAGATTAGTGAGAGCTTGCTCACATTTCGGTTGTGCAAGGTTGTGAGGAGAGGGCAGAGGAAGGAGGCACGATTCTCACCTTTCCGCCACCAACACACCAAGGACTTGGTCCTCCAGGATGCTCAAGACACATGAGTGCCTTCTTGCTGCACTACCTACAACATGACCCTCGGATTGTACGAATTCCAAGTCATGCTGACTACTGGGTTGCCACACTGTTAGATCCTCGGTACAACACACAATTTTGCGAAATAACTCCTGCCATAGAAAGTACGTATGCAGGAGTATCAGCAGAAGGTGTTACGCAATCTTACATCTGCTTTTCCACTAAACACCAGTGGTGCACAGAGTGAATCTCAACGCTTTTTTATCGATAGGAGGAAATGGTCTTACTTGTCCACATCTGAGGGACCGAGGGCTGGCTGCTGTGCTGAGACAGCGTTGAGTACGGTGTCTCTGCAGAGTTGCATTTTTGGTCATATACAAACTGAGTTGAAAAAGGACAGATGCTGGTGGAAAGGGGAACAGGTGTGTTGGAAAGGGTAAAAACGTTTGTGTCCGTGGGTTTGGTGGTTAAGCAACAGTAACATTTGCTGAAGAAACAACATCTGTTATGGTGGGACTGGCAGATTTGGATAAGGTGGTATATACTATGTTACCGCTATATACATATATTAAGAAGAAAAGAAAGAGAAAGGTAGATATCCCAATCACCATTCGGTGTCCACCGTGCTCACAGATGGAAAAGGAGAGGTTGGCAACTTGAAGGTTAGGTGGAGGATACAGAGCAGGTTGACTCTGAAACAAATAGTGGCCTGAACCGAGTTAGACGCCACTCGGATCTGGAGACTTGGAGCCCTGTTAGCGTGACAGGGTCCACACGACCACCCAGCCCCAGAACTCCCTGTTAATAATACAGGGGCCATTGGTTACGCTGTCCGTGTGCATAGGGGACACACCTGTGGACAGCAGGCGCATCAGCAGCAGCTGGCCTGTTTATTCCACTGGGCTGCACTAGCAGGACTGGTAGGACAGGAGCTGTTCTTAAACGTTCTGCGTTACCAACTGTGGTGGCGGCCTGCATCGATGACCTATCCCTGCCCACCTCTGGCCTAAAGCCGCAATGGGTTCAACATATGGAGGTGTGCTCTTTCGGAGCATAATAGAAGACTGGGCACCTTCTTGTTGGCTCCAGCCCCTTTTATAACTTGGGTCCGCCCCAAACCAGGGTGAACCACAATGCACCTCCTGGAGACAAAAGCAGAGTGACACGTCATGAGTGGCATAACTAACGTCCTATTTTGAATCGCCACTTGAATGATGACCTCATGGCTGCCACAACCAAAACACCTCAACAGTCATTGTCTGACCAACAACAATGAGGTGACACGTCATAGGGGCAGCCCTCTGCAAGCCTGTTGGGAGTGGCCTGGCCAAATTGTCAGGACACCTGATGCCCTGTGGTCTATATGGGCCCCCCACATCAGGAGCAGGGCCAAAGAGTTCATTACCCGACCTAGCCTCTGATGCAGTAAGTACCTGAGCATGCTCAGTAGCATGAAATACAGTTTCTGAAAAAAAGACTATCCACTTCAGCATGCTGTCTAGGCACAACACAGGACTTAGAGTGCAAGTACCTGTGCAAAGAGGATTTTCTCAGTCAGTGTGAAGCCCCACAGGTGTTGTGTTGGTGCATTATCTTCAGGTACTGCACGTGGAGGAAGAGTCTGGTCACACTTAGGTTGCTTCTTTATATGTATTTTCGTGACGCCACTATCGGTATTGCGGTCAGTGGGGACCGCCACTGCAGTGTAAGGGGACACCTGGGGCTGATGTTGGTTGCAGTTAGTTTTAGTGGCCTCCCGAGAGTGAGTCAAGCACCAGGGCCCTGTGTAAGTGTGTTGAGCCGCAGGTCACAGAATGACTCAGGCACAGTCCAAACGAGCATGCGCTGTAGCCCAAAATTAAGACTTTGCCTCAAGAATGACACAGACAGGCAGAGCATACTCAGTTGGCGAAACACTGGAGTTAGGCTGCGGCTGGGGTAAATCGGCACACAGGAAGGAGCAAACGCGGAAACACTTCGTTCAATTGTGAGGGGAGTCATTTTGGAGTTTGGTGAGGAGTACCGTAACGCCACTGAGCAGCATCCTGTGCCACAGACCAACATTCTTCCGGTGCTGTCTATACTGTTAACCATGATAGGAGCGTAAAGTCTGTATATATGGCAACTGGACATCACATTACCCGGGTACGGTAGGCTGTGCCCAGACAGTAATGCGTGCACGCAACACTTTGTTTTATTATGAAAACACATATCTGTTCTGGGTAGGACGACTATATAGACAATCACACTTGCTGACTCTGCACTGTCAAATTGTCACGTACAATTTAAATCATAGAGGGACAGCGACACATGTTTGCATTGAATGTTGCTTTTCAAGATTTACATGACTGTGTTGCAGAGCTGTGTGGTTTGCATTCACACTGTTATCATCTGCCTTATCTGTGAGGCTTCAGCTAACAAGGGTATTCAGGGTGGGTGATGTTTTTTGTCTATGTATAGGAACATAACTGGGAAGCTCTTGTGATGCGCCACTAGTAAGTTGTCTTTGCACACACACACACACACACACACACACACAAACACACAAACACAATTACTGCTGCTATGCAGAGGGCTTAGCAAGCAGTAGGCAACTGAATAGATTGTTCTATTATTTCAATTTAATGCATGGTTCTTATTGTTTGTTTTGGGAAAGTGAAAGAATCATTTATGAGCCCAACTGCAAACAGTGCTTTTCATGTTGCGTGGTTTTACTGCACACTGTGGATCCCACCAAATACAAGACTTAAAATGAAGCATAGGTCGCAAAGGAAATTTCACTGTGCTACAATGCGGCCTAGCGGGGCTGTGCAACCACCGCCTGCTCCATCAAGTGCATCTGTGTGCTCTTCATCTTCTGTGACTGTGGGGACAGCAGTCTCACATGCTTTTTCACGATGAACTTCCACCCCTTTACCCGTAAGCGGGAGTGTGATTGGCAGGTTGTCACTTGTTTTGGAAGTGGAAACAGAAGGTATTGTTGAGCTGTCAGACATCGAGAGAACCACCATTGGATGAAGGTAACATTATATCCACACCTGCACCTTCGTAACAGATTGGCTGGACTACCTGCAGTTAATAATTGCATTCCAGAAATGGAAAGGAGTGTAGAATGCACATGTGTTGTACCTTGCTTGGCAACAAACGAACAATAACTTAGTATTCCAGACAATTTTAGGATGGCAGAAAAAGTGTCAGCTCTTTGGGCAAATTAAATAGCGTGGCAAAAGTGGGCAGGTGGGTACAGTGGCCGTGTTCTGTGGCTACCAGGACAGTAAAGGAAGCCTCACTTTCTATCCCTCCTAATGATGAAATGCAGCAAGGAATTCCCTGAGTTTGCTATAAAAATACTGTAGCAAAATGAGCAGGAGGGTGTCATGCAGAGGTGCTGGAAATAGCTTGGCACCAGTGGGGCACAAATGGAGTACAACAGCCACTTTTTGGATGCCACTAACTGGCAGCATTTTTTGCTATTATTATAGCTTATTAGAAACAAAGCAGGAGGGTGTAATGCAGAGGTGTTAGAAATAGCTTGGCACCATTGGGGCACAAATGGAGTACAACAGACACTTTTTGGATGCCACTAACTAGCAGCATTTATTGCTATTATTATAGCTTATTAAAAACAGAGCAGGAGGGTGTAATGCAGAGGTGCTAGAAATAGCTTTGCACCAGTGGGGCACTAATGGAGTACAATAGCCACTTTTTGGATGTCAGTAAAGGAAGCCTCACTTTCTATCCCTCCTAATGATGAAATGCAGCAAGGAATTCCCTGAGTTTGCTATAAAAATACTGTAGCAAAATGAGCAGGAGGGTGTCATGCAGAGGTGCTGGAAATAGCTTGGCACCAGTGGGGCACAAATGGAGTACAACAGCCACTTTTTGGATGCCACTAACTGGCAGCATTTTTTGCTATTATTATAGCTTATTAAAAACAGAGCAGGAGGGTGTCATGCAGAGGTGCTAGAAATAGCTTGGCACCATTGGGGCACAAATGGAGTACAACAGCCACTTTTTGGATGCCACTAACTGGCAGCATTTTTTGCTATTATTATAGCTTATTAAAACAGAGCAGGAGGGTGCAATGCAGAGGTGTTAGAAATAGCTTGGCAGCATTGGGTCACAAATGGAGTACAACAGCCACGTTTTAGATGCCACTAACTGGCAGCATTTTTTGCTATTATTATAGCTTATTAAAAACAGAGCAGGAGGGTGTAATGCAGAGGTGTTAGAAATAGCTTGGCACCATTGGGGCACAAATGGAGTACAGCAGCCTCTTTTTGGATGCCACTAACTGGCAGCATTTTTTGCTATTATTATAGCTTATTAAAAACAGAGCAGGAGGGTGTCATGCAGAGGTGCTAGAAATAGCTTGGCACCATTGGGGCACAAATGGAGTACAAAAGCCACTTTTTGGATGTCACTAACTGGCAGCATTTTTTGCTATTATTATAGCTTATTAAAAACAGAGCAGGAGGGTGTAATGCAGACGTGCTAGAAATAGCTTGGCACCATTGGGGCACAAATGGAGTACAACAGCCACTTTTTGGATGCCACTAACTGGCAGCATTTTTTGCTATTATTATAGCTTATTAAAAACAGAGAAGGAGGGTGTAATGCAGAGGTGCTAGAAATAGCTTGGCACCAGTGGGACACAAATGGAGTACAAGAGCCATTTTTTGGATGCCACTAAGTTTCCTTAGTGTTTGCTAGTATAATGGCTTAGTAAAAATGAGTTTGAGTGTGCAATGCAGAGGTGCCGCAAATATCTTTGCACCAGTGGGACAATAATGAAGTCCAAAAGCCACTTTTAGAATGCCACTAAGTTTACTCAGTGTTTGCTTGTATAATGGTTTAGTAACAATGAGCTTGAGTGTGCAAAGGGCAGGAGGGTACAGTGGCAGGGTTGTGGGTCTGGGTAGAGGAAAGGAAGCCTGCCTTTCTATCCCTCCTAATGGGGAAATGCAGCGAGGAAATCCCTGACCTTAGCTACACAGACGCTGTCATCTTGTGTAGCTGTTAAAATCTGTTTTCACGAACCTGACTGTCACCTATGGCTCTGACCCTGCCGGTATTAGCCCTTAAAAGGACTAATAGAAACGTCTATCCCTATTCTGTATAGCGCTGTGTATAAAGCGTACACAGCAGTATCGGAGACAGGAGCTACGCCAGCGGTGACTGACACCAAGATGCAGAAGGCAGATAATGGCGTGCTGGAGGAAAATGTCCGTTTTTATAATGCAGGGACATGTGACATGGACATCCTATCACACATGCCGTTGCTTCTCTGGCTAAAAGTCCACTTAGCTGTGTGTGTGTCTGGGATTGGCTGACATGCTGGCCCGCCCCACTACACGCGCGCGCTTAGGGAAGGAAGACAAGGAAAAAAAAAAAATGGCGATCGCCATTATCCCAGCAGCAGTGATCTGAATGCGCTGTTCCCGCACACTATACGCTGAAATTTCATAATAGTGTGAGTCACAGAGTGACTTACACTATTACAGCGGAAAGCCAGCTAGTAATTAGCTTGGCTTTTTGCTGCTAGAACCGTTCTCGAACGTATCTAGAACTATTGAGCTTTAGCAAAAAGCTCGAGTTCTAGTTCGATCTAGAACAGCCCCCAAAATCACTTGAACCGCGAACTGGAGAACCGCGAACTGGAGAACCACGAACCGTGAACTGTGCTCAACTCTAATGTTAATATTAAGATGTTATGTAGGATGTTATACAGATTTTACTTTCCATATGATTTGTGATACGTTTCATTACACCATACGTTTTACGAGACTTAAAGGCATTAGTTATTTTATAATCTTCATATGCTGTAACATTGGGCAACATGAAACACCCATTTGCATTCCCTATTTTCTGTTATATGAAAACCTTTGAAATAATAAAGAAATATTAAACGAAAAATAATTGTAAATTATTTTTCGACCTGTGCCCTAAAGGTACTGTCACACTAAGCAACATCGCTAGCAACATCGCTGCTGAGGCACAACTTGCTAGCGATGTTGCTGTGTGTGACATCCAGCAACAACCTGGCCCCTGCTGTGAGGTCGTTGGTTGTTGCTGAATGTCCTGGACCATTTTTTAGTTGTTGCTCTCCCGCTGTGAAGCACACATCGCTGTGTGTGACAGCGACAGAGCAACAACTAAATGTGCAGTGAGCAGGGAACCGACTTCTGCGGACGCTGGTAACCAATGTAAATATCAGGTAACCAAGAAACCCTTTCCTTGGTTACCCGATATTTACCTTCGTTACCAGCGTTCGACGATCTCAGCTGTCAGTGCCGGCTCCCTGCTCCCTGCACACATAGCTGGAGTACACATCGGGTAATTAACCCGATGTGTACTGTGGCTAGGAGTGCAGGGAACAGGGAGCCGACACTGGCAGTGTGAGAGTGGCGGACGCTGGTAACGAAGGTAAATATCGGGTAACCAAGGGAAGGGCTTCTTGGTTACCCGATGTTTACCGTGGTTACCAGCATCCGCAGAAGCCGGCTCCCTGCTGCCTGCACATGTAGCAGAGTACACATCGAGTAATTAACCCGATGTGTACTGTGGCTAGGTGTGCAGGGAGCCAGCGCTAAGCAGTGTGTGCTGGTAACCAAGGTAAATATCGGGTTGGTTACCCGATATTTTCCTTAGTTACCAAGCGCAGCATGCTTCCACATGTAGCGACGCTCCAGCGTTCCCCTGCCAGGTCAGGTTGCTGGTGGGATCGCTGGAGCGTCGCTTAGTGTGACATCTCACTAGCGATCTCCTAGCAACTTATCAGCGATCCCTTTCAGGTTGTATCTTTGTTGGGATCGCTGGTAAGTTGTTTAGTGTGACTGGACCTTAATTCCTCAGGGACTCCCGTACAGCAGGTCAAGAATGTCATCTCCTTAGGGTATGTGCACACGTTGCTTTTTTTTCCGCGCGGAAAAAAACGCACCCTCTGGCAGAGGGGAGAATAGTAAACAATGCTTTTTGAGAAACAACGCATCGAAAACGCATGCGTTTTTCATGCGTTTTTCATGCGTTTTTTTATGTGCGTTTTTTAAGACTTGGGTATCTATACGTCAGAAAACCCCCACAAGTGACCCCATTTTGGAATCTGCACCCCTCAAGGATTTTATTCAGGAGTATATTAATCATTTTGAATCCACAGCTACTTCCCCCAAAATGTAGCTGTAGCAAGAATATTCTCACTGTTGGGCTATGTGGCCATGATCCAGCGACACGGCGTCTAGTACCCAGTGTCAGCCTTCCTGCAGAGATGTGAGTGTTTCCCACGGGAGAACGCAGCTGCCCATGCCCACGATTTGGGTTCAGGCTGCTGTGGAGCTCTATGCTACCTGCAGAGAACACTCATCTACGCAGCATAAATTGACATGCTGAGGCTCGGGAAGCTGCGCCACCGATCGGTTTATGCTGCGGAGAAAAGAAGCACAGGGGGCATGAGATTTCTAAAAATCCTTCCACTGTGCTTCTACTGCACAACGCAGCGTCATGGACGCAGGGAAAACAATCTGCGCCCAAAACGCTGCAAACCCCGATTGTGGGCATCCAGCCTAAAAAGCGTCAATGGAGGTCAAATATATATACAAAGTCCCACCCCCCCTGCATATTCTAAGCTGGCACCTTTAGTACCTTTCATGTGGCACTAAAGGGTGCCTAGCCTAGTTTTTATCACAAAAACAAAAAAAAAAATGGCGTGGGGTCCCCCCTATTTTTGATAGCCAGTCAGGGTAAAGCAGACAGCTGTAGCCTGCAAACCACAGCTGGCAGCTTCATCTTGTCTGGTGATCAATTTGGAGGGCTCCCCAGGTTTTTTTTTTTATTTATAAAGAAAAATAATAAAAAAAAAATAACATGGGGTCCCCCCAAATTAGATCACCAGCCAAGGTGAAGCTGACAGCTGAGGTCTGGTATTCTCAGGGTGGGAAGAGCCATGGTTATTGGACTCTTCCCAGCCTAAAAATAGCAGGCCACAGCCACCCCAGAAGTGGCGCATCCATTAGATGCGCCAATCCTGGCGCTTCGCCCCAACTCATCCCGCGCCCTGGTGCGTTGGCTAACGGGGTAAAAAATGGGGTTGATACCAGATGTGTAATGTCACCTGGCATCAAGCCCAGCAATTAGTGATGTCACGGCGTCTATCAGACACCCGACATAACTAATTGACAGTAAACAAAAGCAAAAAAAGACAACAAAAAATGTTTTATTAGAAAAAACACTCCCCAAATCATTCCCTTGTTCTCCAATTTAATAAAAAAAATGGGTCCGCAGAAATCCATTTGGATGTCCCACGTCGGCTCTGGACCTTCTAGAATATGGGGGCACGTTCAGGGAACGTATGCCCCATTTTCTAGGAGTGCAGACCCTCCATTTGAGGAGAGTGGGTGCAAAAATCTGCACCCACTCTCCCCGGGTCACAGCTGCAGAGTGCGAGCAGCCAGCACAGCTCTCTGAACACAATGCTGGCTGTCAGCTGCTCTGCTCATGTGACCGGCCAGCGTGCACTGTGAAGGAGGAGGGAGCCGCGGGGGATCAGCGCTGCGACCGGACAGGTATGTATGACACCGGGGGGAATTGGGGTGAACGGGCAGGGCCTGGGTGCATTTTTCTGTCGCATGTCTCAAGGCACATGCGACAGATAACATAGGAGCAGGGCAGCCGGTGCGCTACTGTGTGCGCGGCCATGTTGGATTTTCAGGAGGGGAGTCGGGGGTCGGGGCGGGCACTTTGGCGACACCGGGGGCTTTGCCAGGAAGTGAGGTCAACAGGAAACCTCTTGACCTCACTTCCAGGTAAATGCCTGCGTTCTGGCGTGCCGACAAAGCCCGCGGACCGCAACAAAAAAGCAGGTCCATGCGGTGTAGCTGCGTTCTGACCCCACATCATTGATTTCAATGGGGGAGAGAACGCAGCCACAATGCACAAAAGAAGTGACATGCTGCTTTTCTTTCCGCACCGATTTTTGGCATCCAAAACGCTGCGGAAAGAAACGCAGCGTGTGCACTGATTTTTCAGCTTTCCCATACACTTTGCTGGGAAAGCTGAACGCATGCAATTTGCCACTGAAACGCTGCGGTTCAAAACGCAGCGTTTCCGCGGTAAAAAACGCAACGTGTGCACACAGCCTTACTGCGTGGTGACCCTTAGGACTGGGCCTTCTCTTTAGCGTCTGATGATCCGATTCTCAGTGATGTGGACTCCTTTTTTCAGGCCTTGGGATTATTATATGACGAACCCAATATTGTGGACCAAGCAGAAAAGGTTTTGTTGTCTAACTCAGGGTTTGGATTTTGCAGAAACTTTTTGTCAGAAATTTCGAAAGTGGGCGGTCCTTACCAAATGGAATGATGACGTGCTTGCGGCTCTTTTTCGGAAGGGTATTGCTGATAATGTGAAGGATGTAATGGTGGGATTCCCCGTCCCTTCTGGTCTTGATGCCTCTATGACCTTAGCCATTCAGATTGATAGGCGGTTATGTGAGCGCAGGAAGATACCTGCTGATTTTGTGCCTGTGGAACAGCCTTTGGAGCCTATGGAGTGTGAAAGGGTCCTTTCTAATGCTAGTCGGCAGGGGTTCAGACGGAAGAATAGACTATGCTTCTATTGTGGAGACGCTTCTCATATATCTCTGTCTGCCCTAAACGTGAAAGGAGATTGGCTACTTCTGTTAGGGTACCTTCACACTTAGCGATGCAGCAGCGATCCGACCAGCGATCTGACCTGGTCAGGATCGCTGCTGCATCGCTACATGGTCGCTGGTGAGCTGTCAAACAGGCAGATCTCACCAGCGACCAGTGAACAGCCCCCAGCCAGCAGCGACGTGCAAGCGACGCTGCGCTTGCACGGAGCTGCCCTCTGGAAGCTGCGGAGACTGGTAACTAAGGTAAACATCGGGTATGGTTACCCGATGTTTACATTAGTTACCAGCGCACAGCTGTGTGTGCAGGGAGCAGGGAGCCGCGCACACTGAGCGCTGGCTCCTTGCTCTCCTACCATAGCTACAGTACACATCGGGTTAATTAACCCGATGTGTAATGCAGCTACATGTTCAGAGAGCAGGGAGCCGCGCACACTGCTTAGCGCTGGCTCCTTGCTCTCCTAGCTGCTGTACACATCGGGTTAATTAACTCGATGTGTACAGCAGCTACATGTGCAGAGAGCCGGAGCCGGCAGCACAGGCAGCGTGAGAGCTGCAGAGGCTCGTAACTAAGGTAAATATCGGGTAACCACCTTGGTTACCCGATGTTTATCTTGGATACAGCTTACCTCAGCTGTCAGATGCCGGCTCCTGCTCCCTGCTCGCTTCATTTGTCGCTCTCTCGCTGTCACACACAGCGATCTGTGTGTCACAGCGGGAGAGCGGCTTTGAAGAAAACGAACCAGGGCTGTGTGTAACGAGCAGCGATCTCGCAGCAGGGGCCAGATCGCTGCTCATTGTCACACACAGCGAGATCGCTAATGAGGTCACTGCTGCGTCACAAAAAGCGTGACTCAGCAGCGATCTCGGCAGCGAGCTCGCTGTGTGTGAAGCACCCCTTACTGTGGGTTCTTTGCAACCAAAGTTTCTTTTGTCTGTCACATTGCTTTGCTCATTGTCTTCCTTTTCTGCATTGGCCTTTGTGGGCTCAGGGGCAGCACTCAATTTGATGGATTTTGGGTTTGCTAGGGATTGTGGTTTCCCCATGGTCCCTTTGCAAACTCCTATTCCTTTAAGGGGCATTGATGCTACCCCTTTGGCAGAAAATAAACCCCAATTTTGGACCCAGGTGCCTATGAGAGTTGCACCAGCACATCAGGAGACTTGTAAATTTTTAGTATTGCATGATCTACAGGATGCCTTGGTACTGGGATTTCCGTGGTTGCAGACCCATAATCCGGTTATTGACTGGAGATCCTTGTCGGTAGCTAGTTGGGGTTGTCAAGGTTTGCATCAGGACCTTTTCGTGTCGTCCACGTCTGCTCAGTCAGTTGATGTTCCGGCCTCCTTGTCTGATTTCCGTGATGTATTTAATTACCAGGAATCTGATTCTCTGCCCCCACCCCGGGACTGTGACTGTGCCATTGAGCTAGTGCCGGGTTGTAAATTTCCCAAGGGGCGGATTTTCAACTTGTCTGTGCCCGAACATCATGCCATGCGGTCATACATCAAGGAATCATTGGAGAAGGGGCACATTCGGCCATCTTCTTCTCCTTTGGGTGCTGGCTTTTTCTTTGTTGCTAAGAAAGATGGGTCGTTGAGACCTTGTATTGATTACCGTCTTCTTAATAAAATTACGACCAAATATCAGTACCCTTTGCCTCTGATGTCTGATCTTTTCTCTAGAGTGAAGAGTGCCAAATGGTTTACGAAACTGGATCTTAAGGGTGCGTATAATCTCATCCGTATTAAGGAGGGTGATGAATGGAAGACGGCTTTTAATACTCCTGAGGGGCATTTTGAGTACCTAGTGATGCTTTTTGGGCTCACTAATGTCCCCTCCATCTTCCAGGCCTTCATGAAATATATTTTACGGGACCTTATTCGTAAATTTTTGATTGTCTATTTGGATGACATCTTGATTTTTCCTGATGATTTGGACTCTCATGTTGGGCAAGTACGGGCTGTTTTTCAGATACTTAAGGATAATGCACTGTACGTTAAGGGGTCAAAGTGCCTCTTTGGGGTGCAAAGGATTTCCTTTTTGGGCTTTATCTTGTCTCCCTCCGCTATCGAACTGGACCCGGTTAAGGTTCAGGCTATTTACGACTGGGTGCAACCAACATCTCTAAAATCCCTGCAGCAGTTTTTGGGGTTTGCTAATTAATACCGTAAATTTATAGCCAATTTCTCTGCCATTGACAAACCTCTGACAGATTTGACCAAGAAGGGAGCTGATGCTGAGCATTGGACCCAAAAAGCGATTGTGGCCTTCCAGGAGCTTAAGAGGTGATTCACTTCTGCCCCAGTCCTGTAGCAACCTGATGTGTCTCGCCCATTTCAGGTTGAGATCGATGCCTCAGAGATCGGAGCAGGAGCTGTTCTGTCTCAACGAGACGCTACTTCGGGTAAACTTAAGCCCTGTGCCTTTTTCTCTCGGAAGTTTGCTCCTTCTGAACGGAACTATGATGTGGGGAACCGGGAATTATTGGCTATAAAGTGGGCATTGGAAGAGTGGAGACATTGGTTGGAGGGGGCTAGACATCAGGTTGTGGTGCTTACGGACCACAAGAATCTTACCTATCTGGAATCTGGCAAGAGGTTGAATCCTCGGCAGGCCAGGTGGGCTTTGTTTTTTACCCGGTTTAATTTTGTGGTCTCTTTTTTGCCAGGCACCAAGAATGTTAAGGCCGATACCCTTTCCAGGAGTTTCTGTGCTGACTCTTTGGAGGTTGTCGAGCCGTCTACTATCCTGAAGGATGAAGTAGTTCTCTCAGCCATTTCGCCTGATTTGCAGTTGGCACTGGCGGAATTTCAGGGGGATAAACCTGCGAGATGTCCTGCGGGGAAACTGTTTGTCCCGGACCAATGGAGATACCGAGTTGTCTCTGAGGTTCATTGTTCTGTTTTGGCGGGTCATCCTGGCATTTTTGGCTCTCCGGATCTTGTGAGCCGCTCTTTTTGATGGCCTTCCCTGTTCCGGGATGTCCGTAGTTTTGTGCAGTCGAGAGGAGTTTGTTCTAGGTCCAAGCCCTGTTGTTCATGTTCTAGTGGGCTATTATTGCCTTTGCTGGTACCCAAGAGACCTTGGACGCACATCACTATGGATTTTATTTCAGAGCTTCCCGTCTCTCAGAAAATGACTGTGATTTGGGTGATCTGTGATAGATTTTCCAAGATGGTCCACTTGTTCCCCTATCTAAGTTGCCGTCTTCCTCTGAGTTGGTGCCTTTGTTTTTCCAACATGTTGTTCGTTTGCATGGTATTCCCGAAAACATTGTTTCTGGCAGAGGGGTGCAGTTTGTATCCAGATTTTGGAGGATTTTTTGTTCCAAATTGGGTGTTCAGCAGTCTTTCTCCTCGGCGTTTCATCCTCAGACCAACGGTCAGACTGAAAGGGCTAACCAGACCCTGGAGACCTGTTTATGGTGTTTTGTTTCTGCGGATCAGGATGACTGGGTTTTGTTTTTGCCTTTGGCTGAACTTGCCCTTAACAATAGAGCTAGCTCTACCACATTGGTGTCCCTCTTTTTCTGAAATTTTGGGATCTCCCCAGGTTCCTCTCGGGGCAGCTTGAGGCGTCTAATTGTCCAGGGGTGGATTCGGTGGTAAACAGAATGCAGCAGATTTGGGGGCAGGTAGTGGATAAATTGTTTCAATCCCTAGAATCTGCCCAGAAGTTTGCCAACCGGCGTCGGACTGTTGGTCCCCGGTTTAAAGTGGGGGACATGGTGTGGTTGTCCTCTAAAAATATTCCTATGAGAGTTCCATCTCCTAAGTAGAGTTGAGCACGGTTCGCGGTTCGAGGTTCTCCAGTTCGTGGCTCGAGTGATTTTGGGGGCTGTTCTAGATCGAACTAGAACTCAAGCTTTTTGCTAAAGCTCGATAGTTCTAGATACGTTCGAGAACGGTTCTAGCAGCAAAAAGCCAAGCTAATTACTAGCTGGCTTTCCGCTGTAATAGTGTAAGTCACTCTGTGACTCACACTATTATGAAATTTCAGCGTATAGTGTGCGGGAACAGCGCATTCAGATCACTGCTGCTGGGATAATGGCCATTTTTTTTTTTTTTTCCTTGTCTTCCTTCCCTAAGCGCGCGCGTGTAGTGGGGCGGGCCAGCATGTCAGCCAATTCCAGACACACACACAGCTAAGTGGACTTTGAGCCAGAGAAGCAACGGCATGTGTGATAGGATGTCCATGTCACATGTCCCTGCATTATAAAAACGGACATTTTCCTCCAGCACGCCATTATCTGCCTTTTGCATCTTGGTGTCAGTCACCGCTGGCGTAGGTCCTGTCTCCGATACTGCTGTGTACACTATATACACAGCGCTATACAGAATAGGGATAGAAGATTCTATTAGTCCTTTTAAGGGCTAATACCGGCAGGGTCAGAGCCATAGGTGACAGTCAGGTCCGTGAAAACAGATTTTAACAGCTACACAAGATGACAGCGTCTGTGTAGCTAAGGTCAGGGATTTCCTCGCTGCATTTCCCCATTAGGAGGGATAGAAAGGCAGGCTTCCTTTCCTCTACCCAGACCCACAACCCTGCCACTGTACCCTCCTGCTCTTTGCACACTCAAGCTCATTGTTACTAAGCCATTATACTAGCAAACACTGAGTAAACTTAGTGGCATCTTAAAAGTGGCTTTTGGACTTCCATTAGTGTCCCACTGGTGCAAATCTATGTGCATCACCTCTGCATTGCACACTCAAACTCATTGTTACTAAGCCATTATACTAGCAAACACTGAGTAAACTTAGTGGCATCCTAAAAGTGGCTGTTGGACTTCCATTAGTGTCCCACTGGTGCAAATCTATGTGCGTCACCTCTGCATTGCACACTCAAACTCATTGTTACTAAGCCATTATACTAGCAAACTATCCTGCCAGTTTAAGGGCCGTAGTTGCATTGTCAGGGATATTTATTGTTGTATATTCTGCTGTTAATAAAGATAGACCACTGCTGCAATCTACACCACCTCTCAATTTTTACTACCACATTTTAAGTGCACAATCTTGTCGCAATCAAAATGAGTGGAAAAATGACAGATGCTGGTGGAAAGGGGAAGAGGCGTGTTGGAAAAGGAAAAAAAGGGTTTGTCCGTGGGGAAGGTGGCAAAGCTCCATTAACATCTGCTGAAGATAGACCATCTTCCAGCAAAAGTAAGATGTCTACTACTTACCGTGGACAATCCGATGTGCTCCCTTTTTTACGGACACGAACAACTGGAACAAAGGTAGATGGTGGCCAAAAAAGGAAAATGCTTGAATGGATCTCAAGTAGTCCAACAAGTGCCCTCTCCGCCACCTCAACTACCGCATCCAAAAAACACCAGTCCTCTGAGTTGTCATCCCAATCAAACTTGCTTTCTCCCAGCTCTGAAGTCTCCATCCGCCCTGCACAGTATGGTGGAACTGAGATGGCTGAGTCTGCAGAGCTGTTCAGTCACACTATAGCCTGGGAATCAGAGGTCTGCTCCCAAGCTACAGTGAGTACAGACCAGGAAATGGTCTGCAGTGATGCCCAGAACCTTTGTGACTCTGATTCAGGCCGTGAGGACCAAGTTTCTGAGCATAATGTTGACCCTTTTTCACAAACTGTAACACCTGTTGTTATAGACAATGAGGAACATACTGATGACGATGAGACACAGATACCAGATTGGTATGACAACTTAAATATTCGGTCAGGGCAAGAAGAGGCTAGGTCTGAGGGTGAGGGGAGTGCAAACACAACAATTGATGAGGAAGTTCTAGATCCCACCTACTGTCAACCCACAGTCAGGCCCTCCAGGAGGTCAACAGAGACGGTGGAGGAGGATGCAACTGACGACAAAGTTACCTTGCGCCTTCCTGGACAGAGTTGGAGCACTGGTAGCACGTCTACAACTGGGACGGATTCTGGAAATATTTTTGAGTTGAAGACGACAGGAGGTGGTGAGGGATTGAATGTGTGGTATGAAGGACAAGGCAGAGTCAAAGGTCACTCTGAGGCACCGAACTTTGCGTGCTGGGGAGAGTGTGATGTTATTTATTGTAATAGATAGATCAGGTGGAGAGTGTAGGTGAGATGGAGGAAAGATGATCAGTTCAGTTTTGGCCACATTGAGCTTTAGGAAGCGAGAGGAGAAGAAGGAAGATATAGCAGATAGGCACTCTGGGATTCTGGACAGCAGAGATGTGACATCTTTGCCAGAGAGGTAGATCTGAGTGTCATCGGCATATAGGTGGTACTGGAAGCCATGGGACTTTATGAGTTGTCCCAGGCCAAATGTATAGATAGAAAAAAGTAATGGTCCCAGGACAGAGCCTTGAGGGACACCAACAGAGAGAGGACGGGATGAAGAGGTTGTGTGGGAGTGGGAGACACTAAAAGTGCGGTTGGAGAGGTATGAAGAGATCCAAGAGAGGGCGAGGTCTCTGACACCAAGGGAAGAGAGGATCTGTAGTAGGAGGGAGTGGTCAACAGTGTCACAAGCTGAGGATAGGTCTAGAAGTCGGAGTATAGAGAAGTGGTTGTTAGCTTTGGCAGTAAGTAAGTCATTTGTGATTTTAGTCAGGGCAGTTTCAGTGGAATGATGTGGACGGAAGCCGGACTGTAGGTTGTCAAAGTGAGAGTTAGAGGAGAGGTGGGAGGAAATTTCAGCATGGACGTGCTGTTCCAGGAGTTTTGAGGCGAATGGGAGTAGCGATATGGGTCGATAGCTGGCAGCAGAGGTTGGGTCGAGGGAAGGTTTCTTTAGGATGGGTGTGACTGTTGCATGTTTAAAGGCAGAAGGGAAGGTACCAGTTGTTAAAGATAGGTTGAAGAGATGGGTTAAGGCTGGAATTAGGATAGTGGTGAGGTTGGGGAGGAGGTGGGTTGGGATGGGATCAAGTGCGCAGGTGGTGAGGTGCGCTTTTGAGAGAAGATGTGCAAGCTCTTCTTCGGCTATAGTGGAGAGGAAGTTTATGGGGGAGGAGCAGTGGTCTGTTATATGAAGGGGTTGTGGTGGTTGAGCAGAAAAGACTTGTCTGGTTTGGTCGATCTTTTCTTTGAAATATGTGGCAAATTCTTCTGCGGAAATGAGGGAGGTTGGAGGGGGCAGTGGTGGGTGAAGGAGGGAGTTGAAAGCATTGAATAACTGTTTGGGGTTGTGTGTTAAAGAGGATATGAGGTTTCTGAAGTATTCCTGTTTAGCCGAGGTAAGGGCCAAGCGAAATGTGTGAATTGCATTTTTGAATGTGGTGAAGTCTTCCTGGGAGTGCGTTTTCTTCCAGTGCCGCTCTGCAGCCCTACACACTTGCCGTAGTTTTTTAGTGAGGCTGTTGTGCCAGGGTTGTCTATTGATTTGTCTCACTCTGCCATGCACAAGAGGAGCAACTGAATCAATAGCTGATGTGAGAGTGGCGTTGTAGAAAGTGGTGGCACTGTTTGTGTCGTGGACTGAAGATATGGAGGACAGTGGTAGGATAGAGTCAGAAAGGGTGTGTATGTTGACGTGTGCGAGGTTTCTGCGAGGGTGTGATATGTGCTGGACAGGAGGGGCAGGTGAGGAGGACAGAGCAGAGAAGGTCAATAGATGGTGGTCAGATAAGGGGAGAGGGGAGGTAGTGAGGTTAGATAGAGAGCAGAGACGGGTGAAGATAAGGTCTAATGTGTGTCCATCTTTATGGGTGGCAGAGGTGGACCACTGAGATAGACGAAAAGATGAAGCAAGGGAGAGTAGTTTGGAGGCTGCTGACTGGCGGGTGTCAGTGGGGATGTTGAAGTCACCCATGATGATAGTGGGAATGTCAGCAGAGATAAAGTGTAGAAGCCAGGCAGAGAACTGGTCGATAAAGGAAGTGGTAGGGCCTGGGGGTCTGTATATGACGGCCACTTGGAGGTTGGAAGGAGAATAGATGCGGACAGAGTGCACTTCAAAGGAAGGCAGGACAAGGGAGGGTAGAGGTGGGATTGGATTAAAGCTACAGTTGTTAGAAAGGAGGCCCACTCCTCCACCTTGTCTATTGCCAGGGCGAGGAGTGTGGGTGAAGTGAAGGCCACCGTAGCATAGTGCAGCAGGGGAGGCAGTGTTGGATGGTGTCAGACATGTTTCAGTGATGCCCAGAAAGGATAGGTTGCTAGAGGTAAAGAGGTTGTGAATGATGTGCAGTTTGTTACAGACCGAACGGGCATTCCAGAGCGCTCCAGAGAGAGTGGGCGGCGGAGTGGGTGAGAGGGGAATGGGTTTTATATTGGAGAGGTTGCGGTAGTTACTAGTAAGTGTGGAGCGATAGGGGGGGTGGTAGAGAAGAGTCTATCTGTGTATTGTGTTTTCCTATATCACCGCAGTCTTTGAATGTGGGGGGCTTGCTATTCTTTATCTATTTTCTGAGGCAGAGAGTTATTCATCTTTCCTTCCTTTAGGATAGCTAGCTTCTCCGGCTGGGTTCGCGGTGCACAGGATGTTAGTTCACCCCTCGGCTACTTCTAGTGTTAATGGTTAGTAAGGGGATGGCGGCCAGATTAGTTGCCAATGCACTTGTCACCTTTTACCAATGATTTATGGTGGTATTCCATGGTTCCAGATCATAACACCTATCCCTAGAGATCCTACGTCCCAAATCCAGACATTAATCAGAGAAAGGGTCGACTTGCACTTGAAACGACAAACCATTGATAGCAAGCTAGCAGAGTTCCTGATTAAAACCCATCCCATCATTCCAGTATTTTATGTTTTGCCTATAATCCATAAAAATTTACAAACACCCCCTGGCCGTCCCATTGTCGCATCGATGGAGTCTATTCTATCACCTTTAGCCATTACTGTAGAGAGAATTATGACTCCCCTTATTCCACAGAATCCGGCTTATGTTAAAGACACATCTGATTTTTTGGCACATTTACGGGAATTGAGATCAGTCCCACCATGTACTTTATTAGCAACGTTCGATGTCAATAGTGTTGTGAATGTTAGTTATGTTTTGGCTGCTGGGAGGCTCCCTCTGGTGGCCAGGAATGGTTTGGACTTGGACCAGGTGTGTTGTGCAGTGGGTGTTTCCTTTGCTAACTCTCTGCTTATTTAAATCCTGGTCTGATTGCAGGCTGTTGCCGGATGTCAGTTGTTCTTTGTATCTCCAGCCTGCTTCATCTTGCTGTACACCCCATCTATCCCAGATAAGTGCTTGCTCTTTATTTATTGTCTGGTTCTTTTGCTTATCTGGGTTTGTCATTTGCTGTGGTTGTTTTCAGTTTATTTGCACGCACGGATTTTCCCCCTCAGTGGTTTGTTGGGGAACTCCCTGCAGTTCTGTGTGGAGTATAGCTCCTTTGAGTCCATGTGTTTGTGGCTTTTTGAATTTGTTATGATTCTTGTTTTCTGTTCATTGGTATGACAAGGGCACCTGGTATAGGACGGAGTTCCTTGTTCACCAGCCTGCGTCATCCTGCTCCAGACCACATCTACCTCAGATAAGTGCTTTGCTCTTTATTGTTGTTTGGTTCTTTTTGCTCTTTCTGAGTTTGTCAGTTTATTTGTATGCAGGGATCTTCCCTCTCAGTTGCTTAGCTGGGAATGTCCCTGCAGCTATGTTTGGAGTATTGCTCCTATAAGTCTATGTGTTTGTTGCTTCTTGAATTTGTAATGGTTCCTGCTTTCTGTTCATTGGTATGACAAGAGCGCCTGGTATAGGACGGAATTCAGATCTAGTGATCTGAGGGCCTTTTTGTACTATCAGGAAGTTGGTATTTTGCAGGGTTTTTCTCTGGCCACCATCAATCCCTTTCCTGTCCTTTCCTATTTTAGTCAGCGGGGGCCTCACCTTTTGCTAATCCTGTCATCTATCTGTGTATTGTGTTTTTCCTATATCACCGCAGTTTTTTAATGTGGGGTCTTGCTATTCTTGTCTATTTTCTGAGGCAGAGAGTTATTCATCTTTCCTACCTTTAGGATAGTTAGTACTCCGGCTGGGTTCGCGGTGCACAGGATGTTAGTTCACCCCCCCGGCTACTTCTAGTTGTGATGGTTAGTAAGGGGATGGCGGCCAGATTAGTTGCCAATGCTCTTGTCACCTTTTGCCAATGATTTGAGGTGGTCTTCCATGGTTCCGGATCATAACACAATAGCCTATACACCAGTATAGAACACTATGATGGATTACTGGCAGTAGATTGGTTCCTTAACAAATATAGTCCTTACTCTCCGTCACACAATTCTTAATGTATCGATCTACTCCAGTTAGTACTTGAGAACAACTTCTTTCTATTTCAGGATCAGTTCTTCCTTCAAAGGAGGGGCACCACAATGGGTCTAACTTAGCACCACCTTATGCTAATGCATATATGGCACACTTTGAAGAGACCCATGTATTTTGTCACCCACTATAGATCCAAAATGCCATCACATGGAAGAGATACATAGACGATGTTTTCATATTTTGGCGAGATCTCGAATCTCTAAACCAGTTCTTTCATGACTTGAACACCATCAGACCAGGGCTAACATTTACAATGCACTCAGATACACAGAATATTAACTTTCTAGATACATTGGTAATAATATCTCCAGAGGGCCTTATCAGCACTGATCTTTACGTTAAACCCACGGACAAAAACAATCTTTTGCACTACTCGAGTTGTCATCCACCACACACCAAGAGGTCACTACCGATTTCCCAACCTATGAGGGTATATAGGATTGTTTCAGACCCAAAACAGCGTGAAATAAGAACACAGGAGATGAGCCAGAAATTTATCTCCAGAGGATACCCCATGGATATAGCTAACAATAGCAGATCTCGCAACTCAGGGATGAGACAAAGGGAGGCCCCCAGGGTCACTTGTGTCAATACTTATCATCCCTTTTAGCCCCTTGTTAGAAACATTATCCTCAAACACTGGTCCCTATTGAAAACGGCTTATCCTACTATACAAGAATTCTCTGGACCCGCCTTATTCTTTAATAAAAGACCCAAGAATTTGAGAGACAATCTCGTACGGGCAGATATAGGCTCAGGGAAAATTCTTCCACGCCAGACATTTCTTGGCACCCCTAGGAAAGGCAACTTTCCCTGTCTTCGGTGCTTACAATGTAATAACCTCACTCGTGGGGATTCCTTCACCCACCTCCTCTCTGGGAAAGTCTTTCCCATTCATGAATTTTTTACATGTGATTCCACTTTTGTTGTATATCTGATCAAATGCCCCTGCGGTCTCGGATATGTTGGGGAAACAACCCAACATATCCAAGACCGTATCAGTAAACATAAGTCCACCATCCGTTGCAAACAGACATTACTTCCCATCCCTCACCATTTCATTTCTCAAAATCACTCCATAGCACAATTGAGGTATCAGATTATAGAACATGTGCCTCCCATGAGACAGGGTGGCAATAGGATCCAGATGCTCAAACAAAGGGAAGCATACTGGATCCATACCCTTAAGACCCTTGAACCAAGAGGCCTAAACAGGGAGTACAAAGTCTTTCATTAGGATCCCTACACATTGTTTATAAAATATCACCAGGTTGTCCTCATCTTCTGTTGTTTTTTCCACAGATATATGGCATCACCATTAACAGATGCTATTTCTGATCGATAATGTTAAATATCCAGACTATCAAATGTAATGTAAAGTTGCTATATTACCAAATGAATATCTTTGAGTCTAGTATTATAAATCAACTATCTTATTCTAATATTGCTTTTCTCTTTTCTTAGGCCTCTCTCCCTACCTGATTCTGAAATTCACTTCTAAGCACCTAAGAGAGTCACAAGCCTCTAGTTGCACACCTGCCTTGGATGACAAACTGGCACTGTTATCACAGGATCTGCCTGGCGCACTATATACGTCCTCCTATGTACCAGGTCACCTCTATTAACGTTAGTATGCCCACATATGGTGGATTCCTTCTGCGCATGCGCTGCCCGGATATCTGGTGGCGCATGCACGGGATACATTCCACCCGGCACTGCGATATGTCACCTTTTCCCCATTACGCTGTGTGTGGGTTGCCTGCTGCACATGCGCTGCCTGGGGGCCGGGCGGCGCATGCACGAGATGCATCCCTCACGGCGTCACCACTCCGTCATAGCGGTGCGTGGTTCTGGCCTTCCGCACATGTGCCATCCGGGTCACCGGTGACGCGTGCGCGCGATGCGTTCCACGCCTCGCTAACACTGTGGTTCACATCCAGGAAATGGGAAGGTGGACACATTCCCCGGACACCATTTAAAAGCTGCACATGGCAGATTACCTACTACTCCTAGACACCCCCACCACGAGGACCACCAATACAGGTATGAATGTAGCAAGATTATAGCAATACAGATAAATACCCAATTCCTGACTCCTGACTTATCCTCACACCCAGGTGTCACAGACTACATTGGGGGATATACCTTGCTAGTTTCACCCACTGGGTAAGCAACACCTTATATTTCCTATTGGTATCTCCACTGCAATTTATGTCATTTCCTTCTTCCATATGTTCTTCATTCTCCACTAGTGTATGCAGGAGAGCAGACAGCTGCAGAACTACAAGGCTCAGCAAGCTGCATCCAATAGTGTATGCAGGAGAGCAGACAGCAGCTGCAGAACTACAAGGCTCAGCATCATCCATCCAATAGTGTATGCAGGAGAGCAGACAGCAGCTGCCGAACTACAAGGCTCAGCATCCTCCTTCCAGGACTGTATGCAGGATTTCTTTGCCCCCCTCAAACAAAAAAAATGACGTGGGCTTCGCCATATTTTTGTATGCTAGCCGGGTACAGCAGGCAGGTACGGGCTGCCCCCAGCTGCCTATTTGTACCCGGCTGGGAACCAAAAATATAGGGAAGCCCTTTTTTTTTTTTTAATTATTTCATGAATTTCATGAAATAATTAAAAAAAAAATGACGTGAGCTTTGCCTAATTTTTGTGTCCAGCCGGGTACAACTTGGCAGCTGTGCGCATTGCAGTCCACAGCCACCCCAGAAAATGGCGCTTTCATAGAAGCGCCATCTTCTGGCGCTGTATCCAACTCTTCAGCTGCCCTGGTGACGGTGGCTCGCTGGGTAATAATGGGGTTAGGGCTAGCTGTATATTATCAGCTGGCCCTAAGCCCGAAATTCATGGTGTCACGCCAATATTAGACATGGCCACCATGAATTTCTAGTAAAGATAAAAAAAAACACAACACACAGAAAAATATTTTTATTAGAAATAAAACACAACACAATTAGTGACTACATCTTTTTTGAAATAAAGAACCCCCCTCCGAAGTAATCCTGTGTCAAGGGTCCCGCGCCGTCCAATCCGGATCCAATATCATCTGATCTGTTCGCTGGAAGGCAAAGCGATCAGATGATGTCAGGATCAAGGAAGTGAATCACATCACACAGCAGCTGATTGTATAAAAGCCGTTTATACAATCAGCTGATGCATCAGTGGGAAAAAAAAAAAAAAAAAAAATACTCACTTATGTGCTGATTACCGGCAGCTCCTGGAGCGGAGTCTGATCCCGTCCGATCGCTAAAGGAGCTGCCGGTAATCAGGGATGAAGTCTCCTGACGGCATCCGCTGATAGGTTAAGCCGGCCGGGCGCTAAAAAGCCGGCGATACCGCGAGAATTACGATCAGCTGACGCATCAGGTGACTGCATCAGGTGATCCATCGCCAGGTCCTGCAGGCATACGTACCCGGGGAAACTGCACACAGCCGGGAGGAGCTGGGAGCGGGCATGGCACCGGGAGTCTGCAGACAGGTGAGTATGACATTTTTTTTTTCTACTGTTCACTTTTGTTTTCGCAGCTGCCTCCACCTCCCGCCCAGCCATGGCGCCGCACGGGAGCTGACATGCACAGGACTGGAGGTGCAGGCAGCGGTGACGGTACCGGGAGGACTCACGCTTCTGTATTTACTGACAGAAGGAATCCTCTTCCTGTACATGTCACTTTACTACCCACCTCCTGCGTTTATAGCTGCGTTTTTGGTCTTAGAAACGCAACAAAACGCACCAAAACGCAGCTATAACAATTTGCGTTTCTCATTGCGTCTTTCAACATCCCATTGCACTCAATGGATGAAAAACGCGGTGAAAAACGCGGGAATAATTGACATGCTGCGTTTTTGTGGTCACCACAAAAACGCAGCTGAAAAAAAACGCTGTGTGCAGACAGCAAAAATGAAAACTCAGACTTTGCTGGGGAAGCAAAGTCATGCAGTTTTCTGGGCAAAAACGCACCCGAAAAACGCGCAAAAACGCCGCGAAAAACGCACTGTGTGAACTTACCCTAAATCTGACTTTGGCTTTTTGCCCACAACCAGATAGGTATACCGCTATCCATTAACAGGTGATGATTTTTACATTTATATGTCAGTTGGTAATATGGCACTCAGTCGTTTCAGTGTCTCAGTGACATTCACTTATACATTGTATGTTATAGATTGTAAGCTGTACAAATTGGAACTAACGGACTTCCCAGTGCCTGGGGCTTATCTTGCCTTCAGTCCAATTTTCACATAAGAAAGGCCCAGGTGGCTTTCCGTTCTCCATTGTTCTGGACTGTTAGGTAATTGTTACAATTCATGTATGTACCTTTATATAACATAACAGTACCTGTACATGCTCCCAGCACTGAAATATATGTTGTTTGTCATACAGCTCTTAAACCGAGTGGATAAGAGGACCACTTACATTCTACATACTGTTATGAGGGTGCCAAGGTATTTACACCTGTCTTTTACTGTTATACTGTCCCCTCCTTCCACAAATCATTCCATTGTATCCCCAACAATAATGTTTTACGTCATGTATGTTACTTACTGTCTTCCATCGTCCTTTGATCCCAGGCTCTTTATGAGTGGTGAACATTAGATACACGCAACAGATCATTCCATGTGACACGTTATCCTACAACCCATTGAGGTTTGTTCTAATACTTTAATGTCTCCTCCCTAAATAGTCAAATATATCATTGTCTCTCCCACTTGAACATGATATATGAATGCTTCATTTTCCTAATGTATCACCTTTTGCCCATGTTGTGTTTTCTTGTGTAAACTTATTGCAATCCCTGTTTTCTCTCCACCAATAGTGGTGTCTCGTACAATATATATGTATATATTTCTATTATAACAATTCCCATTGTGACTAAACAATGTATATTGTATTTATTTTCTGTAAATTTTGTTTTTTATGTTGTTTTACATCTTATAGTCCTTGAAAAAGACCAAGGATTGTGGTCGAAACGTTGGACTTGGAAATTTGTTGATCCTTTTTTGACATCCTCACAAGAATAACACAATAAAAAAATTCTCAGTAAATAATTCTTTGTAATCATCTTTATTAGTGTGCCGGATTTTTTATACTTACAGGTCTGAAGACTGGCTAGGCGACTGCAGGACCTTGAAATGCTTCTTACGGAGCAATTCCTTGGATACTCTGGCTGTGTGTTTTGGATTGTTGTAATGCTGGAAGACCCAGCAACGACCCATCTTCAATGCTCTGAGGGAAGGAGGTTGTTGGCCAAACTTTTGCACTACATGACCACTTCCAATCTCCCTTCAACATAGTGCAATTTTTCTGCCCCCTTTGTAGAAATGCACCCCCAAAGTATGACATTACCAACCCCATGCTTCATGGCTGAGACGGTGTTCTTGACGTTGTACACATCCTTGTTTCTTCCTCCAAACAGTGAGTGATGTTGATACCAAAACGTTCTATTTTGGTCTCATCTGACCACATGAACTTCTCTCATGCTTCCTCTGGATCATCCAGATGGTCATTGGCAAATATCAAATGGGCCTGGACATGTGCTTGCGTAATCTTTGAGACTGTGGTCCTAGCTCTCATTGCAAAAGAATAGCAGATAGAAAAAGCAAGTCAATTGAAATCTTGCTTATTTTCAAGTTGTTTAAGGAACCAAAGCAATTTCATGATATGAGAGTACCCATTTAAGGCTCTGCTTAAATCTGTGATAAGGTTGGAGGTATACGTCAGCAGTAGTCCACATTTGATGGGTTAGGCTCCCTTTATACGTGCTTATAACACATGTGCATGAAAAAACAAAACAGGTATTATCAGTGTTTTCCATCAGTGTTATACGTGTTTTTCCGGTAGCAATAAAAGAATTAAATCACAAAGCTTCTCCTATACTTTGCAATATTAAACATGTTCAGCACATGAATTGTACACTAATGCTATCCATGTGCTGTACGTGTTTTTCATGGACTCATAGACTGGTACTGGCCCTTGTCATCCATGCGGCGTAAAAATACAGATGTGTGAAGAGCACTATAAATTATTAAGGGGATGTGTGGTATCCGTGAAGGAAAACGAATGCCATACGTACTAGATACACAGACATGTCAAAGAGGCCTTATGGCAGACCTGTACAACATACAGCCCATGTGTTGCATTGCAGCACACTGAAAAATGTTGTGCAACCCCGGCTCCCACCACCCTATATTCAACTGTATTTGCGTCTTTCAGATGCAACTGTATTTGTGTCTTTCAGACGCAAATACCGTACTTCAAAACTGTTACTAAGGGAGAGCAGAGCAGTGCTCGTCATCCTATGCCCAAACGTTTAGCAGCGTGATGAGGTCATTACACCAGAATGTGACCTCATCACATTTGGCTGGCGCCACAGCGTAGAGGAGGCAAGGACGCACCAGAGAAAGTATATGGAAAATAGATAAAGCCGGTCCTTTGAGCGCTAATAGATCTATTATCTCAGGTTTTCTTTGTGAATAATTATGCTTTATTTGTAACAATTAAACAATTAAAATAAAGCTCTTGTTATCACAACGCGTTTCAGCAAGATAAACTTGCCATCATCAGGTGTGATCACCTGATGATGGCAAGTTTATCTTTCTGAAACGCGTTGTGATAACAAGAGCTTTATTTTAATCTAATTGTTACAAATAAAGCATAATTATTCACAAAGAAAACCTGAGATAATAGATCTATTAGCGCTCAAAGGACCGGCTTTATCTATTTTCCATATACCTTCACTCCCTTAAGGGATTCCGGCATAGAGCTGCTGAAAGCAATAGATCTTAATCCTCCCAAATAACCCTTGAGGGAAGACAAACGGCCGCAATTAGTTCCAGGATCTTATGAGTCGGGGAACCAAGAACCAGGAGCGGTCATCTCCCCAGGTTCACCCAGCCTAACATCGGATAACGCCAGCCAAGACAACCCACCATTCTCCAGAGGAACTATATGAATATCACCGAGGTTGTGCGAGGGCGCACAACATAATCAGGTGAGCAGTTTTCAATACGCTGTAACAAACTTTGTCCCACGGGTGCTTCTCATATGCGCTATCTTTATTTTCAGTGGCACCAGAGAAAGTAAGCACTCCAACAGGAGCTGAGGATCAATCCAATTGTAGGAGGATAGGCCTTGCTGTTACTATGAGACCACATTATGGGGCAATGGGGGAGAGGATTGTGAAGGGGCATAGTATGCAGAGAGGCAGGGTGTGTGTGTGGGGGGGAGGTAATATTATTGAGAAGAGCTGTGTGTGGGAATATTATGAAGAGGAGCTGTGTGGAGGGGGATTATAGAGGGGAGCTGTGTGTGTGGGAGTTATAATATCCTCCCCAACATGCCCTCTCCATAATATCCCCCTACACTGACCCTCTCCATAATATCCCCTTATAATGCTCCTCTCCATGATATTTTCCCCACACTGACCCTCCAATCCTCCCCATACTGCTCTTTCCATATTATCCCCCCCCCATACTTTTCCTCCCCATAATATCCTCCCTACACTGCCCCGCTCCATAATATCCTCTCCATAATATGGCCCCATACTGCTTCTCTCCATAATATCCTCCCCACACTGCCCATCTCCATAATATCCTCCTCACACTGGCCCTCTCTATAATATCCCCCACACTTCAAGTTCTCTCACTTAAAAAGATGAGAGAGGCCTCTAATTGACATCATAGGTAGACCACAACTATGAGAGACAAAATGAGAAAAATCCAGAAAATCACCTTGTCTGATTTGGCGAGATTTTTTTTGAAAATTATGGTGGAAAATAAATATTTAGTCACCTAAAAACATGCAATATTTCTGGCTCTCACACACCTGTAACTTCTTTAAGAGGCTCCTCTGTTCTCCACTCATTACCTGTAGTAATGGCACTTGTTATCAGTATAAAAGACACCTGTCCACAACCTCAAACAGTTACAGTCCAAACTCTACTATGGTGAAGACAAAAGAACGAAGGACACCAGAAACAAAATTGTAGCCCTGCACCAGGCTGGGAAGAATTTGCAATAGGCAAGTAGCTTGGTGTGATGAAATCAACTGTGGGAACAATAATAAGAAAATGGAAGACATTCAAGACCAGTGATAAGCTCCTTCACTCTGGGGCTCCACACAAGATTTCACCCTGTGGGGTCAAAGTGATCACAAGAACAGTGAGCAAAATTCCCAGAACCACATGGGGGGACCTAATGAATGACCTGTATAGAGCTGGGACCACCGTAACAAAGTCTACCATCAGTAACACACTACGCCGCCAGGGACTCAGATCCTGCAGTGCCAAACGTATTCTCCTGCTTAAGCCAGTACATGTCCGGGCCCATCTGAAGTTTGCTAGAGAGCATTTGGATTATACAGAAGAGTATTTGGAGAATGTCATACGGTCTGATGAAACCAAAGTTGAACTGTTTGGTAGAAACACAACTCGTCGTGTTTGGAGGAGACAGAATGCTGAGTTGTATCCAAAGAACACCATACCTACAGTGAAGCACAGGGGTGGCAACATCATGCTTTGGGGCTGTTTCTCTGCAAAGGGACCAGGACAACTGATCCGTGTACATGAAAGAATGAATGGGACCATGTATCATGAGATTTTGAATATAAACCTCCTTCCATTAGCATGGGCATTAAAGACAAAAAGTGGCTGAGTGTTTCAGCATGATAATGATCCCAAGCACACCGCCAGGGCAACAAAGGAGTGGCTTCATCAGAAGAATATGATGGTCCTGGAGTGGTCAGTCTCCAGGTCTCAACCCCATAGAAAACCTTTGGAGGGAGTTGAAGGTGCATGTTGCCCAGCGACAGGCCCAAACATCACTGCTCTAGATGCCAGTAGGGTACAATAAACCAATCTGTGTAGGAGCTGGAGGACTCACTGAGCCGGTGACAAGGAGAGCACTGCAGGACTGCACTGTAGGAGAACGTGCTGGAGTCCGCGCCATCTGCACACGTACCAGCCAGCGGCAGTCACTCTCCCATGCCAGCCGGCGGATTTCACTCTCTGGTACTAGCTGGCCACTCTTCCTATCAACCGGCGGTCACTCTCCAGTACCAGCCAGCGGGGACTCTCTTGTTATTAGCCGGCGGTCAGTCTCCAGTACTAGCTGGCGGGGACTCTCCCGTTACTAGCTGGCAGTCACTCTCCAGTACTAGACGTTGGGGACTCTCAGTTACAAGCTGGCGGTCACTCTCAGTTACAAGCTGGCGGGGACTCTCCCGTTACTAGCTAGTGTTCACTCTCCTGTTCCAGCCTGCGGGGACTCTCCTGTACTAGCCGGAGAGGACTGTCTCCAGTACTAGCCAGAGCCGGTGACTCTCTCGTAACAACCGGAAGTCACCTCCCCGTACTAGCCGGCGGTGACTCTCCCGTTACTAGCCGGCGGGGACTCCCCCGTTACTAGCCGGCGGGGGCTCTCTTCGTTATGTGACGCCCTGGGCAAGCCAGGGGTCACAGGACACAACATCACATGCACCCCACATTCCCGGCAGGTACACCAAGGCTAACCTAAAATCCTTGTTGCCTTCCTCCAGGGGCTGATGTCCACACCAGGGGGTGGGCCAGGCGGTAGGCTCCGCCCACCGAGGAGTTCACAGCCCTGGAGGCGGGAAAACCAGGCAGTCAAGTGAGGGAAGTGAAAGTGAGAGGAAGCGAGATCAGTTTTAGGGAGTGAAGTAGAAGGAAGTGGTAAAGGAGGACAGTAAGAGTGGTGACAGAAAAGGCACAGTTAAGAAAGCCTGAAGTTGGTCCGGGTGTGTGCCCCGGACTGAGACAGCAAGGTCAGCAGACGGCGGTGATAGTCTGCAGGGGGACTGTTTGGAGATTGCTGGAAGGAACGCGGACGGGTGGTGACCCGGCGGTACCGGAGCGGTATACGAAGAACAGTCAGCACCAGGGCAGGGGCCTTTCGGATCCCGGCAAGGCTAGGAGTCGCCATAATTTGCCAAATCCGTCAGTGAAGGGGACCTCAGTCTCCTAACAACCAAGTCCCGATTGAAGGCTACAGTCCGACCGTTAAGGGGAGACACCGCCACCGCCAAGGCACCAGTTTCCCAGGGCCAGCGCCTGCGGGCAAGAGAGGGGCTCCTCCGGCTCATGTCCAGGTCGGGGAGCGGGTAACCGGTGGGAACCCATCGCTACCAAAAAGACTTTATATAGGTGCAGGGAAGAGACCGTCACCGCTAACTGCAGGGAACATCCGCACCGTAACCGTCCGAGGGACCCGTCCAACCAGCCGTTTGTTTACCGAGAACTGTGTCGTGTTTACTGGCTGAGTGAGTACCTCCGTGCCGTGCGGCACAGCGCTGCCCCTGCACCTCCACAGGCCCCATACCCGCCTGTCCACCATACCAACCCCATCTGGGCCCCGGGACCACCAAACCCCCTACCCACGGAGGGGCAAATCAACAACTGGCTGCTCCATACCATCACTCCCGAGCTCCCCAGACAGAGCAGCGGTGGTGTCCACTTAATCACCACAACCGTGGGTGGCGTCACGGACAATAAACTATCCCCACAACCAATCCCCTTTCACTCACGGGCGAGGAGCGCCGCTCGAGTCCCCGGGATCCGGCCCATCGCTCGAGCCACCGAGCAGCAGCAGGCCGCAGCAGCCGCACCCGAGCAGTGGGAGAGCGTGGCGTCCCCTCCTCCGCCCGCGACAGTTACTAGCCGGCGGGGACTCTCTTCGTTACTAGCCGGCGGGGACTCTCTTCGTTACTAGCCGGCGGGGACTCTCTTCGTTACTAGCCTTGCGGTCACTCTCCAGTACTAGACGGTGGGGACTCTCCCGTTACAAGCTGGCGGGTACTCTCCTGATACCAGCCGGCGGTCAGTCTCCAGTACTAGCCGGCAAGGACTCTCCCGTTACTAGCTGGTCGTCACTCTCCAGTACTAGACTGTGGGGACTCTCCCGTTACTAGCCGACGGGGACTCTCCCGTTACATGCTGGCAGGGACTCTCCCGTTACTAGCCAGCGGTCAGTCAGTCTCCAGTACTAGAAGGTGGGAACTCTCCAGTACTAGACGATGGGGACTCTCCCGTTACTAGCCGGCGGGGACTCTCCCGTTACTAGCCGGTGAGGGCTTGCCCGTTACAAGCTGGCGGGGACTCTCCCAATACTAGCCGGCGGTCAGTCTCCAGTACTAGCCGGCAAGAACTCTCCCGTTACTAGCTGGTGGTGACTCTCCAGTACTAGACGGTGGGGGCTCTCCCGTTACTAGCTGGTGGTGACTCTCCAGTACTAGATGGTGGGGGCTCTCCCGTTACAAGCTGGCGGGGACTCTCCCAATACTAGCCGGCGGTCAGTCTCCAGTACTAGCCGGCAAGAACTCTCCCGTTACTAGCTGGTGGTGACTCTCCAGTACTAGACGGTGGGGGCTCTCCCGTTACTAGCTGGTGGTGACTCTCCAGTACTAGACGGTGGGGGCTCTCCCGTTACTAGCTGGTGGTGACTCTCCAGTACTAGACGGTGGGGGCTCTCCCGTTACTAGCTGGTGGTGACTCTCCAGTACTAGACGGTGGGGGCTCTCCCGTTACTAGCTGGTGGTGACTCTCCAGTACTAGACGGTGGGGACTCTCCCGTTACTACTTGGTGTTAACTCTGTTACTAGCCGGCACTCGCGAGAATTGTCCCGTACTAGCCGGCGGTCAGTCTCCAGTACTAGCCGGCAAGGACTCTCCCGTTACTAGCTGGCGGTGACTCTCCAGTACTAGACGGTGGGGGCTCTCCCGTTACTAGCTGGTGGTGACTCTCCAGTACTAGACGGTGGGGGCTCTCCCGTTACTAGCTGGTGGTGACTCTCCAGTACTAGACGGTGGGGGCTCTCCCGTTACTAGCTGGTGGTGACTCTCCAGTACTAGACGGTGGGGGCTCTCCCGTTACTAGCTGGTGGTGACTCTCCAGTACTAGACGGTGGGGGCTCTCCCGTTACTAGCTGGTGGTGACTCTCCAGTACTAGACGGTGGGGGCTCTCTCGTTACTAGCTGGCGGTGACTCTCCAGTACTAGACGGTGGGGGCTCTCCCGTTACTAGCTGGTGGTGACTCTCCAGTACTAGACGGTGGGGGCTCTCCCGTTACTAGCTGGCGGTGACTCTCCAGTACTAGACGGTGGGGGCTCTCCCGTTACTAGCTGGTGGTGACTCTCCAGTACTAGACGGTGGGGGCTCTGCCGTTACTACTTGGTGTTAACTCTGTTACTAGCCGGCACTCGCGAGAATTGTCCCGTACTAGCCGGCGGTCAGTCTCCAGTACTAGCCGGCAAGGACTCTCCCGTTACTAGCTGGCGGTGACTCTCCAGTACTAGACGTGGGGATTCTCCCGTTACTACCTGGTGTTCACTCTATGTTACTAGCCGGCACTCTCCTGTTCCTGCCGGCGGGGACTCTCCCGTACTAGCCGAAGAGGACTGTCTCCAGTACTAGCCAGGGGTCACTCTACAGCACCAGCAGGCGAGAATTGTCCCATACTAACCCGTAACAACCGGCAGTCACCTCCCCGTACTGGCCGGAGGTCACTCTCCCGTACTAGCTGGCTGGGACTCTCCCGTTAATAGCTGGCAGTCACTCTACGTTACTAGCCGGCACTCTCCCATACCAGCCGGAGAGGACTGTCTCCTGTACTAGCCGGCGGTCAGCAAGCATGCAGTCTCCTAGCCGGCGGCTCTAGTCTCCAGCGCCAGTAACCCGTGAGCTGCCGGCGGGCACACACTCTTATCTCCAGGGTCCATTGCAACGTGGCGCGCCGGCTCCGCCCAGTCATTGAGACGCATCTGACCAATCAGAAGCTTTGTAACAATAGCGGCGGCGGAATGAGTTCTGGCACATTATTGGCTGAGAGCTGGTTCCCATCCCTGCCCTGATCAAGTAAGTGCAAATCTTTAAATGCTCAGTGTAGGTGTCAGCCCGGCCGGGTGAGCGGGGTTCGGGGGGGCGTGTGATGCCGGCTACCTGCACTGGGGCAGAGTGGGCGCAGGCGGTCACAGGAGGCTGCAGGGTCTCCTATGTCCTGTAAGGCTCACTGATGGACTGCTGGGCATCTCCATGTACTCCATGCATAGGACTGTGCTGATGGCTTACTGAATGGGCTCATAAATGTGTCTAGTGGGCTGTGCTAAGATGTCTGGTGGTCTGTGCCTGTGCATGTTTGGGGAGGTCTGTGCCTTACATGTGCCAAAGGTGGTCTACTCTTGGCTGCACTTGAGCGTGCCAAGGGTGGTCGGCTCCTTAGCGTGCCAAGGGTGGTCGGCTCCTTAGCGTGCCAAGGGTGGTCGGCTCCTTAGCGTGCCAAGGGTGGTCGGCTCCTTAGCGTGCCAAGGGTGGTCGGCTCCTTAGCGTCCCAAGGGTGGTCGGCTCCTTAGCGTGCCAAGGGTGGTCGGCTCCTTAGCGTGCCAAGGGTGGTCGGCTCCTTAGCGTGCCAAGGGTGGTCGGCTCCTTAGCGTGCCAAGGGTGGTCGGCTCCTTAGCGTGCCAAGGGTGGTCAGCTCCTTAGCGTGTCAAGGGTGGTCTGTGCCTGAGCGTGCCAAGGGTGGTCTGTACCTGAGCGTGCCAACGGAGGTCTGTGCCTGAGCGATCTGTGTTTGAGCATGCCTGGGGTAGTCTGTGCCTGAATGTGCCTGGGGTGGTCTACGTTGAGATATGCCTGGAGTGGTCTACACTGAGATATGCCTGGAGTGGTCTACACTGAGATATGCCTGGAGTGGTCTACACTGAGATGTGGCTGGGGTGGTCTACGTTGATATATGCCTGGGGTGGTCTCCACTGAGATGTGGCTGGGGTGGTCTACACCAGAGTGTGCCCAAGGTGGTCTACGCCAAGATGTGACCAGGGTGGTCTGTGCCTTAGCATGCCTGGGGTGGTGTACTCTGAGATGTTCCCAGGGTGGTTTGCGCCTGAGCATGCCTGGAGTAGTCTGCACCAAGTTGTGTCTGGTGATTTGGTCCTCAGTGTTCCCATGGTGGTGCTTGTTTGCAAATAGAATTTCTCTATCAGGTGGTCTGTATCTTCTTTTTGTTCTCTGCCATGGTGGTCTACACCTTTTTTGCCATTAATTGCGCTCGTTGGTCTGACCCTGACTGTCCTGTAGGGGTTGTGTCTCCCATTAGTCGCGATGGCCTGGTCTGTTGTCACCAATGATATTCTTTCCCTGCTGCTGCCCTATTCTAACCAAAACTGAAACTGCCATCTTTCTGCACCAGGATTGTCCTGTGTGAAGAGCCTAGTGGCAATATACTGTGCATGGTGGTCTGCACTGGGGTATGGACCTATGTTTGTGCTCTTGGATGTGACAGTGATCCATATTAATTGATGTTTGATCAAGTAGTCTGGGACTAGGGTAAGCGTGAGAATGCCATGAATGAGAGTGTGTGCAAGAGACGTGAGAGACAATACTAAAGGCCGCTTTACACGCAGCGAAATTGTGACCGATAACGCTAGTGTGGGTACACACCCCTATCGGTTGTGCGACATGGGCAAATCGCTGCCCGTGGCGCACAACATCGCCCAGACCCGTCACACTACTTACCTGCCCTGCGACGTCGCTGTGACCGGCGAACCGCCTCCTTTCTAAGGGGGTGGTTCATTCAGCATCACAGCGACGTCACTGAACCGCCGCCCAATAGAAGTGGAGGGGCGGAGATGAGCGGGACGAACATCCCGCCCACCTGCTTCCTTCCGCATTGCGGGCGGGAGGCAGGTAAGGAGAGGTTCCTCGTTCCTGCGGTGTCACACGGAGCGATGTTTGCTGCCGCAGGAACGAGGAACAACTTTGTTACTGCTGCAGCAACGATATTAGAGAATGGACCCCCATGTCACCGATGAGCGATTTTGCATGTTTTTGCAACGATGCAAAATCGCTCAAAGGTGTCACACGCAACGGCATCGCTACATTGACCGGATGTGCGTCACAAATTCCGTGACCCCAACGAGATCGTTTGAGCGATGTCGCAGCGTGTAAAGGCCCAGTCACACACGACTTACCAGCGATCCCGAAAACGATGCGACTTGATAGGGATTGCTGGTAAGTCGCTGGGAGGTCGCTGTCACAAACCACCGGGGGGGTCACTCAGAAATCCCCCCGCGCTGGCTACCAGTACGTCACAATCGGGGGGTAACAAGTGGGGGTCACCCCTCCTTTATACCTCCCGACCGACAGACAGAGCACGTGACGCGCTCTCTAGCGCCCCTCTTATAGTCAGGCCAATTATGGAATTGCCCGACCATAAGCAAGGAGGCCGCTATACTACTTATGCCGATTATTGAAGGGTCCCCGGTGAGAGTAAGGTATATATTCCCCCGACCTCCGCGGGCGGAATATATAAAATCTCCCCGAATCTCACTGGCCTCCCCACAATAATCCTTGGCACAATTCGCTGCCACCAACCGATTTACGGTAACTATTAGCCGAACACACAGACGTGGGATTCAAGATCGAGATAACAGAACAGCCCAAGATTAATTATATAATTTAATCAGCCTAAAGCACACTAGGAACTACAATATATACAATAGGGAATCTACAGAATATACATATGTCAGAGTACAGTTACAATCAAAGCATGGGTTACAAACAGGCATACACAGTTCCAGCAGTTACCTTGTTGCGTCTGGCCACAGGGGGGCGCTGTACCCAGGTTTCTAGGATCCTCCCCACAGATGTTTCCTACACGTGCCCCCAGCGAAAAGAACACTGGAAAATGGCCGAAGTGGGGTTATCAACCTGGGCAAATCCAGGTCCCCTCCTACCTTAGTGACCTCAGAGGGAGCACTGCTCCACCCCTGGCTTGAGTTATGGACAATCCACAACAAGGAATATGGGCCATAACTTTGCCTGGGAGCGTCGTAGGCGGACGCCAATGCTCTCATTGTGACAGTTATGAATTTAGCTACAGAACGAGGGGACTCATGACCTGTCTGCCAGTTCCCCATTGGCTGATATCACGCCTGGGGCATTTCCCAATGTCCTGCTCCCATAAAAAGGGTGTGCCGGCATCGTCCGCATGCGGAGACACCATTTTTATGGTTGCCATATTTATCGGAAATATGGCTTGCGAGATATGAACCATTTTTTACTGGAGTCGTTCTGTCTGGCTATTTCCATAGCCTTGCTAACTAGCTAGCAGCCCCCACTACAGGGTCACGGCAGGGAGTCATCCTGTGTCCATTGTCCCCAAGCCACCTAATTTCCATATCACAGGACATGGCCATGGAGGTGTAAGTGGAACACTGAGAACAAGAAGGGAGGGGGCACTGCCAGGGAGTGATGAGGGATTATGACTGGAGTCATAATTCATCTTCATATCCCGGGATTTGCCTCACACCTCCCCCCTTTTGAGGGCGCTAGGGGGCAGCACACTCCGGTGTTCCCCCGTGCGCCCGTCCGCGACCTCTCCTTGTCGGGACAGCCCGTCTGCGTTACCGTGGTCACGGCCCCTTTTGTGGCGAATGGTGAAGTTGTATTGCTGGAGCGCAAGGCTCCATCGCAACAATCGCCCATTCGTCCCAGAGACGGTGTGCAACCAGCTGAGGGGATTGTGGTCCGTCTCCACGATGAAGTGGCGCCCGTATAGATAGGGTTGCAGACGCTGCAGGGCCCACACTATGGCCAGGCACTCCTTCTCCATCGTGGAATAGGCAACTTCCCTTGGTAACAGCTTCCTGCTCAGGTACAAGACTGGGTGCTCTTGGCTCGCAGAGTCCACCTGGCTGAGCACCGCACCGAGGCCGAAGTCACTGGCGTCGGTCTGTACTACAAACGGCCGCGTGAAGTCGGCTGCCTGTAGCACGGGCGGGCTGGACAGGGCGTCCTTTAGGGCCCGGAAGGCTGTCTCGCAGTCCATTGTCCAATCGACTGCAGAGGGCAGCTTCTTCTTGGTGAGGTCCGTCAAGGGCTTTGCCAGGCTACTATAGCATGGAACAAACCTCCTATAGTACCCAGCGGTCCCCAAGAAGGACATCACCTGCTTCTTGGTCCTGGGGGTGGGCCAGGATGCGATGGCTTCCACTTTCTCAGGCTCGGGCTTCAGTGTTCTCCCACCTACCCGGGGACCGAGGTACTGGACCTCGCTCATGGCCAGCTGACACTTTCCCGGCTTGATGGTCAAACCTGCCCGGTGGATCCGCCTGAGCACCTGTGCTAGATGCTCTAGGTGGTCCTCCCAGGTGGGACTGAAGACGGCAATGTCATCCAGGTACGCGGCCGCGTACCCTTCAAGTCCCTTGAGCAGGGTGTTGACCATCCGCTGGAAAGTGGCAGGGGCATTCCTCATCCCGAATGGCATCACCGTGGACTCGTACAGTCCAAATGGGGTAATAAAGGCAGAGCGTTCCCTGGCCTTGCGAGTCAGGGGGATCTGCCAATATCCCCGGCTCAGATCCATGATGGTCAGGTACTGAGCCCCGGCCAACTGATCGAGCAGGTCATCGATGCGTGGCATTGGGTACGCATCGGCGACCGTGACCGCATTGAGCCCCCTGTAGTCCACGCAGAACCGAGTGGTTCGGTCCTTCTTAGGGACGAGGACTACAGGCGAGGCCCAAGCGCTGTTGGATGCCTGGATCACCCCCAGCTTCAGCATCTCGTCAATCTCCTGGCGCATGTGTTGCTGCACCTCCAGGGAGACCCGATATGCTGAACGCCGGATCGGGGGATGATCCCCACTGTCCACGTGATGGACAGCCAAGTCAGTCCTTCCGGGCTGGTTGGTAAACAACCCCCGGAAGGGGAGGAGGGTGGCCCACAGCTGGGACCGTTGGTCTTCCAAGAGCTGGTGGCCAACCTCCACATCCTCAATGGATCCGCCTGCCCTAACCTGGGCTAGCATATCCAAGAGGGTTTCCGCTTCTCCCTCCTCGGGCAGGTTGCACACGGGGAGCGCACATGCCTCCCGCTCATGATGTGCCTTCATCATGTTCACATGGAAGGGCTTCCGCCTTCCACGGGCAGGGTCCAGGGTGACCAGGTACGTTACAGGGTTGAGCTGCTGGTACACGAGGTATGGGCCTTCCCAGGCTGCCTGAAGCTTGTCCTGTGGTACGGGGACCAGTACCCACACCTTTTGACCCACTTGGTAGGTCCTCTCACAAGCGTTCTGGTCGTACCAACGCTTCTGATCGGCCTGGGCTTGAGCCATATTGTCGTGTACCAGTTGCGTCAAGGCCTGCATTTTGTCCCGGAAGCGCATGACATACTCGATAACCGACACTCCAGGGGTGGCCAAATCCCCTTCCCAAGCCTCTTTCACCAGAGCCAGGGGGCCCCGCACACGTCGCCCGTACAGGAGCTCAAACGGTGAGAATCCTGTTGAGGCCTGTGGAACCTCCCGGTAAGCAAATAACAGGCGTGGGAGATACCGCTCCCAGTCACGCCCATGGGAGTCGACCAACATCTTAAGCATCTGCTTTAAGGTGCCATTGAACCGCTCGCACAGGCCATTAGTCTGTGGATGGTACGGGCTGGCCACCAGATGTCGCACCTGGACTTGCTTACAGAGGGCCTCCATCAGTTGGGACATGAATTGGGTCCCCCGGTCAGTGAGCATTTCCTGGGGAAAACCCACTCGGGAGAAAATCTCCAGCAATGCGGTGGCCACCTTGTCAGCCCGAATGGACGACAAGGCCACTGCTTCTGGGTACCGGGTGGCATAGTCCACTACCGTCAGTATGAAGCGTTTCCCGGAGCTGCTGGGGATGGCCAGCGGGCCGACCAGATCCACAGCCACCCTCCTGAAAGGCTCATCGATGATTGGCAGAGATACCAGTGGGGCTTTGGGGCGTGGCCCCGCCTTCCCCACTCTCTGACAGGTTTCACACGAACGGCAGTAGGCAGCCACATCGGCCCCCATTTTTGGCCAGTAGAAATGCTGGTTTAACCTGGCCTTGGTCTTAGCGATCCCTAGGTGTCCGGCCATCGGAATCTCATGTGCGATCCGCAACAACTCCGTCCGGAACGGATAGGGTACCACTAACTGTCGGTCCCTGGGCCACGCCTCCGGTGAACCCTGCTGGACCGTGGCCCGGTACAGCCGTCCTTGGTCCCAGACCACTCGCTCCGGGTCCGAGTCCGAGGGAGGCTGGGCCGCCTGCTCCTTAAGAGCTTTCAGGCTGTCGTCAGCTTCTAACGCTGCCTGAAACCCCTGACTAGATGTGGCCAGAATCGACGAGACTGTCACATCTTCGGTCAGTACCCCGGGACCTGTGTCCTGGCCTCCACCTGACTCGGCTGCCACTTGGTCAGAAGGGGAAGAGCTATCGGACCTCCGGGAGGCCCCTTGGCTTCCAGCACTCCCACTGCGGGTGACGGCGGCCACAGCCGCTGCGACCGTGGGTCGGGCCTGCTCCTCCTCCGTTCCTGACCAAGTCGCCGGTTCAGGCAGACCTACCTGGCTTCCTGACACCCCGGTTGTGGGGGCACCATGCACCGAGATCTTACCTGGGAGCACTTCCGCTCCTGGACCGGCCCCAATCTCACCTGCCTGTTCCCCTCCTGCAGCAACAGAACCCCGCTGTGAAATCTCTGGGGACCCCACATTTGCTGTGGTAGCCCCCACCCCACACACTGGTCCTCCCCCTGCAGCACCCTGCTCTCTGCTTATCCCTGCAGAGGGCAGCAGATCCCAGCTCACAGGCTGATTACTTGTAGAGGCATTGTCACACCTTTCTCTGACCCCCTCCCCTGTCACAGCTGCAGCTGTGTGTGTGTCTATGGTGTCTATGCAAGCAGAAATATCAGAGTTCACTCCCTCCTCCCTTACATCATTCATAGATAACACATTAACATTGTCCGGAGGCATGTCAGTACTGGCTGAAGGTTCAGCCCTTGGTTGGGGCCCAAACTGGGAGGTTATCTGCCCCAAATCTGTCCCAAGTAGCACGTTTGCAGGGATCCGATCAGTTACCCCCACCTCCCTCACCCCCCGCCCTGCGCCCCAGTCCACATAAATGTCAGCAACAGGCAGCGCCGGGTCAGTGCCTCCAATCCCGGAGACAGCGAGGGTTTTTCCAGGGATCAAGTCTTGGGGGGACACCATCTCAGGCCGCACCAGAGTCACCTCCGAGGCGCTGTCTCGCAGTCCTATGGTCACAGACCGGCCGACGGTGACAGGTTGGAAGCTGTCCAGGGACCTACCACCACCCCCACCCACACAATACACCTTGGGCGGCCCTTGGGACGGGGACGGAGCCGGGGCCTTGGGACGCTGAGGGCACATGGCCTTGAAGTGTCCAGGTAGGTTGCACTGGTGGCACCGTCTTGGTTCCGCCACGGGCCTGGAGAGGGGAGTTGAGGGGGACACCCCCTGCAGTCTAGGGGCAGGTGGGGCAGTCGCCGAATTCATCTTACCCCCTCTCCAGGTGCTGCTGGTGGCCGCTCTCCTGGCCTCAGGGGCCCGGTTGTTGGTGTAGTCATCGGCAAGGGCAGCTGTAGCCGTGGACCCCTTTGGCTTCTGGTCTCGGATGAACTGGCGGAGATCCTCAGGGCAGTTCCACAAGAGTTGCTCCGTGATGAACAAGTCCAGGATCTCCGGTCCGGTGGAAAGCTGCAGGCCTTGGGTCCAGTGGTCGGCAGCTCGGGCAAGTGCCCGCCGGTGGTCAGCCCAGGAGTCCTTTGGTCCCTTCTGTAGGCTCCGGAACTTCTTGCGGTAGGACTCTGGAGTGAGGTTGTACTGTTGGATCAGGGCCCGCTTGATGGTGTCGTAGCCCTCATCTGCCTCAGCAGGCAAGTCCCCAAGGATATCCAGGGCCTTACCCCTTAAACGGGGGGTCAGGTATTTGGCCCACTGGTCCTTGTCCAGATGGTGCTGCAAGCAAGTCCGTTCAAAAGCAGTCAAGAAAGAGTCCAAGTCTCCATCCTTCTCCAGCACTGGGAAGTCCTCAACACGGACCTTTGGAAGTTTGGTGTCTCGAAGGTCACATGTGGCTGATGAGGGCCGGAGCTGAGCTAGCTGCAGCTGGTAGTCACGGTCTGCCTGTCGCTCTCGCTCTTCACGCGCTGCCTGCCGCTCTCGCTCCGCAGCCTCACGCTCTGCGTGCCGCTCCGCAGCCTCAGCGTCACGCGCTGCCTGCCGCTCTGCCCTGCGCTCTGCCAGGAGTTCCTTGTAGCCCTTCTGGTCTCCAGCCTGGAGAAGGGCCATAGCCATTTGAAGAAGGCTATCCGAGCCTCCCAGGCTCGGTGGAATGGCACGTGGTGATCTGCGGCACGCTGCAGAGCTAGGCGATTCACTGTCCCTTTCAGAGCGGAGGGCTGGCATCTGGCTCGTTGAGGAACCTTGGGTGAGCTCCTCCTCATCTTGTCCAGCAGTGCCAGGTTGCGCAATGTCCTCGGCAGAACGGTTTTCTGGCGTCGAGCTCCTGGAGGACTCGTGGGCAACCTCCTCATTGCTGTCCACAGCACCGTCCTCCCTCTCTTCGGCTCCTGCCTTAGCATTGGCCAGTTGCATAGCTCTGCTCCTGGTGCCATCAGCCATTCTTGCAGACTTTTGGTCACTGACACAGAACTGACACCTGATGCCTCCACACACCTTACAGTATCTGCACTCTGACACTCTAGTGTTGAGCTAGTCTGAAGACCCCAGCAGCCACAGCTGCTGCAGGCAGTCTTTAGTGTCTGGGAGTATGGGTCTCACACTCACACACACTATTATCTCGATCCCACCGCTATGCCACCAATATGTCACAAACCACCGGGGGGGTCACTCAGAAATCCCCCCGCGCTGGCTACCAGTACGTCACAATCGGGGGGTAACAAGTGGGGGTCACCCCTCCTTTATACCTCCCGACCGACAGACAGAGCACGTGACGCGCTCTCTAGCGCCCCTCTTATAGTCAGGCCAATTATGGAATTGCCCGACCATAAGCAAGGAGGCCGCTATACTACTTATGCCGATTATTGAAGGGTCCCCGGTGAGAGTAAGGTATATATTCCCCCGACCTCCGCGGGCGGAATATATAAAATCTCCCCGAATCTCACTGGCCTCCCCACAATAATCCTTGGCACAATTCGCTGCCACCAACCGATTTACGGTAACTATTAGCCGAACACACAGACGTGGGATTCAAGATCGAGATAACAGAACAGCCCAAGATTAATTATATAATTTAATCAGCCTAAAGCACACTAGGAACTACAATATATACAATAGGGAATCTACAGAATATACATATGTCAGAGTACAGTTACAATCAAAGCATGGGTTACAAACAGGCATACACAGTTCCAGCAGTTACCTTGTTGCGTCTGGCCACAGGGGGGCGCTGTACCCAGGTTTCTAGGATCCTTCCCACAGATGTTTCCTACACGTGCCCCCAGCGAAAAGAACACTGGAAAATGGCCGAAGTGGGGTTATCAACGTGGGCAAATCCAGGTCCCCTCCTACCTTAGTGACCTCAGAGGGAGCACTGCTCCACCCCTGGCTTGAGTTATGGACAATCCACAACAAGGAATATGGGCCATAACTTTGCCTGGGAGCGTCGTAGGCGGACGCCAATGCTCTCATTGTGACAGTTATGAATTTAGCTACAGAACGAGGGGACTCATGACCTGTCTGCCAGTTCCCCATTGGCTGATATCACGCCTGGGGCATTTCCCAATGTCCTGCTCCCATAAAAAGGGTGTGCCGGCATCGTCCGCATGCGGAGACACCATTTTTATGGTTGCCATATTTATCGGAAATATGGCTTGCGAGATATGAACCATTTTTTACTGGAGTCGTTCTGTCTGGCTATTTCCATAGCCTTGCTAACTAGCTAGCAGCCCCCACTACAGGGTCACGGCAGGGAGTCATCCTGTGTCCATTGTCCCCAAGCCACCTAATTTCCATATCACAGGACATGGCCATGGAGGTGTAAGTGGAACACTGAGAACAAGAAGGGAGGGGGCACTGCCAGGGAGTGATGAGGGATTATGACTGGAGTCATAATTCATCTTCATATCCCGGGATTTGCCTCACAGTCGCAGGTGAGATGTCACACAGTCAGACCTTACCAGCGATGCAGGAACGATACAGGTCGCAATAGTGACCTGTATAACGATCTCAGCAGTCACTGTGACCCTGTCACACAGTGTCAAACACAGCGATGTGTCCTGCCCAGCAGGACATCACCTTTGAAGAAAATAGTCTGGACCATTCTGCAACGACTAGAGATCTCACAGCAGGGGCCTGATCGCTGGTAGATGTCACACATAACAAGATCGCTAACGGGATCGCTACTGCGTCACAGAAACCGTGACTCAGCAGCGATCTTGCTAGCGATCTCGTTATGTGTGACGGTACCTTAAGTGTCCAGCATTATACGAGGAGTGCAGACATTGCAGGAGCATGAAGGAAGCCATCCAGTAGGATCACAAGCAGATATAGGATGTTATTTGACGCTGACGTGTTTCCTTATGGAAGAGCTGGAGGCGCTTGCAGTGGCTGTGCAGGAATGTAAGGCTTTTAGACACGGAGAACGGATCACATTTTGGGTGTTGGGCCGCTTTACACACTGCGATATCGTGACCGATATCGCTAGCGTGCATACCCGCCCCCATCGGTTGTGCGACACGGGCAAATCGCTGCCCGTGTCACGCTACTTACCTGTCTACCGACGTCGCTGTGACCGGCGAACCGCCTCCTTTCTAAGGGGGCGGTTCGTTCAGCGTCACAGCAGCGTCACTGAACCGCCGCCCAAAAGAAGCGGAGGGGCGGAGATGAGCGGGATGTAACATCCCGCCCACCTCCTTCCTTCCTCATTGCTGGCGGCCGCAGGTAAGGTGAGGTTCCTCGTTCCTGCGGTGTCACACGTAGCGATGTGTGCTGCCGCAGCAGCGACGAACTACTTCGTACACCGAGCAGCAGCGATACTCGAGAATAGGGAGGCATGTCACCGATGATCGATTTTGAACGTTTTTGCGACGATTCAAAATCGCTCATAGGTGTCACACGGAACAACATCGCTAAAGCGGCCGGATGTGCGTCACAAATTCCGTGACTCCAACAAGATCGCTAGGGCGATGTCGCAGCGTGTAAAGCCACCTTTACTTGTTGGGTCATCTGTTCAATGTCTAGCCAGTCCTTATTAATTTGAATAGGAGCTGCTTATTTTTAAGGTTTCAGTTTTATTATGCTTTCCTTATATCGTGCTATTGTATTCCACACCACTTTACAGACATTATCATCACTGTCCCCATTGGGGCTCACAATCTACACTGAATAAAAATATAAATGCCACACTGTTTTCAAAGATCTAAGACTTTCTCTATGTACACAAATGGACTTTTATTCTTAAATATTGCTCCCAAATTTGTCTAAATCAGTGTTAGGGTGGCTTTACACGCTACAATTTTGCTACAGCGATCTCGTTGGGGTCACTGATTTTGTGACGCACATATGGCCGCTGTAGCGATCTCGTTGTGTGTGACTCCTAGGAGCGATTTTGGATCGTTGCAAAAACGTCCAAAATCGCTCCTCGTTGACATGGGGGTCCACTCCCAATTATCGCTGCTGTCGCTGGGGCGAAGTTGATCCTCGTCCCTGCGGCAGCACACATCGCTACGTGTGACACCGCAGGAACGAGGAACCTCTCCTTACCTGCCAAACGCCAGCAATGAGGAAGGAAGAAGGTGGGCGGGATGTTCGTCCCGCTCATCTCCGCCCCTCCGCTATGATTGGCCGGCCGCTTAGTGACGTCGCTGTGACGCCGAGCGAACCGCCCCCTTAGAAAGGAGGTGGTACGCTGGTCACAGCGACCTCGCCGAGCAGGTAAGTACATGTGACGCTGCCGTAGTGATAATGTTCGCTACGGCAGCGATCTCCACATATCGGCATAACGATAGGGGCGGGTGCTATCACGCTCGCCATCGCTAGCATCGGCTAGCGATGTCGCAGCGTGTAAAGCCCGCTTTAGTGAGCACTGCTCCTGTTAGTATGCTGGCCATGCAAGAACTCTGATGTTTTCAGATTCCAGGAATTGTATACAAATCCTTGCAACATGGGACAGGGCATGATCACGTTGTAACATGGGACAGGGTATGATCACGTTGTAACATGGGACAGGGCATGATCACGTTGCAACATGGGGTGATGATTGTGGATGAGGCACAACAATGGGCCCCAGGATTTAGTCACGGTATCTGTGCATTCAAAATGGCATCAATAAAATCCACTTGTGTTCATTGTGCAAAAGACACGCCTGCGCATACCATAACCCCACTGCCACCATGGGCCACTCGATTCACAACATCGACATCAGCCATCCGCTCACCCACATGATGCCATACACACAGTCTGCCATCTACCCTGTATAGTAAATATTGGGATTCATCTGTAAAGAGAACACCTCTCCAACATGCCAGACACCATTGAATGTGAGGCTTTGACCTCTCACGTCTGTTACGAATATCAGCTGCCGTCAGGTGGAGATCCTGATAAGGACGACGAGCAGCAGACGAGCTTCCCTGAGACGGATTCTGACAGTTTGTGCAGAAATATTTTGATTATGTGTACTGCCTATTGCAACACCTGTCCGGGTGGCTGGTCTTAGACAATCTTTAGAGGTGAACATGCTGGATGTGGAGGTTGTGGGCTTGTGTGGTTACAGAATAATCAACATTGAATTCACAGGCAACAGATCTGGTGGACATTCCTACAGTCAGCATGCCAATTGCTCGTCCTCCCAAACTTTGCAACATCTGTGGCATTGTGCTGTGTGATAAAACTGGACATGTTAGAGTGGCCTTTTATTGTGGCCAGCCAAAGGCACACCTGTGCAATAACCATGCTATCTCAGCATCTTGATACGCCACAACTCTAAGGTGGATAGATTATCTCAGCAAAGGAGAAGTGATCACTAACACAGATTTAGACAAATTTGTGAACAATATTTGAGAGAAAAAGGCCTTTGGTGTAGAAAGAAAAAGCGATGTCGCTCGTAAAAGCACTCGCCCCGTCGTTTGTGCGTAACGGGCAAATCGCGGCCCGTGGCGCACAATATCGCCGGTACGCGTCACACATACTTACCTTCCTAGCGATGTCGGTGTGGCCGAAACAGCCTCTTTTCTAAGGGGGCGGTTCGTGCGGAGTCACAGTGATGTCACACGGCAGGCGTCCAATAGAAGCGGAAGGGCGGAGAGCAGAAGCGTGCAAGTCACGCCCACCTCGTTGCCGGAGGACACAGGTACGGTGTTGTTTGTCATTCCTGGAGTGTCATACGTAGCGATGTGTGCTGCCTCAGGAACGACGAACAACCTGCATCCAAAAGCAGCAATGATATTTTGGAAATGAACGACGTGTCAACAATCAATGATTTGGTAAGTATTTTGCATCGTTAGCGGTCGCTCGTACGTGTCACACGCAATGACGTCGCTAACGAGGCCGCATGTGCATCACGAATTCCGTGACCTCAGCGATATCTCGTTAGCGATGTCATTGCGTGTAAAGCGGCCTTCAGATCTTTGAGTTCAGCTCATGAAAAATGGAGCAAAATCAAAAGTGTTGCTTTTATATTTTTGTTCAGTGTACTTTCCCTATCATTATGACTTTGGAGTGTGGGAGGAAACCAGAGTACCGGGAGGAAAGCCACACAGCCAAGGGGAGAATATACAGAATCCAAGTAGGAAGATAAAGTGACCCTCATCATAACCTTTAAAAGTGTTCTTGTATGCAAAATGCCCACCGTCCTCCTGCTCACTTCCTTCCTGCCTACCTTTAACTACTTATAATCCCTTAGCGATCTTTGATGTACATATATATGTCAAAGGTCATGTCCCTGCCTTCGATGCAGGTTCGTACACTGAGCCCGCACCTGTCCCTGCACATGATAGCTGATTTTATTAAGCATCATATGCCTCTAATAGCCTTTGGTAAATCAGAGGACTACCTGTGGCTGTCAACCAGTTAAACCTTGCTGTCAGTCTTTGACAGCGAGATTTAAAATGGTGCAGGGGGGTGCACGTCATTCCCCACTCCCATCAGCGCTGCTGTGACCTGATTGTGGGACACCGATGGGTTGTCATGAAAGCTGGGAGTCAGCTGCTGTCCCCTGTGTTTGTTATGATGATCCTCCTGTGAACATCGGCTTCGAGCGACATTCAAAGGAGATCATGATTTCTGCTGCACACAGTGTTGCTGATACTGATGCTGTTACCCTGCTCTGTATAGGCTTAAGCGATCGGATGATCACAGCTCCATGTCCCCTAAGAAGACTAGTAAAAAGTATAAAAAAAAGTTCAAATCACCCCCCCCCCTTTTTGCCCGATTGAAAATAAACAGTTGAAAAAATACACATATTGCTATTACTGCTTAAAGAAATGTCCGATCTATCAAAATCTAAAATGAATTACCGTAATCTGATCGGTAAACGGCGTAAATAGAAAAAAAATTCTAAACGACAGAAATTCAGCTTTTCAGCTGCTGCAAGAACAGAAAAAGATGTAATAACAGACAATCAAACCATCGTATATGCCACAAATAATATCAATAAAAACATCAGCACAGAAGACGAGCCCTCACACAGCTTCCGGTTCCAAAAATTGAAAACGTTACTTACGACTATAAAAAATTTGTGACACTTATTTTTTTTTCAAAATTGCAGATTTTTTTCATCACTTAAATAAAACAAAACTTATACATGTTTGATATGTATGTCATTACATTGACATGGGGAATCATACCGCCAGGTCAGTTTTATGGTAAAATGAACGCTATAAAAAAAAAAATACAGTTGCAGAATTTCATTTTTTTCTATTTAACTTCGCTTGGTATTTGTTTCCCACTTATCATTACAGTACTTCATATGCCAAAATGAATGGAGTAATTCAAAAGTAAAACAAGCCCCTCACATGGCTATATCGACGGAAAAATAAAAAAGTTATGGCTCTTGGAATAAGGGGAGGCGAAAACCAAAAGCGCTAAAACGAAAAAATTGCACGATACTTAATGGGTTAATTAATAGACATTTCAAAAACAAATACCATTTCACAGATGGTGAGTGCACGTTGGCTACTTACTTGGAATTAGGCTTGAGTCACAATTGCGATTAACTCGCACGAGTGCAATGCGAGAAAATCTCGCAGTGCACTCAGACCAATGTTAATCAATGAGGCAGCTCCGATCTGCTATTTGTTTCTCAGTCCAAATCGGACTGAGAAAAAAATCGCAGCCTGCTGCATTTTGGTGAGTTTCTCGTTCGAGTCACTCCAATGCAAGTCTATGGGTGCTTGAAAAAAAACGGATGTCACACATACCATCCTAGTACCATGCGTTTTTCTAAATACATTTATCGCATGTTGCTGAAAACACTGGAAATGAGTGAGGTTTGTCGATGTCGGTCAATCTATACCTCTGTCAGTCGGTCTCTCCCTCTCTGTCAGTCTCTCTGTCGATCTTCTCTGTCTCCCTGTCGTCGGTCTGTCGGTCTATCCCTCTCCCCTCTTCTCTCATACTCACCGATCACCGGCGCGGCGCTGCACGGCTTTCACAAGCTCCAGCGGCTTTTCCTCATTTCAAAAAGCTGGCCGCTCATTATTCCATCTAGTATTCACTGCTTTCCCCGCCCACTGGCGCCTATGATTGGTTGCAGTCAGACATGCCCCCACGTTGAGTGACAGCTGTCTCACTGCAACCAATCACAGCTACCAGTGGGCGGGTCTATATCGTGCAGTAAATTAAATAAATAATTAAAAAACGGCGTGCGGTCCCCCTCAATTTTCATACCAGCCAGGGTAAAGTCATACGGCTGGAGGCTGGTATTGTCAGGATGGGGAGCGCTACGTTATGGAGAGCCCCCCACCCTAAAAATATCAGCCAGCAGCCGCCCGGAATTGTCGCATCCATTAGATGCGACAGTCCCGGGACTGTACCCGGCTCATCCCGAATTGCCCTGGTGCGGTGGCAATCAAGGTAATAAGGAGTTAATGGCAGCAGCCCATAGCTGCCACTAAGTCCTAGGTTAATCATGGCAGGCGTCTCCCCGAGATACCTTCCATGATTAACCTGTAAGTTAAAGAAAATAAAGACATACACCCAAAAATCCTTTTATTTGAAATAAATAACAAAAAAACCCACCCTCTTTCACCACTTTATTCAAGTCCCCAAATACCCCTCCAGGTCCGACGTAATCCACAGAGGTCCCACGACGCTTTGAGCTCTGCTACATCAGAAGCTGACAGAGAGCGGTCACAGACCATGACCGCTCTCTGTGAGCTCCCCGCAGCAACTGAATTGAGTCGCGCTATCAGCGATTACGTCACTCAAGTTACCCGCGGCCACAGATCTCAGGTGGAGGACTTCAGCTGTGGTCGCGGGTAACTCAGTGACGGCACCACGGCGCAGATCACATAAGTCACTCAGGGGATTTGCGGTCACCGGTGAGACCTTCATTGGTGACCGAAAATCAGGCCATGACACACAGACAGAGCCGCAGGATGACAATGAAGTCGGGTGAAATTCATCTGACTTCATTCTGATCCCGCGGCTCTGTCTGTGTCTGCTGTCAGTGGCCATGTAGTAGGGCTGAATGGCAGATGACATAGCTACTGAGAATAAAAACGGATCACACACGGATTGCACACGGACTACAATCAAGAGAAAAATCACAGAATCACATTGCTGTTGCATTGCACACTGATCAACACTCGGACAGAGCTCATGCTACTTTCTAGCATGAGACTCGGACCGATTTTACACTCGCAAGTGTGATTCCAGCCTTATAGTGTAACTAGCTGTAGCTCCTGGCATTGCCCGGGATAGTAACTGTCTCTCTGTCTGTCTGTTTTTGTCTGTCTGTCTCTTTCCCACGTCTGTCTCTTTCCACGTCTGTTTCTTTTTCCCCATCTGTCTTTTTTTCCCGTCTGTCTCAGTCTCTCTCCTTGTCTCTGTCTTTCTTCTTGTCTCTGTCTCTTTTCATGTTTTTGTCTTTCTGTGTCTCTTTCCCTGTATCTGTCTCTTTCCTTGTCTCAGTCTCCTTCTCTGCCTGCCTGTCTCTTTCCCTGTCTGTCTGTGTCTGTTTGTCTGCCTCTGTCTCTGTGACTGTCTCTCTCTCTGTCTCTTTCCCTGTCTGTCTCTTTCCCTGTCTCTTTCCTTGTCTGTCTGTGTCTGTCTGCCTCTGTCTGTCTTCTTTGACTGTCTCTCTCTCTGTCTCTTTCTCTGTCTGTCTGTCTCTGTCTGTCTGTCTCTTTCCCTGTCTGCTTTTTACCCTGTCTGTGCCATTGTCTGTCTGTCTCTTTCTGTCTCTCTCTATCCATCTCCCCACCGACATCTTATTACCTCACACATAAGCTTCTTATACTATCAATTTATTTTGTTTCTATAGCAACCACTCACGGCTGCTATTAATAACCTATAGCTCGCAGCTCCATTGACTTTAATGGAGGCAGGTATTTTGGAGAGTAACTGTAAAGCGCGGGGTTACATTTTCCCATCAAAACATAGTCTATGATGTTCCCTGAGTCACATGAGGTGTCTGTGCAAAATTTAGTGATTTTTAAATGCGACGGTGTGGATTCCTTTAGCGGACATACATATATACATACATAGAAAAAACCAAGGAGAAAAATTGTATGAAAAATACCCTGAATATAAATAAATAAATTGCAAGTGCTTAATAACAGGGTACTTAGTGTATACATTATTGCAAAAAGGTAAAAAGCTGTCTCACCTCGTCACGGTGTACCCATCTGAGACAGTCCCTAACCTACTGAAGTTAAAAACATTATCAATACCTGACTTGTGTCATGTCAGAACTCCAATATGGATGGTGGCAAGTGGTTAGCTGTGTCCCAGATAAAATACACAGCAAAGTGAGACGCAATCAGCTGTTCAGTCTCAGTACTAGGAGGGCTGCGCCCCCAACTTGCAACCAAGCAAGAAAACATACAAAAAACACAAAAACCTGAGCTGAAACAATGTTCAGTAAACATGCAACATTAAGCATGTGAATTGCAGCCTTAAGACTAGAAAAAACCAAGGAGAAAAATTGTATGAAAAATACCCTGAATATAAATAAATAAATTGCAAGTGCTTAATAACAGGGTACTTAGTGTATACATTTCAGGGTACTTAGTGTATATATTTCATTTCATCTCAGATGGGTACACCGTGACGAGGTGAGACAGCTTTTTACCTTTTTGCAATAATGTATACACTAAGTACCCTGTTATTAAGCACTTGCAATTTATTTATTTATATTCAGGGTATTTTTCATACAATTTTTCTCCTTGGTTTTTTCTAGTCTTAAGGCTGAAGTGAGACTGAACAGCTGATTGCGTCTCACTTTGCTGTGTATTTTATCTGGGACACAGCTGACCACTTGCCACCATCCATATTGGAGTTCTGACATGACACAAGTCAGGTATTGATAATGTTTTTAACTTCAGTAGGTTAGGGACTGTCTCAGATGGGTACACCGTGACGAGGTGAGACAGCTTTTTACCTTTTTGCAAAAATGTATACACTAAGTACCCTGTTATTAAGCACTTGCAATTTATTTATATTCAGGATATTTTTCATACAATTTTTCTCCTTGGTTTTTTCTAGTCTTAAGGCTGCAATTCACATGCTTAATGTTGCATGTTTACTGAACATTGTTTCAGCTCAGGTTTTTGTGTTTTTTATATATACATACATACATACACACACATACACTCAGCTTTATATATTAGATTGTTAATATTCTCCACGAGGTCTGCTTCATTATATTCCCTCCATTTAGATTTGGCCGAGTGACTTGTGTTCTATGGAAAACATAACTTAGCTCAATCAAAACTCCATGCTGAAGTTGTCTTTGGGGAAGGGGAGGATGAACCCAAAAAGACTCCAGCTTTGTAGAGTAAGGGCTGGTTCACACATTGCAGATTTGTCTCATTTTTTTCTGCACATATTTTTCACAATTTCCTGGTGCCAGCAAAGTGAATGAGAGTCCTAAAGTTTGATGTATACTTTGCTTATTTTATCCTTGCAGATTTGAAGTAGATTTCACTCATACTATTGAATGGGAAAAAATCTGCACCAAAAACGCATGTGACAAGAGCATCAAAAACGCCAAGAGATACAAAAACGATGCAGAAATTGTGCACCAAATACTTAAGGTGTGCACATACTCTTACGGTACAGCCCCAGGTGCATCGACAACTCTAGCACCCAACTTCCAGGACACATACCAGGCCAGATCAGACCATCAATATCAAAATCTGTTGTTTTTCATGGATCCACAAGGATTAACCAGGCCCTCATCTCCTGACCTCGCCAGTCTGCCCTGACCTCTTCAGTCTGCCCTGCCCTCTCCAGCCTGCCCTGCCCTCTCCAGCCTGCCCTGACATCGCCAGCCTGCCCTGACCTCGCCAGCCTGCCCTAACCTCGCCAGTCTGCCCTGACCTCGCCAGTCTCCCCCAGTCATCACCTCTCCTTTATGTAGTGTATAACGCAGACTTTGTCTTCTTCCAGTTCCTGTGCTGCTGTGAGGCGGAGGGAGATGCAGCCTCAAAGTCTTTGTTACCTCCTGCTACTATGTGCTGGAGACATCCTCACCAAACCCATGTTTCGTAAGGAGAGGATCCGCCTGGACCCTGAACTTAACACACAGATCCATGAAGAGAACCAGAGCTTCCAAATGGATCACGAGGCTTTCCTGGGGAAGGATGAGGCAATGACCTTCGATCAGCTGACATCAGAAGAAAGCAAAGACCGACTAGGGTGAGACGTACAATCCCATGAACTTTGGGGACAGAAAGAGTCACAAAAAGATGGGCGCCATTCAGGAGGATTGAAAACTGGGTATCAGCCCCTCCGAGAACTGTAGTGGCAACCATCTTGGCCCCTCCATATTTAAAGTGTAATTATCGTTTTAATTGTTATTCCTTAAATCAATAGTACACATGAAAATAAAGAACTTTTGTAATAGATCTTATCAGACAAATTTGCTTCTTTCTTTGCCAGATGTGATCAGTCATTATTAATGTTCTCAATTCTGAGGTAAAATCTGTATTCAGTGAGGACTTTCCCATTATTGAGAGAGAAGATGGCAGTTGGTGCTGATGAGATTCTATGATGACAGGATGAGGAGGAGTTAGAGGCAGAGGGAGGAGCTAGAGGCAGAGCTCCTCCTCCCTCTAATATCTGCATATAATCTCAGAGAATATTGATAGCGACTGATCTTTTCCAGCAGAGAAGGAAGCAGATTTGTTGTTGATAAGCTACTGTATATTACAAAGCTGCTTACTATCATGTGTATTATTCATAGTTTTGTTACGCTTTAATTTTGGGAGTGACAGAGTCACTTTAAGACTTTATGATTTTTTGCTTTTAGTCTATTTGTTCACATTAAGTTTTTTTTACATGGATTTCAGAATGCTATTAACCTTCAGATTAACCCCGTATCTGCAGGTTAATAGGATTTTTTACATAATAGGTTCCCATTATATATCAAAACATAAATACTAGCCCTGAAAGTCTCATTCCCCTTTAAAGCTATGGGCCCCATGGGGACTTTGAAGTGGAAATATTTATACAAAGAAATAAATCTTCATATTTCTAACATATTTTTGTTCCCAGAAAAATAGTTGACCGAATTGACAGCGACAGTAATGGGCTAATTAGCACTGAGGAGCTGACGGCCTGGATTAAGCGGGTCCAGAAGAGATACGTCTATGAAAATGTGGCTCGAGTTTGGAAGGACTATGATGTCAATAATGATAACCATATATCATGGGAGGAGTACAAGCAAGCCACGTATGGATACTACTTGGGTATGTATTCTGCTATCAGGACGCTTCTAAAGCTGCTGTCTGGTTGTCTTCAAAATAAATACTATCATTTCAATTATTTTGTTTGGTATCTCATGATCTCTTTGGGGTTATTTTCTAGCCCAGTTTTTCAAAATCCACATTAAAATTTGATGAAGGCTTTAGGAGTTTCAGCTTCTATGTGTCGCCTTGGGTTTTAAAGGGTCCAAAAGTAATTGGAAAATTGGCTCAAATGCTATTTCATGGGCAGGTACGGGCAATTCCTTTGTTATCTTATTCTCAATTAAGAACATAAAAGGCCTGGAGTTGATTTGGGTTGTGGTGCTTGCTGAGAAGTAAACATGCGGTCAAAGGAGCTCTCCATGCAGGTGTGAAACAAGCCATCCTTCATCTGCAAAAACAGAAAAAACATCTGAAAAATTGCTACAATATTAGGAGTGGCTAAATCTACAGTTTGGTACATCCTGAAAAAGAAAGCATTGGTGACCTAAACAATAGAAAAAGACCTTGACGCCCATGGAAGACAAGAGTGGTGGAAGAGTGAAGAGAAGACTGAATGAAAGAAAGTACAGGGAGTTCACTGCACGGTGCAAGACACTCATAAGCCTCAGGAATAAAAAGGCTAGATTGGACTTTGCTAAAAGAAGTCTTAAAAAACCTGCACAGTTCTGGAAGAACGTTCTTTTGACAGATGAAACCAAGATCACCCTCTACCAGAATGATAGAAAGAGAAAGTGTGGTGAAGGCATGGAACAGCTCATGATCCACAGCACACCACATCATCTGTAGCACACGTGGAGGCAGTGTGATGGCTGCCAGTGGCACTGGGTCCCTAGTGTTTATTGATGATGTGACCCAGCACAGAAGCAGCCGGATGATTTCTGGGATTTTCAGAGACACTGTCTGCTCAAATCTATCGACATTCAGCCAAACTGATTGGTCAGCGTTTCATAATACAGATGAACAATAACCCAAAGCATAAAGCCAAAGAAACCCAGGAGTTTATTAAAGCAAAGAAGTGGCATATTCTTGAATGGTCAAATCAGTCATCTGATCTCAACCCAAACAAAAAAGAGAGAGAAAACAGCAACTGAAAACTGCTGCAGTAAAGGCCGGCAGAGCATTAAAAAGGAGGAAGCACCGCGTCTGGTGATGGCCATGAGGTCAAGACTTCAGGCCGTCATTTCCAACAAAGGGTTTTCAACCAAATATTAGAAAATAATATTTTATTTCCAAATATTTAATTTGTCCAATTACTTTTCAGCCCCTGAAATTAAGGTATTGAGTATAAAAAATGCTTTAGTTCCTCACATTTTTATGCAATCATTTTGTTCAACTGAGCAAAGCTGAAAGTCTGAACTTCAACTGTGTCTCAATTGTTTTGCTTAAAATACAGAACAAAAATGTGAAAAATGTTATCTCTGTCCAAATATATATGGACCCAACTGTATATGTGTGTGTGTGTGTGTGTATGTATATATATATATATATATATATATATATATATATATATATATATATATATATATATATATATATATAATATATATATATATACACATTTTTCTATTTTATTTTTTTGTTTTGAGGGGAGAGAGGGGTAAGGGGGGTAAAATCGCAATTATTTTGCCCTTAAGGTTGTGAGTTTTTAGAATGTTAGTGTTTTGATGTAATAACTTTATTCTTCCTATTGATATTATTACAATGCAAGCAAATGTTATCTTTTTTTTTTCAAAATATTATATATATATATTTCCAAAATACATACTCTCTATTTCAGAATTGTCTTGTTTTTTCATCCCTGCATTCAAAAATCGCTAACCTTACCATGCTTGTTTCTTGGAGGGTGACTAGTAGTTCTCCTTGATGTACCGTATTTTTCGCTTTATAAGACGCACCTGATTATAAGATGCACCCCCAAATTTGGTGAAGGAAAAGAGAATTATTTTTTTTAATGTTACATGGGGTCCATCTTATAATGCCAGTGTCCCTCAACAAATCATATAGGATATATGTCCCTCATAGCCCCCATCCTAAAATTAGCCCCCTTAATCTGGATATGGCCCCCTTATATTGAATATAGCCCCCTTGTGATGGCACACGTTCCCCTGTGCTGCCTATGGCCCCCTATGGATTGCATACATTCCCCTGTGCTGCCTATGGCCCCGTATGGATTGCACACATTCCCCTGTGCTGCCTATGGCCCCCTATGAATTGCATACATTCCCCTGTGCTGCCTATGGTCCCCTATGGATTGCACACATTCCCCTGTGCTGCCTATGGCCCCCTATGGATTGCATACATTCCTTTGTGCTGCCTATGGTCCCCTATTGATTTCACACGTTCCCCTGTGTTAGATATCACCCCCATAGTGCTGCCCATGGCCCCTATATAGATTGCACAAGTCCCCCTGTGTTAGATATCGCCCGCATAGTGCTGCCCATGGCCCCTATAGATCGCACAAGTCCCCCTGTGTTAGATATCGCCCCCCAGGCTACTGCCCATAGTAAAATAAAACCCTCTTTCCTTACCTCCTCCAGCGCTGATCTCCCTCCTGTCTCCCTCCGTGCTTCTGTTCCTTACTTCCTGGTTCTCAGTGCGGTCATGTGATCGGCACAGCAGACTGAGATCTCTGCGTGCCTGATCACAGTGGAAGCAGGGACACGGGGAGAAACGCTGGAGGGGGTAAGTAAAGATTTTTTATTTTAGAATGAGCAGCAGCCTGGGGGCCAAATCTAACACAGGGGGGGGCGTGTGCAATCACAGGGGGGCGCAGGCTCATATAATATGCACCGCTCCCCCAGCCCATCACTGCGTGCGATTTCACCACCATTGGAGATGGACAGCGGCTGTGCATATTATATGAGCGGGAGCAGGAGATGAAACGCTGCCGCTGCAGCGTTCACCTGCACTCCAGAGCTGCTGCCCCCACCTCCCCTGGACCCTGCAGTGTACATATATATATATATACATACTCCCCCCCCGTATATTCGGCTTATAAGACGCACCCCCTACTGTCCCCCAAAATTTGGGGGAACAAAAGTGCGTCTTATAAAGCGAAAAATACGGTAATTTGTTTTGGGTGAAGCTACATTTTTGGGCATTTGCATCAGATTTTTATTGCATTTTTTTAAGACTAATGAAAAAAAAAATACATTTTAGCATTGATTTGAAACCCTGAAAAAGTTTTATATCACAGTTTATTAACTCTGCCAGTGATATGCCATTTGTTAACATATGTTCTGCTCTATCCAGCTTGACGGCCATAGTTGGGCTTCTGGCTGCCGTGACATTTGTGACATCTGATCTGCTCCACCCTATTGCATTATGTTGGACAGGGTAACTGAGGGATTCTCCTCCCTCTATAAAACCACTTGTATGATGTAGTTAGCATTGACAGTGGCATGGTATCCTGGCCATCTATTGTCCTGACCATTAGAGCATTATGTCTGCAGTATATTCAGCTGACATCTGCAAGGGATGGTCATCCCTATTCCATATTGATACAACACATCTCAGTAAATAACCTTCCCAACATGATGTGATAGTAAAGAAGATTTTTCACATTTTTTTTATGTTGAACTGGGCACACAATGTTATAGAGGCTACAGAGCAGAATAATTGTAGTCTCTAATTTCCTCTCTCTGTTGCAGAAATATTAGCAATCAAAGTGTGTCAACTAGTGAGTTCATTTTAAGTCCAAGTGGGTGGTAACAGACCGTCTTCACTGGGGGGAGCACTTCTCAATTTATGATGCTGATCTATCTTAGGCACCCCAACAGTAAAAGGAAAGAACACTCCCCCACAATTACAAGTTGAGCACAACAGATAGAAAAGTATTTACTGATGCATCTCTAGACATGCAATATGGGCAAGGGGCAGTACAACAGAGCTAACAGTGCTAGGACAGAAAGAGAGCTGATAGAGGGGGTTTATCATATGACACAGCTAAACTCAACTACACTGTACCTCCATAATGTGGATTTTATCTGAAAGGTGTTAGTCATTTGTGCTTTTTAATCATGCATGAGACTAGACCAGGAAATCAGAGCTGTATCCTTACATCTCACACAGAGTTGATTACACTCAGTAATCAGGAAAGCTGATAGAAGGGTTTGTGATGTGACACAGTTAAACTCAGCTGTACTTGCTAATCACGCAGGAGGTTAGACCAGGAGAATATAGCTGTTGCGTTACATCTAACACTTTGAGAAACTTAAACTATGATGATGGGAAATTTTCCTTCCCTTTTGAGTGTTGCTGTCTGCTCATGATTGTAAGTGTCATACTGGGAGAATAAGTACAAGCTTCTCTTGAAACCTGCCTATTAATATCCACTTGAATAAAAAAACGCAAAAAGCTTAGGAGGTACCAAATACTTTGATTGCTAGTATCTCCGCAACAAAGAAACAAAAAAATAAAAAAACAGGGGTTTTTTTTCTGCTCTACGATGACCTTTACATTTTGTGTCCAGTTCAACATGAAAAAATTGTTGAGACATCTGCTTTAAGTTACAAGGCAAGAATGGTTAAAGGGTTATACAGTTAGGTCCAGAAATATTTGGACAGTGACACAATTTTCGCGAGTTGGGGTCTGCATGCCACCACATTGGATTTGAAATGAAACCTCTACAACAGAATTCAAGTGCAGATTGTAACGTTTAATTTGAAGGTTTGAACAAAAATATCTGATAGAAATTGTAGGAATTGTACACATTTTTTTACAAACACTCCACATTTTAGGAGGTCAAAAGTAATTGGACAAACCCAAACACTTCAGAATTCATCCGGCTACTCTTGTCTGCTGTTATGTCATCAATAAACACAAGTGACCCAGTGCTATTGAAAGCCATGCATGCCCATGCCATCACGTTGCCTCCACCATGTTTTACAGAGGATGTGGTGTGCCTTGGATCATGTGCCGTTCCCTTTCTTCTCCAAACTTTTTTCTTCCCATCATTCTGGTACAGGTTGATCTTTGTCTCATCTGTCCATAGAATACTTTTCCAGAACTGAGCTGGCTTCATGAGGTGTTTTACAGCAAATTTAACTCTGGCCTGTCTATTTTTGGAATTGATGAATGGTTTGCATCTAGATGTGAACCCTTTGTATTTACTTTCATGGAGTCTTCTCTTTACTGTTGACTTAGAGACAGATACACCTACTTCACTGAGAGTGTTCTGGACTTCAGTTGATGTTGTGAACGGGTTCTTCTTCACCAAAGAAAGTATGCGGCGATCATCCACCACTGTTGTCATCCGTGGACGCCCAGGCCTTTTTGAGTTCCCAAGCTCACCAGTCAATTCCTTTTTTCTCAGAATGTACCCGACTGTTGATTTTGCTACTCCAAGCATGTCTGCTATCTCTCTGATGGATTTTTTCTTTTTTTTCAGCCTCAGGATGTTCTGCTTCACCTCAATTGAGAGTTCCTTAGACCGCATGTTGTCTGGTCACAGCAACAGCTTCCAAATGCAAAACCACACACCTGTAATCAACCCCAGACCTTTTAACTACTTCATTGATTACAGGTTAACGAGGGAGACGCCTTCAGAGTTAATTGCAGCCCTTAGAGTCCCTTGTCCAATTACTTTTGGTCCCTTGAAAAAGAGGAGGCTATGCATTACAGAGCTATGATTCCTAAACCCTTTCTCCGATTTGGATGTGAAAACTCTCATATTGCAGCTGGGAGTGTTCACTTTCAGCCCATATTATATATATAATTGTATTTCTGAACATGTTTTTGTAAACAGCTAAAATAACAAAACTTGTGTCACTGTCCAAATATTTCTGGACCTAACTGTACAAAAATATGGCTGCTGTCTTCCAAAACTGTGCTACTACTGTCTTCAACTCCATTTACTTTGGTTGAGCTGAACTGGGATACTGGACAAGAGTAATGGACGGGTGTGGGGCAGTCACAGGAAGGAAAATGTTTTTGTAAGCCAAATCAACCCTTCCACTCTGATGAACGTGTGCAGGATGTTTTCACTGTCAGCAGGCAAAGAGCCTGAATATAGCAACATCAACATCTATTTGCATGTTGAGAGATGAATCTTTTAGCGTAACTTCTCACTATGCAGTCTTTAATTATGACTAGACACCTCCCTTTTTAAATTATGACGGTTGTCAGTGGAAATTTCTGATAATCGCATTCATTGTTGTGTCCCTATATCTCTGCAGCAAACCCTGAAGAGTTCCAAGATGCAGCCGAGCAGTTTAGCTTCAAGAAAATGCTTCCTCGGGATGAAAGGAGGTTTAAACAAGCTGACCTCAATGGAGATCTTGAGGCTAATCGAGAAGAGTTCACTGCTTTTCTTCACCCAGAAGAATTTGAGCACATGAAGGACATAGTTATATTGGTACGAGAACCTTCCTGGCTTATAACACAGTTTTAGGCATTGACCGTTGGGCTTTATCTTTAGGTTGTCGTTGTCCCCACATCCGAACTACACTTAGAATTTTTTTTTTTAATTTATACCTGAAGGAGCATTCAGTAGAGTAGAGCAATAGTCATGTTAAAGTAGTTCTTCGAGACTACTTAAGGGCCATTTACACACTGCGACATCGCTAACAATATATCGTCGGGGTCACAGTGTTTGTGACGCACATCCGGCGTCGTTAGCGACATTGCATCATGTAATACATATGAGCGACCTTAAACGATTGTAAAAGAGGCAAAAATCGTTGGTATGTGAGACGTCGTTCACTTACCAAAAATCGTTACCTATTCAGTAGTGAGGTTGTTTGTCGTACCTGCAGCAGCACACATCGCTATGTGTGACACCGCAGGAACAAGCAACAACCTCGTACTTGCGGCCGGCCGCACTGAGGAAGGAAGGAGGTGGGCAGGATGTTTGTCCCGCTCATCTCCGCCCCTCCGCTTCTATTGGACGGCTGCCGTGTGATGTCGCTGTGACGCCGCACGTACCGCCCCCTTAGAAAGGAGGCGGTTCGCCGGTCACAGCGACGTCGCAGGGAAGGTAAGTCCGTGTGACAGGTGTCAGCGATGTTGTGCGCCACGGGCAGCGATTTGCCCATGACGCACAACCGACGGGGGCGGGTACACTCGCTAGCGATATCGATAGCAATATCGCAGCGTTTAAAGTACCCTTTAGAATAGACTGTTTTTCATGAGGTTTGACCTGTCACAGAGGTTAGTCAGGTCAGAGGTTAGTCAGGTCAGAGGTTAGTCAGGTTAGTTATGCATTCACAGAGAGCCCCTTATAGATTTCTGATGACACTTTCCGTGGTTCGGTTGTTAGGACCCCACCAATGCCCAAAACAGCGGTGTCTAAATTAGGCATTAAATTAGGCAAATCCATTGCTTTGTGTTTTGCTGGGGGTTTTTTTGTCAAAGTTTACAGTACCAGGTTAATTTGAGTACCTGGGTCACTTTGTATTTGGGGGTAGAGAGTATCCCTCTGTTCTCCTTACAGGACTGTCTTAGCAAATACTTGTTTTTCCCCTGAAATAACCATTTGTAATCTTTTCTATGTATTCCTGTTCCCGTTATTCCTCCAAGAATTTTATGACTATAATGACAAATTGATGTTGCCATTCCCCTTGGTAAAGGTGGGTCTCCACTTAGTCTAAGGGCTGCTTCAGACATTGGAGATGGATTGGCCACATGTCTCCTGACCCTAAGGTGACCACTTTATGTGTGTTAATGAGGCTGCAAGGCTGATTTGCATGGATTTCAGAAGAAGCCCTTACACTGTCAGCACTGATTGGATAATTTTGCACTGTGTAGGGCCACGCCTCCAACTGGAAACACCCAGTTGTCAATATATTTATTTCTAGTATGAGTACCAGAGAAAAGTCAGAACACAAAAGTAAGAAAAGTTGCTTCACAATTCTATCATAGTGAATTGTGTCAGGGGAGATAAGTAGTTCCTTATATTTCCTTGAGCCCTCACTGATCTACTACTCTGATACAAACGAGATGTCTAAGACGCTGCAGAAGGAGCATCATTGTATGGCGTCTTCCGGCATGTGCTGCCTTTCCACTAATTAATTAATAAATGTTAGATCAGTGGGGATCTGACCATTGGGGATCAGCTGTTTTTACATCAGTGGTATAGATGTGGATTAGAGACTGGGAACTTATTCACTTCTGGAAACCTTTTTACTGGCAAGAAGTCTCTCACCAATATGAAACATGCTTTTGCAGGAAACCCTGGAAGACATCGACAAGAATGGTGATGGGGTTGTGGATGAAGATGAATATACTGGTAAGTTCTCATGACTAAAGGTTCATTCCTGTTTGGAGACTTATCTGCAGTGTTTATAGGGCAGTGCTGCCTTTTATGCCACTTTTTATGTTTTAAAATTGCTGTGTTTCAGATATATAGTTACATAGTTAAGGTGGCTTTACGCGCTATGAGATCGCTAAAGCGCTAAAGCGATCTCGTTGGGGTCACGGAATTTGTGACGCACATTCGGCTGCTTTAGCGATGCGTTGCGTGAGACACCTATGAGCGAATTTGAATAGTCGCAAAAACGTTCAAAATCGCTCATTGGTGACATGGGGGTCCCCTCCCAATTATCGTTGCTGCTGCAGTACCGATGTTGTTTATCGTTCCTGCGGCAGCACACATCGCTATGTGTGACGCCGCTGGAACGACAAACATCTCCTTACCTGCGTCCACCGGAAAAGGAGGAAGGAAGGAGGTGGGCGGCATGTTCCGGCCGCTCATCTCCTCCCCTCCTTTTCTATTGCGCGGCGGTTCAGTGACGCCGCTGTGATGTCGCTGGGACACTGAACAAACCACCCCCTTATAAAGGAGGCGGTTCGCCGGTCACAGCGACGTCGCTGCACAGGTATGTGCGTGTGATGCTGCCGTAGCGATAATGTTCGCTACGGCAGCGATCACCACATATCGTTACAACGACGGGGGCAGGTGCTATCTCGCTCGACATCGCTAGCAATTGCTAGCGATGTCGTAGCGTGTAAAGCAGCCCTTACTTAGGTTGAAAAAAGACCTAGGTCCATCTAGTTCAACCTTCCTCCATCAGATCTACATTTTGTCCCAAAGTCACTTATAACCAACAATGTTGTGTGTAGTGAGAAAATCATCCAGCCCTTTTTTAAAAGTTGTTATAGTCTCTTGTGGTAGGGCATTCCACAGTCTGACTGCTCTAACTGTAAAGAACCCTTTCCTATTTAGCTACCGGAATCGCTTTTCTTCTTATGTTCGGATTACTTGTGCTAGAAACCTAAGTATAAGTTCACAGTTTTTCTGCTCCAATAGTGAAGAATGCAGACATTCCCTTCAGGAGAGCAGCACTCCGCTGAAGAGTACCTCATTCAGCGATTATTGGTGTCTCAGCACCTGAACCTCTGTCACATCTTTCAATCTAACATATGTAAATTGTTTGTTTTTTGTTTTTTTTTAAAGTGCAGTTAAACTTTAAGGGGGCGGCCCATTTATTAAAAAATGTCTGCTTTTGCTTAAAAAAAATCATCAGCAGTTATCTAAACCAGTCTGGCTGCCAAGTAAGGGGTCTTATAGCTGCCACGCCCCTCTAAGAAATATTCAAATTGTCTCTCCAGTAAAGTAGACAAACTCTAGCACAGCGCCACCTATTGTAAGTAGCAATCCTAAAAGTCACAAGTGGATTTTTAACAATCCTTTGCAATATAACTCAGGATATATAAGCCAGATCAGAATCCCAATTTGCAGACACGGTGTTTCGGGGTGCTTGCCCCTCGTCAGTGCAAAGTAATATATCCTGAGTCATATTGCAAAGGATTGTTAAAAATCCACTTGTGACTTTTAGGATCGCTACTTCCAATAGGTGGCGCTGTGCTAGAGTTTGTCTCCTTTACTGGAGAGACAATTTCAGCAGTTATCTAGTAAGTCTTAGTAGTCCAGTGCCGACTCTGTGCTGCTGCAGGTGGTGTTTCTTGACTAATGTCCCATCTCTATCACTGTGTGGTATCTAGCCTTCCGATCTAATTCCGGTCCGTGTCTCACAGATGTATGAGATCAGCTATCTTTCTGTTTGTTTTTTTTGAGCATGTGATGGACTCATTTTTGGTCCATGTGTCAGTTTTTACAATCCTTGATGAATCTGTTTTTTTCTCATACTTAGAGAGAGAAAAAAAGTCTTAGCGTCTTTCACCCAAGAAAAAGTAAAATCCAGACAACACACAGATAACACCATTGTGTTATCCATTTCTTTTTTTCACAGGGCCATTGACTTCAATTACTTGATCGGCAACACAAATTTAGGAGGACTAACCACCAGGATTTTCCTACATAACCTAAAGCCAGTGCTATACTGTCACTATCATGCTGATTCTATACATACCTTTAGTTGTGAGATCGGATGTATACTTTCTGAAATATAGGCAAGTAAAGTTTGTGATATGCACTGTTACTTGATTGATAGGTGCTGCAGAATATCTAATAGCTGGGTCAGGTTTTAGTAGTTATTCCTGCCCCGTCTGCTGCTTGTCGTTTCTCCTCCCTGTCCTTTCTCCCGCTGTAATCAAAGAGACAGGGGAGGAAGCACAGGCAGGCAGACAGGGGCGGGAATAACTTGCCTGTATTTCAGAAAGTATACATCCGATCTCACAGCTAAAGGTATGTATATGTATAGAATCAGCAAGATAGTGCCAGTATAGCACTGGCTTTACTTTATATAGGAAAATAATGGTAGTTGGTCCTCTTTAAAGGAGGCTTTGTCTGTCTTATTTCTTTTTTTTTTGTACATGTGCTGTCCTTTTTTATTTTTTTGCATATACCGTAGTTTTCGGACTATAAGACGCACCGGACTATAAGACGCACTCTGGTTTTAGAAGAGGAAAATAGGAAAATAAAACTTTAGGCAAAAAAATGTGGTCATGACACATTGTTATGGGGCGAGATCTGCTGCTGATACTGTTATGGGGGTAATGTCCCCAAATTCTCTACTAAGGTACCCCATCCTGGTAATGATCCTCCTGCCTTGTATATGATCCTGCTATAAACCCCCATCCTGCTCATATTCCCCCATCCATCATGCTCATATACCCCCATCCTGCTCATATTCCCCCATCCTGCTCATATACTCCATTCCGGTTCATATACCCCCATCCTGTTCATATACCCCCATTCTATTGATATACCCCCCATCCATCCTGATCATATACTCCTATCCTGTTCATATACCCCATCCTGCTCATATACCCCCATCCTGTTCATATACCCCCATCCTGTTCATATACCCCCCATCCTGTTCATATACCCCCATCCTATTCATATACCCCCATCCTGTTCATATACCCGCATCCTGTTCATATACCCCCCATCCATCCTGCTCATATACTCCCATCCTGTTCATATACCCCCATCCTGTTCATATACCCCCATCCATCCTGCTCATATACTGTCATCCTGTTCATATACCCCCCACCCATCCTGCTCATATACTCCCATCCTGTTCATATTCCCCCATCCTGTCCATATACCCCCATCCTGTTTATATACCCCCATCCATCCTGCTCATATACTCCCATCCTGCTATATGCCCCCATCGTGCTCATATACCATCCTGGTATATGGCCTGTATCCTATAGCACAGAGCAAAAAAAATAAACATTTATACTCACCTTTTCCTCACTCCCTGCAGCACCGATCACATCTTCCTCTCTGGCACGCTGATCTGTGTGTGTGGAGCCATTCCCCTGCTGCATCGCGATGTCTTCCTGTCTGTGCCGATCAGCTGACCAGCACAGATCAGCTGACCGGCACAGACAGGAAGACATTGCGTGCTGCAGGGGGCCGGCTCCACACACGGGGACGGGTGAGTACACTGATTCACTGCACCCCGCGCTGGTAATGATGTGCGGGGAGCAGTGAATACAGCCGCACATGATCACTCCAGGCTGTAATTGCCAGGGGTGATCATGCGGACCGGCTCTTTACTATGCGCGCGTCCCCGCTCGTCCTCCCGCCCACCTGTAGCGCTGGCTTCTGCACTGAGAGATGGGCGGGAGGATGGGCGTGCATATGTAATGAGCGGGCCCACGTGGTCACGGCAGGCGCTGCTGCTGCCTGCTTGTGCCCCCGATGACCCGCTCCACCGCAGCACCCTCGTTCCGGGCCGCAGCCCTATAGTCAGACCATAAGACGCACCCCCAACTTTCCCCCAACATTTGGGGGGAAAAAAGTGCGTCTTATGGTCCGAAAAATACGGTAGATCATGGATCCATTACATTGAATCTGACTTCTCACATGTCTTTTTTTCTTTTTTTTTTCCAACTGATTGTTGCACATTAGATGCAATACCAAACTCAACACAGAAGGGGGCACTATTTCTTGAAAAAAAGATCTGGTCATTTTGGGATATTCAGAGCTGCTATCGTTGTAGCCCTGCCAAGTGACAGACTTCATTCCAAAGCTGTAAAAAATAAAAAATTGCACCAGTCCGGAAAGTTTGGAACTACTCACCAGATTTGACTGCTCACACTGAGAAGTCAAACCTGGCTTTTCTTATATATATTTAAATCTATATACATCTGATTTGAAATAATGCAGGTGCGCTTAAATTAGACCTATAATTGTGTCCCTTTGTATATGATGAAATGAAGCAGAAATCCATCTGACTATAAGAGCAGACAAACGGTCTCCCAAGATGTTTAATGGGCTTTTGGCAATTAAAATGTTTCTTTGGTCATAGTTCTCTCTCGGCTTGTGCTTACCTACTGCCCTGCTGTTATCCCAGCGAGCGTAAAGTAGTCCAAATTGTGTATATTGTTTTGTGTACAATGTCACAGTGCTATAGAAGTCAGCACCCCACTTGGTAATGACAGGATGTGTTCCCAGAGTGGTTTCAGTAATGGAGAGAGGTAAAGTAATTTAATTTAGGTGTTGATCAAGAATGTTGTTTTCGCAGCGGTAGAGAGACAAAAAAATGACATTCTGTTATTTCAGGTTTACACATTTTTTTCTGCGGCCAAATCAAAATTGACATAATGAGACCTTGCTTCCTGTGTGATTTTCATTTCCAGCTTCACATTTATAACACTAATGAAGCCAATTGAATATTGCAGTTCTTGTGTTTTATTTTCAATTTTTTTTCTGTGCAAAGTATTGCTGGTCATCATTCGTGGAAATATTGGCACATTGTTTTTGTGTGTTTTTTTAAGCTTAGACACTCCTTATGAATTATTTGGACAGTTTGGGAGCTTGTAGGCACAGATTGTCTGACACCTAAGTGTACGTTCACATGCTGCAGATTGGCTACAGATTTTCAGTGTGGATTCTGTACAGAAGATCTGCAGTCAATATGTGTTGATGGAGCTTTAAAAACATATAGCAGGTAAAATCTGAGAAAATGTGCACTATGCCCTCAATTCCACTTTGGCCGGTGGCACACTTGCGATTGACTCGCACGAGTGCAATGTGAGAAAATCTCGCATTGCTCTCGAACCAATGTTAATCAATGAGGCAGCTCTGATCTGCTTTCTTTTATCAGTCCAAATCAGAGCTGAGAAAAAAAATGCAGCATGCTGCAATTTCTAGAGTTTCTCGTGCGAATCTCCATTGCAAGTCTATGGGTGCGAGAAAAAAACGTATGGCACACGGACCATCCTAGTGACATCCGTGTTTTTAAATACAATTCTATCATGTAGAAGAGAACACTATAAATGCTCTTGTACATGACTGTAATGACTAATAGCTGCTGAGAAAAAAACAGATCACATACGGATTGAATACGGATTGCTCACAAACTACTATCATGAGAAAAATCACAGACTCGCATTGCAATTGCATTGCACACGGATCAACACTCGGACATAGCTCATTCTACTCTCAGGCATAAGAATCGAACCGATCTTTGTATCCTAAGTGTGACGCCTGCCTTATGTGCAGCTTATAAACTCTGTTAGGCCATGTACACACGTTGAGTATTTGGTGAGTTTTTTACCATAGTATTTGTAGCCAAAGCCAGGAGCGGTAAAATCAGAGGAAAAGTATAATAGAAACACATGCACCACTGCTGCACTTTACACCCATTCCTGGTATTGGCTTACAAATACTGATGTAAAAAAACCTCACCAAATACTTAATGTGTGCACGTGGCTTTACAGGTTTTTATACTAGATCCTTTGTGATGTATGTTAAAGGGGTGGTCCAGTTAAAATAAGGTATCACCTATCTGCAGGATTGGTGATAACTTCCTTTATCTGTGGGTGTCCCACCACTGGGACCTGCACAGATTGAGGAATTAATGGAGCAGCGGTTGAGCATGTTCACGGCCGCTCTATATTATCAGGGAGAAGAGTGCCCCATTCCCAGCAGCCAGATCGCTAAGAATCACTAAGTTATCACCTATGTAAGGACAGTCGGAGAACCCCTCTATATCCACCCCAAGATTTTGTTGGTAATTGGTTCTGGATTTCAGTGGAAAGAGGCCAACTGAGCTTGAGGCCTTGTCTAGTGGTGTCCATAAAATTATCCAAGCAATCTTGAATTATCTTTTTTATTATAATGACTAAATAAATATATGTTATTACAGTAAATGCTTGATGTTACAGATCAATATTATTACTTGTGTGGCTCAATTAAATTGCCTTCTTTGAGGCCTTCACAGAACAGCTGGAGTTATACTGAGAAAAAATTACACAGGTGGACTCAGTTTACCAATTAGGTGACAATTGGTCACTCAGGATTTTATTTAGGGGCATCAGACTACAGGGGACTGAACACAAAAGCACCTCACAATTAAGCTCTCATAGACTTTTATTGAGTTGTTACCTACATTGTGCTCCATGAAATACTGGAGAAGCCTGCAGGTTACAAAATGCAGAAGGCCTACTGGCGTGGCGGTGATAGACGTTGAAGCCGCCAGAAGGTGAGCAGGGAACTTAGATTTAGAAGGCACCTGTCAGGTGTTATATGCACCAGTCCTGGGTGCATATTGGTAATCCCTGCCTAACCGTCCCTTTATACACTAGCATAGATAAAGAGAGCTTTAGAAAAAGTATTTCTAAAGATCTTTTATCGTATGCTAATGAGCTCGGTTACTAGTCCCAAGGGTGTTGCTTCCCTTGCTAGTCGGCCCCATTAAAATGTTAGTATGCCCCTGTGGGTGTACTAACATGCTAATGGATACGCAGCATCAGAGGATGGTCTCATTCACCTCCCCGCTGCCATTGCCGCCTGACGCTGGATTTCGGCTCAGTGCGCATGACTCTGGAGTTTCGGTTATGCGCACTATGAAGCCGGGTGTACGTATCCTGGCTTCAACCTGAAGTGCTCATGACCGAAACTCCGGGGTCATGCGCACTGAGCTGAAATCCAGCGTCAGGCGGCCATGGCATCATAGAGGTGAGTGAGATCATCCTCTGACGCTGTGCATTCATTAGCATGTTGGTACACCCACAGGGGCGTGCTAACATGCTAATGGGGCCAACTATCAAGGGAAGCAACACCCTTGGGACTAGTCCCCGTGCTCATTATCATACTATAAAAGATCTTTAGAAATACTTTTTCTAAAGATCTCTTTATCTATGCTAGTGTATACAGGGACGGTTAGGCAGGGATTAGCAATATGCACCCAGAACTGCTCGTGGTTCTGGGTGCATATTGAACCTGACAGGTTCCCTTTCAGGCACTACAGTGGTGAAATAGTAAAAAAAGACGCTGAACTCCACTTCAGCATCTTTTTTTACTATTTCACCACTGTAGTGCTTTAAATCTAATTCCCCTGCCCTCTGCCTTTAATGCTTTGCACAAAAGCTCCAGTAGTTTAAAAATTCTTCTGTAACCAATGCCATCATTATGTTTTGCAACAATAAGGTTGTGAAGATTTTGAAACAGCTCACCGGTTTTATACATCTTGAGATGTATATATTTTAATTTAGAATATTGATGACTTGCATATATATATACTGTGTATATACAGTATATATATATATATATATATATATATATATACAGTATATATACAGTATACATAAGAAGTCACCAATTTTCTAAGTTAAAATATATATGGTGTTGTGAAAAAGTATTTGTCCCTGTTACGGGGGGACTGGCAGATTAGGATAAGGTAGTGTATTCCCAATCGCCAGTCGGGGTCCACCGTGCTCCCAGATGGAATAGGAGCTGCTGGCAACCCAAAGGTTAGGCAGAGAATACAGAGCTGATGACTCAGAGATAACCCAGGAGACCTGGGAACCGGTCACGTGTGTAGGGATACGTCAAACCAGATGACAACCCAGTTAGCGTTTCGGTGGAGCGGGCACAACTCCAACCACGTGTGTAGGAAACACGTCAGGCCGGATGGTAACCTGTTAGCATTGACCGAGAAGACCACTGCGACAGCGCCCTGTCAGCCACGTGTGTAAGACATGTCAGGCTGACCCGTCCTCTGATTAGTGTTTCTGGTCACCACTCGACTGGCTACGTGTGTGAAGGACACGTCAGACCAGTTAGTCACACCAGTAGCATTTGACTGGGAAGCCGAGGAGGGAAATAGGGTTCACACACCCAATTCTGGAACACCTTGTTAACTCCACAGGGGTTCTGGAATACGCTGTCCGCGCACATAGAGGGCACAACCGGACCGGTGGCGCATCAGGTACGCTGTCCGTGTGCGCAGAGGGCACTCTCAGACAGGTGACGCAGCAGGTATGCTGTCCGTGTGCGTAGGAGGCTTAAACGGACAGGTGACGCAGCAGCCGCAGTCCAGTTAACGCCACTGGACTGCTATAGCACAACTGGAACGACAGCAAGGAAGCACGGCGCCTGACCCTGATGTGCTGAGCCACGAATCTTGGCGTGACAGGCACCGTTCGCCTAGCCCTACCTACCGCTTCCAACAAAGCTTATGCCACCATGAACTCTAAAAGAAGACTGCTCACCTCCATCTTGTCTCCAACCCCTTTTATAACCTGGATCCGCCCCAAACCCAGGGTGCACTACAATGGCACCACCTGGAGCCAATAGCAGAGTGCATGTCATCAGTGACATCACCAGCGGCCTATCCGATACCGCCACATCAGTGATGACCTTATGGCAGCCACGCCCCAAAACCTCACCAGTCGTCGTCTGACGACCAATGGTGAGGTGCCAGGTCATAGGGGCGGGCCTCCGCAAGCCAGTCCGGAGTGGCCACGTCATCAGGACACCTGATGCCCTCAGCCCTATCAGGGCCTGCCACCTCACGGACATGCCCAGTGGGGTCCTTACCGGACCTAGCCTCTGATGCACTAAGTGCCTGAGCATGCTCAGTAGCCTGAAAAACAGTCTCAGAAATCAGACTATCTGCCTGAGCATGCTCAGTAGGCACAACACAGGACTTAGACATAGCACGATGTCCAAGTACCTGTTCAAAGAGGCTTTTCGCACCAAGTGTAGGAGCATGCTCAGTAGCCTGAACCGAGGACTTGGCCTCAGAAATGGCACTATCACGCTGAGCATGCTCACTAGGCAAAACACTGGACTTAGGCTCTGGCTGGGGTAAATCGACGCACGCATGCGCACTAGCCGCCTCTCCTCACTTAGACGTGGAGGAAGAAGCAGCCAGCTGGACGACCCGAGGCACGGCCAAAAACGGCAGCCGGCGCCTGGGCGCAACAGGAACAGCAGCAGGCTGCTTGAGGCTATGGCAGCGCCGATTCGTAACAGTCCCCTTCCTGATTTCTTATTCTTTTGCATGTTTGTCACACTTAAATATTTCTGTCGCCAAACAATTTAAATATTAGATGAAGATAACACAATTAAGCACAAAATGCAGTTTATAAATTAAGGTCTTTATTATTAAGGGAAAAAGAAATCTAAACCTACTGTGCTCTGTGTGAAAAAGTGATTGTCCCCTAAGCCTAATAACTGGTTGGGCCACCCTTAGCAGCAGCTACTGCAATCAAGCATTTGTGATAACTGGCAATGAGTCTTTTACAACGCTCTTGATGAATTTAGGCCCACTCATCTTTTCAAAATTGTTGTAATTCAGCCACATTGGAGGTTTTTTTTATCAAGTATAAACCGCTTTTTTAAGGTCATGCCACAGCATCTCAATCAGATTTTGTTTTTCTTAAGCCATTCAGAGGTGGGTTTGCTGGTGTGTTTTGGATCATTGTGCTGCTGCATAACCCAAGTGTGCATCAGCTTGAGGTCACAAGCAGATGGCCTGACATTCTCCTTCAGGATTTTTTGGTAGACAGCAGAATTTATGGTTCCATTTACCACAGCAAGTTTTCTAGGTCCTGAAACAGGAAAACAGCCCCAGACCATCACATTACCACCACCATACTTTACTGTTGGTATGATGTTCCTTTTCTGAAATGCTGTGTTACTTTTACGCCAGATGTAATGGGACATAAACATTTCAAAAAGTTCCACTTTTGTCTCATCAGTACAAAGAATTCTCCCAACTTGATGGTCTTTAAGATGTTTTCTGGCAAAATTGAGATGTGCCTTTATGTTCTTTTTGCTCAGCACTGTTTTTCGTCTTGGAACTCTGCCATGCAGGCCATTTTTGCCCAGTCTCTTTTCTTATGGTGGAATCATGAACATTGACCTTAACTGAGGCAAGTGAGACCTGAAATTCCTTGAATGTTTTTGTGGGGTCTTTAGTGACCTCTTTAATGTTTCATCGCTGCGCCCTTGGGGTAATTTTGGTCGGCCAGCTCCTGGGCGGTTCACCAATGTTCTATGTGTTCTCTATTTGCGGATAATTGCTCTCACTGTGGTTCGCTGGAGTCGCAAAGCTTTTGAAATGGCTTTATAACCTTTTCCAGACTGATAAATCTCATTTACTTTGTTTCTCATTTGTTCCTGAATTTCTTTGGATCATGGCATGATGTCTAGCTTTTGAGGATCTTTTAATCTACTTCCCTGTCAGGCAGGTCCTATTTTAGTGATTTCTTGAATGAGAACAGGTGTGGTAGTAATCAGGTCCATGTGTAACCAGGGAAATTGAACTCAGCTCCCGAACCACAGTTAATTTCTGTTTTAAGGAGGGACAATCACTTTTTCACACAGTGCCATGGAGTTTTGGATTTCTTTTTCCCTTATCATAAAGATCTTAATATATAAACTGCATTTTGTGTTTACTTATGTTATCTGTGTCTAATATTGAAATTTGTTTTGTGATCTGAAACATTTAAGTGTGAGAAACATGCAAAAGAATAAGAAATCAGGAAGGGTGCAAACACTTTTTCACACCACTGTGTATATGTATATAATTTAGCAGTGAATGATGTACGTATATTTGATAGGTTAAACATTTTGGATCCATGATTTTTTCATCCTATGTTACCTTGTAGTAACATTTGTGTATTACTGAAGTCCATTTTTTGCTCTTGATCTAGAATAAAAAAGCCTTCTATGGTAAAATTCTGGGATAAGTTGGATTCATTTGTTGGCGACATAGAAATGTGAACTGTTGGTTCTAATTTCAGAAGCTGTCTTCTAAGGAGTGCTCTTCATTTCATGTTCTGATCCCACATGCTGTGAAGATGGCCAGGACTAACTTTATAATCTGTAAACTGTATAGCAGCATAAATGTAACTCATTACACAACATGCTGAGGGGGGTTTCTGCAGGAATCCTTAACCGACCTCCTAAAGCATACTGGTTAACTACGGAAACAAAACTGTACTCTTAAGGGGGCTTTACACGCTACGACATCGCTAATGCGAACTCGTTGGGGTCACGGAATTGGTGACGCACATCCGACCGCATTAGCGATGCCGTTGCGTGTGACACTTATGAACAATTTTGCATCGTTGCAAGATGCAAAATCGCTCATCGGTGACATGGGGGTCCATTCTCAAAAATCGTTACTGCAGCAGTAACGAGGTTGTTCCTCGTTCCTGCGGCAGCACACATCGCTCCGTGTGACACCGCAGGAACGAGGAAGCTCTCCTTACCTGCGTCCCGGCCGCTATGCGGAAGGAAGGAGGTGGGCGGGATGTTCGTCCCACTCATCTCCGCCCCTCCGCTTCTATTGGCCGGCGGTTCAGTGACGCAGCTGTGACGTCGCTGTGACGCTGAACGAACCGCCCCCCTTAGAAAGGAGGCGGTTCGCCGTTTACAGCGACGTCGCAGGGCAGGTAAGTATGTGTGACAGGTCTGGGCGATGTTGTGCGCCACGGGCAGCGATTTGCCCGTGTCGCACAACAGATGGGGGTGGGTACCCACGCTAGCGATATCGGTACCGATATCGCAGCGTGTAAAGCGGCCTTTAGTTTATTGCAGTGTTCGGAAAGTTTATGGTTAAAGGAATTTTCGAGCTGTTTTTTAATTATGTAAAATCTGTATCTGGTATCAAAGTTCATCCACAGACATTTGTTACGAGGGGGACCCGGGGAAGCGTGCCAAGATGGGGAATGGACAGCTTCCGCCGGTCAAGGTCCACTGTGCGGTGTAAGGGACCGCTGCTATGGTGGGTGAAGAGTGAGCGGGTTGCTGCTAGCGATCGTCTGGAATGTCACAGACGATCTATGTACACCGGTCTGCCCTAACCCGTGTGGGTTGTATGGCAGGGATCACACAGGTCGGTGTACCTGTTGCACGGGGAAGCACAGAGGTGCCCACGCACATGTGCCAGTGGAAGTCAAGAGAATATGGCACGAGGGTAGCACAGAGGTGCCCACGCACGTGTGCTTTCAATAACCAGGTGAGTCCAGTGGAGACTCGAGGAGCTCACCTGGGACAGGAACACGGCCTGTAGAAGGAGCTACTGCCGGAGCAGCAAGGCAGGGACACGGCCTGCAAACCAGGTGCTGCCTAAGCAGCAAGGGCGAAGCCCACAGAAGAAGATAATGCCTGAGCAGTGGCGTGGCAGCACGCTGCCAGACATCCAAACATAGAAGGACGGTCGCGCGCCGCCATGATGGCAGGAGGAGCTTTTAAGGAGGTGTAGCTCCAGCCAAGGGCGGGCGCGAGGCGGAGATGACGGACTTGACCCAATCAGGATCCACGACATCCCAGCCTGGCCAGTCAGGATTCACCACGTCACCAGCCTTGTCATCAAGCCGTGTGACGTCAGTGGGCGAATCAGGATCCACCAAGCATAGCACATGCTCACCCTCCTGCCTCTGGGAAATAGAGGCGGGATCCTCGGTCTCACAATGTGTAGAGATAACGGGAGTCTCACTGCTTCCCTGAGCAGCAAATCTCTGCACATTGCGCAACCTCACAGACCTTCGAGGCTGCTGAGCAGGAGGAGCTGTGGCAGGCAAGGAATGGGAGACCTCCTCATTTCTTGCAACAGGAGTACCACTAGGTGTCACCCTTGTGCTGCCTCTCTGAGGAGGTTTCTCCTGCACTCTGCGTAGTCTGGCAGACCTTCGGCGCTGCGGAGCAGGAGTGCTCGTGGCAGGCAAGGAGACTGTCTCATTCCTTGCCACAGGAGAGCCACGAGGTGTAACATTACCCCCCCGTCTAGGCCCCCCCCCCTGCCCGTGCTCGAAGGCCGCTATCAAACCCGGGGCGTGGATATGATCCTTCAATTCCCAGGATCTATGCTCCGGACCACGGCCGACCCACTCCACGAGGTAGTACCTCCTGCCCCGTATAACTTTTGTCTCCACAAGCTTCGCCACCTCAGAGTCGTCGGGCGGGGAGTCAGTTTGAGGCGTCAGGGACCCCGAGAACTTATTAAGTCGTACGGGTTTCAGGAGGGACACGTGAAAGGTGTTGGCTATAGCCCAGCGTGGAGGGAGCTGGAGTCGGTATGCCACCGGGTTCACCTGCTCTAGCACTTTAAACGGACCCAGGTACCTAGGGGCGAACTTGGCTGCCTGTACCCGTAGGTTAACATTCTTAGAGGACAGCCACACTAGGTCACCAGGGGCGAAGGATGGTGCAGGGCGGCGGCGCTCATCAGCCGTTGTCACCATCCGGTCTTTAGCCCTCTTAAGGGCCTCTTGGGTGTTATCCCAGATCTCCCGGGCCTCGGTCGCCCAATCCTCCACTCTAGGATCGGGTGACGTAATGGGCATCGGAACCGGGATTCTGGGATGTTGTCCGTTATTGAGCAGGAACGGAGTCTGACCAGAGGATTCATGGACCGAATTATTAATGGCAAATTCGGCCCAAGGAAGGAGGTTAGCCCAGTTGTCGTGGTGCGCGGAGATAAAATGGCGGAGGTAAGTTACCAAGGTCTGATTGGTCCTCTCTACCAGTCCATTGGTTTCGGGATGGTATGCGGAGGAGATGTTTAGCTCTATCTGCAGGAGCTTACAGAGCTCTCTCCAGAAGCGAGACGCGAACTGGGGACCCCGGTCGCTCACCACCTTGTCAGGCATGCCATGCAGCCTAAATACATGCCTAATGAATAAGGTGGCGAGAGCACGTGACGTCGGGAGTCGTGGGAGAGGCACCAAGTGGACCATTTTAGAGAAGTGATCCGTGATGACCCATACGACCTTGTGACCTGCTGACTTGGGCAGATCTCCCAGGAAGTCCATTCCCACCACTTCCCAGGGACGATCCGGCACTGGCAGTGGGTGAAGCAGACCTGCCGGTCTCTGCCGGGACGGCTTATTCCGTGCACACGACATACAGGCTCCCACATACTCCTGTATGTCCTGGGGTAGTCTCGGCCACCAATAGTGCCTAGTCACAAGGTCTCTGGTCCTTTTGACCCCAAAGTGACCCCCGACCTTGGAGGCATGGGCCCACGATAGCACCTCATTCCGTAGTTCAGGGGGAACGAGGGTCTTGCCAGGTGGCACCTGGTCCAAAGAAGTGGGAGTGACCATCCTCAAGCTGTCCGGGGGTAGTATAAGACGAGGCTCCTCCTCGTCCTCCTCCAACACAACCATACAACGTGACAAGGCATCGGCCCGTACGTTCTTCTCACCGGCCAGGTGGCGGATAATAAAGCGGAACCGGGAGAAGAACAAGGACCAACGGGCCTGCCTTGGGTTCAGGCGTTGTGCTGTCTGGAGGTATGTGAGATTTTTATGGTCGGAAAATACTTCAAATGGATGCTTCGCACCCTCCAGGAGATGCCGCCATTCCTGGAATGCTAGTTTCATCGCCAGTAACTCCCTATCCCCTATGGAGTAGTTCCTCTCGGCCGGAGAAAAGGTCTTGGAGAAAAAGAAACAAGGATGCTTCCTTCCTCGTTCGTCTTTCTGGTACAGGACTGCACCAGCACCGACCGAAGAGGCGTCTACCTCTAGTAGAAAGGGTTTGGAGATGTCTGGACGATGAAGGATGGGAGCTCTGGAGAAGTAAGTTTTGAGAGTGTGAAATGCCTCTACCGTTTCCCGTGTCCATGCTTTGGGATTAGCGCCCTTGCGGGTAAGGGCAATGATGGGTGCTGCCACCGTCGAGAAGTTGGGAATGAACTGGCGATAATAATTGATAAACCCCAAGAATCGCTGGATCGCTTTCAGCGAGCGGGGCTCAGGCCATTTCATCACTGTCTCCAACTTCCCCGGATCCATTGCTAACCCCTGACTGGACACGATATACCCCAGGAACGGCAAGGATTCACGTTCAAAAACGCACTTTTCTAGCTTAGCATATAACGAATGAGTGCGGAGCCTCTTAAGTACTCGGATGACATCCCTCCGATGGGTGGCAAGATCGGGGGAGAAGATAAGGATATCATCCAGGTATGCAACCACGGAAAGATACAAATCCCGGAAAACATCATTCACAAAGTCTTGAAATACGGTGGGGGCATTGCAGAGTCCGAAGGGCATTACGAGATACTCGTAGTGACCGTCCCTGGTGTTGAAGGCGGTCTTCCACTCATCGCCCTCTCGGACTCGCACTAGATTATACGCCCCGCGTAGATCCAGCTTCGTGAAGATCTTTGCCCCGCGGAATCGATCAAATAACTCCGTAATGAGGGGCAAAGAGTATTTGTTTTTGATCGTGATTGCATTTAATCCCCTGTAATCGATACAGGGGCGTAGATCCCCTTCCTTCTTTTGCACGAAGAAGAACCCCGCACCGGCCGGTGAAATAGACTTGCAAATGAACCCTTTTGCCAGGCTGTCCTGAATATATTTGGACATAGCCTCCGTCTCTGGAGCAGAGAGGGGATACACTCTGCCCCTAGGGGGCTCGGAGCCTGGCTTCAGGTCTATTCGGCAATCGTATGGCCGGTGGGGAGGAAGGGTATCTGCGGCCCTCTTGGAGAAGACGTCCCTGTAGGCCTCATAAGGTGTCGGTAAACCTGGCTCCCCTGTATTCCCTGAGGACCCAACCGACCTAATGGTAGCGGGTGGTTCGGTAGTCACGAGGTGCTCCCTACAGGATCCTGCCCATGATGAGATCTCCCCTGTTGCCCAGTTGAGTATAGGAGCATGCTGTCTCAACCAGGGGAGGCCCAGTAGGATCTCATCCGTCCCCCCTGGAAGCACCAGGAAGGACACCTGCTCATGGTGTCCTGGTGGTACTTCCATCCTGAGAGGGATGGTGATCTGGGTGATGGGATCGACTAGTAGGGACCCGTTGACTACCCGAACCCTGAGTGGCTTGGGTAAGAGAACCAGGGGAACTGAGTATCGGGTTGCCAGGGAGGTCGAAATGAAATTGCCATCAGCGCCTGAGTCCAGGCAGGCCAGAGCAGAGAAGAGAGTAGTGCCAAACTGCAACTGGGCGCTGATAGTCAACCTAGAGGGAGAAGCAGCGTCTAGTAACCCCCCTTTGATGGAAACTAGACGCTGTCTTTTCCCGACGTTTTGGGACATCGGGTAGCTATGTGTCCCCTCTGCCCACAGGAAAAGCAGATGACACCAGACAGAGAACCTGGGGTAGAGGAGACCGCTTTGGACACCTCCATTGAATCCACGGAGTCGCCTACAGAGCTGGCTGGGAGACCTGTCTGGTGGAATACGGGAGCCAGACGCTTTTTAGGCCGTGAGGACGTGGGTGCTGAAGAGACCTCGAGCCTCCGCTCCGCCTGGCGGATGTCTATGCGAGAGGCAACCTGAATCAAGGACTCTAAAGTATCAGGCACCTCACGCGTGGCCAGTGCGTCTTTGACGAACCCTGCCAGGCCCTCCCAGAACACAGGGACAAGGACCTTATCGGGCCAGTCCCAGCTCTGCGGCAAGTGTCCTAAAGTGTATGGCAAAGTCCCCGACTGAAGCGGACCCTTGCCGAAGTCGTAGGAGGCGCAGCGCGGAGTCGTGGGTGACTTGAGGCCCGAGGAACACCATTCTCATGGCCCCAAGATAAGATGCTAAGTTATTCACCACCCGATCTCTGCGCTCCCACAACGGCGTGGACCACTTCAGCGCTCTCCCTGTGAGCAGGGACTGGACGAAGGCTACCCTCGCCTTCTCGGTAGCGTAAAGAGTCGCGGACAGCTCTAAGTAGGTGGTAACTTGGTTTATAAACCCACGGCACTCGGAGCTGTCCCCGCTAAAGCGCTCTGGAAGCGCAAGGCGAGGAGACCTTCCGCCCAATAGCACAGCCTGGGTAGCCGCCTGGGTGGCGACTGTCGTCAGAGCAGTCTTGTCGGAGGAAGACTGCTCCACTGCTGCCAAACGTGATTCCAACTGCTGCACATAACGCAGCAACTGCTGCTGCTCTTCAGCCATAGCCAGACCTTTGGCGAGACCGTAATGTTACGAGGGGGACCCGGGGAAGCGTGCCAAGATGGGGAATGGACAGCTTCCGCCGGTCAAGGTCCACTGTGCGGTGTAAGGGACCGCTGCTATGGTGGGTGAAGAGTGAGCGGGTTGCTGCTAGCGATCGTCTGGAATGTCACAGACGATCTATGTACACCGGTCTGCCCTAACCCGTGTGGGTTGTATGGCAGGGATCACACAGCTCGGTGTACCTGTTGCACGGGGAAGCACAGAGGTGCCCACGCACGTGTGCCAGTGGAAGTCACGAGAATATGGCACGAGGGTAGCACAGAGGTGCCCACGCACGTGTGCTTTCAATAACCAGGTGAGTCCAGTGGAGACTCGAGGAGCTCACCTGGGACAGGAACACGGCCTGTAGAAGGAGCTACTGCCGGAGCAGCAAGGCAGGGACACGGCCTGCAAACCAGGTGCTGCCTAAGCAGCAAGGGCCAAGCCCACAGAAGAAGATAATGCCTGAGCAGTGGTGGCAGCACGCTGCCAGACATCCAAACATAGAAGGACGGTCGCGCGCCGCCATGATGGCAGGAGGAGCTTTTAAGGAGGTGTAGCTCCAGCCAAGGGCGGGCGCGAGGCGGAGATGACGGACTTGACCCAATCAGGATCCACGACATCCCAGCCTGGCCAGTCAGGATTCACCACGTCACCAGCCTTGTCATCAAGCCGTGTGACGTCAGTGGGCGAATCAGGATCCACCAAGCATAGCACATGCTCACCCTCCTGCCTCTGGGAAATAGAGGCGGGATCCTCGGTCTCACAATGTGTAGAGATAACGGGAGTCTCACTGCTTCCCTGAGCAGCAAATCTCTGCACATTGCGCAACCTCACAGACCTTCGAGGCTGCTGAGCAGGAGGAGCTGTGGCAGGCAAGGAATGGGAGACCTCCTCATTTCTTGCAACAGGAGTACCACTAGGTGTCACCCTTGTGCTGCCTCTCTGAGGAGGTTTCTCCTGCACTCTGCGTAGTCTGGCAGACCTTCGGCGCTGCGGAGCAGGAGCGCTCGTGGCAGGCAAGGAGACTGTCTCATTCCTTGCCACAGGAGAGCCACGAGGTGTAACAGACATTGCCCATGGAAAAGAGTTACCACAGTCTCATTCTAAGGCTATGTGTCCACGTAGCGTATTTTCATGCAGTTACGCTGCGTTTTGCACCGCAGCGTAACTGCATGCGTCCTGTGTCCCTATCCAAATCTATGAAGATTGTGCCTAATCCATGCCCACGTTGCGTATTAGAACGCAGCGCTTCGGCTGCTGCCAAAGCGCTGCGTTCTAAAAAGCAACATGTCACTTCTTTCATGCACTTTGCATGCTGTCTCCATTCTGTTTATAGGGAGAGGCAGCATCCAGAGCGCACGAATTCTGCAGTCACCAAAGTTTCAGAACGGAGCTTTTCAGCTGCGCTCTGAAGCGGATATGCAGTGACAAAACGCTGCGGTGCAGAGCGCTCACACGTGGGCACATAGCCTAATACCCATCATTATACCTTGTTAATGTTTTTTACTCCCTCACAGCTCTGCGTGCTGAGACCTCTTACCCATTTGATCTTTCAAAAAATCACTGCACGGAGCAGTGTACAGACTTAGGGGTACTTTGCACGCTGCGACATCGCTAGCCGACTGTAGCGATGCCGAGCATGATAGTCCCCGCCCCGTCGCACATGCGATATCTTGTGATAGCTACCGTAGCGAACATTATCACTACGGCAGCTTCACACGCACTTACCTGCCCTGCGACGTCGCTCTGGCCGGCGACCCGCCTCCTTCCTAAGGGGGCGGGTCGTGCGGTGTCACAGCGACGTCACATGGCAGGCGGCCAATAGAAGCGGAGGTGCGGAGATGAGCGGGTGTAAACATCCCGCCCACCTTCTTCCTTCCTCATTGCAGGCGGGACGCAGGTAGGAGATGTTCCTCGCTTCTGCAGCTTCACACACAGCGATGTGTGCTGCCGCAGGAACGAGGAACAACATCGTACCTGTCGCTGCAGCGAAATTATGGAAATGACCGACACTACACAGATCACCGATTTTCGACGCTTTTACGATCGTTTATCGGTGCTTCTAGGCTTTACACGTTGCAACGTCGTTACCGGCGCCGGATATGCGTCACTTTCAATTTGACCCAGATGAGATCGCAGTAGCGATGTCGCAACATGCAAAGTACCCCTTACTGTTGACTCTATAAATCTCTTTTTACATGTATAACCTAGTGCAGTCATGGCGAACCTTTCACAGGCCGAGTGCCCAAATTGTAGACCTAAACCCATTTTTTTTTCCGAAGTGCCAACCAATCCTATTATGGAAATAATTGATTGTAACCTTACCTTTTGCAGTTTTCTCTTCTCTTCAGCAGGGGGCATCACACTCATACATGCTTACCATACATTGAAGCTGAGCCCCTGCCCTTTCCAGACACAGCAGCTGGATTGATCTTTCTGGAAAAAATTGCAGCATATTAGACAGAGATTTTAGCATTGAATACAATCAGATTCCACCCTGTAATCCACATCTACATTTCAAAGTCTGAACATCTTGAAATCACATAAAGATGTACGAGTTTCTCCCCTCCCGCTTCATTGTGTAGTTATGTCCCCCTTCTTAGCCACTTCCTGGTAAATATGTCCCCCATCCTTATATATATTTCCTACATTCTGGTATATTTGTCCCCATCATGGCCCCATCCTGGTAAATGTACTCCATCCCGGCATGTACCCCATTCCTGGTAAATGTGCTCCATTCTGGTAAATGTACCCCATCATTGTAAATGTATCCCCCATCCTGGCATGTTCCCCCATGCTGTTAAATGACCCCATCCTGGTAAATGTACCCCATCCAGGCATGTTCCCTTATCATGATAAATGTCCCCTTTCCTGGTAAACGTACCCCATTTTGGTAAATATACCCCATCCTGGTAAATGTCACCCTTCCTTTCATGTTTCTTCCCATCCTTTCATGTTTTCCCCCATCCTGGTAAATGTATCCCTCATCCTGGTAAATGTACCCCTTCCTGGCATGTTCCCCTTCCTGCTAAATGTACCCCATCCTGGCATGTTTCCCCCCATGCTTGCAGCCATGTTTCCCCCATCCTTGCAGCCATGTTCCCCCATCCTTGCATGTTTCCCCCATCCTTGCAGTCATGTTTCCCCCATCCTTGCAGTCATGTTTCCCCATTTTTGCATCCATGTTTCCCTCATCTTTGCAGCCATGTTTCCCCCATCCTTGCAGCCATGTTTCCCCCATGCTTGCATGTTTCCCCCATCTTTGCAGGTTTCCCTCCATCTTTGCATGTTTCCCCCCATCCTTGAATGCTTTCCCCATCCTTGCATGCTTCCCGCATCCTTGCAGCCATGTTTCCCCCATCCTCGCATGTTTCCCCCATCTTTGCACGTTTCTCTCCATCTTTGCACGTTTCTCTCCATCTTTGCATGCTTCCCCCATTCTTGCATGTTTCCCCCATCCTTGCAGCCATGTTTCCCCCATCCTTGCATGTTTCCCTCAATCCTTGCACGTTTCACCCATCCTTGCACGTTTCTCCCATCCTTGCATGTTTCCCCCCATCCTTGTATGTTTCTCCCATGCTTGCACATTTCCCACATCCTTGCACGCTTCCCCCATCCTTGCATGCTTCCCCCATTCTTGCATGTTTCCCCCATCCTTGCAGCCATGTTTGCTCCGTGCTCTCCATGTTTGCCCCGTGCTCTCCATGTTTGCCCCGTGCTCTCCATGTTTGCCCTGTTTTCTCCATGTTTGCCCCGTGCTCTCCATCTTTGCTCCGTGCTCTCCATATTTTCCCCATACGCTTCATCTTTGCCCCGTGCTCTCCATGTTTGCCCCGTACTCTCCATGTTTGCCCCGTGCTGGCACTGTCGCCCCACACCTTGGCACAGCCGCACACAGTTTAAAAATAAAAAAAAAATAAAAAAAAATCACCTTCCAGCACCCGCTCCTCCGCTGCGCACCGCTGGGTCCTCAGTCAGTTCCCGCGTGGCCACAAGACGCCGGCGCCGCTTTCTGACGCTCCTCCGTCTCCTAGGCAACAGGCCTGCGGCCTAGGAGAGGAGGAGTGCCAGAGGGAGGAGAAATGTCTCTGCTCCAGCACAACTTTGAACTGCTGACACAATCACACCGGCAATTCAAAGTGGCTGAATGTGGCGACAGCGCGCGTGCCGACAGAAAGAACTCTGCGTGCCCAGTTTGGCACGCGTGCCATGTGTTCGCCATCACTGACCTAGTGAATGGCTTCCATGTAGAAGCCACTTTAGAAACCTAAAACAGGTGAAATATGCTCAAAAGCCTGATCATGTGACCAGCCAGTCACAGAAGTGTATATGTACAGTATATTCTTTGAGACATTTATTTAGCGCATTTTCAGGCAGCTTACGGGGCTAAACCCAATGCTTCAAAGGGATTGTCCACGGCAGAATTTTTTAAAAAAATTCTTTGAACAATAAGCTAGTCATAAGGTATCTCAGTACAGGTTGTGAAGAAGCCTAACAAGAAAGGTTACCACAAGGGATAATGGGTAATTTACTGCGCGCACTTAAAGGTAACCTTTGTAAATGATTTTAGCCCCAACCCACAACTGTCAGCAACCTTCTATATAGCCCTGTAATATATAGATGCTGACTCCAATATGTTAAGGGCTTTTAAAATCGGACAACGTTTAAGGGAACCTGTCCCTGGATGTTTATGATACCTAATGGTCGGTGCAGAGTAGACTGGTCAGATGGGCGTCTACGTTTTCCGGGTCCGCGCCTCCTCTTTCGGCCATCTTTGTCCTCCTTCTTCTGAAGCTTGTGTGGATGACACATTCTACGTCATCTACACTAACTGACATTGAGGTCTCGCGCAGGCGCACTACAATAATTTGATCTGCCCTACTCAGGGCAGATCAAAGTGCACCTGCAAAGGACCTCAATGCCGGCTAGTGTAGATGATGTAGCACGCTTCATCCACACTAGCTTCAGAAGAAGGAGGACACAGATGGCCCAAAGAGGAGGCGCGGACCCGGAGAGCGGAGATGCCCATCCAACCACTTCACTCTGCACCAACCGTTAGGTGAGTATTATAAACATCCGGTGACAGATTCCCTTTAAAGAGGATCAGTCGCCAGCTCATCCTGGAGATGCACCCTCCAGTGCGGTATTTTGACTGATTTGGTGAGACCCGGACCCTACTGATCAGCAACACTATGCAGCGCCTATAATGTATAAAAGTTTTTGCAAAGTTACAGTTTAATGTTTTTATCTTGGGAATGCTTATGCTGCAATACATGGTACTAGTTTTTCTTTTGATCGGTGTATTTAAAGGGGTTTTCCCACACACAAAATTAATGTTAATCAATAGATAAGTCCATTTACACAGTACATAGCGGGGACACATATACAAGATTATCTCAGCACAGGAACATTCTATAGAACACAATTGTGGAAATTATTATTATTCCAAGATCTATTGATTAAAATAAACTCTGTTCCGATAAGGAAGTAATTTATCACCTTCTTATCTACAGAGGATATGTTCTCACATGAAGAGGGAACTCCGGAGCCTGACTGGGTAGCCACCGAACGGGAACAGTTTTCAGATTTCCGTGACCTTAACAAGGATGGAGTAATGGACAAAGATGAAATCCGACACTGGATTCTTCCGCAAGATTACGACCATGCACAGGCTGAAGCCAGACATCTCATATACGAGTCTGATGTGAATAAGGTATTCCATGTCTGCAATTAATAGACAGAGATGGTTTTATGTTACCATCTTTTATGACCGCGATATCAATAATTGTATAGAGATAGATAGATTATATAATTTTTTTTCTATTTTTTTGCATGTGTCATAACTTTTACATTTTTTCTTTCACAGTCGCATGCAAGCTTGTTTTTCACAGGACAAATTGTAGTTTTGAAATTTTGAATGACACTGTTTGCTTTACAATGCAATGTAAGCATCTCTCTGTCTGTTCTAGAGGCTATTCTCTATGTAGAAGGGTTGATATCTTGACCAAACCCCTCTTACTAATCTGCATTATTGAAGCAGTGTTTTAATGGGGTAATATTATGATAGTCTTTACCTAAGTCTGAAACGTAGCAGCATGTAATGATGTAAGCTCAGAATGTTTTCTATAGCACCTGACCTCTAGAGAGTGACACCAAAACATGAAAACTAATTGCTGTAAATTTATATTTTACAATTCTGTGTGAACTTAAGCCCCCCGTACGCTGAACTCACCAATAACAACTGGTTCGTCTGATAGTCTAATGACCGAACTATCATTTGGCTGACTGCCATTTAATGTATATGGGGAGCCGTAGACTATGCAGACATAAAAGGTGCCTAAACTAATGATTTTTGATCAATGTGATACATCTTTGCACCGTAAAACCTATCTATACACCGCCTATTGGTTGGCTTATTTTGTTCTAGATATGCATCAAGATGTTCACACATCTAATATTCCTGCAAAAATCTTCGTACTGCACGAGACATAGAAAGTGTCTAAGATATAATGATATGTGGGAAAGCCTGTCACATCATTGCTGAAGCCAGTACACAGAGACCAACAGAGGGCCAGAAGATTGGGAAGATGGAAGCCAGTACAATGAAACCGGCAGGGTCAGAAGATCAGGAATATGGAAGCCAATACAATGAGACCGGCAGGGTCAGAAGATCAGGAAGATGGGAGCCAGTACAATGAGACCGGCAGGGTCAGAAGATTGAGAAGATGGAAGTCAGCACACAGAGCCCAGAAGGGAGCCAGAAGAATAGCAAGCATTTAAATAGCCAGTACACACAGACCAGCAGGGGGCCAGAAGGTTGGAAAGATTAGTATACTGCCTCTCAATTTCAAATGTTTATCTGCATCTGCAGATTTTGCTGCATATCTATACAAAATCCACAGCAATGTCTGCAACACTAGAATCTTATTGCAGGTTTTACATCCTCATTAAAATCTACACATAGGTCCAGAAATATTTGAACTGTGACATTGCATTTTAGCTGTTTACTAAAATCATATTCAAGATACAGTTATGTAAGCAATATAGGCTCAAAGTGCAGACTCTCAGCTTTAGTTTTAGGGTATTCACATTGTAATTGGAGTAAGGCGGGCTTTGCACACTACGACATCGCAGGTGCGATGTCGGTGGGGTAAAATTGAAAATGACGCACTTCCGGCATCGCAGGCGACATCGTAGTGTGTAAAGGCTTGATGATACGATTAACGAGCTCAAAAGCGTCGTTATCGTATCATCGGTGCAGCGTCGGCGTAATCCATGATTACGCTGACACGACAGTCCAATGTTGTTCCTCGCTCCTGTGGCAGCACACATCGCTGTGTATGAAGCCGCAGGAGCGAGGAACATCTCCTACCGGCGTCACTGCGGCTTCCATAGGATATGCGGAAGGAAGGAGATGGGCGGGATGTTTACATCCCACTCATCTCCGCCCCTCCGCTCCGATTGGCCGCCTGGCGTGTGACGTCGCTATGACGCCGCACGACCCGCCCCCTTAACAAGGAGGCGGGTCGCCGGCCAGAGCGATGGTCGCAGGACAGGTGAGTCCATGTGAAGCTGCCGTAGCGATAATGTTCGCTACGGCAGCTATCACAAGGAAATCGCTGCTGCGACGGGGGCGGGGAATATCTCGCTCGGCATCGCAGCATCGGCCTGCGATGTCGCAGCGTGCAAAGTACCCCTAAGAGTTATAAACCCACAAAAAACAATCAAAGGATCTCTCAATGGAAGAGAAGCAGACGATCATTAGGCTGAAAAAAATCTACCAGAGATTGCAGAAATGTTAGAACTGGCTAAATCAACAGTTTGGTATATCCTGCAATAAAAAGAACGCACTGACAAGCTTGGAAACTCAGAGACCTGGACGTCCATGGAAGACAAGTGGTGGATGAGCGCAGAATCCTTTTCATGGTAAAGAAAAACCTCTTCACAATATCCACAGCCAGTCACAACATCCAACCAAGTGAAGAACACTTTCCGGGAAATAGGTGTTTCAGTATCTAAGTCTGCCATAAAGAGAAGACTTCATGAGTGCAAATACAGAGGGTTTATCACAAGGTGGAAACCATTAATCAGCCTTAAAAATAGAATGACCAGGTTAGACTTTTCCAAAAAACATCTAAAGAAACCAGCTCAGTTCTGGAAAAGCATTGTATGGACAGATGAAACTTAGATACCCCTGTACCAGAATAATGGGAAGAATAAAGTCTGGATAAGGCTTTAAACTACTATTGATCCAAAATACAACACATCTTTCACAAAATGTGATGGAGGCAGTGTGCTGGCCGGTTATGCATGGCTTCCAATGGCTCTGGGTCCCTATTGTTTCCTGATAATGTGACTGAAGAAGGAGCAGTGTGATGAATTCTGAAGTGTACAGGGCTATTCCTTCTGCTCAGATTCAACCAAATGCAGAAAGATTGATTGGATGGAGCTCCACAGTACATGCGAAAGCAAGTCAGGAGTTTTTTAGGGCAAAGGAGTGAAGTATTCTGCAATGCCCCAGTCAATCCTCTACCTGATCAAGCTGCATTTCACATGCTTAAGACAAACCTTAAGGCAGAAAGACCCACAAACATAAGTAAAGGCTGGCAAAACATCACAAAGGCAGAAACCCAGCATTCGATGATGTCCATGGCTTCCAGACTTCAGGCAGTCATTGCCTGCAAAGGATTCTCTACAAAGTATTACAAATAAACATTTTAGTAATGGTAAAGTGAATTTGTCCAATTACTTTTGAGCCCCTGAAATGAGGAGGCTTTGTAAAAAAAAATGGTTGTAATTCCTAAACATTTCACAGGATATTTTTGTTCAAACTCTTTAATTAAACCTGACAGTCTCCACTTCAATTGCATTTTGGTTGTTATGTTTTAAATAAAAAAATAGTGGTCTCCAGAGCTGAAATCACAATGATTTGGTCATTGTCCAAATATTTCTAGACCTGAGTATGGAAAATTCGCAACAAATCTATTGACAGCTAATTTATTAATCAATTTACATCATGTTGGCTCAAAAATCTACCCTGTTAGTTAATTTCTGTTCAGAACATCCCTCATCCACATGGTAAAATCTGATTTATTTGCTTTCTACTATGTTCTATTGTCCAGCATCCATGATGCTGATTTTAAAGGTGTGTGGGCTAAATGAACCAAGCCACACAGCTAACCATTTTATAGGTGACACTAAAGCAGAAGTGGAGGCTCCAGGACCTAGTTAGGTTTAAGGCTCCAATTTGCCTTTCAATCGTTATTTTTGTCATGTGTAACATTGTATTTTAATTTCTTCTTTTTCTAATTGCAGGATAAAATGTTGACCAAAGATGAGATCATACAAAATTGGAACATGTTTGTGGGTAGCCAAGCCACAAACTATGGAGAAGACCTCACCAGAAATCATGATGAGTTGTGATGAGAGGAAAAGACCTGATTTAGATATTTTTATGTCCTAGTATTTGCACCATCACACACTATATTCATTACCTCAGAATGCGTCAAATTGACCAACATTTTAGTGTTTCGAAAAGATCTATGAATAGATTTTTAGTGTGATTACAAAATAAAAATGCTGTAGTGTTTTTATACTTTCTTTCTCTCCCAACCGGAATAATGTATTAAAGCAATAGTGGCTTTAAATTGCTTAAACTTTATGTGAATGTTGAGGTTATTTTTCTTTTTGAAATGCTTTCAGACATGTACATAAGTCTCTTTACAACAGTATTGTCAGTCGGATTTACTTACCTAGAATATTAGTTTTTGTTCTGTTACTGAATATTGCAGCTGGAGATTTGTATGTAACAATAACACGTTAACATCAGTATTTTATTAAAGTTTTTGTAAAGAAAAAAAATGTTTGGTTCTTTCACAATCATGTAAATCATGTAAATAAATCTGTGAAATTGAATGAAAAAGATTAAATGATCACAGATTTTAATTTACTCCCTCCCATTGTAGTCTACGGAGAGAGGATGGTGTAGGAGGGAGGAACGCTCACCATAGTAAGTCATGGGCAAAAAGAGCTGCAGCTTCAGGCAACTGCTTACCTTACTCCAGTGCTGGATTCACAGCCACACCGCCCAGTGTTGCAGTGTAATGTCCTCTGTGCTACTGCTACTGTACTCCGCATGATACAGAGAAAGAAGAGCAGAGATCCGTCACAGTGAAAGACATCAGAGATCCTACTGAGGGCATAACTTATGAAGACATCCCACCAAGGGGACCAAAACGTGATTCTTATAGTATTACATTATCCACTCTGACAATGTTGCCCTGACAGTCAGCCTAATAGATCATGCGTCTGCCACGATCTACTAAGCTTTGATTTATTGTTATTATTACAGTATATTACTGGTCAACATGATTTCTTTCACTAGAACATTTAATAGCGATTCTATTAGAATTTCACCTCCTGATTTCAAATATGTGGTTAGAAGTGTTTCAGCAAACAGTTTCTTTTTGTTTTTACATGTTTAATGTTAGTGATTTTTATGGTTTATTTATGGTTTGTCATCGGGTGATTTAACTACATTTTTAGGTGTTCTAATCAGCATATTGCGCCCTGCTCCCTGTGTGTAAGACGCTCTACTATACAGCGCCATTATACCCATACAGAACAGCAATCTGATTTATCTATAGATCTCACACTGATTTTGACAGTGTCACCATTTTAAAGGCATATCCCTATCCAAGAATCTATTGTGTCTGATGAAGACCCAAATATAGGGGTGGAAATGTTACAGTTTTTGGATTGCCTGTATAATAAAATTCTTATATTCAATTTTGGTGTGCCAAGTTTTCTTGTAACTAATGACAAGTTTGAACCCTTCTTGAGCATCCATAATTCCAAGTGTGCCATAAACCTTATTCTACTAATCAGTATTTGATCAGAGGAAAGAGTTCTTCTGTTATGTTAAGACAAAATATCAAGATTATGTAGGTTCATGCATGTTCAAACATGCTTAGATATTTCATCTTTTGTAAGTAGAGAACCATTAGTAAAACGGTAGTGCATTTGTTCTTTTGTTGATCTAAAGTGTTTTGCGTCTTTTTCATATTTTATTAGTTCTATTAATTGTTATTGAAAAATTTATAACACCAAGAAAGTGTTTACCGTATTTTTCGGACTATAAGACGCACTTTTTTCCCCCAAATGTTGGAGGAAAGTGGGGGGTGTGTCTTATAGTCTGAATGTAGGGCTGCGGGGAATAAGGGTATCATAGTATCATCATAGTTTTTAAGGTTGAAGGGAGACTCTAAGTCCATCTAGTTCAACCCGTAGCCTAACATGTTGATCCAGAGGAAGGCAAAAAAAACCCAATGTGGCAAACAAGTTCCAATGGGGAAAAAATGTCCTTCCTGACTCCACATCCGGCAATCAGACTAGTTCCCTGGATCAATACCCTGTCATAAAATCTAATATACATAACTGGTAATATTAAATTTTTCAAGAAAGGCATCCAGGCTCTGCTTAAATGTTAGTAGTGAATCACTCATTACAACATCATGCGGCAGAGAGTTCCATAGTCTCACTGCTCGTACAGTAAAGAATCCTCGTCTGTGGTTATGATTAAACCTTCTTTCCTCAAGACGTAGCGGATGCCCCCGTGTTCCAGTCGCAGGCCTAGGTGTAAAAAGATCTTTGGAAAGGTCTCTGTACTGTCCCCTCATATATTTATACATTGTGATTAGATCCCCCCTAAGCCTTCGTTTTTCCAAACTAAATAACCCCAAGTTTAATAACCTGTCTTGGTATTTCAGCCCACCCATTCCTCTAATAATCTTGGTCGCTCTTCTCTGCACCCTCTCCAGTTCAGCTATGTCCTTCTTATATATCGGTGACCAGAATTGTACACAGTATTCTAAGTGCGGTCGCACTAGTGACTTGTACAGAGGTAGAACTATATTTTTTTCATGAACACTTATACCTCTTTTAATACATCCGATTAATTTATTAGCCCTGGCAGCAGCTGCCTGACACTGTCCACTAAAGTGAAGTTTACCATCCACCCATACACCCAAGTCTTTTTCTGTGTCTGTTTTACCCAGTGTTCTACAATTAAGTACATAATCATAAATGTTATTTCCTCTACCCAAGTGCATGACCTTACATTTATCTACATTAAACTTCAATTGCCACTTCTCAGCCCAATCCTCCAATTTACATAAATCTCCCTGTAATATAAAATTATCCTCCTCTGTATTGATTACCCTGCAGAGTTTAGTAGCATCTGCAAATATTGAAATTCTACTCCGCATGCCCCCAACAAGGTCATTTATAAATATGTTGAAAAGAAGCGGGCCCAATACTGACCCCTGTGGTACCCCACTATGAACTGAGACCCAGTCCGAGTACGTACCATTAATAACCACCCTTTGTTTCCTATCACTGAGCCAGTTTTTAACCCAGTTACACATATTTTCCCCTATCCCCATTATTCTCATTTTATGTACCAACCTTTTGTGTGGCACCGTATCAAAAGCTTTTGAAAAGTCCATATACACAACATCCACTGCATTTCCCTGGTCCAGGCTTGAACTTACCTCTTCATAGAAGCTGATCAAATTAGTTTGACAGGATCGATCCCTCATAAACCCATGTTGATACTCTGTCATAAGGTTATTTTTCTTGAGATACTCCAGTATAGCATCTCTCAAGAAACCCTCAAGGATTTTACCAACCGTAGAGGTTAAACTTACCGGCCTATAATTTCCCGGCTCAGTTTTTGTCCCCTTTTTGAATATTGGCACCACATTTGCTATGCGCCAGTCCTGCGGTACCGACCCTGTTATTAAGGAATCTGAGAAGATTAAAAATAATGGTCTATCTATCACAGAACTCAATTCCTGTAGTACTCTGGGGTGTATGCCATCTGGGCCCGGAGATTTGTCAACCTTAGTGATTTCGAGGCGGCGGCGTACTTCCTGCTGGGTTAAGCAGGTAATATTCAAGGGTGAATTTATGGTATCACTGGTCATGTCATCTGCCATGGCATTTTCTTGTATAAAAACCGTAGAAAAAAAGTCATTCAGCAGGTTGGCTTTACCCTCATCCCCTTCCACCATTTCACCAAGACTATTTTTAAAGGGGCCAACACTATCGCTTTTCAGTTTTTTACTGTTTATGTAGTTAAAGAATATTTTAGGATTATTTTTACTTTCTCTCGCAATGAGTCTCTCTGTCTCAAACTTAGCTAACTTAATTTGCTTTTTACATATTTTATTTAATTTTCTATAATTATTTAATGCCTCATCACTACCTACCCTCTTTAATTCTTTTAAGGCTTTTTGTTTTTCTTTTATTGCTTCCCTTACAGCTCTATTTAGCCATAGGGGTTTCCTCCTATTTCTAGCATGTTTGTTCCCATAGGGTATATTTTCTGCACAAGCCCTATTCAAGATGCTCATAAAAGTCTCCCATTTGCTTTGTGTACTTTGTGTGCTGCGGTGGAGTGGGTCATCGGTGGCATGGTGACCACATGGGCCCGCTTATTTCATATGCACGCCCATCATCCCTCAGCGCTGAAGCCGGCGTTGACACGTGGGCGGACGATGGGCGGGGGGTGCGCTCATAATTATCAGCCGGCCCGCATGATCACCCCTGGCAACTACAGCCTAGAGTGATCATGTGCGGCTGTATTCATTGCTCCCTGTGCATCATCATCAGTGCGGCGCGCAGTGAATAAGTATACTCACCGGTCACCGTTGTTTGCAGCATCGCGATCTCCTCCTGTCTGCCGGCCAGCTGATCTGAGTAGGGCCCCCCTATTGAGATTTGCCGTGACGTTGGCAGGGGTGGCTCAAAAAATGGATCAATTATTTGCTAAAAATCTCATTTTTTTTTTATTATAGTACAGTTGGAATAAATTTGTGAATTTTCACTTTTTATATGATGCATGCCAATTTCAGATCGTGCTGGTTATCTTTTTTTCTCTGTTTTGACCGTAGTTATGCTACAAATCTGGTGTCTGACCAACACTATACCATGCACGCCTGATTTTGGTTTGCAATATATTCCTCCTGTTGGTAGCTGTTCAGACTCAGTTACCTCACCCCTTTCCACAGGCAATGCTAATTAAGCACCATTCTTGGATCTGGTCCGCCTTTATCAATGGTTGCTGTTTGGCACTGGGAGGATCAGTTCTGATATAGTCCTGGTATGTGTGGGGCTTTCTCCACATGCTGGGACCTGGGCTGGTCTCTATCCACAAGTGCCTTTTTTGCAACATGGAAGCGGCTATATACTGGTTGCAGGTATGTGTGCTCCATTATGGTTCTGCTTTTAACTTTATCTAGGAGGCCGCATGGCACATGAAATACAGAATGTAGAGTAGGACCCCCCTATTGAGATTTGCCGTGACGTTGGCAGGGGTGGCTCAAAAAATTGATCAATTATTTGCTAAAAATCTCATTTTTTTTTATTATAGTACAGTTGGAATAAATTTGTGAATTTTCACTTTTTATATGATGCATGCCAATTTCAGATCGTGCTGGTTATCTTTTTTTCTCTGTTTTGACCGTAGTTATGCTACAAATCTGGTGTCTGACCAACACCATACCATGCACGCCTGATTTTGGTTTGCAATATATTCCTCCTGTTGGTAGCTGTTCAGACTCAGTTACCTCACCCCTTTCCACAGGCAATGCTAATTAAGCACCATTCTTGGATCTGGTCCGCCTTTATCAATGGTTGCAGTTTGGCACTGGGAGGATCAGTTCTGATATAGTCCTGGTATGTGTGGGGCTTTCTCCACATGCTGGGACCTGGGCTGGTCTCTATCCACAAGTGCCTTTTTTGCAACATGGAAGCGGCTATATACTGGTTGCAGGTATGTGTGCTCCATTATGGTTCTGCTTTTAACTTTATCTAGGAGGCCGCATGGCACATGAAATACAGAATGTAGAGTAGACCCCCCTATTGAGATTTGCCGTGACGTTGGCAGGGGTGGCTCAAAAAATTGATCAATTATTTGCTAAAAATCTCATTTTTTTTTATTATAGTACAGTTGGAATAAATTTGTGAATTTTCACTTTTTATATGATGCATGCCAATTTCAGATCGTGCTGGTTATCTCTTTTTTTCTCTGTGTAGAGAGCGGTGAGCACAGCGATGACGTCATCGCTGTGCACAGCGCTAGTCTCCACACAGGTCAGCTGACCGGCAGACAGGAGGACGAGAGATGCTGCAGACAACGGTGACGGCTCCACACTCCAGCGGCGCTGCTGCCGGCACTGACAGGAGGAGGAACGATGCTGCATGGAGCGGGGAAAGGTGAGTATAAACGTTTATTTTTTTTTTGTGTGCCACAGGATACAGGCCATATAGCAGGATGGGGGTATATAGCAGCATTCGGCCATATACCAGGATGGATGGGTGTATATAGCAGGATGGATGGGTGTATATAGCAGGATGGATGAGGTATATAGCAGGATGGGGGTATATAGCAGGATAAGGGCATATACCAGGATGGCGCTATGTAGCAGGATGGGGGCTATACCATGATGGTGGTATATAGAAGGATGGGAATATATACCATGATGGCAGTATATAGCAGGATGTGAATATATACCAAGATGGGGTACATATATACAAGGATGGGGATCATATACAAGGCAGGAGGATCATTACCAGGGTGGGGTACCTTAGTAGAGAATTTGGGGACATTACCCCCATAACAGTGTCAGTAGCAGATCCTCGACCCATAAGTGTGTCATGACCACATTTTTTGCTTACATTTTTTTTCCTATTTTCCTCCTCTAAAACCAGCGTGCGTCTTATAGTCAGGTGCGTCTTATAGTCCGAAAAATACGGTAAATCATTCAGAAAATTTTGTGACATTCAAGAGTCAGAGATAAAATTTTATGACACTTATAAAAAAAATGTTATAAGCTTCTTACAGTTTGGAAACATGGTTCACATCATATGCCATTTTCCATTCCGAAGGTTTAGAGGGAACCGAAGGACCATTTTAACCCCTTAAGGACCTAACGTCCTAGCGGGCTGCAGGCTGGGATCTACTCACATGTCAGCTGATTTATACAGCTGACATGTGTGCCTCACAGGTGCGAGTGTTAACCGCTTAAATAGCGCTGTCAAGATGTCACAGCGCCATTTAAAAATGATCACGGTAATCGCAAACTCACAGGCCGCCACCGGAAATTACGTGATCACGTGGATCCGATGGTCGTCATGGTAGCACAGGGTCAAGTGATGACTCCTGTAGCTCGCATGACCATGTGCTGTGTAGCTGTGATCAGCAGATATAAAAGAGCGATCAGAGAGCTGATCCTAGTAAAAAAAAAAAAAAAGTTTTGAAAATTTAAAAAAAAAATAAACCTAAAAGTTCAAATCACCCTCCTTTCGCCCCATTGAAAATTAAGGGTTAAAAAAATAAAAACTATACACCTATTTAGTATCGGAAATGCCAGCTTGAGAAGCAAAAAGTAAGCCGTCACTGTGCCCCAGATTCCAAAAAATTAGAACTCTGCAGGTCGCAGAAAATGGCGCAAAACGTGCGCCACTTTGTTTGGACACACTTCTGATTTTTTTAACCCTTTAGATAAAAGTTAAACTATTCATATCTGGTGTCTACAAACTCGTACTGGCCTCAGTTATCACACCCACTCATCAGATTTACCATATAGTAAACACCCTGAATAAAATATCTCAAAAACAATAGTTCAATTGCACTTTTTTGCAATTTTTCCGCATTTGGATTTTTTTGCTGTTTTCCAGTACACTATATGGTAAAATTCATAGTTTAATTTAAAAGTACAGCTCGATCCGCAAAAAAACGAGCCCTGACATGACCAGATTGACTGAAAAATAAAAAAAAGTTACGGCTCTCGGAAGGAAGGCGAAAAAAGAAACAATAAGCACAAAATCGGCAGGTCGTGAAGGGGTTAAAGATTGCTATTTCTGCCTAACAAACATTAAGGGAATCCTATCTAAAACAAAATATACAGTTAATTACCCCAATTTTCCATCTGCATTGAGGCATGTTTTACATAGAAAAGAGCTTCCTGTACCCAAGCGTCCAGATTTCATGACCGTGACACCTCTGACGTTACACACATTGAGGAGGAAGCCTAGAGGCATGTGAGACATTATTCTACTTTCAAAGAGAGTTATTCATCAGAAGCTTACTTTTTATTTCATGAACTAAACGACATCTATGATTTATACTTGTCTAAACAACCATTAGAGTGTTATGACCAGCCCTATCACTCACACGAGGATAGTCAAACTAGGAGAGATGTTAAACCTGTCATGCATAGGTCCCTATTCAGACTAGGAGAAGCCCTGATTTATCCCTGCGTGACTGCAGAGGTTGGCACCCAAAGGTTATGCAGTGATGCCCCCACTCAATGTCAGCTTACCCTGATTGTTTTTAACTGCACCCTAAACTATATGGCTCAAAAAATAAAGGGAACACTTAAAAAACACAATGGTATTTTAGTATATAAGCAGTATATAAGCAAAATGTAACACAAAGCCCATGGAAGAGCACACAAGTAGAGGGTGAGACACTGGACTAAGGGGTACTTCACACACAGCGAGATCGCTATTGAGATCGCTGCTGAGTCACGTTTTTTGTGACGCAGCAGTGACCTCATTAGCGATCTCGCTGTGTGTGACACTGTGGAAACTAGAAAAGAGAAGCGCTGATAGGGTTTTACCAGATTACACATACGGTTTAGCATATATCACAATACACTCACCGATTCAGGTTGTGAGAGGTCACAACCACCATAGATAGCATCAGATAATGGCAGCTGCAGCGGCCCCACGTGTTTGCAGATCAAAGTGGAGAAGGAGAAGGGGTTAAACCCGCGCAATCTTCTTCAGGACCAGTAAATCAACACTCTGTGTTGATTTACTGGTCCTGAAGAAGAGGTCACAGACCTTGAAACGCGTAGACCCATGGAATAAAAGAATGTTCTGAATTATCAACATCTCCTCTGAATTTATCTGGCGGATTGCGCGGGTTTAACCCCTTCTCCTTCTCCACTTTGATCTGTGTGTGACACTGAGCAGCGATCTGGCCCCTGCTGTGAGATCGCTGCTCGTTACACACAGCCCTGGTTCGTTTTTTTATTGTTGCTCTACCGCTGTTAAGCACACATCACTGTGTGTGACAGCGAGAGAGCAACAATCCTGAATGTGCAGGGAATAGGAGCCGGCGTCTGACAGCCTGCGGTAAACTGTAACCAAGGTAAACATCGGGTAGCCAAGGTGGTTACCCGATATTTACCTTCGTTACCAGCCTCCGCAGCTCTCACGCTGCCAGTGCCGGCTCCTGCTCCCTGCATACGCTAAGCTAAGCGGTGTGCGCTGGTAACTAAGGTAAACATCGGGTAACCCTACCCGATGTTTACCTTAGTTACCAGTGTCCGCAGCTTCCAGACGCCGGCTCCGTGCAAGCGCAGCATCGCTTGCACGTCGCTGCTGGCTGGGGGCTGGTCACTGGTCGCTGGTGAGATCTGCCTGTCTGACAGCTCACCAGCGACCATGTAGCGACGCAGCAGCGATCCTGACCAGGTCAGATCGCTGGTGGGATCGCTGCTGCGTCGCTAAAGTGTGACGGTACCCTAAGAACGTGTTCAGACAGTCCTACAGGGAAGATGGAAGAAAACTGAAGAAAGCCATAAGACTACAGAATATGTGGAATCCCCCAAATCCCAAATTTAACAGTATAGGAAGAATGCTGGGAAGGGAACATCACAAACAAGCCACAGAGAAAAGCAGTAAAGATAATTCAGCAATTGAAGAGCTGGGAGTCCAAACATCCATATATCTTGGACTATAGCCAGCAATGAAAGCCTGTGTATGGTGAGAATAAACAGCCCTTCCTAATATGTGATAGGGCAAACAAAACAAGAAAGTGAAAACACCTGAATAGAAATAAAAAGGAAAGACCAAGAGAACAATCAGCAATAGGCCAGAGAGAAACCAGGCTGTGGTCCAACAGAGAGGGAAACCAGTCTTAGAGGTCACTGGATCAAGCCCTGGAGTCGAGTCATGACACAGCATCTAAGTTCCAGGCTCAATGCATGGAATCTTCTCTACGAAGACTTGAGAATATGCAGGTATAGTAGCTGAGAGAAGGATTTCATAAAACTATTTTTCTGAAGAAAAAGGCATAGTTTTTTGTCAAAATGTTTGTTCTGTTATGGAGGCCTTTGGTCGTCAACACTGGGCAGATGAGTGACGATTGCTCAAAGACTCATCAGAAGTAAAGCGGGGTTTACATGCTGCGACGTCGCTAGCATCGGCTAGCGATGTCGAGCGCAATAGCAACCGCCCCCGTTGTACGTGCGATATTGTGTGATCGCTGCCATAGCGATCATTATCACTACGGCAGCGTCACACGCACATACCTGGTCAGCGACGTCGCTCTGGCCACCGATCCTTCTCCTTTCTAAGGGGGCGGGTTGTGCGACGTCACAGCAACGTCACACGGCAGCCGTCCAATAGCAGAGGAGGGGCGGAGATGAGCGGCCATAACATGTCACCACCTCCTTCCTTCTTCATTGCCGGTGGACGGAGGTAAGAAGATGTTCGTCGCTCCTGCGGTGTCACACACAGCGATGTGTGATAACGCAGGAACGAGGAACAACATCGCTAATAAACAGGCAACGATATTTGGTTTTAGGACGACCTCTCCAAAACCAGCGATTTTTGCCTTTTTTGCGATCGTTTAAGATCACTCGTACGTGTCACACGCTGCGATGTCGCTAAGGACGCCGGATGTGCGTCACTAACGATGTGACCCCCGATGATAAATCATTAGCGATATCACAGCGTGTAAAGCCCCCTTTAGTTTGAAGGCCATTCTTTTGTATACTGGTGATGCTGCTGATATCAAAGAGTCATACAAAAATATGAAACTGCTGTTAGAAAATATCCAATATGTAAAATATAGTGAATATCTGTGGAGATTTGAAGATGATTGCTTTATTGCATGCATTGCAACTTGGGTACACTAAATTCTGCAGTTTTCTATGTGAATGGGATAACAAGGATAGGAAGTTTCACTATATTTGAAAATAATGGCCTAAACATTAATATTTTGTTCCTGGACAAAAAATGTATCAATTGTACCTCTAGTGAATCCTGAAAAAGTATATTTACCTCAGCAGCATATTCCCCCAAGGATTGTTGAAATAATTTGTGAAAGCACTTGATAAAAATTCTGCTGCATTTATACATTTGAAATCTAAATTTCCAAAAGTTTGTGATGCAAAACTGAAAGAAGGCATTTTAATATACAGTGTGTCCACCCATATCCTGTCCACCGCCATTAACTTGAGAACGGCGGCAGCTATAGGCATAGCAGTGGTGTCTAGGTATAGTAAAGTAGCCATGCGCTACACAATGAAACCACCTATTGCGCCACCTGGTGGAAAACAACGGAATTAGCATTTTTATTTTGAAAATGGAACGGGATAGAGAAAAAAAGTGAATTACAAAATTTTAGGGCATCATCAATTCAATACGAATCGACACCTTGCATACAGAAATGCTATGATTAGAACGTGTAAAACTCACAAGGCTGCGGACATGAAACGATACCTCATGGAGACCTTCCTACAAGTCATTGGGTATGGTGGCTGCGTAGAGTAGCCTCCACGCTCACCTGACCTGACCCCATTGGACTTCTTTCTGTGAGGTCACATCAAATAGCAGGTTTATGCGACCCCTCCACCAACATTGCAGGACCTACAACGACGTATCACAGATGCTTGTGCAAACGTGTCACCTACCATATTGCACAACGTGCAGCAAGATACAGTATGCTGTCACGAGTCCAGATGTGCATTGCAGCTGATGGTGGCCCCTTTGAGCATCAAAGTTAAATGAGCACCATATGCGTGACCAGCATTCGATGTTTTGGGGGGGTCATGGGTTTCATATCATAGCGTTTCTGTATGCAAGGTGTCGATTCGTATTGAATTGATGATGCCCTACAACTTTGTAATTCACTTTTTTTTCTCTATCTCGTTCCGTTTTCAAAATAAAAATGCTAACTCCGTTGTTTTCCAACAGGTGGTGCTATATGTGGTGTCATTCCGTAGCGCATGGCTTCTTTACTATACCTAGACACTACTTCTATGCCTATAGCTGCCGCCGTTCTCAAGTTAATGGCGGTGGACAGGATATGGGTGGACACACTGTATAAGATCGATAATCCTTGAGGCGGGTAAGCCGATTGTGATAACAGAACTTGTTCAGAGGTAACAGAAAATCCACTTTAAAAATGTAGAGCAGCCTTTGTGGTCAGGTATCCAGAGTGATCAAAGAGCAGACAGGTAGATAGACAATATATAAAAAAACGATTCAAGCAAGGAGCCTATAATATGAATTTAAAAAGCATGGCGCTCCATAGTGCAGATATCCTTCATAAGGTGAAGATGGTGAAGACTGACAGAAAGGGCATACGGTAGTGCGCTCTCCTTGGTGGCATGTGCACATACCGGCTGCAGACCGCCGTTCATAGGAGATCATGGTTTCTGCTCTGTATAGCAAAAGCAATGGGATGATTGCAGCTTCAAGTCTCCTTAGGGGACTAGTAAGTGCAATACAAAGTTTAGAAAAAGTTTTAAAAATATAAAAAAAATAAGAAAAGACAAAAGTTCAAATCACCCCCCTTTAGCCCCATTACAAATAAAACTATTAAAAATATACATATTTGGTATTGCAGCATTTGTAAAACTTCAATCTACCAAACTATAAAATACATTAATTCAATCAGTAAAGAATGTAACAAGAAAAAAAAAATCCAAATGCCAGAATTACGTTTTTTTGGGCCGCTGCTACATTACAATAAAATGCAATAAGTGGCAATGAAAACATCGTGTCTACCATGCCAAATTGGTATCAATTAAAACGTCATTTCAGGGTGCAAGAAATAATCCATCACACAGCCCCAGATCGGAAAAGAAAATGTTACAGGTCGCGGAAAATGGAGACATAAGCAAAAAATATTTTTCTTATAAATTTCAGATTTTTTCAACCACTTAAGTAAAAAAACTTATACATGTTTGATATCTCTGAACTCGCACTGACTTGAAGAATCATAATTATAGGTCAGTTTTACCATATAGTGAACATGGGCAATTAAAAAAAAATAATTATGGAGTAGAACTTTTTTTGCAATTTCAACACAATTGGAATTTTATTCTCGCTTTTCAGTGCCTGCCATGGAAAAATGAATGATGCCATTCAAAAGTACAATTTGTCTTACAAAAAAACAAGCCCTTACACGGCTATATTAATGGAAAAATAAATTAGTTATGGCTCTTTGAATAAGGGGAGGAAAAATAAAAGCACAAAAATGGAAAATCACAAGGTCGTGAAGGGGTTAAATGGATACAACACAATAAATAATTTAACCATTTTTTTATGGAATAAAAAGCATAAATAAGTCTTTGCTCTCATTAGCGTATATGGCATGGGATACTATATGCTAATAACCCTTGGCTCAGGCTCTGCTGTGAGCTGACCCAAGTGACATGTTACTGCGAACCGATTCTCTCGCAAGTGAGAATCTAATCACAGGTGAGGAGAAGGAGAAGATTGATTTCTCCATCTTCTCCATGTCTGCGTATATGGCACTGCACTGTGGTGTCATCAGTGCAGTCCGATGTCTCCCAGCACCTATAGACTTGTATGGGTGTGTGTGATCCGATATACGCTGCCAAATGCAGCATGCTGCAATTTATTTGGCATGAGAAGAAAATCACAGATGGATGGCTTGTTTGCTTATATGAAGTAGTTTTCTTCCTTCTGGGGAGATCTAATTTGCATATTCCCTTCTTGATACATTTCTAATATACAAGTCTCCATGCACCATCTGGATCTTTCGGTGATTACCAGTGTTCCCTACCCCTGAGCTGCATTGAGGCATCTCTGCTCTCTGACTAAGGCCTCTTTCACACGTCTGTGAAAATCAGGCACGTTTTACACAGATGTGTCAAAGGTGCGTATTGCCCTCCGTGAACCGTGTTTATGGCACACGTGTGTTCTGCGTGTGTTATCCGTGATAACACACGGAGAACGGGAGCTTTCTACTCACCTGTCCCTGGCTTCGCTGTCCGTGGTGCTGATCTTCGGTCTCCGGTCCTGCCTCCCCGCTGCTGCTGCTTCCGGCCGCAGTGAAGTGAATATGCAATGAGCATAATGAACGGCGGTCTGAAGCAAGTGACAGCAGTGGCACAGACTGCAGGGCTGCAGAAGGTGAGTAAAGTTTTTTTTTCTCGCAGAGATATGTGTTTTCTCCGGTGCATGTCACACGGAACACATCCCTGTGGTCCGTTTGTGTTTCGTGTGACCCGTTTGCGTTCCGCGTGACACCCGTGATGCCGGGGAAAAACGGACATGTCTACGTGTGGAGCACATGGACACACGTATGCTCCACACGTACACACGGTCAATGGCAGAATACGCACGTGAACGCAGACCCATTGATTTTAATAGGTCCACGTGTGCCAGTGTCACCGGTCCATGAGAAAACTGACCAAATACGTACCAGAGACACGGACGTGTGAAAGAGGCCTTAAGGAAAGACCCCCATCTTTTGTTGACTCAGTATATTTTTATTCCTTCCATGACTTTTTATTAGGGTTCTTCAGTGCTGCACTATGAGCTGCTGACAGTAAGGCAGGATGGAGCCTTCTGTAGTGATGAGGATTAAATGTCCTTTTCAGAGTAGTTATTAATTTTTTCCCCAAAGTATAATAAAATATTTTTGTCATAATATATTGCATCTGTTGCTTGCAGGTAAATATCGGGTCACCCAGCCAGAGTCAATTTAATTATGCTGTAGTTGTCGCACAATATATGTTCCTCTATATCATTTGTAAATTGCATACATAAAAATTTAGTCAGTCTGAGAAGCAAGATAAAGTAAGAATAATTGTGGGAAGCATTAATGTTCTGATCAATGGGCTCATTTTAATTAACTACATGGAGGAAACGATTGCTTTTACCCGCGGAGCAGATGAGCTACCTGTGCCGGATTTGTGATGGATAGAACGGGGCATTGTTATAGTTCTGTAACCAATGCTGGGAAGCTCTCTGACACCACTGACTTAAAGGGGACCTGTCATTGGATTCCCCTTGGGCAGAATGAATCAGGCACTGGATGTGTGATCACAGCCAGGGATGTTTTACTCTAAAACAAAGAAAACTTAGTTAGAAAAGCCAGCTGGAAACTGTCGCGGGCGGGGAGGACACTGCCGCTGCTGCGCGCTCGCTAACGCTCGGGTCCGGCGCTGCTGCGGCTGCTCGGTGGCTCGAGCGGTGGGCCGGATCCGGGGACTCGAGCGGCGCTCCTCGCCCGTGAGTGAAAGGGGTGGTTGGTTTGGGGGATTTAGTCCGAGACGCCACCTACGGGTCGTGGTGAAGATGGGCACCACCGCTGCTGGTGACGGGGATCCCGGGAGCGATGGTAGGGAGCAGCTGGGATGTTGTTTTCCCCCTCCGTGAGTAGGGGTCGGTGGTCCCGGGGCCCGGCGATGTGACGGGGAGGCTGGGTTGGTGAGGTGCAGGGTTGCAGGGACAGCGCGACGTGGTGCTGGATGGCACGGGTGTACTCACTCAGCAAGAGATGCACAAAGTCCTTGGTAAACCAAATGGCTGGATGGATGGGTCACGCAGCTGGCTGCAGTGTCTCTCCCCGGAGAGGTGATGGCGGCTGTCTTTCCCTGCACCTTGATGTACTTGATTGACTACTATGGATCCCCAACGGTAGTCCGCTCCCCGGTGGATGGATGCCGGAGGAGCCCGTTTGCCCGCAGGTTCTGGCCCTTGGGTCTCTAGCCTTAGGCGATAGCTGTATACCCTCATGGTGTGGGCTGTGTCCTTCTAATGGGTCTTTGGTTGTTAGGAAACCCCTGGGGTTCCGGTCACATTCGGATTTGACTATTGTCGGCGGCTCCAAGCCTGGTCGGGGTCCGATGGCCCTGCCTGTGTGCTCTGGCTTCACTTCGCTCCCCGGTCGGTACCGGCGGGCCAACGCCCGACCCTGGTCCTACAGTTCCGCGTTGATTCACCACTCCTACAGACGGCCATCACCATCTGCCAACCTTGCTGTCAGTGCCTGGGCCACAAACCCAGACACCCAAGTGTTTACTCCTCTCACTTCCACCTCCTGGACTAAACTGTCACTTTTCCCGACTGCAGGCCTGTGAACTCCTCGGTGGGTGGGGCCAACCGCTTGGCTCTGCCCCACCTGGTGTGGACATCAGACACTGGAGGGAGGCAACAAGGGTTTTGTGTTTGGCTGGTGTCCCTGTCTAATGGCGGTGGGGGTGTTTGTGTGTTATCTGTGACGTCCTGGCTAGTCCAGGGCGCCACAAATTCATAGGAGGGACTTGACTAGTCTAATGATCCCCTGGATAGCTGTTCCCCAGGTGATTGACAGCTCTCTCCACACCAGCCGGCATCACAAAATGTTTTCTTCAAATGTCAACCCGTTTAGGAGAAAAACATACTACAATCTAGCAGTAAGACTCTGATTTATTTCCATAGAAAACGGCAAGATTTTATAAATTTCTTTTATGGGTCTGCAAGAGGGGCCAGCTACAAGGTGCACCTTCACAGAATGCAGCCTAGGAGCTGCAGAAGGTGATATATTTGGTTTAATAGGGAAAAAACTGGTGACAGGTTCCCTATAACATTATATATAATGTTTGATTAGGATCTCGTACTTTATAATAGAACTGATTATTTTTCCTTGTTTTGCTCCTCATGGTATATTCAGGGTCTTTTTTCTCTTGGTGGATACCAAAAGCATAGCAAGGAGGACTGGGAGTTCATCTCATGTTTTGCTATCTACCAAAGTTTACGAAGATGTGGACACATTTGTGGCTAGGTAATAACTTGCCTTTTTGGTACAACCCTTAAGGACAGGTCATCGTAACTCTCAGGTATCTTGAGAGCTATGACAAAGTGTAGGTAGTCACTATTGGGGTGAGAGCACAACTTCGGAAAAAGAAATGTGATTGATGGAAACAAAGACACATTCAGTCTAATGCAACTTCATTCTAGCATCTGTGTTAAGGAAGACAAACCTGCATGCAGGGGCATAACGATCACGCTCGCAGCCATCGCGACTGCGACCAGGCCCCGGGATACAGGGGGCCCGCCAGCCCTAGTGCCTGCTTCATTTGGATGTTCGTCTGAGGGCACTCATCCAGCTTAAATATATCGCAGTACAGAGACCCATCGATGTGTCGGCTGCTAATTAAGGCTATAAATATTCTCTGCTCCCCACACCTATAATCCGGGCAGCTGACCGCACTGTAAGTGGACATGCTGCATATGATAGTGATGTCATGCGCTGTGGACCTTACAAGCTGATCAGTTGCAGCATGCCATCATCAGAGGAGGACACCCCGTAAGGGGGGGGGGTGAATATAATCGTTTTTTTTGTGTGGCACCCGAGTGTATCATATGTACCAGTATGCGGCTAGGATGGGGACATAAACCAGCCTGAGGCCATTATGGGGTCATGTATACCAGGATGGTTCCATTATGGGGACATGTATACCAAGATGGGGCAATTATAGGGACATATATACCAGGATGTGGCCATTGTGGCGACATCTATACCAGGATGGGGCCATGATGAGAACACATATACCAGGATGGGGACATATATACCAGGATGGGGCCATTATGGGGACATATATACCAAGCTGGGGCCATTATGGCAACATGTATAAAAGGATAAGGCCACTATAGGGGCATATATAACAGTATGGGGCCCTTATGGGGACATACCATACAGACCAAAAGTTTGGACACACCTTCTCATCTCTAGAACAACTGTTAAGAGGAGACTTTGTGCAGCAGGCCTTCATGGTAAAATAGCTGCTAGGAAACCACTGCTAAGAACAGGCAACAAGCAGAAAAGACTTGTTTGGGCTAAAGAACACAAGGAATAGACATTAGACCAGTGGAAATCTGTGCTTTGGTCTGATGAGTCCAAATTTGAGATCTTTGGATCCAACCACCGTGTCTTTGTAGAAAAGGTGAACGGATGGACTCTACATGGCTGGTTCCCACCGTGAAGCATGGAGGAGAAGGTGTGATGGTGTCACGCTCCCTGGCTCCCCTGTCACGCTCTCCGGCTCCCCTGCCACGCTCCCCGGCTCCCCTGCCACGCTCCCCGGCTTCCCTGCCTCGCTCCCCGGACCCTCTGCCAGGCGTCCTCCACTCCACAGCCTCCATGCCCCATCACCTGCGGTCCCCAGGCAGCCCGGTCCCCGCTCCCGGCGCCCGTCGGCAACTCTGCTCCAGCCCGGCTCTCCTGCCTCCTGTTCACCGCTCCCTGCTCTGGTTTCTGGCACCCGGGCCTCGCGCATGCGCATTAGGGCGCGCGCGCGGTCATTGACCCTCTCTTAAAGGGCCAGTGTCCTCAAACAGGATATTGAAGAATCAGGTACAGGGTATATAGGGAGATCCTTTCCAAGTGGGCGGGGCCTGTTCTTCGTGTTTTGCTAAGCTAGGAGTCAGGTCTCCTTGTGTCTTGTGGTATACTTACCTATCTCTCTCCTAGAGCCGCTCCTGCCTCGCCAACCGGTCCTGACGATACCCGAACCCCGAACGGTGACGGTCTGCCATCCCGTCAGTTCATACCATCTCCGATCCCTGTGGTGACCCGTCTTCTCGCTCCGTCGGTTCCAGACTCTGCCTGACGTCATCTCGGCCTCCGAACCTGAGCTCCGTCACCCGGACTACCTTCAGTGACTCTGTGGTCCCAGGGACTTCTACACTCCACACATCTGATAGGACTGTCCTGCTACCCGTAGTGCTCCGGCTACCGGGCACCTTGCCTTCGGTGAGGTGTTCAGCCCAGTGGATCCACCTCCTGGGTCTGCCCGTCCACCTGGCCCTAACAGATGGTATGGGGGTGCTTTGCTGGTGACACTGTTGGAGATTTATTCAAAATTAAAGGCATACTGAACCAGCATGGCTACCACAGCATCTTGCAGCGGCATGCTATTCCATCCGGTTTGTGTTTAGTTGGGCCATCATTCATTTTTCAACAGGACAATGACCCCAAACACACCTCCAGGCTGTGTAAGGGCTATTTGACTAAGAAGGAGAGTGATAGGGTGCTACGCCAGATGACCTGGTCTTCACAGTCACCAGACCTGAACCCAATCGAGATGGTTTGGGGTGAGCTGGACCGCAGAGTGAAGGCAAAAGGGTCAACAAGTGCTAAGCATCTCTGGGAACTCCTTCAAGACTGTTGGAAAACCATTTCCGGTGACTACCTCTTGAAGCTCATCAAGAGAATGCCAAGAGTGTGCAAAGTAATGAAAGCAAAAGTTGGCTACTTTGAAGAACCTAGAATATAAGACATATTTTCAGTTGTTTCACACTTTTTTAAGTATTTTATTCCACATGTTTTAATTCATAGTTTTGATGCCTTCAATGTGAATCTACAATTTTCAGAGTCATGAAAAAAAAGAAAAATAGAAGGTGTGTCCAAACCTTTGGTCTGTACTGTATATACCAGGATGGGGCCATTATGGGGACATGAATAGAAGAATGGGGCCATTATGGGGACATATATACCAGGATGTGGCCATTAGGGGACATCTATACCAGGATGGGGCCATGAGTTAAAAATCTTGCGGCCACCTACAACCATCTAAATCTGTCCTAGTTTAGGAAACCGGTTGTTCATTTTCCCTTACATGAGTATAAAGGCCCCATCACACACAGAGATAAATCTGTTTTGTTTTGTCTTGTTGGTCTACTAGGCATTGCTCCCACCTGGCCAGAATCCTACTCCACACTGATGAGGGGCAATACCCCGAAACAGCTGTCTGTGGATGAATACCTGGCCTTGGTAATTCCCTTGTCATATCTTTAAACTTGTCAAAGAGTTAAATATTGACTAAAAAAGCCACTTCATATGGTGGTTATGGTGGTTTCCTAAAAAGAGCCACTCCTTGGCTAGGTCCTTCCCGGAGGGATATCTGGCTGGTTTCTGTGTTGAGACTCCTAACAGAGGCTCTACGGACCTTTTTTGATTTGCATATTTCCCAGGGGGCAATGCACCTAGGATTTCACTGTCTTGAGCGCCCTTGTTGGCTGCTGGCGGTGTTTTCTCTGGCTGGTCTCCCCGAGATCAGTGATTGTTTTGTCTTGTTGGTCTACTAGGCATTGCTCCATCCTGGCCAGAATCCTACTCCACACTGATGAGGGGCCATACCCCGAAACAGCTGTCTGTGGATGGATACCTGGCCTTGGTAATTCCCTTCTCATATCTTTAAACTTGTCAAAGAGTTGGATATTGACTAAAAGGGCCACTTCATATGGTGGATATGGTGGTTTCCTAAAAAGAGCCTCTCCTTGGCTAGGTCCTTCCCGGAGGGATATCTGGCTGGTTTCTGTGTTGAGACTCCTAACAGAGGCTCCACGGACCTTTTTTGATTTGCATATTTCCCAGGGGGCAATGCACCTAGGATTTCACTGTCTTGAGCGCCCTTGTTGGCTGCTGGCGGTGTTTTCTCTGGCTGGTCTCCCCGAGATCAGTGATTGTTTTGTCTTGTTGGTCTACTAGGCATTGCTCCCACCTGGCCAGAATCCTACTCCACACTGATGAGACGCAATACCCCGAAACAGCTGTCTGTGGATGGATACCTGGCCTTGGTAATTCCCTTGTCATACCTTTAAACTTGTCAAAGAGTTGGATATTGACTAAAAGGGCCACTTCATATGGTGGTTATGGTGGTTTCCTAAAAAGAGCCACTCCTTGGCTAGGTCCTTCCCGGAGGGATATCTGGCTAGTTTCTGTGTTGAGACTCCTAACAGAGGCTCTATGGACCTTTTTTGATTTGCATATTTCCCAGGGGGCAATGCACCTAGGATTTCACTGTCTTGAGCGCCCTTGTTGGCTGCTGGCAGTGTTTTCTCTGGCTGGTCTCCCCGAGATCAGTGATTGTTTTGTCTTGTTGGTCTACTAGGCATTGCTCCATCCTGGCCAGAATCCTACTCCACACTGATGAGGGGCCATACCCCGAAACAGCTGTCTGTGGATGGATACCTGGCCTTGGTAATTCCCTTCTCATATCTTTAAACTTGTCAAAGAGTTGGATATTGACTAAAAGGGCCACTTCATATGGTGGATATGGTGGTTTCCTAAAAAGAGCCTCTCCTTGGCTAGGTCCTTCCCGGAGGGATATCTGGCTGGTTTCTGTGTTGAGACTCCTAACAGAGGCTCCACGGACCTTTTTTGATTTGCATATTTCCCAGGGGGCAATGCACCTAGGATTTCACTGTCTTGAGCGCCCTTGTTGGCTGCTGGCGGTGTTTTCTCTGGCTGGTCTCCCCGAGATCAGTGATTGTTTTGTCTTGTTGGTCTACTAGGCATTGCTCCCACCTGGCCAGAATCCTACTCCACACTGATGAGACGCAATACCCCGAAACAGCTGTCTGTGGATGGATACCTGGCCTTGGTAATTCCCTTGTCATACCTTTAAACTTGTCAAAGAGTTGGATATTGACTAAAAGGGCCACTTCATATGGTGGTTATGGTGGTTTCCTAAAAAGAGCCACTCCTTGGCTAGGTCCTTCCCGGAGGGATATCTGGCTAGTTTCTGTGTTGAGACTCCTAACAGAGGCTCTATGGACCTTTTTTGATTTGCATATTTCCCAGGGGGCAATGCATCTAGGATTTCACTGTCTTGAGCGCCCTTGTTGGCTGCTGACGGTGTTTTCTCTGGCTGTTCTCCCGAGATCAGTGATTGTTTTGTCTTGTTGGTCTACTAGGCATTGCTCCCACCTGGCCAGAATCCTACTCCACACTGATGATGGGCAATACCCCGAAACAGCTGTCTGTGGATGGATACCTGGCCTTGGTAATTCCCTTCTCATATCTTTAAACTTGTCAAAGGGTTAGATATTGACTAAAAGGGCCAATTCATATGGTGGTTATGGTGCTTTCCTAAAAAGAGCCACTCCTTGGCTAGGTTCTTCCCGGAGGGATATCTGGCTGGTTTCTGTGTTGAGACTCCTAACAGAGGCTCCACGGACCTTTTTTGATTTGCATATTTCCCAGGGGGCAATGCACCTAGGATTTCACTGTCTTGAGCGCCCTTGTTGGCTGCTGGCGGTGTTTTCTCTGGCTGGTCTCCCCGAGATCAGTGATTGTTTTGTCTTGTTGGTCTACTAGGCATTGCTCCCACCTGGCCAGAATCCTACTCCACACTGATGATGGGCAATGCCCCGAAACAGCTGTCTGTGGATGGATACCTGGCCTTGGTAATTCCCTAGTCATATCTTTAAACTTGTCAAAGAGTTGGATATTGACTAAAAGGGCCACTTCATATGGTGGTTTCCTAAAAAGAGCCACTCCTTGGCTAGGTCCTTCTTGGAGGGATATCTGGCTGGTTTCTGTGTTGAGACTCCTAACAGAGGCTCTACGGACCTTTTTTGATTTGCTTATTTCCCAAGGGGCAATGCACCTAGGATTTCACTGTCTTGAGCGCCCTCGTTGGCTGCTGGCGGTGTTTTCTCTGGCTGGTCTCCCCGAGATCAGTGATTGTTTTGTCTTGTTGGTCTACTAGGCATTGCACCCACCTGGCCAGAATCCTACTCCACACTGATGAGGGGCAATACCCTGAAACAGCTGTCTGTGGATGGATACCTGGCCTTGGTAATTCCCTTGTCATATCTTTAAACTTCTCAAAGAGTTGGATATTGACTAAAAGGACCACTTCATATGGTGGTTATGGTGGTTTCCTAAAAAGAGCCACTCCTTGGCTAGGTCCTTCCCGGAGGGATATCTGACTGGTTTCTGTGTTGAGACTCCTAACAGAGGCTCCACGGACCTTTTTTGATTTGCATATTTCCCAGGGGGCAATGCACCTAGGATTTCACTGTCTTGAGCGCCCTTGTTGGCTGCTGGCGGTGTTTTCTCTGGCTGGTCTCCCCGAGATCAGTGATTGTTTTGTCCTGTTGGTCTACTACGCATTGCTCCCACCTGGCCAGAATCCTACTCCACACTGATGAGGGGCAATACCCCGAAACAGCTGTCTGTGGATGGATACCTGGCCTTGGTAATTCCCTTGTCATATCTTTAAACTTGTCAAAGAGTTGGTTATTGACTTAAAGGGCCACTTCATATGGTGTTTATGGTGGTTTCCTAAAAAGAGCCACTCCTTGGCTAGGTCCTTCCCGGAGGGATATCCGGCTGGTTTCTCTGTTGAGACTCCTAACAGAGGCTCCACGGACCTTTTTTGATTAGTGATAAATCTTTGGCAGATCTGTGGTTGCAGTGAAATCATGGACATATTGTTACATTTGTACACAGCCACAAACCTGGCACTGATTGTCCACAATTTCACTGCAGCCACAGATCAGCCACAGATCTGCCGCAGATTTATCTCTGTGTGTGACAGGGCCTTTAGGGATGGGGGTAGGGAAAATAGAACGTAAATATTAGAAGTAAAAATACTAAGAAAAAGGCGACAGGTGTTAATCAAATGAGTCATTGTCCATCCATGTTAGCAAACTGGAAGGACTCAGAGGTGGTGGTGATTACTATGAAACTCCTGCAATGGCCTCCAGAAGACCTTGTCATCAGTGCCAAAAAGAAGCACAGTCACACCAAAGGGCCTTAATGAGGCTCTAAACTTTGCCCCGTTTCTATGAGTGGCTCTTGTCATGTACTGCACCATTCCTTTCCTTTTTAATTTAAGGGATATTTTTTAATTATTTTTTATCAGGTTTCTTTTTGGCCCCATTATTAATTTTCAGTGTTCCTAATTTAATTCTCTTGCCTTCATAGGACCTTGTCTAGTTATTATCCATTGTGATCTACATGTCGGACTTGGACCTGACATCGATTTTTGGAAAAATTGTCCGCACATGATTCCCTTAGGACATGGACGTACTGTCACTTTAAGAAGATCTCTGCATAATAATTCTCCTGTTTCTTGTTTTTATGTAATATGACTGATGCCATTGTTATCTCATTTCTGTGGTCGTATTTATGGGATGGCAAGGATACTTATTGATTGCTCACATTTTTCATTTCCAGCTATTAGCCTGTCCCGCTCTCTGGTTGCTGTGCGCGTTCCCATCGCGCGGTATCCTGTCCCCGCTGCTTGCCCGGCGTCCTCTTTGGTGGGGGTGGATGTTGCGGACCCCTGGGCCCGGGGGTCCGCCGCGTCCCCCCTCACTGGATTGCCGGGGACGTGGTGCGGACTTTTGCCGTGCTTTGGCGTACGCGCCGCCATGGCAACCCGATGGCTGATTGACGGACTCTAGCTGGGAGCTGTGTCCCGCCCTCTGATCTCCGTGACCCGTGCGCGCCGCTCGCCTTCCTTGCCCGCCCCTTGGCCGTCCTTACTGGGTGGGGGTGGCCTTGGAGCACGTGTGCTATGCTCCGGGCTCCCTCTCCCATTGGACGGCTGAGGGGCGTGTGACGTTGGGCGCACGGTGCGCGTGTGCGTCAGCGGGGATCCGATTGGCTGGGACACATTTTCCAGGTCCTAGTCAGTCCAATGAAGTCTCGCGACTTCCGATATAAGGTCCTTGAACGGCAATTGCCGTATACCTTCCCTGATGAAGCCAGCAGATGTAATCCGTGCGAAACGCGCGTAGGAAGGCTCCTTGCACTGTCGTGGGACGCTCTGGTGTTCACCCCCCTTCTTAACTATGTGTAAGTTATGGGTTCTTAGGGTCTTTTGTATGTGACTGGCTTGTTACTGGTGACCCCTGCCCTGTTTAAACGGACTTGTGCCGAATTGGCTGCACAACTTCATGTGCCCGGTCAGGGTGGAGGCACCACATTTTTTAGTCATTGTTTTGTGACTTTTTTCATGATTGGCTTGATTCTTGGAATCTCTGTCCTGCCTTAGGGATCTATGCTGATTTGGCTATATATAATTACGTTTCCCGCCAGGACAGAGACGCCATAGGTATTAGCCAGCCACTTACGCTTATTTATGACCCTTTGCCCTTGCTAGTTATTTATGTCTACTTGGGGTGTTATCACTTCTGCTTTCCCACTTATGTGTGGTAATTCACCTTGTTCTCTATTAGCACTGCATATGTACTTTTTCTATATGGATTGAAACTATTTTAATATAATAAGAAATTTGTATAATAAAATTTTGGATATTTTTACACTAACTGCCTTGCAAGCTCCATCTTTCTTTCTATGTTTAAGTGCCAAAAAGAAGTTGACTTTCCATTCATTTACAGGTAGAAATGGCACAAAAAATGTCCTGTGTTAGCAAAATTATTACACCTGATGATATATAACATAAGGGTAAGAGAAATATATAGTACACATATACGGTACTTAAAACTGGATCAGACTGCTATGCCACCTTCCTCCATAAAGTAGTATGTGAATATCTGGATGTTTAGCTGCCAAGGTTTATTTTAGAATCTGGAATATTGTGAGGAAATGTTAATTGACATGGAAGAAATTAAATGTGACTGAAAATTTGAAGCCATAAATGTTTCATGAATATTTATTGGATGCTAAATGTACCTTTTTTAAGATTGTTTGTGTATATGATGTTTGTCATTTTAATTGTTTTTGTTATTTTTTTACTTGTCATTCTTAATTAGAGATGAGCCACCCCCCTAGAGTTCGAGTTCGGTTCGGTTCGTCGAATGGTGGCCCGTTCGACGAGCCGTTCGTCGAGCCGTTCGTCGAACTCTCGAACCCCATAGGAAACAATGGGAGGCAATCACAAACACCTAAAAACACCTGCAAAACACCCTCAAAGTTGTCCAAAAAGTGCCAAACAACTCCCAAGACACACAAACACATGGGAAAGTGACAAGGACAAATACTCATGCGAAAACTAAAGAGCTGGACGAGAAAAAAGAGGAGGAGACACAGATATATGAGTATATGCAAGGGAACATCGATGCCTTTACTGTGCAACTTCAGGCCTGCTCATTTTAGGCTTCCAATCTGGATAAATTGCCTGAGCTCACCACGTACGCCTTAGGGATCTTGTCATGTCCCGCAGCCAGCGTTCTCTCAGAACGTGTCCTCAGTGCTGCTGGGGGTGTGCTGACAGATAAGCACATGCGTCTGTCCACTGACAATGTGGACATACTAACGTTCACCAAGATGAGGAAGTCATGGCTCTCAGAGGACTTTTGTTCCCCTGGGTCATCCAGGGGAGGCGAAAGGCACGTGAATTTTTGAGAGTGCTTCATGCAAAGCATCTTTTTCATCTTGAAAATGGGGGTCAACTGATGCCAGTCAAGTGGGGTGTGTGTGGCCCAATTAGTGGAAACGAGGGAGACTGTGGTTGGAGTCCCCTTGCTTTTGAAAAAAGAACCAAGATGAACAAGTCATGGCTCTCAGAGGACTTTTCTTCCCCTGGGTCATCCAGGGGAGGCAAAAGGCACTTGTATTTTTGAGAGTGCTTCATGCAAAGCATCTTTTTCATCTTGAAAATGGGGGTCAACTGATGCCAGTCAAGTGGTGTGTGTGTGTGTGTGTGTGTGTGTGTGTGTGTGTGGACCAATTTTTGGAAACACGGGAGACTGTGGTTGGAGTCCCCTTGCTGTGTTTTACATGCTTTTAGAAGGGCATGACATGGCTTAGAGGTTGACTTTCAGCATCTGCAAACTGTTGGCAACCAAAATGCTGCCTTTCCAACCTTTTTAACTGAGGATATTCGAAACCTTATGCCCATTGCAGTGCCCCAAGAGCCGATGCCCAGGCGCCACTCCTCCAACAAAGGCGTGCCCGCGCTACACCAGCATGTCGCACAAAACATTACCGCTTCTTAGAGAAACTGTGTGTGACAGGGTGCATTTCACCACAGATACTTGGCCCACTAAGCATGGACAGGGGCGTTACATGTCGCTGACTGGGCAATTGGTTAGTATGGGGAGAGATGGAGAAGGGTCTGCTGTACAAGCCTTGCGGTCCCCACGAGTTGTGTCAATCCTTCCTCTGTATGTAGAAGTTAATACACTGCTTCTGCCTCCTCAACATTGTCTGGGTCCTCCACCTCGGCCCAAACGCTGTGTGGTCAGACCACCCTTCCTTGTAACTGCGCCTAAGGAATCCCACACACCTCCTTACTATGCTGGCAGCAGAGCTCAATGCCATCAGGCGGTCAAATGTTTACTTTCAAATGTATGGGAAATGTGAGTCACACCGCTGAGTAGTTGTGGACGGTTAGCTCTGGAGACCGAGTTTCATCAATGGTTGTCTCCACTCAACCAGCAGCCAGGGAAGGCCGGGTGCGACAATGATGCAAACATGGGTGCGGCGCTTCGCCGCGACAATGTGACACGTGCCTTGTGTGGCTCACGTGTTGAACCTGGATGTCCAGCAATTTTTAAAGCACTATCCTGTCCTACATGGCCTTCTGCAGAGAGCATGGTGTAACGCCTTCCTTGATCCACACACTCAGATGGGCTATAAATGATAGGCTAGAGGGAAGCCACTCACCAAGCAGGACCCCTAGAACCCTGAAACCCTTTAACCCGTATACAGTGATTTGGAATTACACAGGGCCCAAGTTGATCAATACCTGTGGAAAGCTGCAGTTCCAGAGAATAGTAGTCAGGCAGGGTCAAAACATTAATTGAGGAAGAGGAACAGAATGGGACGGCCAGGACTTAATCAGAAAACATGCAGAGGTGAAATGCGGATCAGCCAACGAGGTACATAAACAGCAGGCAGGAAAAGTAGTCAGGTAACAAGCACACAAAATCATAAAACTGAACTGGGGGTAACAGTAACCAGAGGTTCACAGCTGTGTCTGGCAGTGGTCTGCAGACAGGATGGGCCTAAAAAAGGGTGTGGTGTCTTCCCATTGGTTGTAGCTGAATGATGGTACTTCATCTGTGAGATACCCACCACCTACATTCACCAGTGGTTCTGCATCTGTCAAGGTAACGCAGCCGAGTGGGTGAGCATAACCTGCGTCCACCTGCACCGCTGGCATCGACTCCTCTCCCATCATCAGCACTATGCACGAAAGGAACACATTGTCACCTGGTGACCGGAGTACAAATTGATGGAGCGGACTCCGGTGGTGACTTAACAGTCGTGTGCGTCAATGATGCAAACCTGGCTGCGGGCCTTCGTCAAGGCAATGTGACACACGTGCCTTGTATGGCTCACGTGTTGAATCTGATTCTCCAGCAATTTTTAAAACACCATCCCGGCCTACATGGCCTTGTGCAGCAGGCACGCTTGCTATGTGCTCACTTCCATCGTTCGCACCCAGCAGTTCAACAACTTTCATCGCTACAGAAGTCTTTAGGTCTGGTGGTTAAACGCCTGAAATGCGATGTGCCGACACGCAGGAATTTGAATCTGCACATGTTGCAGCGTCTGTGGCAGCACTGCCGAGCCCTGCTGAAATACGTTATGACGTATACCCTGGGCTACCTTGATCCAATGGTGTTGCAGATCACGCTGCTGGAGTGGTGTCAGATCAAGGACCTATGCACCCTTCTACAAAGTTTACAAATGTCGACGAAGATGTTTAGCACTGGCGATGCCATTCTCAGCGTGACAATTCTGGTCATCTACATGATGGAGGACACTGTAAGCATTATTCGGAGTCAGGTGTTGGGACAAGAGGAAGGGGAGGAAGTACAGGAGGAGTCATATGCGGAAGGGATAACAAGATCTACAGCGTCCAGACGGTCAGCGGCACCTAGGCGGCAGTCATGGTGGGGGAGAGGGATTAACAAGAGCGCATAGTATCAGCAAAACTGTTGAGGAAGGTGCAGGAACCCATGAAGAAATGGAGGACGAACTGGCGATGGGCATGGAAGACTCAGCAGATGAGTGAGAGCTTGCTCACATTTCGGTTGTGCGAGGTTGAGGGGAGAGGGCAGAGGAAGGAGGCACGATTCTCACCTCTCTGCCACCAACACACCAAGGACTTGGTCCTCCTGGATGCACAAGACACATGAGCGCCTTCTTGCTCCACTACCTACAACATGACCCTCGGATTGTACGAATTCAAAGTAATCCTGACTACTGGGTTGCCACACTGTTAGATCCCCGGTACAAGACAAAATTTGGCGAAATAATTCCTGCCATAGAAAGGAACGCACGTATGCAGGAGTATCAGCAGAAGGTGGTACGCAATCTTAGATCTGCTTTTCCACTAAACACCAGTGGTGCACAGAACGAATCTCTTGAACGCTTTGTCATGGATAGGAGGAATTGGACTTTTACGTGTCCACATCTGAGGGACTGAAGGCTGGCTGCTGTGCTGAGACGGCGTTGAGTACGGTGTCCCTGCAGAGTTGCACTTTTGGTCATTTACAAAATGAGTTGAAAAAGGACAGATGCTGGTGGAAAGGGGAACAGGTGTGTTGGAAAGGGGAAAATAGTTTGTGTCCGTGGGTTTGGTGGTTAAGCAACAGTAACATTTGCTGAAGAAACAACATGTGTTATGGTGGGACTGGCAGATTTGGATAAGGTAGTATATACTATGTTATCGCTATATAAAAAAATTAAGATGGAAAGAAAGAGAAAGGTACAGTCATATGAAAAAGTTTGGGCACCCCTATTAATGTTAACCTTTTTTCTTTATAATAATTTGGGTTTTTGCAACAGCTATTTCAGTTTCATATATCTAATAACTGATGGACTCAGTAATATTTCTGGATTGAAATGAGGTTTATTGTACTAACAGAAAATGTGCATTCTGCATTTAAACAAAATTTGACAGGTGCAAAAGTATGAGTACCCTTATCAATTTCTTGATTTGAACACTCCTAACTACTTTTTACTGACATACTGAAGCACTAAATTGGTTTTCTAACCTCATTGAGCTTTGAACTTCATAGGCAGATGTATCCAATCATGAGAAAAGGTATTTAAGGTGGCCACTTGCAAGTTGTTCTCCTATTTGAATCTCCTATGAAGAGTGGCATCATCGGCTCCTCAAATTATCTGAAAACAAAGATTATTCAACATAGTTGTTCAGGGGAAGGATACAAAAAGTTGTCTCAGAGATTTAAACTGTCAGTTTCCACTGTGAGGAACATAGTAAGGAAATGAAAGAACACAGGTACAGTTCTTGTTAAGCCCAGAAGTGGCAGGCCAAGAAAAATATCAGAAAGGCAGAGAAGAAGAATGGTGAGAACAGTCAAGGACAATCCACAGACCACCTCCAAAAACCTGCAGCATCATCTTGCTGCAGATGGTGTCAATGTGCATCGGTCAACAATACAGTGCATGTTGCACAAAGAGAAGCTGTATGGGAGAGTGATGAAAAAGAAGCCGTTTCTGCAAGCATGCCACAAAAAGAGTCGCCTGAGGTATGCAAAAGCACATTTGGACAAGCCAGTTACATTTTGGAAGAAGGTCCTGTGGACTGATGAAACAAAGATTGAGATGTTTGGTCATACAAAAAGGCGTTATGCATGGAGGCAAAAAAACACGGCATTCCAAGAAAAGCACTTGCTACCCACAGTAAAATTTGGTGGAGGTTCAATCATGCTTTGGGCTGTGTGGCCAATGCCGACACCGAGAATCTTGTTAAAGTTGAGGGTCGCAGGGATTCAACTCAGTATCAGCAGATTCTTGACAATAATGTGCAAGAATCAGTGACGAAATTGAAGTTACGCAGGGGATGGATATTTCAGCAAGACAATGATCCAAAACACCGCTCCAAATCTACTCAGGCATTCATGCAGAAGAACAATTATAATGTTCTGGAATGGCCATCCCAGTCCCCAGACCTGAATATCATTGAACATCTGTGGGATGATTTGAAGCGGGCTGTCCATGCTCGACGACCATCAAACTTAACTGAACTGGAATTGTTTTGTAAACAGGAATGGTCAAATATACCTTCATCCAGGATCCAGGAACTCATTAAAAGCTACAGGAAGCGCCTAGAGGCTGTTATTTTTGAAAAAGGAGGATCTAAAAAATATTAATGTCACTTTTATGTTGAGGTGCCCATACTTTTGCACCTGTCAAATTTTGTTTAAATGCAGATTGCACATTTTCTGTTAGTACAGTAAACCTCATTTCAATCCAGAAATATTACTGAGTCCATCAGTTATTAGATATATAAAACTGAAATAGCTGTTGCAAAAACCCAAATTGTTATAAAGAAAAAAGGTTAACATTAATAGGGGTGCCCAAACTTTTTCATATGACTGTATATATCCCCATCGCCTGTCGTTGTCCACCGTGCTCCCAGATGGAAAAGGAGAGGTTGGCAACTGGAAGGTTAGGTGGAGGATACAGAGCTGGGTGGCTCTGAAACTAATAGTAGCCTGAACCGAGTTAGAGGACACTTGGATCTGGAGACGGGGAGCCCTGTTAGCATCACAGGGTCCACACGCCCACCAAGCCCAGCCAAGGAACTACCTGTTAACAACACAGGGGCCATTGGGCATCAGCAGCTGCAGGCCTGTTAATGCCATTGGGCTGCACTAGCAGGACTGGTAGGACAGGAGCTGGTCTTAACCGTTCTGCGTTACCAACTGTGGTGGCGGCCTGCATCGACGCCCCATCCCTGCCTACCTCTGGCCTAAAGCCGCAATGGATTCAACACATGGAGGTTTGCTATTTCGGAGCATAATAGAAGACTGCACACCTCCTTGTTGGCTCCAGCCCCTTTTATAACCTGGGTCCGCCCCAAACCAGGGTGGACCACAATGCACCTCCTGGAGACAAAAGCAGAGTGACACGTCATGAGTGGCATAACTAACATCCTATTCGGAACCGCCACTTCAATGATGACCGAATAGCAGCCACAACCCAAACACCTCACCAGTCATCATCTGACCAACAATAATGAGGTGACAAGTCATAGTGGCGGGCCTCTGCAAGCCAGTTGGGAGTTGCCTGGCCACATCGTCAGGACACCTGATGCCCTGTGGTCTATATGTGCCCCCCACATTAGGGGCAGGGCCAAAGAGTTCATTACTGGACCTAGCCTCTGATGCAGTAAGTTCCTGAGCATGCTCAGTAGCATGAAATACAGTCTCCGAAAAAAGACTACAGCTTCAGCATGCTGTCTAGGCACAACACAGAACTTAGACCTGGCCAGAAGTCCAAGTACCTGTGCAAAGAGGCTTTTCGCACAAAGTGTGGGAACATGCGCTGTAGCTCAAAATGAAGACTTAGCCTCAGAAATGGCACAGTCAGGCTGAGTATACTCACTAGGCGAAACACTGGAGTTAGGCTGCGGCTGGGGTAAATCGGCACACGCATGCGCACTAGCCACCTCTCCACACTTAGACGTGGAGGAGAAAGCAGCCAGCTGGACAACCCGAGGCACAGCCCTAAATGGCAGCTGACGCCTGGGCGCAACTGGAACCGCAGCAGGTTGCTTGCGTTTACGGCGGCACTGATTCGTAACAACAAATAACAGCCAAAATAACAGGTGTACTTCTTCCCGTAGATAATCTGATATGATCCTTTTTTCACGGACACGACCATCGTTAACAAAAGTAGATGAGGCACCAAAACAGCAGCTGCTTCAATGGATATCAAGTGCGCCATAAAGTGGGCTCTCCTCCACCTCAAGTTCAATATCACAAATACTCCATTCCACTGTGGTGTCAACCCAATCGCACTTGCTTGATAACAGCTCTCAAGTTTCCACCAGCCCTGCTGAGTATGGGGTAACAAAGATGGTTGAGTCTGTAGAGCTGTTCAGTCACACTATAGCCTGGGAATCAGAGGTCTGCTCCAAAGCTGCAGTGAGTACAGACAAAGAAGTTATTATTATTAGTATTATTATTATTTATTTATAGAGCACCATTGATTCCATGGTGCTGTACATGAGAAGGGGGTTACATACAGAATACATATACAAGTAACAATAGACAGACTGGTACATACTGAAGAGGGCCCTGCCCTTTCAGGATTACATTCTAAGGATTTTGTGGAGGAGACAGTAGGTGGGGTGTAGGTTGGGCGGCAGCTACGCACGGTAGTGGGGTCATTGAAGGTTATAGCCATTTCTGAACAGATGAGTTTTCCGTTTCCGTTTGAAGCTTGCGGGTGTAGCAGATAATCTGACGTGTTGAGGCAGCGAGTTCCAGGAGACAGGGGAAATGATCTGCACAGATGGCCAGAAGCTTTGTGAGTCGGATCCAGGCGCCGATGAAGAAGGTGCTGAGCATAATGTGTTGAGGATAAAGAATTGAGTATCCAAAAATACTTAATTCAGCCATTTCATAGACTCAGTTATATAGTTCAGTAGATGTGAACTAACACACATATTTGTGAATGCTTTTGTTTCTTACTAACATGTATATATGTATATTGCATATTCAGTGTATTTTCCTTAGACTCAGTATATACTAGGATATATATATATATGTATAGCTTGAAGATGGCCACCATTTCCTGTTCTACACCCAAGACAGATGGACAAAGGGAAATTCCTGGAGCCTGGATTGACCAATCCACGGAGAATATGCAGATCTCTCTACGTCATGAAGCCCTGACCTACGATACTTGATTGGACTAAAACTTTTGTTTACACCCCTTTTACTTCGTGGTCTAATTGTCCGAGAATAAAGATTTTCAGTCTTGCCTCAGCCTTGGTCGTGAGAGGAAGAGTTTTAATTGATTTCCAATTAATTATTATTCTTTTTCGCCGTGCACAAACGACATTTTAATTCGGAACAACGATCAGATCGAGGGAATACCTTGTATCCCATCTTCAACAAATTGGAGGCACTGCTGAGATACCGTAAGAAAGATTGGCCGAACTTCTATCTCGGATCCGAGGGATCGTTTCCTAGTACCCACAGGCCGCCGAAACAGGAGCTGATCACTCAAAATCGCAGGTAAGTGTCATATATAATGTATATGAGTACTGCCTGCGATTTCGGAGATTTATTGAGAAAGGTATGATCCCTGAACTGAGGAAGCGGTTGACGCTATTGACCCTTAGCGGGCTTAAATCTTTCGCCGGTGATCTAAGAACAAAGAGATGGACCCAGACCCCATAGCGTCATAGGGTCCGTGGGTCATACGATCTGATCGTTTGTTTTTTTTATTGCTAATTGTGAACGGTGTTTTTAGCTTCATAGATAGCTTGTAGATTCTACGCTCTGATCTAGTTTTCAAAGAGTTAATTGCCTGTAGTTTTTTCTTCTTCGCTGTGAACAAAGGAAGAAGGGGGGTAGTCACGGACTGAGAGCGGGAGTTGTATTACGCGTTGTGTCTGGAGTGTGTTAGACAAAGAATGCGAGAGGGGGGATGTTACGGTTGCTGCGAGCACTGGAGACTAAGTCCAGATTTCTTGCTACTGCACATGTGCGAGCGCTGGAGACTAAGTCCAGATTTCTTGCTACTGCACATGTGCGAGCGCTGGAGACTAAGTCCAGATTTCTTGCTACTGCACATGTGCGAGCGCCGGAGACTAAGTCCAAATCTTGGAGCCATTGCACATGTGCGGGTGACATCATCGCTGACACGAGGTCACATGTCTCTGACACCTTCTATGCCGATTGGTCGCTGGTCATGTGCTTGTGACGTCTTGCTCGGTGATAGGCCAGCATGACGTCACTCCTGTCGTTCTGGCAGCGGATTGGCTCTGGTGTCCTCCATCTTGGATGAGGCACAGAGTCTATATAAGACCCTGACACACGCCGCATGGTGCTCAGTCCTCTTGGTTCATGCATATGAGTAGACGCTCTGTGCGCGTTCCTCTAGGCATTCCTCTGTCTATGCTAGGTGAGCGCTACCGGCATGGTAGCGTTCTTATACCTTACAGCTTCGGCTGCTGTCCGTATCCTTACCTCTTAGGGGAGCGGACATAGGCAGGTGCCTGAGGCACATGGTCTGGCTGGGCCTTGTGATTCGACTCGTAGGTGGACGTTGCCGCTAGGGTAACGTTCCTTATACTGCGTCTGGCAGTTGTTCGTATCCTGGCACACTAGGGGAGCGAACAGAGGTAGGAGCTTTGTGCGGCTTACGCTGCTGTTCGTCTCTTTTGCACCACTAGAAGAGCGGACCTAGGCAGGTGCCATATCTAGTGGTTCGTGTCCTCGCACACTAGTGGAGCGAACGCAGGTAGGAGCTTTGTGCGGCTTACGCTGCTGTTCGTCTCTTTTGCACCACTAGAAGAGCGGACCTAGGTAGGTGCCATTTCGCACACATTGCCTTTGTCTCTGTGATTATTAACAGAGATCATTCCACACACCCTCCAAGTAAGGGAGGAATTGCTTTACTTACTTATTATATCCTTCTGTGAGTTAACAGAGGTATTGCACTCTGCCATAGTCTGCAGCAAAGTCTTTGCACGGTGGACCCTGACTGTCTGATACTCCTTTCAGTTATTATCAGACAGCCCCCCGTAACATTAGGACTGAGCCAAGGGTCTGGCAGTTATGGCAGAATATCAGCAGTTACACCGTTACATACAAGTACTTGAGTCACGGCTCAAGAGTATAGAGGATAAACCTCAGACCATGGTGACATCTGCACATGATCCTCGACTTGCTCTGCCAAACAGATATTCTGGCGATGCCAGATCATGTCGTGGTTTCATTAGTCAGTGTCAGATACACCTAGAGGTCAACTCTTCTCGCTTCTCTACGGAGAGATCCAGAGTAGGCTTTATCATCTCCTTACTTCAGGACAAAGCCTTAGAATGGGCGACTCCCCTATGGGAGCGCTCTGATGTGGTTACTCTGAGACATCAAGACTTTCTTGATGCTCTTAAGGCGGTATTCATGGGTCCGCAGGTTACCCATGATGCGGCCCTGAGACTGTTAGATCTATCTCAGGGTTCGTTATCCACTAGTTCTTATGCCATTGCTTTTAGAACTCTGGTGGCAGAACTAGATTGGCCAGAGAAGGTGTTGATTCCTATCTTCTGGAGAGGGTTGGCAGGCTATGTCAAGGATGCCCTTGCTACTCGTGAGGTCCCTGCTTCTCTGGAGGACTTGATCACAGTAGCAACGAGGATCGATGTACGCCATAAGGAACGTAGACTCGAGGTCTCTTCCTCACGCCCTAAGCATCGGGCTATTCCAGTTGTTGAGGGTCCACTACCATCTTCCTCAGCATCTGAAACATCTCCCACTCCTATGGAGTTAGGTCATACGTTCTCCAGACTACGCAAGTCTGGTCCTCCTATATGTTACGTATGTCGTCAGGCTGGGCACTATGCCAACAAGTGTCCTAGTTGTCAGGGAAACTCCCTGGCCTAGTAACCATTAGAGGGGGGTTACTAGAGACGTCTTCTGCACCCTCTAAGTGTTGTATCCCAGGTCAGCTCTCGTTATCTGAGAATACATGGCCTATTATGGCTTTTGTGGATTCCGGAGCTGACGGGATTTTTGTGTCCTCAGGATTTGTAAAGGGACACAATATTCCCTCTATCATGTTAGAGGCGCCTATTCCTGTCCGTGTTGTTAATGGAACTATGTTGTCTGACTCCATTACATTGAGGACAGTTCCCTTGCGCCTTTCCCTGTCTCAGGGTCACATAGAGGAGATTTCTTTTCTTGTTTTGCCTGAGGGTATAGACGACGTCCTTCTGGGTCTTCCATGGCTTCGGACTCATGCTCCTCACATTGACTGGGAGTCTGACAGCATTATTAGTTGGGGTTCGAAATGTCAGTCCCGATGTCTTCCCTTACCACCTAAGGTCGTTGCGGTTGCATCAACTGATCTCTCTCCCATACCTACACCCTATTTGGATGTCGCTGACGTGTTCTCCAAACATGGTGCTGAGGTTCTTCTACCCCATAGGCCGTATGACTGTGCCATAGACCTTATCCCAGGTTCGGTTCCACCTAAAGGCAGGGTTTACCCCCTGTCGATACCTGAGTCGGAGGCCATGTCGACCTATATAAGAGAGAGTTTAGAGAAGGGGTTCATTCGTAAGTCTGTCTCTCCCGCGGGAGCTGGGTTTTTCTTTGTTCGGAAGAAAGAGGGTGATTTGCGTCCCTGCATAGATTACAGGGGTCTCAACGCAATCACAATAAAGAAGAAATACCCATTACCTTTAATTTCGGAGCTCTTTGACAGACTGAGAGGAGCTCAAGTTTTTACGAAGTTGGATCTGCGGGGTGCATATAACTTGTTACGAATTCGAAAGGGTGACGAATGGAAGACCGCTTTTAACACCCGAGACGGTCACTATGAATACCTCGTCATGCCTTTTGGGTTATGTAATGCACCCGCAGTATTTCAGGACTTCGTAAACGATGTGTTCAGGGATTTACTGTTATCCTCAGTAGTGGTGTATCTGGACGACATCCTGATTTTTTCTCCTGATCTGGAGACTCATCGTCAGGATGTCGTTCGTGTCCTTTCCCGTTTAAGGGAGCACTCATTGTTTGCTAAACTCGAGAAATGTGTATTCGAGCAGTCCTCATTGCCTTTTTTGGGTTACATTATCTCACAAGAGGGTCTGGCTATGGATCCTGCGAAGCTCTCTGCTGTCCTGCAATGGTCCGAACCTCATTCCTTGAAGGCGGTGCAACGCTTCTTAGGATTCATAAATTATTACAGGCAGTTCATACCCCATTTTTCTACTTTGGTGGCCCCTTTGGTGGCCTTGACTAAGAAAGGTGCTAATCCCAAAGCCTGGTCTACTGAGACATCTCAGGCTTTTGAGGCAGTAAAAAGACACTTTTCAACTGCTCCCGTTCTTCAAAGACCCGATGAGAATAAGCCCTTCCTCTTAGAGGTTGATGCCTCTTCAGTGGGTGCTGGTGCGGTCTTGTATCAAAAGAACGGTGCAGGTAGAAAAAGGCCGTGTTTCTTCTTTGCTAAAACCTTTTCACCGGCAGAGAGAAACTATACCATTGGGGATAGGGAACTGCTCGCCTTGAGATTAGCCTTGGAGGAGTGGCATCACTTGCTGGAAGGAGCGAAACATCCTTTCCAGGTCTATACAGACCATAAGAATCTGACGTACTTACAAACCACTCAGCGTCTGAATCCTCGCCAAGCCCGCTGGTCCTTGTTTTTCTCCCGCTTTCACTTCTCCATCAACTATCTGTCTGGGAGTAAGAATAACAAGGCAGACGCCCTGTCTCGCTCTATGCTTTCTACCCAGGAAGAGATTGACGAACCTCGTCTTATCCTTCCCTCCAGGGTTTTTCATACGCTCTCCCCTGTGACGTTAGACCAAATCCCACCGGGCAAGACCTTTGTTCCGCCTGATCGACAGAATGATATACTGTCATGGGCCCACACCTCAAAGGTGGGTGGGCATTTTGGTATTAGGCGGACACGAGAGTTACTGGAGAGGTGGTGTTGGTGGCCACACTTAGCCAGCCACGTCAAGAGATATGTCGGTTCCTGCTACTCGTGTGCTCGCAACCGTCCATTACGGCAGAGACCGACTGGGCTCTTGCATCCTTTACCAGTGCCAGATAGACCATGGGAGGTGGTAGGCATGGACTTTGTGGGTGATCTTCCATGTTCACAGGGACATAGATTTGTGTGGGTCATTACGGACCATTTCTCCCGGATGGTTCATCTCGTACCGTTATCGAGAATCCCATCTTCCAGGGTACTAGCCAAACTATTCCTCAAGCATGTCTTTAGGCTTCACGGGATGCCAGATCGTATCATTTGTGATAGAGGCCCGCAATTTACTTCCCGTTTCTGGCGAGATCTTTGTAGCCTTCTGCAAATTGAGTTGAATCTCTCTTCGGCATACCATCCGGAGACTAATGGTTTGGTTGAACGTACCAATCAATCTATGATTATATACCTTCGACACTTTGTTGCTGAGAACCACGATAACTGGTCCTCCCTCCTACCCTGGGCAGAATTTGCCCTTAACAATTCGCTGGCTGAGGCCACTGGGCAGACACCGTTTGTACTCAATAATGGGCAACACCCTAGGGTACCAGTACCGTTTCCCGCTGCTGCACCTCCTCCTCTTGTGGCCGACTGGGCAACTAATGCCAGAGAGGTTTGGGATCGGACTCAAGAGTCGATCCAAGCAGCTAAGGACCGTATGAAGACGGTGTCCGATCGGTTTCGTCGCCCGGCTCCTGTCTTTTCTCCAGGGGACTTTGTGTGGCTCTCTGCAAAACACGTGAGACTTAGAGTGAGCTCTGTCAAATTTGCTCCTCGCTTCCTGGGTCCTTATGAGGTTCTTCGACAGGTAAATCCTGTAGTCTATCAATTGAAGTTACCTGTCCATCTTAGGATTCATGACAAATTCCATGTCTCACTGCTAAAGCCGGCTATTTTACCTCACGCTCGTGAAGTGCACTCTCCTGCCTCTGATTCCTCTCGCTCTAGCTATGAGGTACGAGCCATAGTTGGTTCTAAGATGGTTAGAGGGCGCAGGTTCTTCTTGATAGATTGGGAGGGCTATGGTCCGGAACATCGCTCTTGGGAGCCTGAGGAGGCTGTCCATGCTCCCGACTTAGTTGCCGATTACCTGCGTCGCCGGGAGGGGGGCCCTTGAGGGGGAGGTACTGTTACGGTTGCTGCGAGCACTGGAGACTAAGTCCAGATTTCTTGCTACTGCACATGTGCGAGCGCTGGAGACTAAGTCCAGATTTCTTGCTAGAATATAGCAACTGGATATGGATATACCGTATGAATAAATATATACTAGCTGGGTAACCCACCAAATAGAAAAATACGCCTAAAACATACCTTTTATTAAATATTATTAAAATAATAAGGAGACCATACACACATATATAGCGCGAATGCGCCTAAAAATTGTCACCAGCTGTGATATCCTATATCATTAAGAATATTCTTTCACAGACAACAATAGATAATCGACAGTAGCTGTGATATCCTATATCATTAACATTAGGAATATTTTTTCACAGGCAACAATGGGTAATCGGCAGTAAAGTCACCCTCATCAAATATTGTGTGATAGGGAATAAAGGCAACAATCTCACCCGTCTTCAGTTCATTAAGGGTGAATGTTCCTCAGCCGAAACAAATGTAGGCATATGGAGTTGCCACACTTCACTTAGATCCTATGGTTTCAACATGTACTCCACGGACCCACTCAGAAACAACTCCGATAGCATATCAAAGAAACTTTTTTCTCTCTCTCAACGCGTTTCATTTGATCATCAGGAGAATTAGAGAAGGATTATGGTGTCTTTCAATGAAGCCGGCATATCCGCCGCAGGGTTCAGACACACATCCGATGCCACATTAATATGTCCTTCATAGGACCGGCACATCAGCCACTATATGGGTCCAAAAAACATAGAATAAGTCTCCAAGAAAAAACAACCGGCCTCATATTTGTCAAACAGCCTCATTTCATGAAAACCAGATACAAATTGTGTACTCACTAAGGTCCCGACACATGACATTTAATGGTACTGCGCCATCATGCCGAGCTCCGGCATTATGTTTAAATAGCAGAGCATTGCCGCTCTGAAAACAGGCGTGTGACGTCACATCCGCCTCGCGGGTGCCCGCCCACTTCCTGCGGGTCACTCCGTATTGAGACGCATGCAACCCAGGACAGAGTCCTGGAACGCAGGACACTCTGCGCATGCGCAGACGAACGGCCGCTGCATCTTACGGTGCAGCAAGCACAACAGCCTGCGGTCACCATAGGAAATATTGACATAGCGAACATTCCAAATAATCCTGCCCTGGGACATAGCTGTCACCAAGAGCAGTCAATCCAGGTTAGACATGGCTGTGCAATTGTGGTAAAAAAGAACGGTTTCAAACACAATTCATATGTTATGGTACAGAGGAGAGGAGGGGAAAGTAGTGGGGGGGGGGAAGGGGGGGGGAGGGAAACAGAGGTAAATTTGGTACAAGTAAAAGGGAGATCTGGTCAGGGACAAAGAGAGCTGGACCCAAATGGATGGAAAAGAAAGGACCCATCACCATATACACTGGCCCTAACTCATAGTCTAGCAACTGCCTATCATGTGGGGGTCGGCACCCTAGAGAAACGGTGGATGGTGCCCCCACTCGGCCGTCGTATCGCCCTACCAGAAACTCACCCTATTGCTAAATTACACAAAGGGTGCAAAGGATAGCATCTCATTTAGGCCCAGGGGTCTCACTGTCCTGAGCCAGAAAATCCATCTCGTCTCCTGTTTTAGGATCAGATTGTCCCAATCACCCCCTCTTATCGGTTGTGGTATCAGGTCAATTCCTTGAAAAAAGACGGCGTTGGGGTCACAATTATGTACTTCAGAGATGTGCCTTGCCAATGGAGTGTCAATTTTGTTACGGATATCTCTTAGGTGTTCACCCACTCTACGTCTAAATTCTCTTTTGGTTTTTCCCACATATTCTTTCGGGCATGTGCATGTAGCTTTATAGATGACCCCCTTGGATCTGCAGTTGATAAAATGTTTGATGGTATAGTCCTTGCCGGTCACAGCAGAATGGAATTTTTTCCCTACTTTTATGGAACCACATGCTACGCAGCCACTGCATTTATAGCAGCCTTTTATGTCACTTTGGATCCAGGAGGTATTTTTGGGGGTAAAGTGGCTGTGCACCAACCTATCACCCAATGAGCGAGCCTTTTTGAAGGTAATAGTGGGAAGAGATGTCAATACAGGGGCAATGTCATTATCCATCTCGAGGATTGACCAATGTTTACTGAGGATTTTACGAAAATCCTCTGCACCATTGTTGTAGGTGGTTATAAAACGTACCACATCTTCCTTTGGACTGTTTCGTGGGGCAGGGTTTAACAGGGACGTCCTATTTCTCTCATTTGCCTCACAAAAAGCTTGATCAATGACCCCCTCTGGGTACCCTCTCTGTTTTAATCTCGTGTTTAAGTCTGCCGCCTGTTCCAAAAAAAGGGGAGTCTCCGAGCAGTTCCTTCTGAGCCTCAGAAACTGACCCTTAGGGATCCCCTTCTTTTGGCTCTTGGGATGGCCACTCTCCCACCTCAAGAGAGAGTTTGTTGCTGTAGGTTTTCGGTATGTACTGGTTCTGATATGACCACCCACACCTCTTTCAATCAACACGTCAAGGAACGGGAGTCTATCTTTGTTCCATTCGAATGTGAACTTAAGTCCGAATGCATTGATGTTAAGCATTTCAACCATATCCGTGAGTTCAGACTCATTACCCCTCCACAGCAGGAAAACATCGTCTATAAAACGACACCAAAGGAGTATCTTATCAGTTGGGATGGGTGAGTCTTCTCCAAAAATAATGGTCTCCTCCCACCAGCCCAGGGTCAGGTTAGCATACGACGGGGCACTAGGGCTCCCCATCGCTGTACCCCTGAGCTGGTGGAAGAAGAGGCCCCCAAAGGTGAAGGTGTTACATTTAAGACCAAAATCCAGTAATTCCATAACAAAGCGGTTATGACCATCATACTGTCTACCTCTACTTCTAAGAAAGTATTCAACTGCCCTCAAACCATCTTGATGTTTTATAGATGAATAGAGTGCTTCGACATCGATACTTACAAGTAGAGTCTCATCATCCAACACCACACCCTCCAGTTTTTTTAAAAGGTCCGTGGTGTCTCGCAAATATGACCCAAGAGCCAGCACAAAAGGTCTCAATACCTTATCCACATAGATACCCACATTCTGGGTGATACTCCCAATTCCAGAGACGATTGGTCTCCCACGTAGGGGATCAAGCCCCTTATGAATTTTTGGGAGACAATAGAAAGTTGGAATAATTGGAGAGGTTGGTAGCAGGAACTCAAACTCAGACTTAACTATGAGATTATTTTCCAATGCCCTATCAAGAATCGCTCGTAATTGGTGTATATAACTACGAGTGGGGTTGCCGTTTAATTTTTCATAGTTATCTGTATCCTTCAGGATGTCTAAGCATATGGTCTTGTACTTACATGCATCCATTAATACGACGTTTCCCCCTTTGTCAGATTCCTTGATGACTATATCGTCATCCTTTTCCAGTTCCATCAGGGAGTCCATTTCAGGTTTGGTCAGATTGAACTTCTTCCTATGCTTACTCACATGGGATTCAAGGTCCCTAGTTACTAGGTTACAAAAAATGTCAATAGAGTTAACATCATTAGTGATAGGTGGCATCTTTTTACTTTTTAATTTAAGGTCAGTAAACGGACCTTTTCCCTCCGAATTCGGGTCCAAGTCTGCCAGATTAAATAAAAATCTTACATCCTCAAGCATGTCCTCAGGTATCCCCATTTCTCTAGAAATTTTTTTATTTTCAAGTGAAAAATGTTTTTTCCATTTTAACTTTCTAATAAATAGGTTCAGATCTTTGACCGCCTCAAACAAATTAAAGTCCGTAGTCGGTACGAACGAGAGTCCTTTGCTGAGGACCGCCATAGCTGGAGCGGACAAAGTTTTATTAGACAAATTAATTATCTGATTTGATCTGTTTGTGGGGTCAGGTTCGGAGGGGTCTTTTTGCTCCGCAAGTAATGACCCTGATCTAAAAAATGTCCTGGGTTGTGGCCACCTCTATTCTGGTACCTCCCTCTACCTCTATTTTTGTTTTTACGGTTACGGCTACCACCCTCTGTGTCTGAGGCTTCGGTATCTGTCGAAGTCCCTTCTGTATCACTCAGTTTATTAAACCTATTTATTGGGAAAAAATATGCTTTGTTATCACGGAAGTCTTGTTTGTCTCTAACATAAAATTTATGCTTTTTTTCTTTTAGATAGTATTGGTGTTTCTCAATAGTGTTTTGTAAAGCTGTTTCTTTAGCCACAAATTCACTCTCGCTTGCAAATTTTCTAGTAATTTCCGTTTGTTCTTTTAGTTGGGTATCTAGAATCGCTAAGTTCTTTTTTTCTTCATCCAATAACAATAACATTAATTTTAGAGAGCATTCAGTCACTTCCTTTTGCCACTTGGTAGTCAGTTCTGAATTTTTATAACGGAAATTGGGGGTTAAAGATATTCTGAGGTTGCGAGGTACAATTCTATCTTTTAAATAACTCTCAAGGGATTGGATCTCCCACCATGAAGTAATTCTATTTTTATATACTTTAGTCAGCTCCCTGAAGGCACCGTTTAAGGATGGCGTATATTTCTTCTGTGTAAATGTTCCCTCCGAGAAGACCTCCCTAGCCTCTGAGGCCCATACACTTGTGTCTAGTCCTGTGGCCAGAAAGCCAGCCATATCTCTATAAGGTAGATTTCTTGCTACTGCACATGTGCGAGCGCTGGAGACTAAGTCCAGATTTCTTGCTACTGCACATGTGCGAGCGCCGGAGACTAAGTCCAAATCTTGGAGCCATTGCACATGTGCGGGTGACATCATCGCTGACACGAGGTCACATGTCTCTGACACCTTCTATGCCGATTGGTCGCTGGTCATGTGCTTGTGACGTCTTGCTCGGTGATAGGCCAGCATGACGTCACTCCTGTCGTTCTGGCAGCGGATTGGCTCTGGTGTCCTCCATCTTGGATGAGGCACAGAGTCTATATAAGACCCTGACACACGCCGCATGGTGCTCAGTCCTCTTGGTTCATGCATATGAGTAGACGCTCTGTGCGCGTTCCTCTAGGCATTCCTCTGTCTATGCTAGGTGAGCGCTACCGGCAGGGTAGCGTTCTTATACCTTACAGCTTCGGCTGCTGTCCGTATCCTTACCTCTTAGGGGAGCGGACATAGGCAGGTGCCTGAGGCACATGGTCTGGCTGGGCCTTGTGATTCTACTCGTAGGTGGACGTTGCCGCTAGGGTAACGTTCCTTATACTGCGTCTGGCAGTTGTTCGTATCCTCGCACACTAGGGGAGCGAACAGAGGTAGGAGCTTTGTGCGGCTTACGCTGCTGTTCGTCTCTTTTCCACCACTAGAAGAGCGGACCTAGGCAGGTGCCATATCTAGTGGTTCGTGTCCTCGCACACTAGTGGAGCGAACGCAGGTAGGAGCTTTGTGCGGCTTACGCTGCTGTTCGTCTCTTTTGCACCACTAGAAGAGCGGACCTAGGTAGGTGCCATTTCGCACACATTGCCTTTGTCTCTGTGATTATTAACAGAGATCATTCCACACACCCTCCAAGTAAGGGAGGAATTGCTTTACTTACTTATTATATCCTTCTGTGAGTTAACAGAGGTATTGCACTCTGCCATAGTCTGCAGCAAAGTCTTTGCACGGTGGACCCTGACTGTCTGATACTCCTTTCAGTTATTATCAGACAGCCCCCCGTAACAGGGGAGCAGAAGCCCACAGAAGCAGCAACATCCTTACATTCTTACACTCAGAGGAAGTATAAAGGTGGGGGCCATATGTTCACCAGCTGCTTGAGATAGAGCGGAGATCAAATTACATAGCTATGTCCCTGCTGTCTTTTAGCTAAGAAGCAAGGGGGGTGGAGGGTGAAGAGGCAGACGCCGGGGGTTAAAACAGCGCAGCTCTTTGCAGTGAAGAGAAAGGAGGGGTCAGTTGGGTAATATACAGGAGATGGCTGCAGCCTTTGACAAGTGTTATTTTGGTTTGGATTAGAGAGAAATTAATGCGTTTTTCAGTCTTTTTAAATTGTTTGTTTTTGAACAGAAGTATGAGAACTAGCGATTCCCCTGTGTTGCGGATAACACAGCCACTGTTTGTTAGATATTAGATATTAAATATTGAATATTAAATATTAAATATTGAATATTGAATGTTGGATAGATAATAGACGAGGCGGGAAGGGTTCTGTTAACTTAAAGTGGATTTAGCGTATTCCCCTGCGGTTCAGGCGCAAGTCACTGTCTGCGTGGCAGACGAGGCGGGAAAGGAACTCACTTTAGTTAAAGTAAGGGTGCTGGAGTTAGCGGATTCTCCTGCGTATTAGACGCGAGTCACTGTCAGCGTGTTACAAACGCGACGAGGCGAGAAAGGACTCCGTTGGAATGGCCGATCCAATTAAGCACTGTATACTCTGTTCAAAAGATAAATATGTTGTTTTTAGTAGAAGCTGAGAACGCTGTCGCCCTAGTTACAAAAAACGGAAAAAATATAAAAGATTGCAAAAAGTTGTGTAAAATCGTTGGACTACCACTAGATGGCAGGCTGCAACCCATATATTGAAGTTCAGATTAATCTGTAGTGAGTTTATAATGAAGAACAAAGACCCTATTCACTGTGTGTTGCTGTTTGTAGAATCACTAAATGTTTTTCTCTAGAGGTGCCTCATTGTTCTCCTTTAGAAGTCATTATATCTGGTGCTAATCAAATCTCTCCTTTCTATGCTGAAATGCAAATTTACAGGCACTAAAAGTATCCCTGGTTTACTACGTAGTTCCAGCCACTCCCAGTACACCCAGGGAGTCACAACATGGATGCTGCACCCGGAAGTCAGGTGCCTGGAACTTCCTGTGGCAGCCGTCTTGCTACACCCACTGATGGCAGTACACCTCATAAGCCACACCCCTCGCAATGGCTCTTTGTCTAAGACTCTCCACCCATCCCCGGTGGGAGGTGTTCTGTGGTATAAATGACTAACGCATTTGAATAAGTATGAATTGTATATTTGTTTACTCAGCTATCCAATACATGCAAGTCAAAGATAAGTAAGTGAAACTTTTACAGAAGTGATGTGGAAAGATCTGTTCACATAAAATCAATTGGTATTTTAGAAGTCCTGCAGCATTATATCATAAAATAAAATAGAGGAAGGTAAATATATATATCTTTGTACTGTGTTAGTTAATTTAAAATAAAAATTGTAAACGACTTACCCCTACTGATGTCAAAATGTATCAAATCCATTTGTAAAAAGGAATTAGGAAACATGTATAATGCATCCAATGTAGATATGGGAAATGGATGTGTTCACTGCTATGTCTTTGTTATAACAAAGGATGAGGTTTTTTTTGTTCTTCCTCTCTCGCTTTTAAGAGATAAGGATGAAATGTGTCTTGATGGAATGTGTCTTTCCTCAATAGTGACGTAAGTTTGGTTTAATCCTTGGAGTTCAGGATTTCCCATTTTTAGTTGCTGTTTATACCTGAATAGGGAATATTAGATTTCATGGGATGTGCGATATAATTTGTGTTGTTTTTGTTTTTTAATGGCGATTTCTTCGAACAATATATTTTTATTTTGTGACTATCACCTTCTCTGTTTTTATGATTATTTCTAAACATTTCATATATTTTTGCAAGTTAGTCGCCCAGTCACAGCTGTCATTTCATCATGTCTCAGTCGTTTCTACTATGAAAGGTTTTTCTTTTCTTTATGGATACAGTGTTTATTGTAAGGTTTTTAAAATTTCCCAGTAATGTATAGTGTTGTGAGATGTACGTTATTTTCAGTGTTTGTTCATTTTAGGTTTTAGTATGTGGCTAATTTATTACCTGCTGTTTTATTTTTTCTTTTAGGGAATACCAGTATACAAATGCTGAATTTTGCCATATTGGTAAATAAACAATTAAACAAGGGGGGAATAAGGTATTAATTATATTCTCCAGTTTCTTCGAGGGTGTAGTAGGCATATTATTTAGGTTTTGAAGTTGACCTTTTTTCCCATAGGTTATGTTTATTAGATTACTATGAGGTATATCTGTTAACTGAAATAGGAAAGTTTTGTCTTATATGTTTATTTGTTTATTTGTTTGTTTATTTATTTAGTATTCTCAGTCATGTGAAGTATAGATGACCACTAACTGTATTATGATCAGAGATGAAGTTATAAGAATGATCTAATGTATATTTTTTTTAGTTTTTGTTTTTATAGATGAAACCAGATGGTGGTCGATTCTGCACTGGATATGCTGCTGTTTACACCACATGAGGTAGTCTAAATTCGACCACTCCCTCCAATCCTTTTGATACAGGAGACAGTGATGCATTAATGCCTCTCTTGATGGGTAGAACAGGAGTGGGTAAGAGTCTTTAGAGGTGTATGTAGGTTGTAGATTTTTTCCTGTTGTCAAATGAATTAGGTATGCCAGAAAGAAAGTCTAGATCTGAGCTGATGGATTCGGATGGAGATCCTCGCACAGGTGCAGCTGACCAAGAAGCAGTGAACGGGCCTAGAGTTGAGAGTCTTTCACCAATACCGACCATGCCTTGGTGACATTGGTCACGTCAGTGACTTCTGTCACTCCTTGTGTTCTTAAATCCCTACAGGAACAAGCAAAACAACAAGGAATGGAGTGTGACATGCAGGGAGCCAGTGACTGAGGAAGGTCTGTGGACAAAGGGTGGTAAGCTTTCTCTGTCATGAGAGCTCTTCTTAATGATGGCCCAGGTAACATCTGTGAAAGACAATTGTCAGTGTGTGCTTTGGTGACACCAGGGTTCAGTACCCAGGTGGGCAGATTCACCCAGTCTTGTGAGACAAGTGTCTAGAACGAAGTGAGAAAAAACTGTAAAGAGTCCGTAGAAACACCCTGCACCTACTCTACCCATTCTTAGAGACTGCAAACTGATTATAGATGTATATCATGAGCACGTTGTATGCAAGTCTGTGCGTGTTGTGTAAATTTCTCTCCAGGTTTGGTCAGAGGCATTCCAGTGCAGAAAACGATATTATTGTTGAGCAGCACATGAAGGTGGTATGTAAAGAAAAATGTGTTTACAAAAAGTGTATATTTTATAGAAAAGTGGAAACTAGTAAATCATGTATAAAATGTATATGGTTTTCTTTTTGCAATAAGCAGGTCTTTATGTAAGATGTTTTTGGTTTAGCATAGACATGTATATTTTTATATAATTGACTGAATAGTGTGATAAACAGGTGTATTCTCCAATTCCAGATCTTAAATCAGAGCTATTAGCATATGGTCTCCAGTCAGGAAACTGATTGATCCTAAAGGACAAGCGAGAAAGATCCATGAGTCAACACTAGAGGAGCTGATCCAACCACAGAAACATCTATGGATCCACACCTCGCATTGTAGAAGGGTTAATCAACCAGAGCTGCACTGAACATTCTGCTCATACTTATCCTTTTCAGAAAACCCTGTACAGTTTTAGACCAGCATTGCCAGAACAGTTAGAAGAGAGGACTTAGAGAACCTTGAGACATGGGAAAGTCCAACTACAAAGGGTGAGGACTCGCCTAGGAGTCCTTGGTCTCAAACCGGTGAAGAAAACCCCTTTCCCCTTTCCGCCCATGCCTCAATGTTCAGTTAGGCAGGTTTTCCGATAAGTCTTTCTACCTCTCTTCCTAAGGGAACACAGTACCCTTAGAATTTAGATATGGCAGAAGTAAGTCTTTAGGGGGGACTGTTGAGGATAAAGAATTGAGTATCCAAAAATACTTAATTCAGCCATTTCATAGACTCAGTTATATAGTTCAGTAGATGTGAACTAACACACATATTTGTGAATGCTTTTGTTTCTTACTAACATGTATATATGTATATTGCATATTCAGTGTATTTTCCTTAGACTCAGTATATACTAGGATATATATATATGTATAGCTTGAAGATGGCCTCCATTTCCTGTTCTACACCCAAGACAGATGGACAAAGGGAAATTCCTGGAGCCTGGATTGACCAATCCACGGAGAATATGCAGATCTCTCTACGACATGAAGCCCTGACCTACGATACTTGATTGGACTAAAACTTTTGTTTACACCCCTTTTACTTCGTGGTCTAATTGTCCGAGAATAAAGATTTTCAGTCTTGCCTCAGCCTTGGTCGTGAGAGGAAGAGTTTTAATTGATTTCCAATTAATTATTATTCTTTTTCGCCGTGCACAAACGACATTTTAATTCGGAACAACGATCAGATCGAGGGAATACCTTGTATCCCATCTTCAACAAATGTACACCCTCATTTCCAAACCGTACATCATCCTGGTGGAGACAATGGGGAACATGATGAGGAGACTCAGATAACTGATTGTAACGACAAATTTGCTATTCGGTCAGGGCAGGAAGAGGTTGTCATGGAGGACTCAGGACGAGGGGAATGAAAACACACAGGGTGATGATGAGGTTGGAGACCCCACTTACTGTCAAACCAAAGTCAGCCAGTCGATGACGTCAGCAGAGGAGGTGGAGGAGGATGCTTCGGAGGAGGATGCTTCTGACGACGAGTTTATGTTATGTCTTCATGGACACAGACAAAGTACTGGAAGCATGTCAACAACTGAATCCTCAGCCACAACTCTGCCTCTGAGCATAAGTCATGTTGGCTATGCAGGTCGCATGGGCTGTAAGCCTTGCCTAGCCTGGGACTTTTTGGACATCACAAAGGATCACCCAAGTCATGTAATCTATAAAATTTGTCAACAATCTCTAACTAGAAGGTGAAAACTCACAACTTTGAGTACTTCCTCCATGAAGTGTCACATGGATATGAATTGATAGCGTGAAGCTGTATTGCTCAGCTTTAGCCACTGTCAATGCAACATGCTTATTTGCCGCTCATTGCATGCATTGTTGCAGACTACACACAAGGGGCTGTTTTTTTTTGGGATCTGCCTTTGTCTGTTTGGTCACTATAGCAAAAGCAATTTGGTCTTCGGGTGTGGACTTGGAGATGCTGTCTATGAACAGAAGGAAAAGCTAAAGGTGTGTGTTACAGCAAGGAGCCACTGCGGAAACACTTCGTTCAATTGTGAGGGGAGTCGTGTTGGAGTTTGGTGAGGAGCACCGTAATGCCAGTGAGCAGCATCCTGTGCCACAGACCAACATTCTTCCGGTGCTGTCTATACTGTTTACTGTGAGAGGAGCGTAAAGTTTGTATTTATGGCAACTGGAAATCACAGTACCCGGGTACGGTAGGCTGTGCCCAGACAGTAATGCGTGCACGCAACACTTTGTTTTATTAGCAAAACACATCTGTTCTGCGTTGGCTGACTATATAGACAATAAGACTTGCTGCCTCTGCACTGTCAAATTGTCACTTACAGTTTAAATCATAGAGGGACAGCGAGACACGTTTGTATTGACTGTTGCTTTTCAAGATTTCCATGACTGTGTTGCTGAGCTGTGTGGTTTGCATTCACACTGTTATCATCTGCCTTATCTGTGAGGCTTCAGCTAACAAGAGTATTCAGGGGGATAATATGTTTTGTCTAGGTTTAGGTAGATAACTTTGAAGCTCTTGTGATGCGCCACTGGTAAGTCGTGTTCGCACACACACACACACGCACAAACACACAATTACTGCTGCTACGCAGAAGGATTAGCAGGTAGTAGGCAACTGAATAGATTGTTCTATTATTTCAATTTTATGCATGGTTCTTATTGTTTGTTTTGGGAAAGTTAAACAATAATTTTTCAACCCAACTGCCTAGAGTCCTTTTCCTGTTGCGTGGTTTGGCTGCATACTGGGGAGCCCACCAAGTATAAGACTTAAAATGAAGCATAAGTCGCAATGGGAATTTCACTGTGCTAGCGGGGCTGTGCAACCACCGCCTGCCCCATCAAGTGCATCTGTGAGCTCTTCATCCTCTGTGACTGTGGGGACAGCAGTCACACATGCTTTTTCACGCTGAACTTCCACCCCTTTTCCCCTTAAGCGGGAGTGTAATTGGCAGGTCGTGACTTGTTTTGGAAGTGGAAACAGATGGTATTGTTGAGTTGTCAGACAGCAAGAGAACCACCATTGGATGAAGGCAACATTATATCCACGCTTGCACCTTCGTCACAGATTGGCTGGACTACCTGCAGTTAATAATTTCGTTCCTGAAATGGAAAGGAGTGTAGAATGCACATGTGTTGTACCTTGCTTGGCAGCAAAGGAACACTAACTTAGTATTCCAGACAATTTTAGGATGGCAGAAAAAGTGTCAAGTCTTTGGGCAAATTAAATAGCGTGGCAAAAGTGACCAGGTGGGTACAGTGGCCATGTTCTGTGGGTACCAGGACAGAAAAGGAAGCCTCACTTTCTATACCTCCTAATGATGAAATGCAGCAAGGAATTCCCAGACTTTGCTATAAAAATAGCGTAGCAAAATGTGCATGAGGGTTTAATGCAGAGGTGCTGATAAATGCTTGGCACCAGTGGGACACAAAATTAGTAGAGCAGCCACTGTTTGTATGCCACTTATGTCCAGCACTGTTTGCTATAAAAATAGTGTAGCAAATAGTGATGAGCGAGTACTAAAAAGCTCGGGTGCTCGAAGCTCGGGCCGAGCCTCCCAAGATACTCGTGTACTCGGCCCGAGCAACGAGCCCAATGTTATCCTATGGGAGACCCGAGTATTTTTGTGAAATGACCCCCCGGCAGCATGGAGAAACCCTAAAAATGTCACAAAAGTCTCAGAAGAGTGCTCAAATGACATGGCAACAGCATGGGGAAGACCCCTTGAAGCATTTATCACTGAAAAGTCACAGCTGTGAACAATTTTGTCCGCGTTTTACGCCATTTTTACGGACTCACCAGAAAACCTTCCAAAATGACCCCAAAATGATTTTTCATGGCGGAAATGTTAAGGGCACATACCCAATAGTGAGATAGAGCTGGTGTATGTTACTTTTTGAGATTAATACATGAAAGATTTTACCTGAAAACATTGTGTGGCACTCCGATGTCCCTGAGAAGAGACGTACATGAAGGCCTCTTGAGTCTAATGTGCCCATTTTGAGGAAGTGAGTCTTTGTAGTATTTTCCTTTGCCAGGGCAGTCCAAAATTGTGAGGTTCACCAATGCCCCTGCATACAGACGTGCATGAGGGCCTGTAAACCTGAAGTGCCCATTGTAAGGAAGTGGGTCTATTGTAGTATAGCCCTTAGGCAGGGCAGCCAAAAATTGGGAGGCTCCACGTTGTCCCTGGATAGAGACGTGCATGAGGGCCTCAAAACATTAAGTGTCCATTGTCAGGAAGTGGGTGTATTATATAGTATAGCCCTTAGGCAGGGCAGCCAAAAATTGGGAGGCTCCACATTGTCCCTGGATAGAGACGTGCATGATGGCCTGTAAACCTGAAGTGCCCATTGTAAGGAAGTGGGTCTATTTCAGTATAGCCCTTTGCCAGGGCAGCCAAAAATTGGGAGGCTCCACATTGTCCCTGGATAGAGACGTGCATGATGGCCTGTAAACCTGAAGTGCCCATTGTAAGGAAGTGGGTCTATTTCAGTATAGCCCTTTGCCAGGGCAGCCAAAAATTGGGAGGCTCCACATTGTCCCTGGATAGAGACGTGCATGATGGCCTGTAAACCAGAAGTGCCCATTGTAAGGAAGTGGGTCTATTTCAGTATAGCCCTTTGCCAGGGCAGCCAAAAATTGGGAGGCTCCACATTGTCCCTGGGTAGAGACGTGCATGATGGCCTGTAAACCTGAAGTGCCCATTGTAAGGAAGTGGGTCTATTTCAGTATAGCCCTTTGCCAGGGCAGCCAAAAATTGGGAGGCTCCACATTGTCCCTGGATAGAGACGTGCATGATGGCCTGTAAACCAGAAGTGCCCATTGTAAGGAAGTGGGTCTATTTCAGTATAGCCCTTTGCCAGGGCAGCCAAAAATTGGGAGGCTCCACATTGTCCCTGGATAGAGACGTGCATGATGGCCTGTAAACCTGAAGTGCCCATTGTAAGGAAGTGGGTCTATTTCAGTATAGCCCTTTGCCAGGGCAGCCAAAAATTGGGAGGCTCCACATTGTCCCTGGATAGAGACGTGCATGATGGCCTGTAAACCAGAAGTGCCCATTGTAAGGAAGTGGGTCTATTTCAGTATAGCCCTTTGCCAGGGCAGCCAAAAATTGGGAGGCTCCACATTGTCCCTGGATAGAGACGTGCATGATGGCCTGTAAACCTGAAGTGCCCATTGTAAGGAAGTTGGTCTATTTCAGTATAGCCCTTTGCCAGGGCAGCCAAAAATTGGGAGGCTCCACATTGTCCCTGGAGAGAGACGTGGATGATGGCCTGTAAACCAGAAGTGCCCATTGTAAGGAAGTGGGTCTATTTCAGTATAGCCCTTTGCCAGGGCAGCCAAAAATTGGGAGGCTCCACATTGTCCCTGGGTAGAGACGTGCATGATGGCCTGTAAACCTGAAGTGCCCATTGTAAGGAAGTGGGTCTATTTCAGTATAGCCCTTTGCCAGGGCAGCCAAAAATTGGGAGGCTCCACATTGTCCCTGGATAGAGACGTGCATGATGGCCTGTAAACCTGAAGTGCCCATTGTAAGGAAGTGGGTCTATTTTAGTATAGCCCTTTGCCAGGGCAGCCAAAAATTGGGAGGCTCCACATTGTCCCTGGATAGAGACGTGCATGATGGCCTGTAAACCTGAAGTGCCCATTGTAAGGAAGTGGGTCTATTTCAGTATAGCCCTTTGCCAGGGCAGCCAAAAATTGGGAGGCTCCACATTGTCCCTGGATAGAGACGTGCATGATGGCCTGTAAACCTGAAGTGCCCATTGTAAGGAAGTGGGTCTATTTCAGTATAGCCCTTTGCCAGGGCAGCCAAAAATTGGGAGGCTCCACATTGTCCCTGGATAGAGACGTGCATGATGGCCTGTAAACCAGAAGTGCCCATTGTAAGGAAGTGGGTCTATTTCAGTATAGCCCTTTGCCAGGGCAGCCAAAAATTGGGAGGCTCCACATTGTCCCTGGGTAGAGACGTGCATGATGGCCTGTAAACCTGAAGTGCCCATTGTAAGGAAGTGGGTCTATTTCAGTATAGCCCTTTGCCAGGGCAGCCAAAAATTGGGAGGCTCCACATTGTCCCTGGATAGAGACGTGCATGATGGCCTGTAAACCTGAAGTGCCCATTGTAAGGAAGTGGGTCTATTTCAGTATAGCCCTTTGCCAGGGCAGCCAAAAATTGGGAGGCTCCACATTGTCCCTGGATAGAGACGTGCATGATGGCCTGTAAACCAGAAGTGCCCATTGTAAGGAAGTGGGTCTATTTCAGTATAGCCCTTTGCCAGGGCAGCCAAAAATTGGGAGGCTCCACGTTGTCCCTGGGTAGAGACGTGCATGAGGGCCTCAAAACATTAAGTGTCCATTTTAAGGAAGTGGGTGTATTATAGTATAGCCCTTTGCCAGGGCAGCCAAAAATTGGGAGGCTCCACGTTGTCCCTGGGTAGAGACGTGCATGAGGGCCTCAAAACATTAAGTGTCCATTTTAAGGAAGTGGGTGTATTATAGTATAGCCCTTAGGCAGGGCAGCCAAAAATTGGGAGGCTCCACGTTGTCCCTGGGTAGAGACGTGCATGAGGGCCTCAAAACATTAAGTGTCCATTTTAAGGAAGTGGGTGTATTATAGTATAGCCCTTAGGCAGGGCAGCCAAAAATTGGGAGGCTCCACGTTGTCCCTGGGTAGAGACGTGCATGAGGGCCTCAAAACATTGTTCCCATTGCAAAGGAGCGGGTCTCCTGTCGTTGTAATGTCCATTCTGCAAAGAATGGGCGAAAAAATTTACCACTGGGGGTATACCTGAAACAAAGGCCTAAGTATTGCAATTTGTAACGGTCATCATCATGGTGGCGCATGAGGAGAAGGAGGAGCAGTCCAGCGATTATCCAAGGTCCAGAAGTGTGTACCCATGGGTGAGTGGAGGTACATGGCAAACTTTAAATTCCGCTCTCATTTGCTGGTGGTGTGGTGAAGTCTGGCCCAATCCAACCCTTGTTCATCTTGATCAGAGTCAGCCTGTCAGCATTTTCAGTTGACAGGCGGGTGCGTTTATCTGTAATGATTCCACCTGCGGCACTAAAAACACGCTCTGACAAAACGCTAGCAGCAGGGCAGGCCAGGACTTCCAAGGCGTAGAGAGCCAATTCATGCCACGTGTCCAGCTTGGATACCCAATAATTGTAAGGCACAGAGGAATGTCGGAGTACAGTTGTTCGATCTGCAAGGTACTCCTTCAGCATCTGGGCAAACTTAGGATTTCTTGTGGCACTACCCCGCACCTCAGGGGCTGTGGTACGTGAGGGGCTGAGAAAACTGTCCCACATCTTAAAGACTGTTCCCCTACCTCTGGCGGATTGGACTTGTGCCTCTCTCGGCTGTACGCCTCGGTAGTCCACTGATTCCTGACCTATGCCGCTAGCGTTTTGTGAGGGGAATGCTTTGCCTACTTCCGTGAGTATGGCCTTCCGGAACTGCTGCATTTTGGTTGACCTCTCCTCCACGGGAATAAGAGACAAAAAGTTCTCCTTGTAGCGTGGGTCTAACAGTGTTACCAACCAGTAATGATTGTCGGCCAAGATGTTCTTAACGCGAGGGTCACGAGACAGGCAGCTTACCATAAAGTCAGCCATGTGCGCCAGACTCTTAACAGCCAGGACTTCAGTAGCCTGACCAACAAGATGACTGAACATGCTGTCCTCCTCCTCCTCCTCCTCATCTACCCTGTCCTCTGGCCAGCCACGCTGAACCGAGGATATGACTGGTGTGCATGTCATATCCTCAATTTGGCCGGAGAGTTGCTCCATGTCTTCATCCTCCTCCTCATCATAGTCCTCCACTGCACGTTGTGATGAGACGAGGCAGGGCTGTGTGTTATCACCCACACCCACTACTGTTTCTTGCTGCAACTCATCGCGCTCCGCCTGCAATGCATCATGTTTGTTTTTCAGCAGAGACCGTTTTAGAAGGCAGAGTAGCGGTATGGTGACGCTAATAATGGCGTCATCACCACTCACCATCTTGGTGGAGTCCTCAAAGTTTTGGAGGATGGTACATAGGTCTGACATCCATCTCCACTCCTCAGGTGTTATGTGTGGAGTTTGACCCATTTCCCGACGGCTTAGGTGATGCAGGTACTCAACAACTGCCCTCTTCTGCTCACATATCCTGACCAACATGTGCAGAGTTGAATTCCAACGCGTGGGGACATCACACACCAGTCTGTGAGCCGGAAGATGCAAACGGCGCTGAAAGCCGGCAAGGCCGGCTGAAGCAGTAGGTGACTTTCGAAAATGTGCAGACAGGCGGCGAACTTTTACCAGCAGATCAGACAGCTCTGGGTATGACTTTATAAACCGCTGAACCACGAGGTTGAGCACATGGGCCACGCATGGAACATGTGTCAGCTGGCCTCGCCTCAAAGCCGCCACCAGGTTCCGGCCATTGTCACACACGACCTTTCCTGGCTTTAGGTTCAGAGGTGTGAGCCAGTGATCTGCCTGCTGTTTCAGAGCTGTCCACAGCTCTTCTGCATTGTGGGGTTTGTCACCTATGCAGATTAGCTTCAGCACAGCCTGTTGCCGCTTCGCCGAGGCAGTGCTGCAGTGCTTCCAGCTTGTGACTGGTGTGGAGGGCACAGTGGATGAGGATGCGCAGGAGGAGGAGGAGGCTGAAGAGCATGACATTCCGGAGCTGTAGAGTGTGGGTGAAACACTGACTGAGGTAGGGCCTGCAAACCTTGGTGTGGGAAGGACGTGTTCCGTCCCTCGCTCAGACTGGGTCCCAGCTTCCACAATATTAACCCAGTGTGCCGTCAACGAGATGTAGCGGCCTTGCCCACAAGCACTTGTCCACGTGTCTGTGGTTAGGTGGACCTTGGGTGAAACAGCGTTGTTCAGGGCACGTGTGATGTTTTGTGACACGTGGTTATGCAACGCGGGGACGGCACACCGGGAGAAATAGTGGCGGCTGGGGACCGAGTAACGTGGGACAGCTGCCGCCATCAGGTCACGGAATGCTTCTGTCTCCACCAGCCTAAAAGGCAACATTTCCAGAGCAAGCAGTCGCGAAATGTTAGCATTTAGAACTGTGGCATGTGGGGTGTTGGTAGTGTATTTGCGCCTGCGTTCAAAGGTTTGCTGAATGGATAACTGAACGCTGCGCTGGGACAAGGACGTGCTTGATGATGGTGTTCTTTCTGCGTAGGCAACTGCAGGTGCAGGAGTGGAGGAGGCTTGTTCGCAGGCAGCATGGACAGAGGATTGGCTCGCATGCACAACCAGCGAAGACGTAGCAGTGACATCAGCAAGCACTGCTCCTCGACTCTGTTGTACTTCCCACAAAGTCGGGTGCTTGGCTGACATGTGCCTGATCATGCTGGTGGTGGTCAGGCTGCTAGTTTTGGTACCCCTGCTGATGCTGGCACGGCAGGTGTTGCAAATGGCCTTTTTTGAATCATCTGGATCCAACTTAAAAAACTGCCAGACTCGGGAAGACCTAACATTTGTACAGGCACCTTGTGTCGTCGTGTTGTTCCGGGGAACGGTTGCCTGACTTCTGCCTGGGGCCACCACCCTGCTTCTTACTGCCTGTTGTGATGCTACGCCTCCCTCCCCCTGTGCACTGCTGTCCTCGCTCTGCATATCCTCCTGCCAGGTTGGGTCAGTTACTGGATCATCCACCACGTCGTCTTCCTCTTCCGCACCCTGCTCCTCCTCCTGACTTGCTGACAATTGTGTCTCATCATCGTCCACCACTTGTTGAGACACGTTGCCAACTTCGTGAGAACGTGGCTGCTCAAATATTTGGCCATCTGTACAGACGATCTCCTCATGACCCACTTCAATATGAGCTGGCGAGAGGCCAGAATGTGTGAATGGAAACGTGAACAGCTCTTCCGAGTGTCCAAGTGTGGGATCATTAATGTCCGAGGAGGACGTGTACTCAGCCTGGTGGTAGGAAGGAGGATCAGGTTCAGAAATGTGCGGTGCAGTATCACGGCTACTGACACTTGACCATGTGGAAGACAGAGTGTTTGTGGTGGTGCCAATCTGACTGGAAGCATTATCCACTATCCAACTAACAACCTATTGACACTGGTCTTGGTTCAAGAGCGGTGTACTGCTGCGGTCCCCAAGAATTTGGGACAGGACGTGCGAGCGACTAGATGTGGCCCTTTGTTGTGGCGAAATTAGAGCTTGCCCACGACCTCGGCCTCTGCCTGCACCACCATCACGTCCACTTCCTTGTTCCTTGCCAATGCCCTTGCGCATTTTGCAATGCTGTGCACTGCTGACGTGTATATTCACTACTTGTGCGTTATATCAAAGTTTCTGGAAATTGCACACAAGTGCACCTGTACGCTGCCACCAACAGGCACACACGTGCGGTTTTAAAAACCAAGCACGGACGCAATAAGAACCTAACAGGCTTTTTTGGGGAGCGACAATTACAGACAAATCAGACACTATCTGGACTGTTTTACACTGTGTACACCAGCCCCAGATATGATGAAGGCTGGTATACGGTCACCACTACCCTGCCTGCCTGCCTGCCTGTATACTGGTACAATAGTCCTGACAAGGACTCTTTTGGTCACTAGCCTGTATTCAGACCTGGCTATACCCTGCCTGTATATAGCAACAATAGTCCTGAGAAGGACTCTGCTACTGTACTCCGACCTGGCTATACCATGCCTGCCTGTATACAACTAGAATAGTCCTGAGAAGGACTTTTGGTCACACTGTTTGCAGCCCTGCAACTGAAAAAGCTATAAAGGGCCGCAAAGCTTTCCCTGAATCAGCGACACTCTCCCTGCACTCACTGTCTGGATAGCTGTGAGCAGAGCACAGCGCGCCGGCCGATATAAAGGCTCGGTCACGCTGTGCAGGCCGGCCAATCACTGCAATTCCACAACTAACAGGGCTGTGTCATTGCAGTGGTCTGCCAGCCAATCCCTGCATGAGGGCTGGCTCTCAAAAGAGCACCAACATGCAGAAATGAAGACCACGAGTACAGCACGAGTATCGCGAGATTACTCGGTCCCCGCCGAGCAGCCCGAGTACAGCGATACTCGTGCGAGTACCGAGTAGTGACAAGCATGCTCGCTCATCACTAGTAGCAAAATGTGCATCAGGGTTTAAATAATGCAGAGGTGCTGGAAAATGCTTGTCATCAGTGAGACACAAAATTAGTATAGCTGCCACTGTTTGGATGCCACTTATATTCAGCACTGTTTGCTATAAAAATAGCGTAGCAAAATGTGCATCAGGGTTTAATGCAGAGGTGCTGGAAAATGCTTGGCACCGGTGGGACTCAAAATTAGTAGAGCAGCCACTTTTTGGATGCCACTTATATTCAGCACTGTTTGCTATAAAAATAGCGTAGCAAAATGTGCATGAGGGTTTAATGCGGAGGTGCTTTAAAATGGTTGGCACCAGTGGGACACAAAATTAGTATAGCAGCCTTTGTTTGGATGCCACTTATATTCAGCACTGTTTGCTATAAAAATAGCGTAGCAAAATGTGCATCAGGGTTTAATGCAGAGGTGCTGGTAAATGCTTGGCACCGGTGGGACACAAAATTAGTATAGCAGCCACTGTTTGGATGCCACTTATATTCAACACTGTTTGCTATAAAAATAGCGTAGCAAAATGTGCATGAGGGTTTAATGCCGAGGTGCTGGTAAATGCTTGGCACCAGTGGGACACAAAATTAGTAGAGCAGCCACTTTTTTGGATGCCCCTTATGTCCAGCACTGTTTGCTATAAAAATAGCGTAGCAAAATGTGCATGAGGGTTTAATGCAGAGGTGCTGGCAAATGCTTGGCACCAGTGGGACACAAAATTATTAGAGCAGCCACCTTTTTGGATGCCACTTATGTCCAGCACTGTTTGCTATAAAAATAGTGTGGCAAAAGTGGGCAGGTGGGTACAGTGGCCAGGTTCTCTGGGTCAGTGGACAGGAAAGGAAGCCTCACTTTCTATCCCTCCTAATGGTGAAATGCAGCAAGGAATTCCCTGAGCTTAGGTACACAGACGCTGTTATCTGAAGCTGTATACAGCGTTTCCACAGACCTGACTGTCATTTATGGCTCTGAGCCCGAGAAAATGAGCTCTGAAAAGGACTGAAATAAACTTCTGTCCCTAATCTGTAGAGCGCTGTGTGTATAGCGTACACAGCCGGAGCGGCGCCAGGAGCTGCATGAGCAGTGACTGGCACCTAGACGCAGAAAGCAGATAATGGCGCCGTGAGAGAAAATGCCCATATTTATAATGCAAGGACATGTGACATGGACAGCCTATGACACATGCCCTTGCTTGTCTGGTAAAAAAGACCACTTAGCTGTGTATGTGTCTGGGATTGGCTGACATGCTGGCCCGCCCCACTGCACGCACGCTTAGGGAAAAAGAAAAAAAAAAATGGCGATCGCCATTATCCCAGCAGCACTGATCTAAACGTGCCGCCCCCGCACACTCTACGCTGAAATTAGATAATAGTGTGAATCACAGAGTGACTCACACTATTACAGTGAAAAGCCAGCTAGTAAATACCTAGGCTTTTTGCTGATCGAACCGTTCTCGAACGTAACTCGAGCTATCGAGCTTTTAGCATAAAGCTCGCGTTCGCGTTCGATCTCGAGCACCCCCAAAATCACTGGAACATGAAATTGGCGAACCTCGAACATCGCTCAACTCTATTCTAAATTAAAGGATTAATATTTGTTTTCTAGTTTAAAAAGATTCAAAGTTGGGCATTGATTAGCTTATGGTATATGTTTAGTGAATCATACTTCTAATACAGAGCTTCACATTCTGAGAGTCAACCATAATTTGTCACCAGAAATTAACCTATTGTTTAAATCAAGTCTTTCTTTTAAAGATTTTTTTTTCCAATGCCACTTTATTTAGTTAAAGGAACCTGTCAGCACAAAAAGACACAAAAAGACAGAATTTATGTGAAACCATAGTTGTAACCTGCAGGGTGTGTGCAGAGCAGGATATCATTAAAGAGCGAGGGGAGCTATTACAGCTTCGTCACTTTTATTGATCACAGCCTTAGCACTATCCATATGAATGGAAGAAAGTCACTGCAGGGAAAATATATCTTCATTTTCTCCCTGTAGCTGCACTTCCATTTAGATACCACCACCGCATACTTAAAACAATATTTACTTCCAGATTATAACTGTGGTTGCAAGTAAATACCATTTTTTATTTTGCTGGCTAGTAGAGTTGAGCGCGTTTCGTGGTTTGTGGTTCTCCAGTTCGCGGCTCGAGTGATTTTGGGGGCTGTTCTAGATCGAACTAGAACTCGAGCTTTTTTGCAAAAGCTCGATAGTTCTAGATACGTTCGAGAACGGTTCTAGCAGCAAAAAAAACAGCTAATTCCTAGCTGGCTTTTTGCTGTAATAGTGTAAGTCACTCTGTGACTCACACTATTATGAAATTTCAGCGTATAGTGTGCGGGAACAGCGCATTCAGATCACTGCTGTATGTATAATGGTGATCGCCTTTTTTTTTTTTCCTTGTCTTCCTTCCCTAAGCGCGTGTGTGTAGTGGGGCGGGCCAGCATGTCAGCCAATCCCAGACACACACACAGCTAAGTGGACTTTTAGCCAGAGAAGCAACGGCATGTGTGATAGGATGTCCATGTCACATGTCCCTGCATTATAAAAACGAGTATCTGCCCGTCCGGACGCCATTATCTCTTCTGCGTCCTTGGTATCAGACATCACTGGCGCAGCTCCTATCGCCGATACAGCTGTATTACGCTCCACAAACAGCGCTGTACAGCTTAGAGATAGCACTTTCTATCAGTCCTTTTAAGGGCTCGTACCGGCAGGGTCAGAGCCATAGGTGACAGGTCCTGAAAACAGAGTTTAACAGCTACACAAGATGACAGCGTCTGTGTAGCTGAGGTCAAGGATTTCCTCGCTGCATTTCCCCATTAGGAGGGACAGAAAGGCAGGCTTCCTTTCCTCTACCCAGAGACCCACAACCCTACCACTATACCCTCCTGCCCTTTGCACACTCCAACTCATTGTTACTAAGCCAGTATACTAGCAAACACTGAGTGAACCTAGTGGCATCCTAAACGTGGCTATTGGACTTCTGTATAGTCCCAGTAGTGCAAAGATATTTGCAGCACGTCTGCCTGCATTGCACACTCCAACTCATTATAACTAAGCCATTATACTAGCAAACACTGAGTGAACTTAGTGGCATCCTAAACGTGGCTATTGGACTTCTGTATAGTCCGAGTAGTGTAAAGATATTTGCAGCACGTCTGCCTGCATTGCACACTCCAACTCATTATAACTAAGTCATTATACTAGCAAACACTGAGTGAACTTAGTGGCATCCTAAACGTGGCTATTGGACTTCTGTATAGTCCGAGTAGTGCAAAGATATTTGCAGCACGTCTGGCTGCATTGCACACTGCAACTCATTATAACTAAGCCATTATACTAGCAAACACTGAGTGAACTTAGTGGCATCCTAAACGTGGCTATTGGACTTCTGTATAGTCCGAGTAGTGCAAAGATATTTGCAGCACGTCTGGCTGCATTGCACACTGCAACTCATTATAACTAAGTCATTATACTAGCAAACACTGAGTGAACTTAGTGGCATCCTAAACGTGGCTATTGGACTTCTGTATAGTCCCACTAGTGCAAAGATATTTGCAGCACGTCTGGCTGCATTGCACACTCCAACTCATTATAACTAAGCCATTATACTACCAAACACTGAGTGAACTTAGTGGCATCCTAAACGTGGCTATTGGACTTCTGTATAGTCCGAGTTGTGCAAAGATATTTGCAGCACGTCTGCCTGCATTGCACACTCCAACTCATTATAACTAAGCCATTATACTAGCAAACACTGAGTGAACCTAGTGGCATCCTAAACGTGGCTATTGGACTGCTGTATAGTCCCAGTAGTGCACAGATATTTGCAGCACCTCTGCCTGCATTGCACACTCCAACTCATTATAACTAAGCTATTATACTAGCAAACACTGAGTGAACTTAGTGGCATCCTAAACGTGGCTATTGGACTTCTGTATAGTCCCAGTAGTGCACAGATATTTGCAGCACGTCTGCCTGCATTGCCCACTCAAACTCATTATAAATAAGCCATTATACTAGCAATTTATGCTGCCAGTTTAAGGGCCGTAGTTGCATTGTCAGGGATATTTATTCTTTACTAGAAGGTGATTAGGGGAAGGGTACTCCAAAATACCACAGCAAAATAAGGGGTGGACCCAGATTTTTCTGGAGCCCAACCCAGTTAGCACAAACTCATTAACATATTGAAGATAAGAGGACAAGAGTTTTTTTAGTGCAAAAAATTACAAAATTTTATTAGACATAGTGGGGAAAAGTATCCAAACAGTCATTAAAAACAAATTAAAACATTAATGACGGATTACCCAGGACATAATACAAAGATTAAGATGTATGCATATAAGGCATGTGAGTAAAGCATACTCAATTGTGCAGAGACAACATGTGGGTAATATCTAACAATCAGCTGAACACTTTGTCATCACCCTGTCAGACAAAGTCACTACAGTATTAGGCACATAGCACATAGGTTAAAGTGTATACATCTGAAGCATGTAGATATAACATACTCAATTGTACAATGACGACATATAGGTAGTATCTAGCAATCTGCCATACACTTTGTGATCATACTGCCGGACAGGTCACTGCAGTATAAAGCACAGCTATGATTGAGTTTAAGACCCCACTGGAGAACCTGCACAAGTAAATACCAGTACAAAAAGCGCCCTGTATCAGTCCAACCAAGTGAGGAGGGGAACTCCGCCAATAGTAGAGCCTCTGGAAGACCTACGTACGTTTCGATATTGGAAATAAATAATCTTCGTCAGGGAGGAGGCATCAGGTGTCAACCATCCCTTGTGGCAGGCTTTTAAATGTACCATTGTAATTGCCGCGGACCCGGAAGTCTCACTCGCGGCAATCACACCTGTAGCCGGACGAAATCGCGCGAGATGCCGGCCGTCACGTCACCTACGCGCATGCGCGGGAGCGGGGACGCGTCACCCAAGCTCCCGCGCATGCACGCGACGCTGAGACGGCCGCAGCTGCGCGCGCACGAACGGCACCAGGCGCGATCGCACGGAGACAGCCGAACACTGCAACAGAGGTAAGTATAAACAGGTCTCTCTGAACATAAGATAATCCAGCAATGTTCGGAATTAAAGGGAACATAACAACATCATGTAAGAAAGTCCATCTTTAGTTTTTCATATGGATCGGGAAGATGATGAGTTTCGCATAACGGGCATATGATTAATTTGTGGGTCCTATTAATGAAAAGGACATACATAAGTAAGTAAGCCAGAGCAACAGGGAGGGATGCACAAAAAATGAGGCATATGTTAAAATGAATAAAAACGATAAAAGGGACAGAGGATGCAAGTGAGAGAGCAAATGGCAATTTCACAATGTGAATATACATAGTTAAATAACGCATAAGATGAGATATATATATATATATATAACATATATATGACATATATATGACCATGACCATAGAAAAGCATGAAATTAAATAACTCCCAGGAGGAAGAAAAACTGTCTAAGGTCAAAATGATAACATGACTATAAAAAAGGGGCATAACTAACTGATTCATTTAGGCCCTTAGGAACCAGTGTGTCCAAAGTCACTATCCATTTGGTCTCACACTGCGCCAGGCGTTTCTTAAGATCACCACCTCTGATCCCCCCCATTATTACATCGATCCCTCTTATCTTCAACTTTGAGGGGTCACAAGAGTGGTGTAATCTAAAGTGCCTGGGCAGTGTTTTGAGTGTTGTCAGGTCCTCATCTGTTTTGGCTGCAGCAATGTCCCTCACGTGCTCCCTGACCCTAATGCGGAGCTCCCTAGAGGTGAGTCCCACATAGGTCAGGGGGCACGTGCATGTCGCGAAATACACCACATGTGTGGTCGCACATGTGATGTAATGCTTGATGTTATAAGTTTTCTGTCCATTAGATGAGCAGAATGTGTGACTACGGAGGACATTGCTGCACGCCACACAGTGGCCACAGGGAAAACAACCCTGTAGAGGTCCATGAGAACCAAATGGATTAACTCGGGGTGGAACATAGTGACTCTGAACCAACATGTCCCTCAGATTTCTTGCTCTCCTGGAAGTCATTAAGGGGTCCTGGGTAAGTACTCTCGCTAAAGTTGGGTCGGTCATCAAAACCGGCCAATGCCTCTTCAGAATCTGACGCATGGTACCCCATTCCTGACTGTGTGTTCCAATGAACCGCACCGCGATGTCATGTTGTGCCTGCTTCTTCGGGGTATCAGTGAGTAGCTGCAGCCGGGGGGTCATCTTTGCCCGATTATAACCGGCCCGAATGCTTCTGCCACTATAGCCCCTCTCACGGAATCGATCCCTGAGATCAGCCGACTGAGCCTCAAAACTATCGTTGGAGGAGCAAATCCGCCTCATCCTCAGATATTGCCCGGTAGGAATGGCACGAATCGTTGATGGATTGTGATCAGATGTAGCATGTAGTAGTGCATTGACGGACGTCTCCTTTCAAAAGACGTCCGTCTGGATCGATCCCCCCTGATCCACCTTGATCATGATGTCAAGGAAATCAATCCTATGTCTACTACTTTTGTAAGTGAGCTTAATATTAAAATCATTGATGTTTAATTGTCCCATGAATAAATCGAGCTGCTCAACTGAACCCTGCCACACAAACAAAACATTGTCTATGTATCTAAGCCAACACTGCACATGGGCGCTAAGCCCGGAGCCCTCGTCTGCAAAAATCAGCCTCTCCCAGAAACCCAGAAAAAGGCCTGCATACGAAGGCGCACAGGCCGCGCCCATGGCAGTGCCGCGTTGCTGCAGATAGTAGATGTCTTTGAAGACAAGGAAGTTGTGTGACAGGGCAAACTCGAGCAGCTCGATAATCAACTCACTCAATTCGCCACTCCGACCGGACATACCGAGAAAGAAACGGACAGCTCGTATTCCATCCGTGTGAGATATACACGTGTACAGGCTCTCAATGTCGGCTGTAACAAGGATCATATCCTCCTCCAGAAAGATGCCGTCAATGCGCCTAAGGACGTCCGTGGTGTCCCGGACATAAGAGGGTAATGTCTCAACCAAAGTTTTTAAATGGTAATCTATAAATCTACAAATAGGATCACATAAACCCTCTATGCCGGACACAATCGGACGACCAGGCGGATTGACGGCATCTTTGTGGACTTTAGGCAGTATGTAAAATGTAGGGACTCTGGGATATTTTTTACACAGTCCGTCAAACATCTTCTTATCGATCAGACCGGTATCCAGAGCCCTTCGTAATATCGCGGTGAGCTCAGTGGAAAAAACGGTCAGGGGATTAGAGGGCAACTTCCTATAGGTGCTCCTATCTCGAAGCTGTCTGAGAACCTCCTGTTCATATTTGGCACAAGACAGCACCACAATATTTCCCCCTTTGTCAGCGGGTTTTATCACAATGTCATGGAAGCCCTGCAATTCAATCAAGGCCTTCCTTTGGAAATGAGTCAAATTATCCCTTTTCCGATTGGTCGGGATCTTCTTGAAATCCTCACTGACCATTTTAGTGAAGATCTCAATTGCAGGGCTAAATGGACAATGGAGGAAATTTTGTTGACCTGGGTAGGAGAACATCTGTGAACGTACCTGTTGTCGGGATCTCCTGTTCCTGGAGTAAATCCTCAAGATTTCGTATGGCCTCGCGTTCCACCAGACTATCGGACCCGTCATTCCGCTTATAAAAAAGTTTTTTAAGAATTAGTTTCCGTGAAAATAAGTTAAGATCCTTCAAAGCTGAAAAAAGATGGAAAGAATTAGAGGGAGAAAAAGTCAAACCACGTGAGAGGACCTCCACCTGAGCCACAGTGAGCACCCGTTGAGATAAATTAAGTACCTGGAGTTTATTCCCTTGGCGTTTATTCTTGTTATATGTCACAGGTGGCCGGGCTCTATGTTTGACACGTGCCCCGACTGTGTCTCCAAGATCCGTAGAGCTCACTGAGGCCCCAGAGGAGGAACCGCCCACTGAGGTCAAAGATGCTATCGAAGAGGATCTTGAACGAGGGTTTTTATTAACAGTATCCCCAGTACGTCCTCTAGTTGTATTATTTCTCCATCTATATGCTCTCCGTAGGGTATAGTCCTGAATATCCCTATTTAATTTCTTCAGTTTGAAGGTCCTAATTTCTTGCTCCCATTTCTCCAATTCCTTGTCAATATCAGCGTAAAAACGGGTAACGACAGATGGTGTGCAAGCCTCCGTCAAGTTTTTTTCCAATGCTTCCAGTTCAATTTCAATTGAGGCCAATGAGGATGAGTTGTGATCCCACAACAGACCCAGGAAGCCCCGAGAACAGGTCTGTGCCAATTCCTCCCATTTTGTTTTAAAAGTTTCATCTTCCAAAGGAAAAGAAGGAAAGACCTGCACACGGAGTCCCCTGGGCACCAGATCTTTCTCCAAGTACTTGCCCAAAAATGCTTTATTCCACCATAATCTAGTGCGTTTCTTAAGTAAATCTTTGTATTTGGTCATGATCATCTCATCAGAGTGAATGCCATTGCTCATATCACCTGTAACTCCACCAGTCTTAAGGACGTCGTCCAACTGAAGCTGCCAGGTGCTATCCCTTGCCCGAAAGGTCATGGCGGCTGGAGAACTATCTGTGGTAAACAGAATGAATATGATTAGGGGAAGGGTACTCCAAAATACCATAGCAAAATAAGGGGTGGACCCAGATTTTTCTGGAGCCCAACCCAGTTAGCACAAACTCATTAACATATTGAAGATAAGAGGACAAGAGTTTTTTTAGTGCAAAAAATTACAAAATTTATGCTGCCAGTTTAAGGACCGTAGTCGCATTGTCAGGAATATTTATTCTTTACTAGAAGGTGGCCCGATTCTACGCATCGGGTATTCTAGAATTTACGTATCGTGTAGTTAATGTATGATTTTTGTTATATATATATATATAGATGTTGTGTGTAGTTACCAAGTGTTTGTGTAGGGCGCTGTACATGTTCTGGGTGTTGTCTGGGTGTGGCGGGGGGTGAGAGCGGTGTTGTTTGTGTGTTGCGTGTGTTGCGTTGTTGTTGTTGTTGTTGGAGCGCTGTGTGTCTGTAGCGTTGTGTGTGTGTGTTGCGCGGTTTGTGTGGGTGTGGTGTGTTTTGGGGGGAGGTATGTTTTGTGCAATGTGTGTGTTGTGCGGTATGTGCGTATATCTATGTATGCCGCGGTGTTTGTGTGTTGGGTGTTGTGTGTGTGCAGCGTTGTCTGTGTGTGTGGGTGTCTGTGTAGGGCGGTGTTTGTGGTTCCCAGTGTGTGTGTGGTGTGTTGTGTGTGTGTGTGTGTGTTGGGGGGAGGTGTGCACCTCCCATCGTGCTCCATCCCCCATGCTGCGCACCCCCCATCGTGCTCCATCCGCCTTGCTGCGCACTCCCAAACGTGCTCCATCCGCCATGCTGCGCACTCCCAAACGTGCTCCATCCGCCATTCTGCGCACTCCCAAACGTGGTCCATCCGCCATGCTGCGTACTCCCAAACGTGTTCCATCCGCCATGCTGCGCACTCCCAAACGTGCTCCATCCGCAATGCTGCGCACTCCCAAACATGCTCCATCCGCCATGCTGCGCATTCCCAAACGTGGTCCATCCGCCATGCTGCGCACTTTCAAACGTGCTCCATCCCCCATGCTGCGCACCCCCCATCGTGCTCCATCCCCCATGCTGCACCAGCATCAGCCTCTCTGCCCCCAGCATCAGCCTCTCTCCTCCCAGCATCAGCCTCTCTCCTCTCAGCATCAGCCTCTCTCCTCCCAGCATCAGCCTCTCTGTCCCCAGCATCAGCCTCTCTCCTCCCAGCCTCAGCCTCCCCCAGCATCAGCCTCTCTTCTCTCAGCCTCCCCCCTCCCAGCCTCCCTCCTCCCAGCCTCCCTCAGCATCAGCCTCTCTCCTCCCAGCCTCCCCCTCCCAGCCTCCCCCAGCATCAGCCTCTCTCCTCTCAGCCTCCCTCCTCCAAGCCTTCCCCAGGATCAGCCTCTCTCCTCCCAGCCTCCCTCTTCCCAGCCTTCCCCAGCATCAGCCTCCACCTCCCAGCCTCCCTCAGCATCAGCCTTCCCCAGCATCAGCCTCCCCCAGCATCAGCCTACACCCTCCCAGCCTCCCCCAACATCAGCCTCCCCCAGCATCAGCCTCTCTCCTTCCAGCCTCCCCCAGCATCAGCCTCCCCCAGCATCAGCCTCTCTCATCCCAGCCACCCCCAGCATCAGCCTCCCCCAGCATCAGCCTCTCTCCTCCCAGCCTCCCCCAGCATCAGCCTCCCCCAGCATCAGCCTACACCCTCGCAGCCTCCCCCAACATCAGACTCCCCCAGCATCAGCCTCCCCCAGCATCAGCCTCTCTCATCCCAGCCACCCCCAGCATCAGCCTCCCCCAGCATCAGCCTCTCTCCTCCCAGCCTCCCCCAGCATCAGCCTCCCCCAGCATCAGCCTACACCCTCCCAGCCTCCCCCAACATCAGCCTCACCCAGCATCAGCCTCCCCCTCCCAGCCTTCCCCAGGATCAGCCTCTCTCCTCCCAGCCTCCTCCAGCACGCCGTGCTCCTCTGCCGACACTCACAGATCCGATCGCATACACTCACACACACACACACCCACCCGATCGCATACACTCACACCCACCCGATCGCATACACTCACACCCACCCGATCGCATACACTCACACACACATGATCGCATACACTCACACACACCCGATCGCATACACTCACACACACCCGATCGCATACACTCACACACACACCCGATCGCATACACTCACACACACACACACTGACGATATTGCACATACGCGCTCACACTCACAACATCCGGAGATACCACATGCTTCTGGCCATGTGATCCTCCGGCAGGTCCTGGAAGCTCACAGCACAGTATCGCCGCCGAGAAGCAAGCGAAATCTCCGGATGCTGTGAGTGTGTGGATGCGATCTGATGTGTGTGTGAGGTGTGTGTGAGAGTGAGTGTGTGTATGTCTGTTGTTATGTGTGTGCGTGTGGATTTTCCGCCGCTGCAGGACCTTGATGCGCTGGTAACTATGCTACCATGGTTACCAGCGCATCCCGTCCCCCACTTGCACGGGAGCCCACACCAGCATACGGCGCAAACCCCAGCAATGCGAGGGTATGTGTCGGCTGGGTTGGCGGCGTATGCTGGTGTGGGCTCCCGGGGGTACAGTACTCACCTGGGAGTCGTGTCTCCGTGTCAGTTGGGGGGATGCGTGCGGGGGGCGGGGCCAGAGCGAGCGTGCATTGCGTGAGGGGGGTGGGGCGTGGCCGAGTTGCCAATACGTGCAGGGTGCCGGGGCGAGAGGCCAATCTGTGTGGGGGGCGGAGCCTGTTCGAGCAGCCGGCCAATCCGTGTGGGGGGGAGCCAGGGCGAGCGACCAATCCGTGCGGGGGGGCGGGGCCATGGCGAGGAGGATGCAACCGACGACGAAGTTACCTTGCGCCTTCCTGGACAGAGTCGGAGCACTGGTAGCACGTCTACAACTGGATCATCAGCCACCACTCTGCCTCTGAGCACTAGTCGGGGGGGCTCAGCAGGTCACATGCCCTCTAAGCTTTGCCTAGCCTGGTCCTTTTTTGACATAGAAAAAGATCGCCAAAATTATGTGATGTGTAAAATTTGTCGTGATTCTGTTAGTAGAGGGCAAAACCTCAGCAGTTTGACAACTTCTTCCATGAATCATCACATGAATAAATATCATAGGTCCCGGTGGGAAGCTCACCGTGCTGCAATGCGGCCTAGCGGAGCGAACCATCCACGGCCTGCCCCTTCCAGTGCATCCGCGCGCTCTTCATCTTCTAGGTGAACCCCAAAAAGCCTACCTGGATCTCAGCACGGAGGATGCCAAGGACTATGGCACACTGAAAGGTGAGATTCTTGCACGAATGGGGGTTAACACTTATCTCCGGGCCCAACGAGTGAATCAGTGGTCCTTTGAGGAGGGAAAACCTGCACGCTCACAGGCCCATGTCTTACTGGACCTTGTAAAAAAATGGCTGCAGCCGGAGACCTTGAACCCCGGACAGATGATTGAGCGGGTGGTGATTGAACGGTTTGTGCGGACTTTGCCAGCCCCCATTCAACGGTGGGTGGGACAGGGGGACCCCGGTACCCTAGACCAGCTAGTGAATTTGGTGGAACGCTACACAGCCACCCAGGAGTTGGTCCGGGCCTCTGCTTCACGGCGGGCACTCCGTAGGGATACGCCCCCTTCACAGTTGGTAAAAGACTCCCGTCCCTCCTCGGGTGCTGCCCCGTCTTCAGCCCTGGCAGAGAGTAAACCCCAGACTAAGGTCAGCAGGAGTCCCGGTTCCCCAAAGTCAGACACCCGAAACAGGGGCACCTCTGCTGTTATGTGCTGGCGGTGGCATCAGCTCGGGCATGTGATGGCACAGTGCCCACTCACATCGGAACCCATGTACTGCCGGTACGCTCGCCGGGTATCAATGTATGCCCATACTGTTTGTACCGTAAGCACTGTTACTATGGGGGAGGAGCCCCATCTCTGCAAAGTACGTGTTAATGGCTATACAGCAGAAGCTTTGTTGGAAGTTTAGAGACTCTTGTACATGCCTCCTTGGTCTCCGGGGAAAACCCTACGGGACATAAAGTAGGGGTACTTTGTATTCATGGAGACCTACGTGAATACCCTATGGAAAGGGTCACCATTGCTACCTCGTGTGGAGAGGTACAACATGAAGTGGGGGTGATGAAAAGACTTCCATATGCTGTTATTTTGGGAAGAGACTTGCCCCTGTTCTGGACATTATGTGGGAGGCGACCTAGCCCTCCGAGGTGTATGATTGAACCAGGCCCTGAGCCGGACGATCCCGACTCAGGGATACCTGCCGTAGGGGTCACCAGTATAGGGACAAAGTGTAACCCTGCCAGGTTCCCCCTAGAGGTAATGGCAGGAGAGGTTGAGCCACCCGAGGCAATCCCGGAGTTGAACGTGTCTCCAGATAATTTCGGAACAGCACAGCTCAGGGAGCCCACATTGGCTCCTGGACGTGGAAATGTACAGGTAATTGATGGGGTACCCCAGCGGCCTGGTGCCAGGCTGGAAACTCCCTACATGGCTCTAAAGCGAGAGTTGCTCTATCGGGTTGATACAATCCGGGGGGAAATAGTGGAACAGTTGGTGGTCCCTCAGCCGTACCGCCGTCAGACCTTGGAATTGGCTCATAACCACCTAATGAGTGGGCACCTAGGTGAAGAGAAAACGCGGGAACGCATGTTTCAGCGGTTTTACTGGCCAGGGGTCGGCGCAGAAATTAAGAGGTTCTGTGAGCCCTGCCCAGTTTGTCAGTTGACCGCACCAACGCACCGTTTCCGTAGTCCTCTGATACCTTTACCCATTATAGAGGTGCCTTTTGAGCGGATTGCTATGGATCTGATCGGACCCATTGTAAAATCAGCCCGTGGTCACCAGCACATCCTGGTAGTGATGGATTACGCGACACGTTATCCGGAGGCCATTCCACTACGTCACACCTCGGCGAGGCTTATTGCTCGGGAGTTGTTTGCTATGTTCTGTCGCGTGGGGTTACCCAAAGAAATCCTGACCGATCAGGGCACTCCCTTTATGCCTAAAATTACAAAGGAACTGTGCAAACTCCTCCAGATCAAGCAGCTACGCACGTCGGTGTACCATCCCCAGACTGATGGTCTAGTGGAACGTTTTAATAAAACTCTAAAGGCTATGTTGAAAAAGGTGGTCTCCAAAGAGGGGAAAGATTGGGACATGTTATTGCCCTATTTAATGTTCGCTATCCGCGAGGTCCCACAATCTTCCACCGGGTTCTCGCCACTTGAGTTACTGTATGGCAGACATCCGCGGGGACTGCTGGATATAGTTAAGGAAACTTGGGAACAGGAGCCCACCTGTTACGGTTGCTGCGAGCACTGGAGACTATGTCCAGATTTCTTGCTACTGCACATGTGCGAGCGCTGGAGACTAAGTCCAGATTTCTTGCTACTGCACATGTGCGAGCGCTGGAGACTAAGTCCAGATTTCGTGCTACTGCACATGTGCGAGCGCTGGAGACTAAGTCCAGATTTCGTGCTACTGCACATGTGCGAGCGCTGGAGACTAAGTCCAGATTTCTTGCTACTGCACATGTGCGAGCGCCGGAGACTAAGTCCAATCTTGGAGCCATTGCACATGTGTGGGTGACATCATCGCTGACACGAGGTCACATGTCTCTGACACCTTCTATGCCGATTGGTCGCTGGTCATGTGCTTGTGACGTCTTGCTCGGTGATAGGCCAGCATGACGTCACTCCTGTCGTTCTGGCAGCGGATTGGCTCTGGTGTCCTCCATCTTGGATGAGGCACAGAGTCTATATAAGACCCTGACACACGCCGCATGGTGCTCAGTCCTCTTGGTTCATGCATATGAGTAGACGCTCTGTGCGCGTTCCTCTAGGCATTCCTCTGTCTATGCTAGGTGAGCGCTACCGGCAGGGTAGCGTTCTTATACCTTACAGCTTCGGCTGCTGTCCGTATCCTTACCTCTTAGGGGAGCGGACATAGGCAGGTGCCTGAGGCACATGGTCTGGCTGGGCCTTGTGATTCTACTCGTAGGTGGACGTTGCCGCTAGGGTAACGTTCCTTATACTGCGTCTGGCAGTTGTTCGTATCCTCGCACACTAGGGGAGCGAACAGAGGTAGGAGCTTTGTGCGGCTTACGCTGCTGTTCGTCTCTTTTGCACCACTAGAAGAGCGGACCTAGGCAGGTGCCATATCTAGTGGTTCGTGTCCTCGCACACTAGTGGAGCGAACGCAGGTAGGAGCTTTGTGCGGCTTACGCTGCTGTTCGTCTCTTTTGCACCACTAGAAGAGCGGACCTAGGTAGGTGCCATTTCGCACACATTGCCTTTGTCTCTGTGATTGTTAACAGAGATCATTCCACACACCCTCCAAGTAAGGGAGGAATTGCTTTACTTACTTATTATATCCTTCTGTGAGTTAACAGAGGTATTGCACTCTGCCATAGTCTGCAGCAAAGTCTTTGCACGGTGGACCCTGACTGTCTGATACTCCTTTCGGTTATTATCAGACAGCCCCCCGTAACACCACCCCTCACAAAAGCACAGTGGAATACGTTATGGGTATGCAGGATCGTATCACGGCAATAATGCCCATTGTTAAAGAGCATTTGCTGGATGCTCAGGCAGCCCAAAGTACTCAGTATAATAGAAAGGCCTCCATCAGGTCTTTTAATCTGGGAGATCGTGTCTTAGTCCTAATACCTACTGCAGAAAGTAAGTTCTTAGCCAAATGGCAAGGTCCCTATGAGATCCGGGAGAAAGTGGGGGAAGTAAACTATAAAAGTGTATCAGCCAGGTAGAAGAAAACCAGAGCAAATCTACCATGTAAACATGCTGAAGGCGTGGAAAGACAGGGAATGTATGGTGGCTGACGTAACGTTGGACCTAACCTTTTCAGGTGCCTTGACAACAACAAAGGAGGAGTCCCCTGATGATGAATTGGGAGTAAGGATAGGGGATTCTCTCTCAAAACAGCAGAGACGGGAGTCTCGGAGATTAGTGCAGCGGAATACGGATGTGTTCTCAAGCCTACCCGGCCGAACAACCGTAATCCACCATGATATTGTCACCGAGCCTTAAGTAAGGGTACGCCTGAGGCCATACCGGGTACCAGAGGCTCGTAGGCAAGCCATTGCGGAGGAGGTAAAAAAGATGCTCCAACTAGGGGTTATTGAAAAATCCACGAGCGAATGGGCCAGTCCCATTGTGCTGATCCCGAAACCAGACGGTTCTTTCAGATTCTGTAATGACTTCCGAAAGTTAAATGAGGTATCGAAGTTTGATATGTATCCCATGCCCAGGGTCGATGAGCTGATAGAGACACTGGGACGGGCCCAGTACTTCACGACTCTCGATCTCACTAAAGGTTACTGGCAGGTGCCGCTGACAGAGGCGGCAAAAGAAAAGACCGCTTTTGCCACGCCAGGGGGGCTCTATCACTATGTCGTCTTGCCATTTGGTTTACATGGGGCTCCGGCCATGTTTCAGAGATTAATGGACATAGTGTTAGAACCCCATCAACCATATGCCTCCGCATATTTGGATGACATCATCATCTATAGCAGTGACTGGAGCACCCACTTATCTCAGGTACAAGCGGTAGTGGATTCGCTCAGAGCGGCTGGTCTGGCGGCGAATCCAAGCAAATGTGCTATGGGTCTCAAAGAAGCCCGTTACTTGGGGTATGTGATAGGCCAAGGGGTTATCAAGCCACAAGTAAACAAAATCGAAGCCATTCAAAACTGGCCTCGTCCCTTTACCACAAAACAGGTAAGAGCCTTTCTGGGTATAATGGGGTATTACCGACGATTCATACCCAATTTTGCTGGACGGTCGGCGCCTTTGTCCGATCTTTTAAAAGGCAAGAAGTCGGTCATGGTCCACTGGAATACACAAGCAGAGGAAGCCTTTCAGGTGCTAAAGGTAGTCCTATGTGGTCAGCCTGTCCTTGTCAACCCTGACTTTCAAAAGGAGTTTATAGTACAGGCAGATGCCTCTGAGGTGGGTCTGGGTGCGGTTCTGTCCCAGGAGGTAGATGGAGAAGAGCACCCGGTTACCTATTTGAGTAGAAAACTTACCCCGGCAGAGAAGAACTATAGCATAGTGGAGAAGGAGTGCCTGGCCATAAAATGGGCTCTGGAATCCCTACGCTACTACCTGCTGGGGCGACACTTTCGTCTGGTGACAGACCACTCCCCTTTGATCTGGATGAGGAATGCTAAGGAGAGAAATGCTAGAGTCACCAGGTGGTTTCTCTCCTTGCAGAACTTTCACTTTTCTGTGGAACACAGGGCTGGTAGGTTGCAGGGCAATGCGGATGCCCTCTCCAGAGGTTCCTGTATGTTGGCAAAAGTTCAACCCCGCCCGTTTGAACTGAGGGGGGGGGATATGTGAGGCAGTGACAGGGGTAATATTTGAAGACCACTATGTGTCCCCCAGAATGTGTCTGGAAACCCTCTGAGTTTGCTATAGCTATTACTGGGAGTATAGCACAAAGGGTAACAGGGAGACAGATCCCTCCTCCCAGTCCAGGTTTTGTAGCAATCCTCATGTCCGGCATTTTCATTTAAAATCATGCAGAGCACAGCAGGGTGTGTCTCAGTTGAGAGCCAGGCTTGGTGAAGCTAACACATGCCGTGTGAGCTGGGCTGGCTCTGTGTGGAGTGAACACAGGCCAAGAGTGTGAGCCTAGGAGAACCTTACACAGATCCCTGCGGTTAACGGGGTCCTAAGGTAACAAGACTTTTTGATGCAAAGAATTTGTCTATATGCACCAGCTGTGATCCGGAAGAGACTTTGACAGTGGGAAATTGGATCTATTTATGCTGCAACAATAAATAGACTGTTGGTGTGAACACGCTGCTACCTCACAGTGGCTATTGGACTTCTGTATAGTCCGAGTAGTGCAAAGATATTTGCAGCACGTCTGGCTGCATTGCACACTCCAACTCATTATAACTAAGCCATTATACTAGCAAACACTGAGTGAACTTAGTGGCATTCTAAACGTGGCTATTGGACTTCTGGATAGTCCGAGTTGTGCAAAGATATTTGCAGCACGTCTGCCTGCATTGCACACTCCAACTCATTATAACTAAGCTATTATACTAGCAAACACTGAGTGAACTTAGTGGCATCTTAAACGTGGCTATTGGACTTCTGTATAGTCCCACTAGTGCACAGATATTTGCAGCACGTCTGCCTGCATTGCACACTCCAACTCATTATAACTAAGCTATTATACTAGCAAACACTGAGTGAACCTAGTGGCATCCTAAACGTGGCTATTGGACTTCTGTACAGTCCGAGTTGTGCAAAGATATGTGCAGCACGTCTGCCTGCATTGCACACTCCAACTCATTATAACTAAGCTATTATACTAGCAAACACTCAGTGTACCTAGTGGCATCCTAAACGTGGCTATTGGACTTCTGTATAGTCCCAGTAGTGCAAAGATATTTGCAGCACATCTGCCTGCATTGCACACTCCAACTCATTATAACTAAGCCATTATACTAGCAAACACTGAGTGAACTTAGTGGCATCCTAAACGTGGCTATTGGACTTCTGTATAGTCCCAGTAGTGCAAAGATATTTGCAGCACGTCTGCCTGCATTGCACACTCCAACTCATTATAACTAAGCCATTACACTAGCAAACACTGAGTGAACCTAGTGGCATCCTAAACGTGGCTATTGGACTTCTGTATAGTTCTAGTAGTGCAAAGATATTTGCAGCACGTCTGCCTGCATTGCACACTCCAACTCATTATAACTAAGCCATTATACTAGCAAACACTGAGTGAACCTAGTGGCATCCTAAACGTGGCTATTGGACTTCTGTATAGTCCCAGTAGTGCAAAGATATTTGCAGCACGTCTGCCTGCATTGCACACTCCAACTCATTATAACTAAGCCATTATACTAGCAAACACTGAGTGAACTTAATGGCATCCTAAACATGGCTATTGGACTTCTGTATAGTCCGAGTAGTGCAAAGATATTTGCAGCACGTCTGCCTGCATTGCACACTCCAACTCATTATAACTAAGCCATTATACTAGCAAACACTGAGTGAACCTAGTGGCATCCTAAACGTGGCTATTGGACTTCTGTATAGTCCCAGTAGTGCACAGATATTTGCAGCACGTCTGCCTGCATTGCACACTCCAACTCATTATAACTAAGCCATTATACTAGCAAACACTGAGTGAACCTAGTGGCATCCTAAACGTGGCTTTTGGACTTCTGTATAGTTCTAGTAGTGCAAAGATATTTGCAGCACGTCTGCCTGCATTGCACACTCCAACTCATTATAACTAAGCCATTATACTAGCAAACACTGAGTGAACCTAGTGGCATCCTAAACGTGGCTATTGGACTTCTGTATAGTCCGAGTAGTGCAAAGATATTTGCAGCACGTCTGGCTGCATTGCACACTCCCACTCATTATAACTAAGCCATTATACTTGCAAACACTGAGTGAACTTAGTGGCATCCTAAACGTGGCTATTGGACTTCTGTATAGTCCGAGTTGTGCAAAGATATTTGCAGCATGTCTGCCTGCATTGCACACTCCAACTCATTATAACTAAGCTATTATACTAGCAAACACTGAGTGAACTTAGTGGCATCCTAAACGTGGCTATTGGACTTCTGTATAGTCCGAGTAGTGCAAAGATATTTGCAGCACGTCTGGCTGCATTGCACACTCCAACTTATTATAACTAAGCCATTATACTAGCAAACACTGAGTGAACCTAGTGGCATCCTAAACGTGGCTATTGGACTTCTGTATAGTCCCAGTAGTGCACAGATATTTGCAGCACGTCTGCCTGCATTGCACACTCCAACTCATTATAACTAAGCCATTATACTAGCAAACACTGAGTGAACCTAGTGGCATCCTAAACGTGGCTATTGGACTTCTGTATAGTCCGAGTAGTGCAAAGATATTTGCAGCACGTCTGGCTGCATTGCACACTCCCACTCATTATAACTAAGCCATTATACTTGCAAACACTGAGTGAACTTAGTGGCATCCTAAACGTGGCTATTGGACTTCTGTATAGTCCGAGTTGTGCAAAGATATGTGCAGCACGTCTGCCTGCATTGCACACTCCAACTCATTATAACTAAGCTATTATACTAGCAAACACTGAGTGAACTTAGTGGCATCCTAAACGTGGCTATTGGACTTCTGTATAGTCCGAGTAGTGCAAAGATATTTGCAGCACGTCTGGCTGCATTGCACACTCCAACTCATTATAACTAAGCCATTATACTAGCAAACACTGAGTGAACTTAGTGGCATCCTAAACGTGGCTACTGGGTTTCTGTATAGTCCGAGTTGTGCAAAGATATTTACAGCACGTCTGCCTGCATTGCACACTCCAACTCATTATAACTAAGCCATTATACTAGCAAACACTGAGTGAACCTAGTGGCATCCTAAACGTGGCTATTGGACTTCTGTATTGTCCCACTAGTGCACAGATATTTGCAGCACGTCTGCCTGCATTGCACACTCAAACTCATTATAACTAAGCCATTATACTAGCAAACACTGAGTGAACCTAGTGGCATCCTAAACGTGGCTATTGGACTTCTGTATAGTCCCAGTAGTGCACAGATATTTGCAGCACGTCTGGCTGCATTGCACACTCAAACTCATTATAAATAAGCCATTATACTAGCAATTTATGCTGCCAGTTTAAGGACCGTAGTTGCATTGTCAGGAATATTTATTCTTTACTAGAAGGTGGCACGATTCTCCGCATCGGGTATTCTAGAATTTACGTATCGTGTAGTTAATGTATGATTTTTGTTATATATATATATATATATAGATGTTGTTGTGTGTAGTTACCAAGTGTTTGTGTAGGGCGCTGTACATGTTCTGGGTGTGCCGGGGGGTGAGAGCGGTGTTGTTTGTGTGTTGCATGTGTTGCGTTGTTTGTGGAGCGCTGTGCGTCTGTAGCGTTGTGTGTGTGTGTGTTGCGCGGTTTGTGTGGGTGTTGTGTTTTGGGGGTAGGTATGTTTTGTGCAATGTGTGTGTTGTGCGGTATGTGCGTATATTTATGTATGCCGTGGTGTTTGTGTGTTGGGTGTTGTGTGTGTGTGCAGCGTTGTCTGTGTGTGTGGGTGTCTGTGTAGGGCGGTGTTTGAGGTTCCCAGTGTGTGTGGTGTGTTGTGTGTGTGTGTGTGTTGGGGGAGGTGTGCACCTCCCATCGTGCTCCATCCCCCATGCTGCGCACCCCCCATCGTGCTCCATCCGCCTTGCTGCGCACTCCCAAACGTGCTCCATCCGCCATGCTGCGCACTCCCAAACGTGCTCCATCCGCCATGCTGCGCACTCCCAAACGTGGTCCATCCGCCATGCTGCGCACTCCCAAACGTGCTCCATCCGCCATGCTGCGCACTCCCAAACGTGCTACATCCGCAATGCTGCGCACTCCCAAACATGCTCCATCCGCCATGCTGCGCATTCCCAAACATGGTCCATCCGCCATGCTGCGCACTCCCAAACGTGCTCCATCCCCCATGCTGCGCACCCCCCATCGTGCTCCATCCCCCATGCTGCACCATCATCAGCCTCTCTCCTCCCAGCATCAGCCTCTCTCCTCCCAGCATCAGCCTCTCTCCTCCCAGCATCAGCCTCTCTCCTCCCAGCATCAGCCTCTCTGTCCCCAGCATCAGCCTCTCTCCTCCCAGCCTCAGCCTCCCCCAGCATCAGCCTCTCTTCTCTCAGCCTCCCCCCTCCCAGCCTTCCTCCTCCCAGCCTCCCCGAGCATCAGCCTCTCTCCTCCCAGCCTCCCCCTCCCAGCCTCCCCCAGCATCAGCCTCTCTCCTCCCAGCCTCCCTCCTCCAAGCCTTCCCCAGGATCAGCCTCTCTCCTCCCAGCCTCCCTCTTCCCAGCCTTCCCCAGCATCAGCCTCCACCTCCCAGCCTCCCCCAGCATCAGCCTCCACCAGCATCAGCCTCCCCCAGCATCAGCCTCTCTCCTTCCAGCCTCCCCCAGCATCAGCCTCCCCCAGCATCAGCCTACACCCTCCCAGCCTCCCCCAACATCAGCCTCCCCCAGCATCAGCCTCTCTCCTTCCAGCCTCCCCCAGCATCAGCCTCCCCCAGCATCAGCCTTTCTCATCCCAGCCACCCCCAGCATCAGCCTCCCCCAGCATCAGCCTCTCTCCTCCCAGCCTCCCCCAGCATCAGCTTCCCCCAGCATCAGCCTACACCCTCCCAGCCTCCCCCCAACATCAGCCTCCCCCAGCATCAGCCTCCCCCAGCATCAGCCTCCCCCAGCATCAGCCTCTCTCATCCCAGCCACCCCCAGCATCAGCCTCCCCCAGCATCAGCCTCTCTCCTCCCAGCCTCCCCCAGCATCAGCCTCCCCCAGCATCAGCCTACACACTCCCAGCCTCCCCCACCATCAGCCTCACCCAGCATCAGCCTCCCCCTCCCAGCCTTCCCCAGGATCAGCCTCTCTCCTCCCAGTCTCCTCCAGCACGCCGTGCTCCTCTGCCGACACTCACAGATCCGATCGCATACACTCACACACACACACACCCACCCGATCGCATACACTCACACCCACCCGATCGCATACACTCACACCCACCCGATCGCATACACTCACACCCACCCGATCGCATACACTCACACCCACCCGATCGCATACACTCACACACACGATCGCATACACTCACACACACCCGATCGCATACACTCACACACAGCCGATCGCATACACACACACACACCCCCGATCGCATACACTCACACACACACACACACACTGACGATATTGCACATACGCGCTCACACTCACAACATCCGGAGATACCACATGCTTCTGGCCATGTGATCCTCCGGCAGGTCCTGGAAGCTCACAGCACAGTATCGCCGCCGAGAAGCAAGCGATATCTCCGGATGCTGTGAGTGTGTGGATGCGATCTGATGTGTGTGTGAGGTGTGTGTGAGAGTGAGTGTGTGTGTCTGTTGATATGTGTGTGCGTGTGGATTTTCCGCCGCTGCAGGACCTTGATGCGCTGGTAACTATGCTACCATGGTTACCAGCGCATCCCGTCCCCCACTTGCACGGGAGCCCACACCAGCATACGGCGGCAAACCCCAGCAATGCGAGGGTATGTGTCGGCTGGGTTGGCGGCGTATGCTGGTGTGGGCTCCCGGGGGTACAGTACTCACCTGGGAGTCATGTCTCCGTGTCAGTTGGGGGGATGCGTGCGGGGGGCGGGGCCAGAGCGAGCGTGCATTGGGTGAGGGGGGTGGGGCGTGGCCGAGTTGCCAATACGTGCAGGGTGCCGGGGCGAGAGGCCAATCCGTGTGGGGGGCGGAGCCTGTGCGAGCGGCCGGCCAATCCGTGTGGGGGGGAGCCAGGGCGAGCGACCAATCCGTGCGGGGGGGCGGGGCCAAGGCGAGGCCAGCGGCCAATCCGCTTTGTGTCACCGTAAGGACACAATTTTGGAGCAAGACAGACAGACAGACAGACAGACAGAATAAGGCAATTATATATAGATTATTCTGCTGTTAATAAAGCTAGACCACCGCTGCAATCTACACCACCTCTCAATTTTTACTACCACATTTTCAGTACACAATCTTGTCGCAATCAACATGAGTGGCAAAATGACAGATGCTGGTGGAAAAAGGAAGAGGCGTGGTGGAAAAGGAAAAAAAGGGTTTGTCAGTGGGGAAGGTGGCAAAGCTCCATTATCATCTGCTGAAGATAGACCATCTACCAGCAAAAGTAAGATGTCTACTACTTACCATGGACAATCCGATGTGCTCCCTTTTTTACGGACATGAACAACAGGAACAAAGGCAGATTATGGCCAAAAAAGGAAATTGCTTGAATGGATCTCAAGTGGTACAACAAGTGCCCTCTCAGCCACTTCAAGTACCGCATCCAAAAAACACCAGTCCTCTGAGTTGTCATCCCAATCAAACTTGCTTTCTCCTAGCTCTGAAGTCTCCATCAGCCCTACACAGTATGGTGGAACTGAGATGGCTGAGTCTGCAGAGCTGTTCAGTCACACTATAGTCTGGGAATAAGAGGTCTGCTCCCAAGCTACAGTGAGTACAGACCAGGAAATGGTCTGCAGTGATGCCCAGAACCTTTGTGACTCTAATTCAGGCCGTGAGGACCAAGTTTCTGAGCGTAATGTTGACCCTTTGTCACAAACTGTAACACCTGTGGTTATAGACAATGAGGAACATACTGATGACGATGAGACGCAGATACCAGATTGGGATGACAACTTAAATATTCGGTCAGGGCAAGAAGAGGCTCGGTCTGAAGGGGAGGGGAGTGCAAACACAACAATTGATGATGAAGTTCTAGATCCCACCTACTGTCAACCCCCAGTCAGGCACTCGAGGAGGTCAACAGAGGCAGTGGAGGAGGATGCAACTGACGACGAAGTTACCTTGCGCCTTCCTGGACAGAGTCGGAGCACTGGTAGCACGTCTACAACTGCATCATCAGCCACCACTCTGCCTCTGAGCACTAGTCGGGGGGGCTCAGCAGGTCACATGCCCTCTAAGCCTTGCCTAGCCTGGTCCTTTTTTGACATAGAAAAAGTTCGCCCAAATTATGTGATGTGTAAAATTTGTCGTGATTCTGTTAGTAGAGGGCAAAACCTCAGCAGTTTGACAACTTCTTCCATGAATCGTCACATGAATAAATATCATAGGTCCCGGTGGGAAGCTCACCGTGCTGCAATGCGGCCTAGCGGAGCGAACCATCCACGGCCTGCCCCTTCCAGTGCATCCGCGCGCTCTTCATCTTCTAGGACTGTGGGGACAGCTGTCACACCTGGTTTTCCACGCACAACTTCCACCACTGTAACCGCAACAGGCAGTTTGCTTGGTAGGTCGTCAGTTGGTTTGGAAGGGGAAACAAGTGAGTGTGTACAGCTCTCTCAGACATTGATAGCACCAAAGTTGGATGAAGGCAACATCATGTCTCCGCCTGCACTTTCCTCACAAACCTGCATTTTTACAGGGACACCCTACTCAACACCGTCTACACACAGCAGCCAGATCTCTGTCCCTCAGATGTGGTCAAATAAAAGGCCATTTCCTGCGACCCATGACAAAGCTAAGAGGTTGACTCTATCCCTCTGTAAGCTCTTGGCTACCGAAATGCTGCCTTTCCGCCTAGTGGACACACAGGATTTTAGAGACCTTATGTCTGTCGCTGTGCCCCAGTACCAGATGCCTAGTCGCCACTACTTCTCTAAGAAAGGTGTGCCCGCGCTACACCAGCATGTCACACACAACATCACCGCTTCCTTGAGAAACTCTGTGTGTGAACGGGTGCATTTCACCACCGATACTTGGACCAGTAAGCATGGACAGGGACGTTACATGTCGCTGACTGGGCACTGGGTAACTATGGTGATAGATGGTGAAGGGCCTGCTGCACAAGTCTTGCCGTCCCCACGACTTGTGTGTCAATCCTCTGTCTGTCCAAGTTCCGCCACTGCTTCTGCCTCCTCCACCTCATCTGGGTCCTCCACCTCCGCCCCAAGCCTGCCTGGTCAGGCCACCAGCGTTCTCACTGCGCAGAAGGAATCACGCACGCCTCATTACTATGCTGGCAGCAGAGCGCAACAGCATCAGGCGGTCTTTAGCTTGACATGTCTTGGGAATAGGAGTCACACAGCTGAGGAGTTGTGGTCAGCTCTGCGGTCCGAGTTTAATAAATGGTTGTCTCCACTCAACCTGCAGCCTGGTAAGGCCATGTGCGACAATGCTGCAAACCTGGGTGCGGCCCTTCGCCTGGGCAAGGTGACACACGTGCCTTGTATGGCTCACGTGTTGAACCTTGTTGTCCAGCAATTCTTAACACACTATCCCGGCCTAGATGGCCTTCTGACCAGGGCACGAAAACTGTCTGCTCACTTCCGCCGTTCAACCGCCGCAGCTGAGCGACTTGCATTGCTCCAGAAGTCATTCGGCCTGCCGGTTCATCGCCTGAAATGCGATGTGGCGACACGCTGGAATTCGACTCTCCACATGTTACAGCGACTGTGGCAGCACCGCCGAGCCCTGGTGCAATACGTCATGACGTATAGCCTGGGCCAACGAGATGCAGAGGTGGGGCAGATCATTCTGATGGAGTGGTCTCAGATCAAGGACCTATGCACCCTTCTGCACAGTTTCGATATGGCGACGAATATGTTTAGCGCTGACAATGCCATTATCAGCATGACAATTCCAGTCATTTACTTGCTGGAGCACACGCTAAACACTATTCGGAGTCAGGGGGTGGGACAACAGGAAGGGGAGGAACTACAGGAGGATTCATATGCGCAAGGGACAACAACATCACCAAGGTCCAGACGTTCATCATCACCAACGCAGCAGGCATGGGACCATGGGGGACAGGAATCAACAAGGGCACATAGTAGCAGGCGAAATGTTGAGGAAGGTGCAGGAGAACATGAAGAAATGGAGGACGAACTGTCCATGGGCATGGAAGACTCAGCAGATGAGGGAGACCTTGGTCAAATTTCAGTTGACAGAGGTTGGGGGGAAATGTCAGAGGAAGAAAGAGTGGGTAGCACCTTTATGCCACAAACACAGCGTGGACTTGGTCCGCATGGCTGCGCAAGACACATGAGTGCCTTCTTGTTGCACTACCTCCAACATGACCCTCGTATTGTCAAAATTAAAAGTGATGATGACTACTGGATTGCCACACTATTAGATCCCCGGTACAAGTCCAAATTTTGTGACATAATTCCAGCCATAGAAAGGGACGCACGTATGCAGGAGTATCAGCAGAAGCTGTTACTCGATCTTAGCTCGGCTTTTCCACCAAACAACTGTGCAGGTGCAGGGAGTGATTCTCCCAGTTGTAACTTGACAAACATGGGACGGTCTCGTCATCTTCAACAGTCTACCCGTACCAGTAGGACTGTATCTGGTGCTGGTAACAGTAATTTTATGGAATCTTTTCATAATTTTTTTAGACCGTCCTTTGCAAGGCCACCAGAGACAACAAGTCTGACACATAGTCAACGGCTGGAGAGGATGATACAGGAGTATCTCCAAATGAACATCGATGCCATGACTTTGCAAATGGAGCCTTGCTCATTTTGGGCTTCAAATCTCGAAAAATGGCCAGAGCTCTCCAGTTACGCCTTGGAGATTTTGTCGTGTCCAGCTGCCAGCGTTGTCTCTGAACGTGTCTTCAGTGCTGCTGGGTGTGTGCTGACAGATAAGCGCACGCGTCTGTCCAGTGACAATGTGGACAGACTAACGTTCATCAAAATGAACAAGTCATGGATCCACCAGGAATTTACTACCCCTGTGTCATCCTGGGGAGAGTAAATGCTTGTGGATTTGGAATGTGCTTGATGCAAATTTAGCTGTGAAGTGTACAACTAGGGCACAAGTGCTGCCACTGAATGGGTGGGTGTGTGTGGGGCACAATTTTTGGAAAAAAGGGAGACTCCGCTTGGAGTAACCCTTGCTTACATTGTTTTTAAAAGAAGCCAAGATGAACAGAGCTGGGATCAGGAAAGACTTTGCTACCTACCCCGGTGTCATCCTGGAGACTGTTAAGAATAGCGTATTTTTGAATGTGCTTGATGCAAATCTAGCTGTGAAGTGTACAACTAGGGCACAAGTGCTGCCACTGAATTGGTGGGTGTGTGTGGGGCACAATTTTTGGAAAAAAAGGGAGACTCCGCTTGGAGTAACCTTTGCTTGCTGTGTTTTTTAAAAATGATCCAAGATGAACAGAGCTGGGATAAGGAAAGACTTTGCTACCTACCCCGGTGTCATCCTGGGGACGGTTAAGTATGGCGTATTTTTGAATGTGCTTGATGCAAATCTAGCTGTGAAGTGTACAACTGGGGCACAAGTGCTGCCACTGAAGGGGTGTCTGTGTGGCCCAATTTTTGGAAAAAAGGGAGACTCCGCTTGGAGTCACCTTGTGGTGTTTTACATGATTTTAGAAGGGCATGCCATGCCTATATCTGTGTCTCATCCTCTTTTTCCTTGTCCAGCTCTTTTGTTTTCGCATGAGTATATGTCCTTGTCACTTTCCCATGTGTTTGTGTTGTGTTGTGAGTTGTTTATCACCTTTTGGACACCTTTGAGGGTGTTTTCTAGGTGTTTTTATGTGTTTGTGATTGCCTGCCATTGTTTCCTATGCAGTTCGAGTTCGGTTCGTCGAACGTTCGACGAACCGAACTCGAACGGGAGCTCCGTTCGGCGAACCGACCTCGAGCCGAACCGCGACCGGTTCGCTCATCTCTACTGGCTAGTTCCTTTAAAAAAAATATTTTCCTGCTACAGAGCCTCAAAGAAGCATGACACTAAAGGGGGCTTTAAACGCTACAATATCGTTAATGTTTTATCGTCGGGGTCACGTTGTTAGTGACGCACATCCGGCGTCATTAACGATATCGCAGTGTGTGACACTTACCAGCGACCTTAAGCGACCACAAAAATGGTGAAAATCGTTCACCATGGAGAGGTCGTCCCAAAGTCAAAAATCGGTAAGGGTTGTTTATCCAGGTGGTTCATCGCTCCTGCGGCAGCACACATCGCTATGTGTGACACCGCAGGAATGAGGAACGTCCCTTACCTGCCACCGGCCGCAATGAGGAAGGAAGAGGTGGGCGGGATGTTTACATCATGCTCAGCTCCGCTCCTCCACTTTGATTGGCCGGCCGCTTAGTGACGTTGCGGTGACGTCGCTGTGATGCCGAACGTCCCTTCCCCTTGAAGGAGGGATTGTTTGGCGGTCACAGCAACGCCGCCGACCAGGTAAGTGCGTGTGACGCTGCCGTAGCGATAATGTTCGCTGCGGCAGCGATCACAAACAATCGCATGCGCGACGGGGGCAGGTACTTACACGCTCGATATCGCTACAAATTGCTAGCGATATCGCTACCTTGTAAAGCCCCCTTTACTGTTTTGTACAGATCACTTTTCTGTGCTCATCTCAGTATTCTCATAGACAGGATTACTATGAACATTATCACTTACGTTCACAATTGGAGGTAACAGCTCCTCTCCTCTTTCTCACTTCACACTGATCTCTGTACAAATGCCAAGGAAACTCTCCTATAGAAGTCAATGGCCATAGCCTCGCAGCTGCCATATATTTACAGTAAATGTTGTTAAAGGGGTGGTTCACTACTCAGCATTAGTGGCAACATTGCTGTAAGGCTATGTGCGCACTTTGCGTCGTCCTAGTTGCAGTTCTAAACGCATCCTTTGGCAGAAATTGTTTTTGCCAAAGTTGCTTTTGTCCACTAAATCGTGGTAAATACGCAAGCGTTTTTAACGCGTTTTAACCGCATTTTTAGCGCTTTTTACATGCTTTTCCATTGCGTTTAGATAGATGCGTTTTGAACATAAGGACACTGCTAAATAAAGTTTAAACAGTCAAACATAATGAAAAAAGGGAAAAAAAAGAAACACATATATAATCATTGAGATAATAACGAAAAAAGTTATATTTCATATAATTATAGCGGTTTTATACTATTTATCGCTAAAATAGCAATAAATTAATATTTTTCTTTAATTTAATTGTCGGACTATATGTGTGTGTAAAGGGACATATCCTTCCATTATTTTGATGTCAGAAACACATGCATTTATGTAGTCCAAAACGCATATTTCCTCCACCTAAAAAGCAGGTAAAACGCTGGAATTTTGATGTTGCTTGCTTTTTGCTACTTCTCATTGACTTCAATGTTAGCAAAACGCAGCCCAAATGGCAAAAACAATTGACATGCTGCATCTTTGAACGCATGTTTTTTGCCACAAATTATGCAAATTAAACGCAGCGTTTTGAAGCGCAAAGTGCGGACAGGAAATCGTCATTTGCCATAGACTATTATTGAAAATCAAAACGCATGCCTGTTGGCATGAAAAAGCTGCAGTTCAAAACGCTGCGAAAAAGCAGTTGAAAACGCAAAGTGCGCACATAGCCTAAAACTCTTATGGAATGCTTTTGTCAAATACCTTGTGTAGCACATTTTGCCTCTGACTGGCGCTATTACGGTCCGCTAATCCCCATCACGTGACTCCCGGGATCCATGACCTTTGAGATTCAGTGATGTCACATCAGCTTCTAGTTGACTCGACTTCACCAAGACCGGCCCCAGTCTTCCTGAGTGACTGGGCTGTGGGCGGAGTTTTACCACTCGTCACAGCCCAGCATCTCACGCACTAACTCCTTCGCTGCAGAGCGATGCTGGGCTGTGACGAGCGGTGAAACTCCGCCCACAGCTTAGTCACTCACAGAGACTGGGGCCCACCTTGGGGAAGTCAGGTCAACTGGAAGTTGATGTGACATCACCGGATCTCAGAGTTCATGGAGTCCGGGGGTGACATGATGGGGATGAGTGGACCGCAATAGCGCCACTCAGAGGCACAATGTATGACACAAGGTATTTGACAAAAGCCTTCCCTTTTACATTGCACTTCATCAACACCTATCATCCCTTCTCGCCCTTACTTAAAAATATCATTTTACGGCACTGGCCCTTGTTGGGTCTCTCATATCCCCAAATCAAGGAATTCCAGAATCCACCACTAGTTAGCTATAAAAAATCACCTAATCTAAGGAATAAACTTATTCGGGCAGATATAGGTCCCTCCACTACTACCCCCAGACAGTGGTTTATAAATAATCCCCAATTTGGTACATTCCCAAGCTTGAACTGTGCCCAATGTTCCAATATCAACAGAGGTAACACGTTCACACACTCTAGGACTGGGAAAATCTTTCAGATCAAGGGCTTTTTCACCTGTGACAGTACTTTTGTCATCTACTACATCAAATGTCCGTGCGGTCTCGGATATGTTGGGGAGACTACCCAGCATGTCCGAGACCGCATCAACAAGCATAAATCCGACATACGGTGCGGACGCACACTATTACCCATTCCACATCATTTCCTGACAGCAGGACATAACGTGTCCCAATTAAGATTCCAGGTCATTGACCAGGTTAATATCAATCGGCGAGGAGGCGATAGGGTTAAACGCCTCCTCGAGGTCGAGGCTAGATGGATATACACGTTGGGCACCATGGAACCCCATGGTCTCAACCGAAAACACGAGACAGGTTATTGATGGATTCCACTTGGTTTCAATTTTCTGGTCATCTGATGTTACACGCAGGCCTATGGTATTTCATGGCTACTGTATAGCATATGGCAACCTATAATCTTTATGTCTAATGATATATGTCACTATATAACTGGATGATTGTCATGCATGTCTCTATTTGATGGTATTTTCATTACAGGTCTCATGTGAATCACATTAATGATTTTTAATCTGTAACATGATATACATGTAGTATATTCCTTTAATCGGTTTATTCCTCTAATTCCTTTTTTTTCCTCTTACAGAACTAGCCATCTTGTGCATGAACACCAACTGCTATCACCCACCAGTGACACATTGAACTTATAGCCTGGCAGCGATTCTTACAGCACCGGACTCACTGTATAATATATGGCCCCTATAGGCTTCCATATCACCAGAGCTGTAATTCCCAAGCGTGATTTGCGTTTCACATTGATTTCCCGCACTTCCGCGTTCCAACCACCGGATATGATGCACTCCTCATGTGATTCTACAGCCCATGGATACTTGTTACTAGTGCGCATGCGCGGCGTGCGTTCCACGCCGGCCCACCTTACTTCCGCGTTCCACAGACCGGATATGACACTCCTGTCCCTGGACTCCATTTAAACCGGCTCACACAGTACTAGCCTGCACAGGATGCGCAGCACGCACAGCCACCACCGCACACGGAGGGTAAATGACTCACCCAACAGCTTGGTATCCTTCCTTTATCTAGAAATATCCCTTCTCTCCTTTACAACGCTCCTCTCATATTTTCAATACGTTCTTTCTCTGTTATCAGACAGCCCCACCAGAGTTACTCCTAGTTCCTTGACACATTAACCCTAACAGGGTTTGATCCAGCCTCCTACAGCAAATGGTAATATATTCTATTCCATTTATCCTATCGATTTTCTCAACTTATTATAGCAGCCTATTGTAGCCTCTTATGTTGTTTACCTCTGCAGAGAAGTTACTGCTAATCAACAAAAGCCATTTATCTAACCTAGTGTCCCTGTATACTGGAAGCTCCCTTATTGGTAATATACCACCTCCATTATATTACGCAATATGATCTCTTATCCACATGATATACTGTTGACTCGCCCACCCCAGGGCTATGGGACACCCGGTACCGGGCCGGACTAGTCCGGCGGTCGTCAGTGGTGGCGGGGCCCGACTCCGTGGCCCTGGTGAGTGTCAATTAAATATGGCTGCAGTGTTGGGGGTAAATAAAGTTTCTGTTCATGACGCCACCTGTGGTATGCGGCTATTAAGCCGCCGCTGCTGTATGAGGCCTCCGGGGTGATGGAATGGCAGCAATGATGGTACTGCTCCCCACAGGTGGAGCGGTACCCCAGGGCACAGCCGGTGCTCGTGGGAGTCTATGGTGTGGTGAAAGTCTATGCAGGCGACAATAACTGAGACAACACCAGAGGGTGCAATTCCAAGGTCTTTACTCACACTTCCTGGGCTTAAGCACACTGGTGCCTCTGGACTGCTGAGACCCACTGTCAGGGACCTCCGCCGATCCTGGGTAATTCCTGGAATGAAAGCCGGTACCCTTCTCTCAGGTGTCTCTGTCTGCAGCTGTCTCCTTAAACCTTGCCTTTGTAGGATGAACCTGGCTCGGCCTCCACAACAGCCTCCGGGCTGGGAGCTTGCCTGACGGTTATTTGCCCCTTTTCCAGAGGTTCTGCTGTGGGCTGTGGCCCTGGGAGTTTGCAACTTTCCCTGGGCCTCGGTTTTTACTGTTGGAGATTATTTTTCACTACTCCGGTTTCTAGGGACCGTCCCCTGTTGCAGCTTGATCCCTCCACCGATGTTCCTGTGGAACAGGCCACCAGCTCAAAAGCTCTCTGTGGCCCTGGAATCCCTTCTCTTCCTCTGCTTGGTGTCAACTGGACCCTCTGAGTCCCAGGTTCTTCACCAGGAAGTGTCACTTTCTTCTCTTAGCTCCTGTCTGACTAGAGCTTTCTTTCTGCTTATCCTTCTCGTCTGCCTCCCGCAGACCTCCTCTTCCTTCTCCCCTCTCTCTCTATCTCACTAAACTTGACCTTCCTTTCCCTGTCTGCTCTCTGGTGGCTCCTCCCACCTCCCCAGTTGCTAAGCTGTACCCTATAGAAGCAGGGATGGGTCTTACGGCCCCTCCCAGCATGCAGCATGGGAGGGTTGCTGCCACTATCCCTGGTCCCAGTGTGTACCTAACAATGGGTGTAGTGTAAATTTGCCTGGGGACCGGCGTTCACTCCTTTCCTTACCCAGAATGGTACATCACACCGCTGGATGGGGTGCAATGTTCCTGTGGTGACGGAAGCCTCAGAGGCGCCACACTCCCCCACAGCGAATACCAGCACGTCCTCGGGCTGAAAAAACAACAGAAAAATGTGGAAGGAATTGCAAAATTTTTGTTATGCATAACTTAAAACAATAAAACTTTTCTTCCCTTTATGGGAGGCACAAATACTTTTAACGTTTCAAACTTTCTTATAAAGAAACTCTAAGTGTGCACTTCCAGTCCATTGCACGGTTTGGCACTTCCACCATAATTCTGGTAGGGGGCACAACAGGTGGAACTATTTACATAGGGATCTTCTGACCACACAGTCCAGTGGCCCAAAACGTCTTTTAACTTTCTTAACTTTGGGGGGGGTTGCAAATAAAACGAACCAGCCACTAAGTCCAGTGGCCTGGTAACATAAAAACAAGGGGGGGTGACATCTTCAAAAAGTACACGGGGCAGTATGGCAGGAAAGGGTGTCATCTTCAAAAAGAACATGAGGGCAAAACAAAAGGAACATCTTCACAAAGAGATGAGGGGCAGACAGGGGCTATATACAGTTCTGCTACATCTTCATTCCTTTACTCTTCAGTGCTGGGGTCCTTGGGGTCCCGCTTTGGCAGGGCCCTAGGCAGCATATAGGCCATGGAGATCCTGGTCTGCATCTCCTGAGTGGCTGTAGCAGGCCTGCTGCAAAGCTCTGCGGCCTGGGCCTGCTCTGAGGTAGTGCTGCTGGCGGGGGTGGTACTGCACACTGGCATAGTGCGGCGCCTCTCCCGTTCTTCTGGGGCTGCCTCCTCCCGCAAGATGTGGACACTCAGGGTGTACCAGCCACGGCTCCCCATCAGCCTGGTGTATTCCACCATGTCGCCAGGCTTAGCATCGCGCCCTGGGTGGCCTCTGGACAGATGCTCCTCAATGTCGCGGCGGGCCACAAACACATCTTTGCCCAGACCGGGCTCTCGGATAAAGCCCCAGCCGCCTTCCTGCCTGAAGTCGATAACCTGGCCCCTTCTCACCGGACCCTGGGATCCTTTTCGGGCCTTCCGGATCTGTGCTTTGGAGGCCAGGTTGGACGCCTCCACGGCCCTCCGCTTCTCCTCCCGGAGCTCCCGCTCTTGCTGGAACAGCTCCACTTGGCGGGCGAGGCTATCCCTTTTGCTAGCGGGGTTTCGGCAAGGCACAGGGGCCGGGCCAGTCCCAGATCACGGACCGGAGTGGCATCCCAGTTCACCCCGGGTGAGCTCGCATCCATCAGGGTGGTAGGAGGGCTTGTCAAGGGGCCCACCAGCTCATCGGGGCCCGCTGGGGCCTGGGAGCTCTCTGCGCTGCTGGGGGCTGCCGGGCGTGCTGTGGCTGGGGTGCGGTCGGCGGACGCCTCCTGCAAGCCTGCAGGAGGGCAGGGCAGGAACACTTCGCCATACCAGGGGCTCGGGCAGGCAGGGGCAACATGCAGCTTACCCAGGTCCAGTACCGCGGCCTGTTCTCGTTGGCCCACGACTTCTGCTGCCACCTGGTTCTGCTCGGCACTCGCTTTCTGCTCTGCGCTCTCCACCCGCCGTCCCACTTCAGCCTGCAGGGCACTCAGCCTCCGGGTGAGGAGCTCAACTTCCTCTCTCAGGAACTCCAGTCCAGGCTCCAGCCTCTGGGTCGCCGGGGTGTCTGGCTGCAGCTTCTCCGCCATGCTGCTTGCCTGGGGACCGTCTTCTACCACTCTGCTCGGGTGCTCAACCATGCCACTCGGCTGCACCCTTTCCCTTCTCGGAGGCGGGGCCGGAGGCTGCACCAGCATCTGGCGCCAGACTGGTGCCCAGCCCATCACAGACGGCACCGCTCCGCTTGCAATCAGGTACATTTTCCTTATCTGCTGGTCTGGCATTTAGACTCGGGTTGCCAGCCAGCCAGCTTTTCTAGGCACCATATCTTCTTCCTCCGCTCTCCATAGCGGGCACTGCTTCGCGCTCTCTTCTTAGACAAGGGGGCGGGGCTTCTTTTTGCGCTCTTTCTGCATGTACGCCCCCCTTCTTCCCGCGCTCAGTGGCTTCAATGTCGGCAGTTTCTCACTATAACACAGTCTTTTAAGCACAATTCTTCAGGCGCACAGTACCCGGTGGGACCGGGCACGAAATCCTGTTCATGATGCCAATATTGATTCGCCCACCCCAGGGCTATGGGACACCCGGTGCCGGGCCGGACTAGTCTGGGGGTCGTCAGTGGTGGCGGGGCCCGACTCCGTGGCCCTGGTGGGTGTCAATTAAATATGGCTGCAGTGTTGGGGGTGAATAAAGTTTGTGTTCGTGACGCCACCTGTGGTATGCGGCTATTAAGCCACCGCTGCTGTATGAGGCCTCCGGGGTGATGGAATGGCAGCAATGATGGTACTGCTCCCCACAGGTGGAGCGGTACCCCGGGGCACAGTCGGTGCTCGTGGGAGTCTATGGTGTGGTGAAAGTCTATGCAGGCGACAATAAGGAATAACGTTTGGAACTCCATTCTATGTCTGAACTGGGTGCAAAAAACCTAAAAAACATCACTATGGGGAGATAAGGTATGCACACCAGTGACTATGGAAGGGGAATACATGTAATAGCAGAAACTGCTGTGTGAATACTGACATGAAAAATTCAATAGCCATATGTAAGAATGAAATGTGAAAAATGGAACCTGCATTACTGCCATGAATATATGAATAAAGAGAAATTTAGCTACTGAATTGATCAATGCAATAGAGCCCCAACACTACGCCAAAGTATTTCTCTACGTTGGGGTCCCTAGCTTGTCCCTAGCTTTTCGTTTGTGAACCCTCCCCATACACACCTATTGCCAATCCACATCGTATATATAGCCTGGGTCTCAGCTTCCCATACACGGTAAGTTTTTTAACTGCATGAGAGGACACACACAAGCTAGGGACCCCAACGTAGAGAAATACTTTGGCGTAGTGTTGGGGGTCTATTGCATTGATCAATTCAGTAGCTAAATTTCTCTTTATTCATATATTCATGGCAGTAATGCAGGTTCCATTTTTCACATTTCATTCTTACATATGGCTATTGAATTTTTCATGTCAGTATTCACACAGCAGTTTCTGCTATTACATGTATTCCCCTTCCATAGTCACTGGTGTGCATACCTTATCTCCCCATATGCAGGCGACAATAACTGAGACAACACCAGAGGGTGCAATTCCAAGGTCTTTACTCACACTTCCTGGGCTTAAGCACACTGGTGCCTCTGGACTGCTGAGACCCACTGTCAGGGACCTCCGCCGATCCTGGGTAATTCCTGGAATGAAAGCCGGTACCCTTCTCTCAGGTGTCTCTGTCTGCAGCTGTCTCCTTAAACCTTGCCTTTGTAGGATGAACCTGGCTCGGCCTCCACAACAGCCTCCGGGCTGGGAGCTCGCCTGACGGTTATTTGCCCCTTTTCCAGAGGTTCTGCTGTGGGCTGTGGCCCTGGGAGTTTGCAACTTTCCCTGGGCCTCGGTTTTTACTGTTGGAGATGATTTTTCACTCCTCCGGTTTCTAGGGACCGTCCCCTGTTGCAGCTTGATCCCTCCACCGATGTTCCTGTGGAACAGGCCACCAGCTCAAAAGCTCTCTGTGGCCCTGGAATCCCTTCTCTTCCTCTGCTTGGTGTCACCTGGACCCTCTGAGTCCCAGGTTCTTCACCAGGAAGCGTCACTTTCTTCTCTTAGCTCCTGTCTGACTAGAGCTTTCTTTCTGCTTATCCTTCTCGTCTGCCTCCCGCAGACCTCCTCCTCCTTCTCCCCTCTCTCTCTATCTCACTAAACTTGACCTTCCTTTCCCTGTCTGCTCTCTGGTGGCTCCTCCCACCTCCCCAGTTTCTAAGCTGTACCCTATAGGAGCAGGGATGGGTCTTATGGCCCCTCCCAGCATGCAGCATGGGAGGGTTGCTGCCACTATCCCTGGTCCCAGTGTGTACCTAACAATGGGTGTAGTGTAAATTTGCCTGGGGACCGGCGTTCACTCCTTTCCTTACCCAGAATGGTACATCACACCGCTGGATGGGGTGCAATGTTCCTGTGGCGACGGAAGCCTCAGGGGCACCACAATACCATGCCTATCCATTGTTGTTCACAGGCATATATTGCTACTGGCAATAGCAGTATACTTTATGTGACGGTTTTACTGATCATCTAACCTGAGGTTCACGGATCCGGATCCATAACAACAAATAGGCCTCTAGCCTCAACACATTCACAAAGGTATTGGTTATACTTGTCTCTGACGTACATATCCTTGCTTCAATATCTACTTTATAGCTTGACATAGACACAGTTTTCAACAGAGGTTTATTGGTCCATTGAACTAACTACAGCATCTTTTACTATCTATACTTACAGATATTTGATTACCATCAGTATAAGTACTTTACTTTAACCAGTATCCTTTGGGACTAGTAGCTCCTCTATCGGTAATATACCACCCCCATTATATCCCGCCATGTTACATTTCTCTATATGACATACTATGTCCGTTCACTGTTGTTCACAGATATATTCGTGTCTACTGGCAACAGCAGTACATATATTGCTGATAGTGTATTGACTACCCAAACTGAAATAAACGGATCCTGAGCCATAATAACTAATAGGCCTCTAGCCTCATCACATTCACACAGGTATTGCCTATACTTACCTCATATTCACATACCCCACTTGGATATCCACTTTTTGCCTGACATATATACTCCTTTTCTATCTAGGACATTTTAGTCCATCTAGCCCACAAGGTCTTCCCAAGGGGCTTTCCTAAGATTTCTACCACTCCACAGGTATGCTCTCATATATACACTATACCCTATTATTCCTTGCTATATAGGCTACTTGATTTATTTCTTCCTTTTTACCATAGGACTAGATTCCATGCTGGAGCTTGTATATTGAGAACGATTGGCTACTCATTATTTCCCCCTTTCACGGATCTTTGCTCGACATGGGTGAGCCACTTGTCCTCCTCTTAGCATACTACACCAATATTATGGGCCCTCTCCCTGGTACTCTTTGTGTTACCAGGCTACTACAAAAGTATTCAATCTCGATTATACAACATATTATATGTCATTTTTGTTGTGATTTTGCCTTCTATGTTGTATCTCCTTAAATGTGTACTATTTCACTTGGATTGTCACTATTGTGTATAATATTTATACCTGCTGATATCTGTTTTTCTGTTTTATTCACATATAAAAATATTCCAGTCAGATTGTCCGACCTGATGAAGGCCTAGGGCCGAAACGTCCTGGCGGATTTTCTAATCATGTACAGCACTATATTATTTTTCAAATAAAGAAAAACAGATTAAGAATACTTGAATCAGTGTATTGCCTTTTTGGGAAACAGTATAGTGTACCGGAACTCTCTTCCTCTTAGTCACTCACAGAGACTGGGGCCCACCTTGGGGAAGTCAGGTCAACTGGAAGTTGATGTGACATCACCGGATCTCAGAGTTCATGGAGTCCGGGGGTGACATGATGGGGATGAGTGGACCGCAATAGCGCCACTGAGAGGCACAATGTATGACACAAGGTATTTGACAAAAGCCTTCCCTTTTACAGCGATGTGGCCACTAATGCTGAGTAGTGAACGGCCCCTTTAACTGGAGTCTAGACAAAATGATTGACCCATAATCGTCTACAGAAAACAGCGAACAAAATAATCCTTTCCCAGAAAATATTTTGTTTTCTTCATGCTAGCTTATAGGGGAGGGTGTGGTTTCAAGATGTTAACCCACCACACCCTTCTATGACACCATAAGGCATAATGGAGGATATTAACATTGATCGCTATTATGAGATAACTTTTTAATCCAAAAGTTTTTTTAAAAAGATAAGTTAAATCTTTGGATGCTACTGAAACTCACTATACACTCCTACTTAGGGTTCTTTTCCACTTGTGTGCTGCTTCAGCGAGAGCATCGGAAGCGATATGCTAATGACCCTCTGCTGCGGTGTCAGCCGAGGATCATGCGACTGTTACGCGATCTTGAGATCGCATCACATCACATCACAGCTACGGAGAAGATGGAGGGAGCACTTTCTCCCATCTCCTCCATTGTCTGTCTCTGCATGCACCGCACTACAGTCGCATAACATGCGAGTGCAGTGCGATTTTACACACACGTGAGCCGAGACTTGGTGCAAATCACAGCACGCTGCGATTGCACCGAGAGCCCGATTTGTGTGGAGAAAAAACAGGACAGAGGAAGCCATTAATACTGGTGCGAGTGCAATCAGATTTTTTATCGGATCGCACTCGCACCAGGAAATTGTGAATGGAAAAGAGCCCTTACTCTGTAGTACAAGTAGGTGATGATTTTTTAGGAATAGGTTCCTAGCTATTAATAGGGTATTAAAGCCAAAAGAAAACCAGCTCACCTGCAAGACATGCACGGATCAGAAAAAAACAACAGGGAACAAACAAAAAGGGAAAGGATCCAGCACTGAAAATTAACTAATTTAATGCATATTAAAAATACAAACTGTGAACATGGAGGAGACAGACAAAAACCACACCTGGATCTGGTTGAACCAGATCCAGGTGTGTTTTTTGTCTCTCTCCTCGATGTTCACAGTTTGTATTTTTAATATGCATTAAATTAGTTAATTTTCAGTGCTGGATCTTTTCCCTTTTTGTTTATAAAGAGGCTATTAGTAACAGTTAGTTCCATACACCCAAACTCCGATGCCTGAGGGGGCTGGAAAGTCAAATTACAGGACAAATGTAATATACAGTACACAGCTCGGTGGAAATTTATGAGACTGATAGACCAACTTCTAAGCTTTGATGGCCGTGTGTGGGAGGGAGGGGTGACAGCGCACATCCCCAGAGAAGACTCTGAAGAAACGCCAAGTTGAACTGCATGCAGAGATTTCACATACTGCGCTCCAGAAAAACAAGTTAATATCTCTGCAATGGAACAATGCAGCACAAAGCGTAAAACAGCAACAGGATCATCGGGGCTCAAGGATTTGTTCACAGTATTAAACTTCATTTTTTTGAGAAAATGACAGTTTCTGACAGAATTTTATGAGAACAAAAATCACATTACCTGAGGAAGGAGATCCATTTCCGAAATACGTAGACCAATAAAATCACTTTTTTACACAAGATCAGACTGGATTCTACCTTTGTGGGAACGAGGTGTTGTTTAAGCCTTTCTCTGATTTGTTTTGACTGCACATAGGTTACTGCAGCAGCCACTACATGTTCTAAGGCTATGTGTCCAAGGTAGAATGTTGCTGCGGATTTTTCTGCATGAAAATCCGCGGCTTTCCCGCAAAATCAGCACCTTTTCAAAGGTGCGGATTTGCCGCGGATATACCGCAGATTTACCGAGGAATTGCCGCGGATTTTGGTGCGGATTTTTTTTTTTTTTACCAATTCTGAAGCCAAAATCCAAATCAAAATCCGCAACAATAATTGACATGTTGCAGATTTTTCCGGATCAAAATCCGCACCAAATCCACCGCGGAAAAATCCGCAGCATGGGCACAGCATTTCCAAAATGCCATAGAAATGGCTGGGAAGTGCCGCTGCTGCAGATTTTCGGAAAATCCGCGGCTTTTCCGCAAGAAATCCGCGGCAAAATCCGCGCATTTTCCGCAGCGTGGGCACATAGCCTTACAGAAGTTGTGACTTTCACAACCCCCACAGGTGAGCCTTCATGATCTGTCCTCACCCCATTATTCTGTTTGGATAAGACCCTATCTGAGCTTTTGTCTCCAACCTTTTGTTTTTACAGAATGTAACACAGACATATACTACTCACAAAACATTAGGGATATTTGGCTTTCGGGTGAAATTGCTGGATGATCCTAAAATGCCCTCTAATCTTTTCAGGTGAACTTAATGTGACTTTCTCTAATCTTTTGTGTGCACATGTCCAACTGTTCAATGTTTTAGTACTTTTTGCGCAACTTGCTGTTCTCTATCAAGGAGCTTAATGACAAAACTCTCACAACAGGTGTTTGATCCTTGAACCCCCCAATACATTTTGGGGGTTCAATTAGAATTGGTATTTAAAGAGTTCTCATCATGCTGTTTTGATGTTTTGACATCATGAGACCAAGATGACACCTAATAATTGATCAACAGTACCTCGCCAATGTGAGACTTTAAACAGGATGTTCTCAGACGGAAGTGGCCACTGAGTTTAGAGTGTTATCAGCATGTTGTAACAGAGATACAGAAAGACTGGAAGAATCACAGAAAGGTATAGAAGTAGACGTCCATAGACCCCATCCCACACTGATGACCACTTTATTGTGAACAATGCCTATCAGAACCGGATTATGAATGCCACACAACTCCAGGCACATTTAACGAAAGTGAGAGACACCCAAGTGTCATATCGGACAATTTGAAACTATTTACATCAGCGAGGTCTGTGTACTAGACAACCTACAAGGGTACCTGACAACACCACCAGGCACAGGTATAATCATTTTACTGGATGAGAGACCAGTGTGCCTCAGTGCTGTTCATTGATGAAAGTCAATTCACGCTGAGCAGAAATGATGGTCACCAACAATGTTGGAAAGGTCAAGGATAGCGCTATGCCTCCGCCACTTTTGTCACCAGATGAGCCTTTGGTGGTGGTGTTAAAGTGTGGGCAGGTGTGTCTAGTCAATATAGAACTGTCCTACACTTTGTGAATGGTACAGACATAAGCCTCTACTACTTGATCAACATAATTAATGCAGTTATTGAGCCTCTGCATGAACAACACAGGCCTAATTTCATATTCATGGATGACAATGCTCCAGCTCATTTGAGGCATTAAGATTGTATCAATAGAGAACAGTTGCTGTAGACTGAGGTACCTGAAATGGAGTGGCCTGCACTTTCTCCAGAAAACCAGAAATTAATCTCATAGAAAAGTTATGATTTGAGCTGAGTCACTGTGTAGAGGCTCGTAATTCTGAACCCCAGAACCTTAATGACCTGAAGGCCATCATTCAAAAAGAATGGGATTCCATGCTTCAGCAGTCAATATCTTGACTTGTGAACAGCATGAGATGTCATTGTAAAGCTGTAATTGATGTTCAAAGCCACATGACAAGTTATTGAGACACTGGCATTTTTGGGGGGTATATCCACCACTATTGTTGGCTTTTGTTTCAATAAGTTGTTTGAGATGAGGAATTCACCATTACATGATTCTACTTAAATTCCCTACTGTCATGATAAAATATCACTGTAGCGTGAACTCTATATTTTACATACTTTTTACCCGAAAGCCAAATATCCCTAACTTTTTGTAGTATTGTATATGGCCAATCTTTTCGAGCTCTTTCTTCCCACTTCTATTGACACTCCATGGTTTTATTTTGTACCTCTCGTTCCAACACATTCACAGAACACCGATCTTCCCCACTGGTGCCCTACACAGCCAAAATACATTATTTAAGTCCCTTTTCCCTCATGGCACCCATTCGATAGAGACATCTGCCTTTTCCGCCCCCATACAATAATAATGTCCACCTTTTATGTAATAGCCCACTTTTGTTTCCACATATAGCAGTACTAGCATGCACATTTTGGACTTTCATACAGAAGTAGTGTCCATATAGTTATACTTAAAAGAAAAAGGTTTTGGTACCGTGTTAGCCAGTTGAAAAATGATTGATTGCTCTCAGTGAGAGAAAGAAAATTAAAATTTTGTAGTTGTGATACATTTTAATGGCTAACTAAAATAAAATATGATGTTATAAAGCAAGCTTTCGAGACATCTCAGGTCTCTTCCTCAGGCATGGTATGACAAAATATCTGAAGAAACACAAATATATACACAAAACAGGGCAGAGCGATGCATAATAAAAGGACATTTAAATAAACAAACACTGAGCTTGGAAAGTGAATCCTTAATTAGCTTTGATTAGTGGTGTGAGTTTTATTGTCCCAATATCCATGTGGGATCAGAGGTCTGGTGAGTCTCTGGAGCTGACCTCTCAGATTTTATAATGAGTCATAAATCCTTCTGAGAGATTGTAGTACTGTATATCCATAAGTTGTCTGTTTGCTTCTTTAATGTAGTCCGTTGTATTCAGGAGAACTATGGCGCCCCCTTTATCTGCTGGCTTAATAGTTATCTCCTTGTTTTTCTTCAGGCTGTGAATTGTTCTTCTCTCCTGCACACTGATATTAGATGTTTCTTTTGCTTTTTTGTCCAATATCGTGGACTGTACTGAATATCTAAATGAGTCAATATACTGGTCCAAAATGGTGTTGCGGCCAGGAGGAGGTGTCCAGTCAGACGCTTTCTTGTTTTCTATTTTGATTTGTGTTTGGCTGTTTAGAAGCTTCAAGTTTTCTTTAGCATCAAAGAATTCCTTCAGTCTCAGTCTCCTAAAGTATTGTTCCATGTCACTACAAAGCTCTGTTTTGTCTAGAGGTTTTGTAGGACAAAATGTGAGACCTCTGGAAAGCACACTGAGTTCTAGATTAGTGGGTTTGTGGGATGACAAATTAATAACACAGCTGACTGTACCTGTGTCCCTCTGGCAGTTTTGCTTCATGCTGCTGTGTTTAGAAGGAACTTGGCTGGTGCTTGAGATGAATCCAGCTTTCAGCCGAAGTCTGTGGAGTTTCTTTTTCTTGTTGGCTATTAGGTATGACTGCAGTGTTGTATAGAAATTCTGCATCCTCTGCTGTGTGTTTCCAGTTACTGTACTCCTTAAGGTTTGTTTTTCCATTGGGACCTTTTTCTTGGTGCTGTAGAAAACATGAATAAGATGATTGCGTAGTCTCTCCGAGGTTCTGTAGCAAAGGTGTTGTGAATAATGAGTATTGTAGGTTTTCCGAATAGGATTTGTGTCGCCCGGGGACCAGGGGTATTCAGATCCGGGCCACGGGGTCACTTCTGTGGGTATCACGGTGGCGTAACCCGGTCTGTGATCCCAGGCTCCACAGTAAAAGGGGGGTTTGGTAAGGGAGATTTATATTGTCCGTGATGCCACCCACGGTTGTGGTGATTGGAACACCACCGCTGCTCTGGATGGTGATCCCGGGAGTGATGATATGGAGCAGCTAGATGTTATTTCTCCCCTCCGTGGGTAGGGGGTTGGTTATCCCGGGGCCCGGTGATGGGGTAAGCAGGGAGCAGGGCGCAGTGCTGCGGTGCGGTGCCCGAGGGCACGGGCGTACTCACAAGTATTTCACACGGAGTCACTGGTAAACTAGGAATTGCCGGTGTCCGCAGCCTTCGGTACGGGGGTGTAAGTGTCCCACACACGGTGCAGCAGCTCCTGTTCTTTCCCTGCAGCCAGGTGCCTTTCCCTCCACTCTCTTCCTCTTTCTCCTCAGCCGGGAACGGGGAATCCACTCCCCTGTAGCGATCCGGGTCACCCTAGGTACCGAGGGGCCACTACCCTGCTCCGGCTACCTCTGGCCCCTTCCTCACTACAGCCTGTCCCGGCCCTTTCGGAGCACGCTTCACCATCAGCCTGGGAGCTACAACTCCAGACTCCTCTTCTCTCTGCCTCTCCAAACACTCTGCTCCAGCCCCTCCCCTCTGCTCTGCTTTTCTCTTACACTGGGGGCTGTGGTTTGTCCTGCTGCACCGGTGTGAGATCAGATTACCAAGGAGGATTAACTCTTTCTGTGACAACCTGGCTTTGCCAGGGTGTCACACACCCCCTTGGTAAAACACGGCCCGTCCTCGGGCCGTCTAGGCACCAACATTTATTAAAACTGGAAAAAGGAAAAATAAACACATTACAATCATACATCTTCCCACATCGGGAGGTACGTTTTCTAAAACTTTAAACTGTTCTGCCACCCCACACCTGCGGAGCAGATGGCCTCCTCCTGAACTTGAGGGCGTTCAACAGGGGTGACAGTCCATAAAACAGTCAACTTTTTAACTTGTGGGAAGCCGTCCATGCTCCACTACCGCTGCTGCTGCCGCCACTCCCAGTACGGGGCACGGGTTCCGTGCTCTGCCTCCTGCTCAGAAGCCAGGCCCACTTGGATGCCCTCGGCGCCGGCTACAACCGGCCTCGCTAACTGCCGAGGGCTCCATGTCTCACTGGCCTGCTCCTCCTCTCTGCAGGTGCACTCCGGCTGCTCCACAGCCATGACGGGGTACCTGGGAGCGGCTGGCGCCACATCTGGGGCAGACTTCCAATCGGGTGCCACCTCCGTTGCGGCCGGGCGGACTGCCGGAGCCGACGTCATCACTGTGGCAGCTGGGCGGACTGCCGAAGCCGGGTAAGATGTCATCGGGGTTGCGGCTACTGCTTGTCCAGGAACGGAATTAGGCAAAGTCCTGGCGTCCCTGCCTTTACAGTCCTGGTCACATGAACTGCGGTTCCTTCCTCCTGCTCCCCCTTGGTACTCGGGAGCAGTCCTTCCAGCAACTTTTAAAGTTTTTCTTTCGATTCCGGTCCTCCGGAGCTTCACTTCTGCCCGCGTTCTCAGGGGGCGGAGCCTCTTTTTTCGTGCCCACCGCTTGGGGAAGAAGGCGCTGGGCGGGAGATTTTCGCGCCCAAAATGGCAGCAAAGATGGCGACTTTCAAAATTTTTGCAGCGGATCACCGCTGACAGTCCAGAACAAGGCGCACTTCCTCCAGGTAACTGGATGGGTTCGATCCTGTTCGTGACGCCAGATGTGAAGCCCCACAGGTGTAGTGTCGGTGCATACCTTCAGGGACTCCACGTAGCTGGATCTGGTCACAGGTAGGGAATCTTCGGTTTTGATCGTGACGCCACTCTCAGTATTGCGGCCAGTAGGGACCGCCACTGCAGGTTGAGGGTCGCCTGGGGCTGATGGTGTGTGCAGTTAGTTGGAATAGCCTCCTGAGAGTGAGGCAAGCCCCGGGGCCCGGTGTAGGTTTGTAGTACCACAAGTCGCAGAATGACTCACACAGGCAGAACTGTCTTTCAAGGGCTTTACTCACTTTTGATGGCAGGGTGAGTAGCCCGGGCGTAGCTGAGATGAACCAGGTGGGAACCAGGTATCCTTCAGGCTGACTTTATGAGGGTGACTACTGACTCGCCTTCCTTAGCCCTTGGTGGTTTGGGGTGACCCCGACTTTGAGTCCCTATGGGGGTCGCCCAGGGAAGATGCTGCAGCCTCTCTCCCCCTTTTGTTTGCCGTTTGCTTGTTCCCCGGACCAGGCCACTCCAGCTGCTTGCCTCCTGTGACCTATGGGCCCTCACTGCGGTTACGTGGCTGCGGCTTTTGTGGTGTTGTGGTGTGGGCTTTGAGAGCCCCACACCGGCAGGTTTAGCAGAAGAAAGCTGGATCTATCTTCGCTTCGGGATCTGCCGCCCGGTTGGGCCTGGTGCTCTCTAGCAGTCTCCTTACTTCCCACTCCGTGCTTTCTCTCTAGCTGAAGCTGGCTTTCAGGCAGCACTCCTAGTTGACCGTTCTCCCCCGTCAGTAGCCACTGCGCGGGCGCTGTTAGACAGCATCAACCCCACAGGTCTGCTCCTCACTGAGCCCTCTGGAGTTCTCCTCTAACTGGCTCACTGCTCCTCCTCTCCTGTTCTTGCCTACGCCACCTAGCAACCAGACTCTCCACCACACCCCTTGAGAGGAGATGGAGGCTTTTGGCCCCCTCCACTATTCCAGTGAAGGTCAAGGCTTTTCCCCCTCCTGGGATCCCCAGGGGTCCTCTCATGGGTACATGTGTGAGACCTGATCACTATGCGCCTGTGTTCCACACCCCGGTCAGCCTTCTGGATTACCTGTATTGTACTGTCCCCAGCATGGGTGCAGTACTCAGTGGTGCCTGACCAGGTCAGGGGCGCCACAGATTCCTTAAGCTTAGTCCTTTGGGTATTAAATGTTCTTTCTTGCATCTGTTTAAAAAGAAGATGTCACTGTCCAGTTGTGCCAGTTTCTTCAGAAGATCTTTTAGTTTCAAAGTTCTGCGGTACATTCTGGTATCCTCCATTTTTAGTTAAAAGAAAAAGGTTTTGGTACCGTGTTAGCCAGTTGAAAAATGATTGATTGCTCTCAGTGAGAGAAACAAAATTAAAATTTTGTAGTTGTGATACCTTTTAATAGCTAACTAAAATAAAATATGATGTTATAAAGCAAGCTTTCGAGACATCTCAGGTCTCTTCCTCAGGCATGGTATGACAAAATATCTGAAGAAACACAAATATATACACAAAACAGGGCAGAGCGATGCATAGTAAAAGGACATTTAAATAAACAAACACTGAGCTTGGAAAGTGAATCCTTAATTAGCTTTGATTAGTGGTGTAAGTTTTATTGTCCCAATATCCATGCCGGATCAGAGGTCTGGTCAGTCTCTGGAGCTGACCTCTCAGATTTTATAATGAGTCATAAATCCTTCTGAGAGATTGAGTCCTGTGTCCACAGAGTTAAACATTGTGATGAATTTGTATTCCCAGACCCTGTGATGGGTCTGTGATCTGAAGTTGCCTTTTAATATGACAACTTTCATGTGGTTTATGTTGTGTTCTGGAGCACAGAAATGTTTGGCTACAGGTAAATGGATATTTTTGTCTGTAATTGTGTGGCGGTGAGATCTCATCCTTGCTCTCAATCTCTGTCCTGTTTCTCCAACATAGAGGCCCCCAATAGGACATATAGTGCACAGGATTAAGTACACCACGTTGGAAGAGGAGCATGTGAATGTTCCAGGAATCTTATAGTCCTTCTGTGTGTTATGGATCTGTATCCGGTCTTTGGTCTCTACGTGAGCGCAGGTTTTGCAGCTCTTTACATTGCAAGGATAAGTTCCTCTTGGTGTGTCTGAGGACATAGAACTTTGGATCATGATGCTCCTTAAATTAGGAGGTTGCCTGTAGCACAGCAATGGAGGATCTTTGAATATTGTTTTTAACCGGTCATCCTTGGGTAGAATGTGGTGAAGTTTCTTGGCCGTACTTCTCAGCACCTCAAGCTGTGGGTTGTAGGTCACCACCAGAGGTACTCGACTATTTTCCTCTTTTTGTTTGTATTGAAGCAGTTCACTTCTAGGGGTCCTTGTGGCTCTAATGATTTGATCATCAATGGAGGTGGGGTGGTAGCCTTGGTTTAGAAATGTCTTTTTAACCCCTTCAGCCCCCGGGCACTTTCCGTTTTTGCGTTTTTGTTTTTTGCTCCCCTTCTTCCGAGAGGCGTAACTTTTTTATTTTTCCATCAATCTTGCCATATGAGGGCTTGTTTTTTGCGGGACGAGTTGTACTTTTAAATGAAATCATAAGTTTTACCATATAGTGTACTGGAAAACGGCAAAAAAATTCCAAGTGCGGAAAAATTGCAAAAAAAGTGGGATTGTACAATAGTTTTTGGGATATTTTATTCACCTTGTTCACTATATGGTAAAACTGATGTGTGGGTATGATGCCTCAGGTCGGTGCGAGTTTGTAGACACCAAACATGTATAGGTTTACTTGTATCTAACGGGTTAAAAAAAATTCACAAGCTTGTCCAAAAAACGTGGCGCACGTTTTGCGCCATTTTCCAAAACCCGTAGCGTTCTCATTTTTCAGGATCTGAGGCTCAGTGATGGCTTTTTTTTGCGTCTCGACCTGACGTTCTTAACGGTACCATTTTTGCGCAGATGCTACGTTTTGATCGCCTGTTATTGCATTTTGCGCAAAATTTGCGGCGACCAAAAAACGTAATTTTGGCGTTTGGAATTTTTTTGCCGCTACGCCGTTTACTGATCAGATTCATTGATTTTATATTTTGGTAGATCGGGCATTTCTGAACGTGGCGATACCAAATATGTGTGTATTTTTTATTTTTTTAACCCTTTAATTTTCAATGGGGTGAAAGGGGGGTGATTTGAACTTTTAGGTTTTTTTATTTTTTTTTAATTTTTTAAAACTTTTTTTTTACTTTTTTTTTTTATTTTACTAGTCCCCCTAGGGGGCTATTGCGATCAGCAATCCGATCGCTTTGCACTATCTGCAAATCTCAGCTACAGAGCTGAGAACTGCAGATTTGCTGCTTCACTTTCAATGCCGGCTGTATTCCGGCATTGAGAGGAAGTGACTCATGTTAGCTACAGGCGTCATCACATGACCCTGTGCTACCATGGCAACCGCCGAAAGTCACGTGATCATGTCACGTGACTTCCGGTGGGGGCGGGGTAAGTCACTGTCATGGCGGCGCCCATATACATATCGCTGCCAAGACTTTGGCAGCGAAATGTAAGGGGTTAATGGCCGCGGGTGGAAGCGATTCCACCCGCGGCTAGCAGGCACACATATCAGCTGTTGATAACGGCGGCAGGGGGCGGGGCTTACCGGCACACGATCCATGGCGTATCTAGTACGTCATGGGTCGTTAAGGGGTTAAGATGGGTTAAGTGTTCATCCCTGTCTGCAGGGCTGGAACAGATACGATTATATCTAAGGGCCTGGCTGTAGACAATGGACTTTTTAATGTGTTTGGGATGGAATCTGTCCCATCTGAGGTATGTGGGACGGTCAATAGGCTTCCGATACACTGATGTCTGGATTGAGCCATTTTGAATTTTGATGGTGGTATCCAAGAAGTTGATTTCTGTTTTTTAGTGGTCCAATGTCAAGTTTATGGTTGGATGAAATGCATTGAATTTTTCAATGACTCATTTAGATATATGATAGATTTAGATATAGTCATTTCATGACTTTTCATGACTCATTTAGATATTCAGTACAGTCCACGATATTGGACAAAAAAGCAAAAGAAACATCTAATATCAGTGTGCAGGAGAGAAGAACAATTCACAGCCTGAAGAAAAACAAGGAGATCACTATTAAGCCAGCAGATAAAGGAGGCGCCATAGTTCTCCTAAATACAACGGACTAAATTAAAGAAGCAAACAGACATCTTATGGATATGCAGTACTACAATCTCTCAGAAGGATTTATGACTCATTATAAAATCTGAGAGGTCAGCTCCAGAGACTCACCAGACCTCTGATCCCACATGGATATTGGGACAATAAAACTCTCACACCACTAATCAAAGCTAATTAAGGATTCACTTTCCAAGCTCAGTGTTTGTTTATTTAAATGTCCTTTTACTATGCATCGCTCTGCCCTGTTTTGTGTATATATTTGCGTTTCTTCAGATATTTTGTCATACCATGCCTGAGGAAGAGACCTGAGATGTCTCGAAAGCTTGCTTTATAACATCATATTTTATTTTAGTTAGCCATTAAAAGGTATCACAACTACAAAATTTTAATTTTGTTTCTCTCACTGAGAGCAATCAATCATTTTTATAGTTGTACTATCGCTTTTGTACACTCACATATTAATAATGTCCTGCTTTGTAGACCCATATACTAGCAATGGCTTTCTGAATTAATGTTATCTACATTTGTGGCCCTTTACATTAATAATGTCCCCTTATCCAGAGGTAATGCCCCCATTTGCACCTCTAATGTTAATAATCGGTCTCCCACAATGTTTTCTTTACAATGCATTTAAAAAACAACCCTGCCTCTCACGTTTCCCAGCTATTATGATGAACTGCTTGGTCTTCTTCCTCTACCACCTAGCACAATGCAGTGATGTATTTTCGCCACCTACAAAAGGAGACCAACATCATTTACTGCTGCTGGCCACTGATAAACTTGTAGCTTGTTTAGGTAATGGAGGGCAGAGAGCCAGCGTCTCTCTGCTTCGCAATAGGTTATTAGATGTGCGTTTGAGGATGCACATCTAGTTGAAGATAGCTCTGGAAACGAGTGGGCTCCCTCTGTAAAAGTGCCCTGGGTAGTAGCCATGAGTGAGTCCTGAATATTCGGCACCCCAGCATTCTACAGAAAAGTGGGGTTGCTCTATGTGTGGGTGTGATAACATGATTACCATGGGCACCTTCACCTTCGGACCCAGGTGGTTCCGTTCCTCTTTAAGGGTACCTTCACACTTAGCAAAGCAGCAGCGATCCGACCAGCGATCTCACCTGGTCAGGATCGCTGCTGCATCGCTACATGGTCGCTGGTGAGCTGTCAAACAGGCAGATCTCACCAGCGACCAGTGAGCAGCCCCCAGCCAGCAGCGACGTGCAAGCGACACTGCACTTGCACGGAGCCGGCGCCTGGAAGCTGCGGACACTGGTAACTAAGGTAAACATTGGGTATGGTTACCCGATGTTTACATTAGTTACCAGCGCACACCGCTTAGCGTGTGCAGAGAGCAGGAGCCGTCAGCACAGGCAGCGTGAGAGCTGCGGAGGCTGGTAACTAAGGTAAATATCGGGTAACCACCTTGGTTACCCGATGTTTACCCTGGTTACAGCTTACCACAGCTGCCAGATGCCGGCTCCTGCTCCCTGCTTTCTTCATTTGTCGCTCTCTCGCTGTCACACACAGCGATCTGTGTGTCACAGTGGGAGAGCGCCTTTGAAGAAAACGAACCAGGGCTGTGTGTAACGAGCAGCGATCTCGCAGCAGGGGCCAGATCGCTGCTCAGTGTCACACACAGCGAGATCGCTAATGAGGTCACTGCTGCGTCACAAAAAGCGTGACTCAGCAGCGATCTCGGCAGCGAGCTCGCTGTGTGTGAAGCACCCCTAAGTCTTTTTATCTTCAGGATAAGGATACCAAATGAGTTGATATAAAAAAGGCACACTTTACTTGGCAGACATCATAGGTACATAGGGCAGCAGGCAGCACACTTCATTTTATCTTCTGTATCAAGCAGAGGCACACTCTTATCAGTTTCTGGCAACAGCAGTCTACTTGTGTACAGTAAACATACGGAACAAATGAGTAACACCTTCTTCTTCTTGGTGTGAGACCACACAGGTCAATATATAGTGCTATGGCTCCCACACCCAAATAGCTGACCTTGATTCCTTACAAGGGCTACTCATAGAGCCGCTTCCCTCTTCCCATGTTTCAAGCTAGGCAGATCATTGCTCTTACAAGGTTCCTTCCTTACAGGTGGCCAACAGTGGAGTCATTCCTGTTGAAGACTATTCTTATACTGGTTGCACCCACTTGCTTCCATGATAAATTTCTGTCACCACTGTTTGTGTCAGTTCTTCCTTCCTTGTACTCTCCAACAACTCCTTACACTTGTCTGCTGCTGTCAGATGTTCTTCCAACAGCTCCTAACACGAACTGCCTCAGATTTTGTGCCATGTAAAGCCACCAACTCCCTGGCTGTCAAAGTAGTAACTATATAATTTCCATCTACAGACTTTTGCAACTCTCAAGGGAATCTAAACCTTTTAAAATGAAAACAGTGACCTCTTCTGGCTTGTGATAGTACTGCAGGCAACATAGTAGACAACAAAACATAAAGCAATACTATAGTGCGATTAGTGTCTTCAGGGGAAAATATGACAACCCAACCACCTCCTTAAACATCTACTACTTGACCACTTTCACCATTTGCGAAACTGATGGTAGTGCCACTGTTTACGTTCACGTAATACCACAATTCAGATTTTGCTGTAGTTTCCAATGACAAAAATAACTGTTTGGTAGGTTTCTAGGAATCTGAATTGCGGAGATCAAGAGATTGTTGCCACGGCTCTAAACTGAAGGTACTTTCTGACCAGACAACCCCTTTAACTTTCCAATTGTTCCCAATTGTATTAAATTAATAGTCCAGGGATATTTGTTGGCCTTTCATACATTCATCTAAAATATTACACATGATGATTCAATGAATCTTTTCGATTTTCTGAAATTCTTAGCAAAATACAAAAATTAGTAATATGAATGCTTTTTGGGTTTCAGTTGATACATTTCAATTAAAGTAATTATTAAAACTTGTTCAATTACAAAATATTTCTTACAGAAAGTGATAAAGACCCCTAAGGGCAAAACTTTCACCTGGAAATGTGTTTTCCTTTTATCTCTCAACATCTCTTTTATTAATCTGGTGACATATGATTGTCTATATTTTCAGATGATTATAGGGAGGTGTTGCAGTTCAATTTCACAAGGCTGAACTGAAGACTGTGCAAATTACACAGATTTTATAATTAATGCCATGTTTAAAAAATGTTTCAAATATGACAGTTTGTATTACATTCATTACATTTCAGCATCGATGACTCAGATTGGAGGAGAAATAAGCTCCGTGGTTTAAGTTAGGAAATGTCTAAAAGGTTTCCTATTGTCTTGGAGCAGTAATAATATGATAGATGAGTGACTCGGTTGATTGAAACGAGAATATTTACAAGCTGGCGGTCTTTAACCTTGGGCAAAGGCCTTACATTAATAAACACATTTAGAGATTGTACACATGTAAAAATACTGTTGAGTAAGTCGCTTCATTGCCGTTACGGGAAAAAATTGACCAGGTGAGGTAAAAAAAAAAAACGTCTCCCCTGGTTGTGCTCTGAATTATGGAACACAGATGTAATTACCTTAATGCCATTTTAGTTATCATAGCAAATTATATTGGTCCTGCCTATGACACTTATTTCACAGGAAGAATTACACTCATGAGTAGTGTTGAGCGGACCCGGATCTGAAAAATCCGGATCCGCCTGGTTCGAGGTTCCGATCCGAGTCCGGCCAGTACCCGGGATCCGGGGTGCATGATCCGGATCCTTTTTTTTTTTCTCTCTCTCTCTTTCTCCTTTGTCCCGGATCCAACTCTCCATTCATTTAAATATCCGCGGATTCCGGATCGGATCCGGACTTCGGCGGCAACCCGATCCGGATCCGTCGGACCCGGATTATAGCCGATCCGCTCAACTCTACTCATGAGTCAACATTCCACATAAAAGTGACATTAATATTTTGTAGATCCTCCTTTTGCAAAAATAACAGCCTCTAGTCGCTTCCTGTAGCTTTTAATGAGTTCCTGGATCCTGGATGAAGGTATATTTGACCATTCCTGTTTACAAAACAATTCCAGTTCAGTTAAGTTTGATGGTCGCCAAGCATGAACAGCACGCTTCAAATCATCCCACAGATTTTCAATGATATTCAGGTCTGGGGACTGGGATGGCCATTCCAGAACATTGTAATTGTTCCTCTGCATGAATGCCTGAGTAGTACAGTTGAGCGCGGTTCGCGGTTTGCAGTTCTCCAGTTCGCGGTTCGAGTGATTTTGGGGGCTGTTCTAGATCGAACTAGAACTCGAGCTTTTTGCTAAAGCTCGATAGTTCTAGATACGTTCGAGAACGGTTCTAGCAGCAAAAGCAGGGCTTTTTACAACTACAGGGTTCAGGGAGCCATCGCTGGCAGCCTGCAGTAAGCTGGTAACCAAGATAAACATCGGGTATCCAAGCAAAGCGCTTCGGTTAGTAACCCGATATTTATCCTAGTTACGTGTGCAGGAAGCCCACACTTCCTCGCTCAGCTCGCTCCGCCCCCCTCCTGCACGCGGCATGTACACACACACACACACACACACTCACACACACACTCACACACACTCACACACACACGTCCCCAGCCATGCAGTCCACGACACTGACGTCCTCAGCACCATATGGTCCCGGTAGGCTCTACCCAATTCGCACTCCGCCGCCTGCACACATAGCCCCCGCTAGGCTCCTCCCACCTGGCACTGTGCACACATGGCCCGCTAGGCTCCGCCCACCTGGCACTATGCACACATGGCCCGCTAGGCTCCGCCCAGCTGGCACCCTGCATACATGGTCCCGCTAGGCTCCGCCCACCTGGCACTCTGCACGCATGGTCCCGCTAGGCTCCGCCCACCTGGCACTCTGCACAAATGGTCCCGCTAGGTTCCGCCCACCTGGCACTCTGCAAACATTACCCCACTAGGCTCTGCCCACCTGGCACTCTGCACACATTACCCCGCTAGGCTCCGCCCACCTGGCACTCTGCACACATTACCCCACTAGGCTCTGCCCACCTGCACTCTGCACACATGGCCCGCTAGGCTCCGCCCACCTGGCACTCTGCACACATTACCCCCCTAGGCTCCGCCCACCTGGCACTCTGCACATATAGCCCCACTAGGCTCTGCCCACCTGCACTCTGCACACATGGCCCACTAGGCTCCGCCCACCTGGCACTCTGCACACATTACCCCGCTAGGCTCCGCCCACCTGGCACTCTGCACACATAGCCCCGCTAGGCTCTGCCCACCTGCACTCTGCACACATGGCCCGCTAGGCTCCACCCACCCGGCACTCTGCACACATTACCCCGCTAGGCTCCGCCCACCTGGCACTCTGCACACATTACCCCGCTAGGCTCCGCCCACCTGGCACTCTGCACACATTACCCCGCTAGGCTCTGCCCACCTGCACTCTGCACACATGGTCCGCTAGGTTCCGCCCACCTGGCACTCTGCACACATTACCCCCCTAGGCTCCGCCCACTTGGCACTCTGCACACATAGCCCCACTAGGCTCTGCCCACCTGCACTCTGCACACATGGCCCGCTAGGCTCCGCCCACCTGGCACTCTGCACACATTACCCTGCTAGGCTCCGCCCACCTGGCACTCTGCACACATAGCCCCGCTAGGCTCTGCCCACCTGCACTCTGCACACATTACCCCGCTAGGCTCTGCCCACCTGGCACTCTGCACACATTACCCCGCTAGGCTCCGCCCACCTGGCACTCTGCACACATGGTCCCGCTAGGCTCTGCCCACCTGGCACTCTGCACACATTACCCCGCTAGGCTCCGCCCACCTGTCACTCTGAACACATTACCCCGCTAGGCTCCGCCCACCTGGCACTCTGCACACATAGCCCCACTAGGCTCTGCCCACCTGCACTCTGCACACATGGCCCGCTAGGCTCCGCCCACCTGGCACTCTGCACACATTACCCTGCTAGGCTCCGCCCACCTGGCACTCTGCACACATAGCCCCGCTAGGCTCTGCCCACCTGCACTCTGCACACATTACCCCGCTAGGCTCTGCCCACCTGGCACTCTGCACACATTACCCCGCTAGGCTCCGCCCACCTGGCACTCTGCACACATGGTCCCGCTAGGCTCTGCCCACCTGGCACTCTGCACACATTACCCCGCTAGGCTCCGCCCACCTGTCACTCTGAACACATTACCCCGCTAGGCTCCGCCCACCTGGCACTCTGCACACATTACCCCGCTAGGCTCTGCCCACTTGGCACTTAGCACACATTACCCCGCTAGGCTCCACCCACCTCGCACTCGGCACACATGGCCCCGCTCGGCTTACCTGCGGTGATGAAGTCCCGCCCTCCCGACCTCAGTGCTGTCACTGTCCTCCATGGCCGCTGCTTGTCACATCACCTTCTCTCGCTTCCGACCCGAGACTGTGGCTAGCGGTGACATCACGGGCCTCTCGCGATACTTGGCTGTGAAGGTCATTGAAGTCAGTGACAGGTGCTGTCAGCAGTGCAGGAGATCAGCGCAGGTAATGTACCTCGCTGACAGCAGCACTTGTCATCCCCTGCAGTGACCTGGGCTGACCCATTGATGTTAGCTCAGGTCATTGCATTGCTCTCCCAGCCAATGGGGAACATCCTGCTCTTCATTGACTGGGACAGCGTGGATCGTCATGGGAACGCCTTGGATTACAGCACACCTGGATTTGTTTTTCTTTCTAATAAATTCGTTAAAGAGGGAATGTATTGGGCAGTGTTTTTTCAAATAAAAATTTATTTTATATTTTATTATCTATTTTTTTTTATTAGTGACTGGGTTGGTGATGTCGGGTATCTGATAGACGCCTGACCTCACCAACCCCAGGGCTTGATGCCAGGTGACATTACATATCTGGTATTAACCCCATATATTACCTCGTTTGCCACCGCACCAGGGCACAGGATGAGCTGGGGCGAAGCACCAATATTGGCGCATCTAATGGATGCGCCACTTCTGGGGCGGCTGCGGCCTGCTATTTTTAGGCTAGGGAGAGTCCAATAACCATGGACCTCCCTAGTCTGAGAATATCAGACCCCAGCTGTCTGCTTTACCTTGGCTGGTGGTCCAATTTTGGGGGGGACCCCACGTGTTTTTTTTTTAATTATTTATTTAATTTAAAAACACAGCTTGGGGTGCCCTCAGTTTTGGATTACCAGCCAAGGTGAAGCTGTCAGCTGTGGTCTGCAGGCTGCAGCCGTCTGCTTTACCCTAGCTGGCTACATAAATAGGGGGAACCCCACGTCATTTTTTTTCCATTTTTTTGGCTAAATACAAGGCTAAGCACCCCTTAGTGCCACATGAAAGGCACCAAAGGGTGCAAAATCACAAAATGCAGGAGAGTGGGACATTAACATTATGTGTCTTTCTGCCATTATAATGACAGAAAAGAATGATATGAAGTGTACAAGCACAGGAAAATCACCAGAGCCCTCTACGCTGTGAAAAGCAGTAGAAAATGGCACTGGAGTGAACATGTGACCGCGTCATGTAGGTTGAAGCTATGGATCTGTACCGCCCTGGGGGCTCGGCTGCTCTTCGCCAAGCCGCTCGGATCCGGGCTCGGGTTGTCGGTGGCTTGAGCGCCTCCGGACCGGGGGCCACGTCACTCTGGAAAGGGGGGGGTTGGTTGTTTGGTTTGGGGTTGACCGGTTTCACGGCCGGAGCCGCGGTGACCGGTAACAGTTCGTGACGACACCCACGGGTCGTGGTGAGGTGATGGGCACCACCGCTGCGGTGAGGGTGCGGGGGCTCGTCCGGGATCGGTGGTGGGTCGCAACTAGGTGTTGACCCCTCCCATGGGTAGGGGGTTTGTTGGTCCCAGGGCCAGGTGGCAGGAGCGGGGGGTTGCAGGACGCAGGGGCTCGCTTGCAGTGCGGGGCCTGATGGCACTGGTGTACTCACGATTAAACCACACAGAGTCAATGGTAAACCAAGTTCGGTGTAGATTGGTGCCTGCAGCCGGCTGCGTGTTTCCCCAGTGAGGTTGGTGATGTCGCCTTTCTCCTGCACCTTTAAATTTGCTTTAGTGACTCCTATGCTTCAGCAACAGTAGTCTGCTCCCCGGCTTTTGGGTACCGGAGGAGCCCTTTTGCCCACAGGCACTGGCCCTTTGGATCTCTGGCCCTTGGCGGTGGCTCTTATCTGGAATCGGTGGGCTGTTGCCGTCTATCGAGACTTTGGGTGGGAATGAACCCCTGAGGTCCAGACCGCAATCAGTAGATTTGTCTGAGCCCGGTTGCTTCTGGGCTAGAACGACGTCTGAGTACCAGGCCTGGTGCTCCGGTTGACTTGTTAGCTCCCCGGTTTGGGTCCGAAGGGTCACCTCACCACCCTCTTCTCGATCCCTACAGTTCCGCAGTTCAGTCCCTGACCTGACTCCTGCAGACGGCCACCTCCGTCTACCTGCCTGACCGTTCCAAGGGGTCCTAGACTCGGTCCTAGGCCCCTGACTCTCAGCTTGCCACTTTTACTCCTCTCACTACTCCGCTCCCCACTCGACTCACTTGTCCTTTCCCTGACTCAGGCCAGCAGACTCCTTGGAGGGCGTGCCTATCCACCTGGCTCCGCCCACCTGGTGTGCCTTGCTAGACCTGAGGGAGGCGGTCAGGACTCGTTGGCTGCTGGTGCCTCACTGGGGTGGGGGTGTGTGGTGTTGTGTGTTGTTAGGGCATCACAGATCCTGGGTAGATGTATGTATTTTCCCTCCTTCAGTTTTTTTGCAGTACACAAACAAACGGAAGGCACATGGATGACATACAGACCGTATCTGGAACAGAAACGGATGCCACACGGGTGCACCTGTAAAAAAAACAAACTGTTTTTTGCGGACCGCAAAAACGGATCGGTCGTGTGAATGTAGCCTTATTCTGATCTGCCGTTTATAAACATCAGGCAGAAATAAGTGAATAGCGCCCCCCAGCGTCAGAAAATCTCCGGGGTTTCAGGGGGTAGCTGAGACCCTGGAGATCATGATTTAGGCAGTTTTTTCCGGTCCCCGTTCACGAGATCGCCAGTATACACCGTATACCTATGATCATGTTACAGTAAATGACAGCGTCAGTAAAAAATTATTTATCTCCCATCTGGCATGAACAAACATGATAAATCTCCTCCCCGGTCCCCTCCGGTCCCCCGGTGTCGCCAAAGTGCCCCCACTGACCCCTTCCCGGAAATCCAAGATGGCCGCGCGCACAGCAGTGCACCGGCCGCATTCACCCTATTCCTCTGATTTCTGTCGCATGTGCCATGACACATGCAACAGAAAACTCCTCCCCAGGCCCTGCCGGGTCACCCCCTATAACCCCACCGGTGTTCTCCGGTGTCCCACAGTACCTGTGCAGCGTTGATCCCCTACGGCCCTCTCCTTCACAATAGACGCTGCCGCATGCACAGAGCGGCTGTCAGCTCAGCTTCCTGTGTTCAGACACAGTGAGTGGTGGTTATGCATCTGTAAGCTAAATGGGCGGCATGGTGGCTCAGTGGTTAGCACTGCAGTCTTGCAGCGCTGAAGTCCTGGGTTCAATTCCCACCCAGGACACCATCTGCAAGGAGTTTTTATGTTCTTCCCATATTTGCGTGGGTTTCCTCCGGGTATTCTGATTTCCTCCCACACTCCAAAGACATACAGATAGGGAATTTAGATTGTGAGCCCCAATGGGGACAGTGTTCCCAATGTATGCAAAGTGCTATGGAATTAATAGCGCTAAATAAATGAATAAATTATTATTATTACTGCAATGCCCTGCTCATGAGGTAAGGAACATAGTTGATCAGGAGAGCTATATACTACATTTCCAAATGGAGGTATTTGATTTTATAGTTGCCCTGCTGAATGACTACCAAACATGAGAGTCCGTTATACGCCACAAGAAAACACATCTAAATAGCGAGCTCTGTTGTTTAGTATTCATTCAGCTGGATAACTGGACTTAAAGGGGTATTCCATCTCCAAGATCCTATCCCCAATATATAGTAGGTGGAATAGCAATAATATCAGCAAATGCCAATATTTGGAAATGTAGAATAGTTCTCCTGATTAGGCATGCCCTTACCTCATGAGCAGGGCATTGCAGCTTTGGTAGCAACCGTTACGACATGGACTCTGCTGCTGTAGACCCGAGGAGAGTGGGTGCAGATTCATTGCACCCACACTCCTCACATGGAGGGTCTGCACTCCTAGAAAATGGGGGATACGTTCCCTGAGTGTCTCCTCCCATATTCTAAATGGTCCAGAGTCATCGTGGGACCCCCTTATTTTTTTTCTTACAATTAATTGGTGAAAGAGGGAATGTTTTGGGGAGTTTTTTTTCAAATAAATTTTTTTGTCGATTTTTTTTGTTAGTACTGACAGTTTATGATGTCGGGTATCTGAGAGACGCCATGACATCACAAACTGCTGGGCTTGATGTCAGGTGACTTTACAGCTAGTATCAACCCGATTTATTACCCCATTTGCCACTGCACCAGGGCACGGGATGAGCTGTGGTGAAGCGCCAGGATTGGCGCATCTAGTGGATGCGCCAAGTCTGGGGTGCCTGCGGCCTGCTATTTTTAGGCTGTGAAGGCCCAATAACTATGGACCTTCCCACCCTGAGAATACCAGACCACAGCTGTCCGCTTTACCTTGGCTGGTGATCCAATTTGGGGGGGACCCTACTTTTTTTTGTAATTATTAATATTTATAAAATAATTATAAAAAAAGAGCCTGGGGAGACCTCCACATTGGATCCCCAACCACGGTAAAGCTGCCAGCTGTGGTTTTCAGGCTACAGCCGTCTGCTTTACCCTAGCTGGCTATCAAAAATGGGGGGACCCAGCATCATTTTTTTTTTAACAATTTTTTAAATAGAAAAAAATTAATGGGCTTCCCTGTATTTTGATTGCCAGCCAAGGTAACGCCAGGCAGATGGGGGGTGGCAACCCATAGCTGTCTGCTTTATCTGCACTGAGAATCAAAAATACTGCGGAGTGCTACGTCATTTTTTTTAAAGATTTATTTTTACAGCACTGTCATGTCAGGCAATCAAAATACAGGGAAGCCCTTTTTGTTTTTAGTTATTTAAATAAATAATTAAAAAAAATATATATGGGCTTCCCCTGCATTTTTTGTATTGCTAGCTAAGGGTAATCCAAGCAGCTACTGGCTGCTAACCCCCACTGCTTGGTGTTACCTTCACTGGCAATGGAAAATCCAAAAAAGCATTTTTTATTTTTTTTGCCAAAAAAACTACAAAAAGAATGACGGGCGCTTCGCCATATTTTTGTATGCTAGCCAGGTACAGCAGGCAAGTACGGCTGCCCTCAACCCCCGGCTGCCTATTTGTACTGGGACTGGGAACTAAAAATATAGGGAAGCACTTTTTTTACTTAATTCATGAATTTTATGAAATAATTAAAAAAAACAAAAAAAAAGCGACGTAGGCTTTCCCCCATTTTTGTGTCCAGCCGGGTACAACTAGGCAGCTGGGGATTGGAATCCACAGCACAGGTTAGCCCGAGGTTTCTGGGCCCCTCTGCTGCGAATTGCAGTCCGCAGCCGCCCCAGAAAATGGCGCTCTCATAGAAGCGCTATCCTCTGGCGCTGTATCCAACTCTTTCAACAGCCCTGGAGCCGGGTGGCTTGTTGGGTAATTATGAGTTAATACTGGCTTTGTTTTACTAGCCAGTATTAGGTCAGAGATTCTTAATGTCAGGCAAGTTTGACCCGGCCATTAAGAATCTCCAATAAAGGGTTAAAAAAAACACCACACAGAAAAAAAATACTTTAATAGAAGTACAGAAGAACAGACACATTAGAGACTCCATCTTTATTACCCCCTGTCACCCCTCCACGATCCTGCTCTTCTGTCTTCTTTCCCCTTCAACACATGCAGCTCTGTCTGCTCCATCAGACAGCACAGCTGCATTGGGGAAGACACTGTGCTCCCCGTGCAGAAATCACTCTGTGAGAGTGACCACAGGCTCCCGGCTGTAAGCGGTGGCACGGGTTGCCATAGCAACGCTGCTCCGATCACGTGATTCCGGTGCCGCTGCATGCTGGTAGCAGGACGTCCCCGTCACCGCCACCAAGCGCGTTGCTATGGCAACGGTGATCTCCGTGATTGACCGGCTGTGTCAACCGGTCAGGAGCCGGCTTCTGTGGACGCTGGTAACTACGGTAAACATCGGGTAACCCAGAAGCCCTTTCCTTGGTTACCCGATATTTACCTTCTTTACCAGCGTCCGCCTCTCACGCTGTCAGTGCCGGCTCCCTGCACACATAGCCAGACTACACATGGGGTTAAATTAACCCGATGTGTACTCTGGCTAGGAGTGCAGGGAGCCAGCACTAAGCGGTGTGCGCTGGTAACCAAGGTAAATATCGGGTTGGTTACCCGATATTTACCTTAGTTACCAAGCGCAGCATCGCTTCCACGCGTGCTGCTGGCTGGGGGCTGGTCACTGATTGCTGGTGAGATCTGCCTGTGTGACAGCTCACCATGCAACCTGTGTAGCGACGCTCCAGCGATCCCTGCCAGGTCAGGTTGCTGGTGGGATTGCTGGAGCATTCCCTTAAGGGAACGGGGAAGCAGAGCGGGGAGTCGACCGTGTGCTAGAGCATGTCACCGGTACACGGCGATACACAAACGTGCACCGTGTAACAGAGAGATGCAATGACAGGTCCTACATGACGCGTCATAGTCATGTGACCAGTCTGTAGCCAATGAGATAACAGACACGTGACTGGTCACATGGCTATTTTGACGTCACGATAGGTCCTGCATCACTGCTGGCAGTGCTGGTTACCGGAAGGATTCAGCGATCATCGGATGGCATAGCGGCAGGAGACAGAGTGCAGAAGGGATCGCGGGGACCGCTAAGTGTTATGGCAATGTTTATTAACTGTATGTGTACATTTATAATGTGTTTTCATGTGTTTGTGATTGCCTCCCATTGTTTCCTATGCGGTTCGAGTGGTTTGCCAAACCGGTTCGCTGAACCGAACTCGAACGAGACCTCTGTTCGGTGAACTGAACTCGAGCCGAACCACGGCCGGTTCGCTCATCTCTACTGAGTAGATTTGGAGCGGTGTTTTGGATCATTGTCTTGCTGAAATATCCATCCCCTGCGTAACTTCAACTTCGTCACTGATTCTTGCACATTATTGTCAAGAATCTGCTGATACTGAGTTGAATCCATGCAACCCTCAACTTTAACAAGATTCCTGGTGCCGGCATTGGCCACACAGCCCCAAAGCATGATCCAACCTCCACCAAATTTTATTGTGGGTAGCAAGTGCTTTTCTTGGAATGCTGTGTTTTTTTGCCTCCATGCATAACGCCTTTTTGTATGACCAAACAACTCAATCTTTGTTTCATCAGTCCACAGGACCTTCTTCCAAAATGTAACTGGCTTGTCCAAATGTGCTTTTGCATACCTCAGGCGACTCCGTTTGTGGCGTGCTTACAGAAACGGCTTCTTTCGCATCACTCTCTCATACAGCTTCTCCTTGTGCAACGTGCGCTGTATTGTTGACCGATGCACATTGACACCATCTGCAGCAAGATGATGCTGAAGGTCTTTGGAGGTGGTCTGTGGATTGTCCTTGACTGTTATCATCATTCTTCTTCTCTGACTTTCTGATATTTTTCTTGGCCTTCCACTTCTGGGCTTAACAAGAACTGTACCTGTGTTCTTCCATTTCCTTACTATGTTCCTCACAGTGGAAACTGACAGTTTAAATCTCTGAGACAACTTTTTGTATCCTTCCCCTGAACAACTATATTGAATAATCTTTGTTTTCAGATCATTTGAGAGTTGTTTTGAGGAGCCCATGATGCCACTCTTCATAGGAGATTCAATAGGAGAACAACTTGTAAGTGGCCACCTAAATACTATTTCTCATGATTGGATACACCTGCCTATGAAGCTGAAAGCTCAATGAGGTTACAAAACCAATTTAGTGCTTTAGCAAGTCAGTAAAAAGTAGTTAGGAGTGTTCAAATCAAGAAATTGATAAGGGTGCCCATACTTTTGCACCTGTCAAATTTTGTTTAAATGCGGATTGCACATTTTCTGTTAGTACAATAAACCTCATTTCAATCCAGAAATATTACTCAGTCCATCAGTTATTAGATATATGAAACTGAAATAGCTGTTGCAAAAACCCAAATTGTTATAAAGAAAAAAGGTTAACATTAATAGGGGTGCCCAAACTTTTTCATATGACTGTATTTTACTAGTTCCCCTAGGAGACTTTTTGACTGCACAGTCTGATTGCTTGTTCATTTCTGCTAATCAGAGCAGCGTTATTATGATCAGCAGAAATGCAGCATTCCTGTGAGTCAGTGTTCTGTTGGCTCTCACAGTAAGTCAGTCATGGCAGCATCAGGGGTCCTCAGCTGATCCCGCACTACCATATCAACACATTGGCAACCCATTGGCAGCTGTGAACGGCGCAATCTCTGCCAATCTGTGTTTGACAGCGCGATCTATGGGCTTATACGGTACAGGTGGATCTTTGATCCACCTGTGCCTGTTAGTCGCACATGTCTGCTGATCAGATCAGCAGACATGTGTGGGATTTACTGTGGGCTTGCCGATGGATCCCACACTAACTGCTGGGAGCCGACCAAGGATGTACCAGTAGGTCCTTGGTTGTAAAGGGGATAAAGCACATCTGTCAGCATGTTTTTGTTATGTAAAAACAAGAAAGCCTGCAGAGACATCATCACATGTTTCTCAACGCTGGCAGGAAACTAGCCAGGTCTTTCACCGGGAAGGAACAACCACAGGAAGGGCAGTCTCCAGTCAAGGAGACTACCTATGCCAAACATGGTATCCATCCACAGACAGCTGTTTCGGGGTATTTGCCCCTCATCAGTGTGGAGTAGGAAACTGGCTAGTGGGAGCATTGCCTAGTAAAAGACTATATAGGCAAGGATGGTTGACCTTAGGGAGATCAACATCCAACACCGCGGAGACACCATAACGTGCTTCTCAATGCAGTGATTCTAGAGCAATGCCCCCAGGGAAATATTCAAAACAAGAAAGCCTGCGGAGACACCATCACATGTTTCTCAACGCTGGCAGGAAACTAGCCAGGTCTTTCACTGGGAAGGAACAACCACGGGAAGGGCTGTCTCCAGTCAAGGAGACCACCTATGCCAAACATGGTATCCATCCACAGACAGCTGTTTCGGGGTATTTGCCCCTCATCATTGTTTCCTGCCAGCATTGAGAAACATGTGATGGTGTCTCCGCAGGTTTTCTAAATAAGTACAAACCTGGACAAAAGCTGTACCATAAGTGTAAAGCCTCAGACCTGACAATCCTTTTATTAAACATAGATCTCGGACCAGAGCCCAAATTAAATACAGATCTCAATACCTATATGAATAGAGATTCAGGACCAGCTCCTAAAATAAATACAGACCCAGATTAAAACTACTTCATAAATAATATAGCCCTCAGACCCCCTTAAAAGCAGACACTAGACCAAAATACTAAACAGGCCTATTAAATCAATACAGACCCCTAACCTTCTTCCCATGTTCTAACAGCTTGCTGTGGTCTCAATCCTTGCTATCTTTTCTCCCTTTTCTTGATTTCCCCAGGGCACAATTTTCCACAGTTTGTACTTCACCTTCCCTCAATCATCCACAGTAATCATTACCTTCATCACCTCACATCCAAGTGGAGCTGGTCCCAGAGAGATACTGCAAAAAATAATACCCTCGGAGTTATGTTTTTCACTTGACAATGACTAGACAGTGGTTCATTGAATACAGGCTGCTACAAACAGTTTACCAGTAAAAATTGCCTGTGAACAGTTTGAATCCATTATATCAAAGATTGCTCATATGGTGATTCCCAAATATATTTTCAATCTATGATGGACAATTTCTGGTAAGGCCAGGATTCATAGGTGACAAACTGTCCTGGAAGAAAACAAACAAAATTATTATCCAGCGACCAACATTTTTAGTTTTGGGGTAACGTTCTTATAGTAGATGGCAGCACCACAAATGTGCCTAATTTAAGCCCCTAAAAAAGCATTCCCTGAGTAATCCTATGGCTCATTCAAACTATTCTTGGATAGGCCAATATATATGTTGAGTTTTCCCCTTGTATTTGATCATAAAGACTTAAGGGCGCTTTACACGCTGCGACATCGCTACCGATATATCGTCGGGGTCACGTCGTTAGTGACGCACATCCAGCGCCGGTAGTGACATGGCAGCGTGTGACACCAAGGAGCAATGATTATTGATCGCAAAATCGTCAAAAAACGGTGATCGTTGACACATCGCTCCTTTCCTTAATATCGTTGCTGCCACAGGTACAATGTTGTTTGTCGTTCCTGTGGCAGCACACATTGATGTGTGACACCACAGGAACGACGAACATCTCCTTACCTGCGTCCACCAGCATTGAGGAAGGAGGTGGGCGGGATGTTACGTCCCGCTCATCTCTGCCCTTCCGCTTCTATTGGCCGGCCGCTTAGGGACGTCGCGGTGATGTCACTGTGACGCCGAACGCGAAAGTATCCCATACTGAATAATGCATAATGTATATCACATTTTTAACACATGGTAATTATCTTTATCTAGGAGAGCAATTATAAATTATACCTAAATAAGCAAATAGTAATTTAATTAGATAATTATAAGCTCCTCAAATCTCCATATATGGTAACATGTTTAAGGGAATACACAAGCAATAATGGTAAGAGGTATAGAGTACTATCCCTATCTTTCCCTACACACCCACAGGTCCCAATTCCCATTATAACAGTATAAGGTACCATTGAAAAATGGAAAAAAGGTTGTATATATTTCAAAGGGAGACGTCAAAACATTAAATATTATTAACAAAGTAAATATATTCATGTAAAGCCACCCCCCTTGATAACATCTAAGGGGTGTTATATAACAAGATGGAACCATCTAATAAACCAATAAAGGTTCGATTAGACAAATACCGTAAAAGCAAATTTATTCAATTGGAGAAGAAGGATATTATATAAGACCATAGTTATATTTATATAAGAGATAAGATATAAGAGATTGCCGACGATGTATACAAACGGGAGAAACCATGGACAGTATAATAAAAAGCATGTATAACACTGTGGAGAGGCTACTAGGAAACCCATATCATTTATCACTAAAGAAGTAGATATGTGATCCGTAACGGGATTGACTTGTAATTTGCTTGAAGTTCTTCATATATTCATGAGTCCCTTGAATAGAGGCTTGGTAGAAGGATCTTGGAAAATAGAAAAGCAACAGAATGAGAAAAAGTAAGTTATTAAGTGTGCATCGCTTCACCCTTACTCTTAAGTTCTTCGTTAAGCCCATGAGGAGCCAAACTCTGCAGCTCATAAATTCATCTGGCGTCACGTCTCAAAAGATCATCAGTTGCTTGCTTTCCTCTGATGTCCGAGGAAATCTTTTCCAAAATCAAGAGTCGCATACACCGAGCAGATCCATTCTGAAAATCCAAAAAATGGGCCTCAACCGAGGTAAGTGTCTTACCCTGCATTCTTTCCTTTCGGGCTCTTGTAATACAGGATATGTGGTGTTGGATACGTCTCCTGAATTCCTGGCTCGTTTGACCCACATACAACTTGGGACAGTCGCAGACCAAGAGTTATACCACAGTCCTTGTTAAGTCCTTGGAGGGGGGTCGGGTCTCTTTTCAGGTTGCCGGCCAAGTAATAAAGGGTTAACTAATAGCTTATTACCCAGGGTATTAATATGTGCTAGCAATGTTTGTAATGACATAGCCGTTGTATCAGGCCCTGCCCAAGCCCCCGAATAATTGTACTCACCGACAGCAGGAGGATCAGTAGGATTAAGCGGTATCTCTGGAGCAGCTGAAACATGCGCCTGGTCTATATATGTCTCGGCGTCCCTCTGGCGGCTGGTTCTGTGTCGAGAGGGCCTACCAGACACTCCAGACTCATCAGACGACTCCGCCGTGGTTGAAGGCGAACGCCATCTTGAGGACCGTGAACGATGACGTCGGCGAGAGGACCTGGAGCGGCGCGTAGAATAGCCGGTATATCGATCACGATCCCTCTCGTAGCGACTACGCCTATAAGGGCTTCGGGAATGCGAAGAGGCTGAGGAGGCAGCAGAGCGGTTACCGCGCCCACGGCGTCGCCGACCGTGGGCCGTGCTTCCAGCACCCGCTGCATAATCCACCCAGGGGGCAGATTGAGTAAGAGGAAGCTGGGGTACGTTCTGCGCTGTGGGAGGCAAGGCAATCATTGCTTGTGCTGCAGGAGGCAAAACCATTGCCGCAGGTGCTGCAGGAGGCAAAGCCATCACTGCAGCTGCTGCAGGAGGCAAAGCCATCACCGCAGGTGCTGCAGGAGGCAAAGCCATCCCCTCAGGTGCTGTAGGAGGCAAAGCCATCACCGCAGATGCTGCAGGAGGCCAACGCATAACCGCAGGTGCTGCAGGAGGCGGCAAAGCCTTCATCGCAGGTGCTGCAGGAGGCGAAGCCATCACCGCAGATGCTGCAGGAGGCCAAGCCATCACTGCAGCCATAGCAGGATGAGCAGCCATCCCCCCTTGACTGTTAATGATTTGTGGCAGTGTTTGGGGTGCTACATTTGTGGCTTCTGCCACAGATCCCACCCTGCATACTTCTGAGGTATTGCAGGGTGTGAGGGAAGGGTAAGCAACTGCCATTGGGGGCATTGATTGTGCAGCACACTCCTCTGCTGAGGAGGAGGAGGAGCTGCTGCGGCTATTATGGCCTCCCATAGCAGAGGGAATAGGCCTTACAGGAGGTGGAGGAGGTGCAGAGCGCTGCAGCGTTTGGGGGACAGCAGACGGAAGCAGAGCAGGGAGCGATGGTGTTAAAGATGGCAGCGCCGCTTTGCCTGCAGGACAGGTAAGGCTTGCGGCCGCTGCATGCGTTGGAGCTGGGCGGGTGGGCGGGGCTTGACATGAGGGACGTGAACGCGCGCGTCCAGAGCGCGAGGCGCGCACACGCCCCCCGCGCCTGCGCTGAGACGCTCCTGCAGAGGGGCTCAGACGCTCCGGAGGGCGGATTGCACGGGCAGGCCGCCTGCCGACCGGTTGTAGTGTCTGTGCCTCAGGAGGGGGGGGGACGCTGCTCACCTAGAATTGCAGCAAGCCATGGGTCCCCTTCCCTCCTGATCCTGTCCCTGACAGCGTCACCAAGTCTGTCAGTCATCTCTCACCAGCTTAATCCGGTTCTCACGCAGTGAGGAGAGACCGGAATCAGGAAGAGAGGGACTTTATATAGGGGAAAACTAGGAACTCTGGGAACGATCCCATTGGGCAAAATCTATAAGGGGAGAGGCAAAATCTATAAGGGGAGGGTGTGTTAAATCGGACATGGGAAGAATGCTTAACCCTGTACTGCCTGGGCACAGCAGTCAGGGTGCATCCAGTTAATTACTGACATGCCCTATAATCTGAGATATGCTAACAATCGCAACAGGCAGCCATTTTTTTCTCATGACCAATTGGCATAAGGAAAAATGTCTATTCAGCATTGCCCCCAAAGTATAATCTTTCAGAAAAAAAAATCAAAAAGTAGTAGGAAGAATGCTGCAAAAAACAGTTTTTTTTACACAAAACACTGAATGTGTAGGAGTCCCAAGGGGTATGAACACATATAATTCTTTTAAGTATCTAAAAATGTATGCGTTGCGAAACATTCCTTCTATGGGGAGTTTTTGGAGTAGTTTTTCGTTTCCTAAAGAATTCTACAAGCATTTTGGCAGTTTTTACGTTCAGATTTTTTACAGCCTTTTTTATTGGACAATAACTAGTTTAATCAGATTCCACTAAAGAGAACAGAGATGCACTTTATTTTTTCAAAACCTGAAATGGGGAAAAACGCAAAAAAACGAAACATATGAACTGGAAAGGGGTTTTACAGTAGAAATGAATAAGAATATTTTCTTGTATTCACCTTGTATTCATGCTTTTTCAGGCATTTTTAAAGTGTAGCCATTTCAGACAACTCTTCAAAACCCTCTGGGTGCACATATTTAAAGTGTTTTTGGTTCTATTGGGCATTTTTTTAGTACCTGTAGAATATAAAATAGATAAACACAATTCTGAGAAAATTCACAGGAAAATATCGTAAGGAGGGTTTCCAAACTGTGCTACATCTAGTAAGAATGTTGGAAATAACCAATTATTAGTGATGAGCGAGCATGCTTGTAACTACTCGGTACTCGCACGAGTATCGCTGTACTCGGGCTGCTCGGCGGGTGACCGAGTAATCTCGCGATACTCGTGCTGTACTCGTGGTCTTCATCCCTGCATGTTGGCGCTCTTTTGAGAGCCAGCCCTCATGCAGGGATTGGCTGGCAGACCACTGCAATGCCACAGCCCTGTTAGTTGTGGAATTGCAGTGATTGGCCGGCCTGCACAGCGTGACCGAGCCTTTATACCGGCCGGCGCGCTGTGCTCTGCTCACAGCTATCCAGACAGTGAGTGCAGGGAGAGTGTCGCTGATTCAGGGAAAGCTTTGCGGCCCTTTATAGCTTTTTCAGTTGCAGGGCTGCAAACAGTGTGACCAAAAGTCCTTCTCAGGACTATTCTAGTTGTATACAGGCAGGCAGGGTATAGCCAGGTCGGAGTACAGTAGCAGAGTCCTTCTCAGGACTATTGTTGCTATATACAGGCAGGGTATAGCCAGGTCTGAATACAGGCTAGTGACCAGAAGAGTCCTTGTCAGGACTATTGTACCAGTATACAGGCAGGCAGGCAGGCAGGGTATATATAGCCATTCCTAGTGGTGACCGTATACCAGCCTTCATCATATCTGGGGCTGGTGTACACAGTGTAAAACAGTCCAGATAGTGTCTGACTTGTCTGTAATTGTCGCTCCCCAAAAAAATCTGTTAGGTTCTTATTGCGTCCGTGCTTGGTTTTTAAAACCGCACGTGTGTGCCTGTCGGTGGCAGCGTACAGGTGCACTTGTGTGCAATTTCCACAAACTTTGATATAACGCACAAGTAGTGAATATACACGTCAGCAGTGCACAGCATTGCAAAATGCGCAAGGGCATTGGCAAGGAACAAGGAAGTGGACGTGATGGTGGTGCAGGCAGAGGCCGAGGTCGTGGGCAAGCTCTAATTTCGCCACAACAAAGGGCCACATCTAGTCGCTCGCACGTCCTGTCCCAAATTCTTGGGGACCGCAGCAGTACACCGCTCTTGAACCAAGACCAGTGTCAACAGGTTGTTAGTTGGATAGCAGATAATGCTTCCAGTCAGATTGGCACCACCACAAACACTCTGTCTTCCACACGGTCAAGTGTCAGTAGCCGTGATACTGCACTGCACATTTCTGAACCTGATCCTCCTTCCTACCACCAGGCTGAGTACACGTCCTCCTCGGACATTAATGATCCCACACTTGGACACTCGGAAGAGCTGTTCACGTTTCCATTCACACATTCTGGCCTCTCGCCAGCTCATATTGAAGTGGGTCATGAGGAGATCGTCTGTACAGATGGCCAAATATTTGAGCAGCCACGTTCTCACGAAGTTGGCAACGTGTCTCAACAAGTGGTGGACGATGATGAGACACAATTGTCAGGAAGTCAGGAGGAGGAGCAGGGTGCGGAAGAGGAAGACGACGTGGTGGATGATCCAGTAACTGACCCAACCTGGCAGGAGGATATGCAGAGCGAGGACAGCAGTGCACAGGGGGAGGGAGGCGTAGCATCACAACAGGCAGTAAGAAGCAGGGTGGTGGCCCCAGGCAGAAGTCAGGCAACCGTTCCCCGGAACAACACGACGACACAAGGTGCCTGTACAAATGTTAGGTCTTCCCGAGTCTGGCAGTTTTTTAAGTTGGATCCAGATGATTCAAAAAAGGCCATTTGCAACACCTGCCGTGCCAGCATCAGCAGGGGTACCAAAACTAGCAGCCTGACCACCACCAGCATGATCAGGCACATGTCAGCCAAGCACCCGACTTTGTGGGAAGTACAACAGAGTCGAGGAGCAGTGCTTGCTGATGTCACTGCTACGTCTTCGCTGGTTGTGCATGCGAGCCAATCCCCTGTCCATGCTGCCTGCGAACAAGCCTCCTCCACTCCTGCACCTGCAGTTGCCTACGCAGAAAGAACACCATCATCAAGCACGTCCTTGTCCCAGCGCAGCGTTCAGTTATCCATTCAGCAAACCTTTGAACGCAGGCGCAAATACACTGCCAACACCCCACATGCCACAGTTCTAAATGCTAACATTTCGCGACTGCTTGCGCTGGAAATGTTGCCTTTTAGGCTGGTGGAGACAGAAGCATTCCGTGACCTGATGGCGGCAGCTGTCCCACGTTACTCGGTCCCCAGCCGCCACTATTTCTCCCGGTGTGCCGTCCCCGCGTTGCATAACCACGTGTCACAAAACATCACACGTGCCCTGAACAACGCTGTTTCACCCAAGGTCCACCTAACCACAGACACGTGGACAAGTGCTTGTGGGCAAGGCCGCTACATCTCGTTGACGGCACACTGGGTTAATATTGTGGAAGCTGGGACCCAGTCTGAGCGAGGGACGGAACACGTCCTTCCCACACCAAGGTTTTCAGGCCCTACCTCAGTCAGTGTTTCACCCACACTCTACAGCTCCGGAATGTCATGCTCTTCAGCCTCCTCCTCCTCCTGCGCATCCTCATCCACTGTACCCTCCACACCAGTCACAAGCTGGAAGCACTGCAGCACTGCCTCGGCGAAGCGGCAACAGGCTGTGCTGAAGCTAATCTGCATAGGTGTCAGGTTTCCGGGTTTTCCAGTCCTCTTTTGAAAGAGCTTGCCCTCGGTTAACATGGAGTTTTATGTTCTGTTGCCCTACTTCCTGTCCAGCTGCTTAAAAGGCCGCCTCTAAGCCTAGTCCAGTGCCTGAGTATACTGCTTGCTGTGTGCTCCTGCCTTGCTGCTGCTGCTACTTGATTACCTTTGGATCCTCCTGAAAATCTACCGACCGACTCTGGACCACACCCGGTTTCTTCAAACTGTGCCCGGACTCCGTCTGCCGTCTTTGGTCAGCACGTCTGCCCGGTTTCTTCCGGTTCATAACCATTCTGGACTTTCATCCCGTACGGACACTTCTGGACTTTACCGCTTGCCCCTTGTGTCCCGGCTGCGGCGCATTTAGGCCTTCTGGGGTTGATTGCCGGACAGTCCCTGTATAGGGGTTCGCTCTGGTGGTCTCCCTGGGGGAGTCCGGTGCTTGGCCCCGGGAATCCCCTTCGCTCCGTTTCGGAAAGGTATTTTCATGTGTTTGTTATACTGTGTATTTCCGTTGTGTATCTACCGTGGTTACATATCATAAACATCTTGTACCACAAACTCGTCTCTGGCTGTCATTGCCCTACGCTATCGAAATCCTCAAAACATACAGTAGTATTACAATAAGTGACAAACCCCACAATGCAGAAGAGCTGTGGACAGCTCTGAAACAGCAGGCAGATCACTGGCTCACACCTCTGAACCTAAAGCCAGGAAAGGTCGTGTGTGACAATGTCCGGAACCTGGTGGCGGCTTTGAGGCGAGGCCAGCTGACACATGTTCCATGCGTGGCCCATGTGCTCAACCTCGTGGTTCAGCGGTTTCTAAAGTCATACCCAGAGCTGTCTGATCTGCTGGTAAAAGTTCGCCGCCTGTCTGCACATTTTCGAAAGTCACCTACTGCTTCAGCCGGCCTTGCCGGCTTTCAACGCAGTTTGCATCTTCCGGCTCACAGACTGGTGTGTGATGTCCCCACGCGTTGGAATTCAACTCTGCACATGTTGGTCAGGATATGTGAGCAGAAGAGGGCAGTTGTTGAGTACCTGCATCACCTAAGCCGTCGGGAAATGGGTCAAACTCCACACATAACACCTGAGGAGTGGAGATGGATGTCAGACCTATGTACCATCCTCCAAAACTTTGAGGACTCCACCAAGATGGTGAGTGGTGATGACGCCATTATTAGCGTCACCATACCGCTACTCTGCCTTCTAAAACGGTCTCTGCTGAAAAACAAACATGATGCATTGCAGGCGGAGCGCGATGAGTTTCAGCAAGAAACAGTAGTGGGTGTGGGTGATGATAACACACAGCCCAGCCTCGTCTCATCACAACGTGCAGTGGAGGACTATGACGAGGAGGAGGATGAAGACATGGAGCAACTCTCCGGCCAAATTGAGGATATGACATGCACACCAGTCATATCCTCGGTTCAGCGTGGCTGGCCAGAGGACAGGGTAGATGAGGAGGAGGAGGAGGAGGAGGAGGAGGACAGCATGTTCAGTCATCTTGTTGGTCAGGCTACTGAAGTCCTGGCTGTTAAGAGTCTGGCGCACATGGCTGACTTTATGGTAAGCTGCCTGTCTCGTGACCCTCGCGTTAAGAACATCTTGGCCGACAATCATTACTGGTTGGTAACACTGTTAGACCCACGCTACAAGGAGAACTTTTTGTCTCTTATTCCCATGGAGGAGAGGTCAACCAAAATGCAGCAGTTCCGGAAGGCCATAGTCACGGAAGTAGGCAAAGCATTCCCCTCACAAAACGCTAGCGGCATAGGTCAGGAATCAGTGGACAACCGAGGCGTACAGCCGAGAGAGGCACAAGTCCAATCCGCCAGAGGTAGGGGAACAGTCTTTAAGATGTGGGACAGTTTTCTCAGCCCCTCACGTACCACAGCCCCTGAGGTGCGGGGTAGTGCCACAAGAAATCCTAAGTTTGCCCAGATGCTGAAGGAGTACCTTGCAGATCGAACAACTGTACTCCGACATTCCTCTGTGCCTTACAATTATTGGGTATCCAAGCTGGACACGTGGCATGAATTGGCTCTCTACGCCTTGGAAGTCCTGGCCTGCCCTGCTGCTAGCGTTTTGTCAGAGCGTGTTTTTAGTGCCGCAGGTGGAATCATTACAGATAAACGCACCCGCCTGTCAACTGAAAATGCTGACAGGCTGACTCTGATCAAGATGAACAAGGGTTGGATTGGGCCAGACTTCACCACACCACCAGCAAATGAGAGCAGAATTTAAAGTTTGCCATGTACCTCCACTCACCCATGGGTACACACTTCTGGACTTTGGATAATCGCTGGACTGCTCCTCCTTCTCCTCATGCGCCACCATGATGATGACCGTTACAAATTGCAATACTTAGGCCTTTGTTTCAGGTATACCCCCAGTGGTAAATTTTTTCGCCCATTCTTTGCAGAATGGACATTACAACGACAGGAGACCCGCTCCTTTGCAATGGGAACAATGTTTTGAGGCCCTCATGCACGTCTCTATCCAGGGACAACGTGGAGCCTCCCAATTTTTGGCTGCCCTGCCTAAGGGCTATACTATAATACACCCACTTCCTGACAATGGACACTTAATGTTTTCAGGCCCTCATGCACGTCTCTACCCAGGGACAACGTGGAGCCTCCCAATTTTTGGCTGCCCTGCCTAAGGGCTATACTACAATAGACCCACTTCCTTCCAATGGGCACTTCAGGTTTACAGGCCCTCATGCACGTCTATACCCAGGGACAACGTGGAGCCTCCCAATTTTTGGCTGCCCTGCCAAAGGGCTATACTATAATACACCCACTTCCTTCCAATGGGCACTTAATGTTTTGAGGCCCTCATGCACGTCTCTACCCAGGGACAACATGGAGCCTCCCAATTTTTGGCTGCCCTGCCTAAGGGCTATACTATAATACACCCACTTCCTGACAATGGACACTTAATGTTTTGAGGCCCTCATGCACGTCTCTACCCAGGGACAACGTGGAGCCTCCCAATTTTTGGCTGCCCTGCCTAAGGGCTATACTATAATACACCCACTTCCTGACAATGGACACTTAATGTTTTGAGGCCCTCATGCACGTCTCTACCCAAGGACAACGTGGAGCCTCCCAATTTTTGGCTGCCCTGCCTAAGGGCTATACTACAATAGACCCACTTCCTTCCAATGGGCACTTCAGGTTTACAGGCCCTCATGCACGTCTCTACCCAGGGACAACGTGGAGCCTCCCAATTTTTGGCTGCCCTGCCAAAGGGCTATACTATAATACACCCACTTCCTTCCAATGGGCACTTAATGTTTTGAGGCCCTCATGCACGTCTCTACCCAGGGACAACGTGGAGCCACCCAATTTTTGGCTGCCCTGCCTAAGGGCTATACTATAATACACCCACTTCCTGACAATGGACACTTAATGTTTTGAGGCCCTCATGCACGTCTCTACCCAGGGACAACGTGGAGCCTCCCAATTTTTAGCTGCCCTGCCTAAGGGCTATACTACAATAGACCCACTTCCTTCCAATGGGCACTTCAGGTTTACAGGCCCTCATGCACGTCTCTACCCAGGGACAACGTGGAGCCTCCCAATTTTTGGCTGCCCTGCCAAAGGGCTATACTATAATACACCCACTTCCTTCCAATGGGCACTTCAGGTTTACAGGCCCTCATGCACGTCTCTATGCAGGGGCATTGGTGAACCTCACAATTTTGGACTGCCCTGGCAAAGGAAAATACTACAAAGACTCACTTCCTCAAAATGGGCACATTAGACTCAAGAGGCCTTCATGTACGTCTCTTCTCAGGGACATCGGAGTGCCACACAATGTTTTCACGTAAAATCTTTCATGTATTAATCTCAAAAAGTAACATACACCAGCTCTATCTCACTATTGGGTATGTGCCCTTAACATTTCTGCCATGAAAAATCATTTTGGGGTCATTTTGGAAGGTTTTCTGGTGAGTCCGTAAAAATGGCGTGAAACGCGGACAAAATTGTTCACAGCTGTGACTTTTGAGTGATAAATGCTTCAAGGGGTCTTCCCCATGCTGTTGCCATGTCATTTGAGCACTCTTCTGAGACTTTTGTGACATTTTTAGGGTTTCTCCATGCTGCCGGGGGGTCATTTCACAAAAATACTCGGGTCTCCCATAGGATAACATTGGGCTCGTTGCTCGGGCCGAGTACACGAGTATCTTGGGAGGCTCGGCCCGAGCTTCGAGCACCCGAGCTTTTTAGTACTCGCTCATCACTACCAATTATATATTGCAATCCCCACCCATTAAGTGAGGTATTTGGAAATACCTGAAAATGACTGAAAATGTTCAGAAGTTCAGCATGGTTCTAACATGTTTTATGGACCACTGCCAATATCTTATGAGTACGCACAGGTGTCTATGAAAATGTCAGAGGACAAGAAATCACACTCAAATTTAACTGAAGAAATAAAAACACAAAAATATAGAGGATTATTCTTCTGAGTGTTTAACTTGCCCCTAATGATTGTAGAGAATTAGGTAAAAGCAGATTTTTGATCCTTAAAGGAGTATTCTCCAGTTCTTAAATTGCTTTAATTAGCTTGACACAATGAAAATAAGCAAGTTTGCAATTGACTTGCTTTATCTGTTGTCATTCTCTTGCAGTGAGAGCTTTTATCTTACATATTCCCTATTTATTATATTGATGTCTGGACCATACAGGACAAGCATGTTTTTTAGCTATTGTGTCCTCCCTATTTCCTTATAGATAGTAAGGCCACTTTCACATTGTGTTGTAACCTACTTTCAGTGGTCCCATCGGGGCTTCCGTCCGAACCCCCACAAAACGGATTTCAGACGCATTTGCCGATGTGGCCATTGACTATAATGGTGCAGACGGAGTTAATGTGTGCTCTGTCTTGCACCATTTTCGGGTGTACACGCTTTCTGCAGGCGGACAGGCAGATGTAGTAGACTGTGTCATGGTGTCCAGCCCCGTCGGCACAGTGTACAGCGCAGTGGGAAAGGGCCCTAAGCCTGCAAGCAGGGTCTTCACTCTTCCTGTAGCTGTTTAATTATGTGTTACTTTGTAATGTCTTTATTAGAGTTGAGCGCGGTTCGTGGTTCTCCAGTTCGCGGTTCGAGTGATTTTGGGGGCTGTTCTAGATCGAACTAGAACTCGAGCTTATTGCAAAAGCTCGATAGTTCTAGTTACGTTCAAGAATGGTTCTAGCAGCAAAAAGCCAACCTAATTACTAGCTGGCTTTCCGCTGTAATAGTGTAAGTCACTCTGTGACTCACACTATTATGAAATTTCAGCGTATAGTGTGCGGGAACAGCGCATTCAGATCACTGCTGCTGGGATAATGGCGATCGCCATTTTTTTTTTTCCTTGTCTTCCTTCCCTAAGCGCGCGCGTGTAGTGGGGCGGGCCAGCATGTCATCCAATCCCAGACACACACACAGCTAAGTGGACTTTTAGCCAGAGAAGCAACGGCATGTGTGATAGGATGTCCATGTCACATGTCCCTGCATTATAAAAACGGGTATTTGCCTGTCAGGACGCCATTATCTGCCTTCTGCGTCTGGGTGTCAGTCACCGCTGGCGTAGCTCCTGTCTCCAATACTGCTGTGTACGCTCTACACACAGCGCTATACAGAATAGGGATAGAAGTTTCTATTAGCCCTTGTAAGGGCTAATAACAGCAGGCTCTGAGCCATAGGTGACAGTCAGGTCAGTGGAAACAGATTTTAACAGCTACAGATAAGAGCGTCTGTGTAGCTAAGGTCAGGGACTTCCTCGCTGCATTTCTCCATTAGGAGGGATATAAAGTGAGGCTTCCTTTCCTCTACACAGACCAACAACCCTGCCACTGTACCCTCCTGCCCTTTGCACACTCCAGCTCATTGTTACTAAGCCATTATACTAGCAAACACTGAGTAAACTTAGTGGCATCCTTAAAGTGGCTGTTGGACTTCCATTAGTGTTCCACTAGTGCAAATCTATTTGCAGCACCTCTGCATTGCACACTCAAGCTCATTGTTACTAAGCCATTATACTAGCAAACATTGAGTAAACTTAGTGGCATCCTAAAAGTGGCTGTTGGACTTCATTATTGTCCCACTGGTGCAAAGCTATTTGCAGCACCACTGCATTGCACACTAAAACTCATTTTTTCTAAGCTATTGTGACGATCTGGCTAGTCCAGGGTGCCACAGGTACTACAACATACACCCCCACCCTGAGACAGGCACACCAGCCAGACACAAAATCCTTGTTGCCTCCCTCTAGGGGCTGATGTCCACACCAGGTGGGGTGGAGCCACGTGGATGGCCCCACCCACTGAGGAGTTCACAGTCCTGGAGGCGGGAGAAGGAAGTCAGAGTTGAGATAGGGAAGTGCAAGTGAGAGGAGTGAAGGAGAAGTGGAGGAGAAAACTGACCGTGCCCGGGTGTGTGGCCCGGGCACCAAGAGCAAGGTTGGCAGACGGTGGTGGCCGTCTGAAGGAAAGGCAGATCAACGTGGAACCGTAGGACTGGGGACAGGTGGTGGCCCACCGGTATCGAACCGGGGAGCAAAGTGAAGCCAGCACACACAGGCAGGGCCTACGGACCCCGACCAGGCTTGGAGTCGTCATTAGAGGTCAAATCCGTCAGTGACCGGAACCCCAGGGGTTTCCTAACAGCCAAGACCCGATTGAAGGCAACCGTCCAACCAACAGAAGGAAATACAGCTACTAGAGTTGAGCGCGGTTCGCGGTTCTCTAGTTCGCGGTTCGAGTGATTTTGGGGGGTGTTCTAGATCGAACTAGAACTCGAGCTTTTTGCTAAAATTCGATAGTTCTAGATACGTTCGAGAACGGTTCTAGCAGCAAAAAGCAGGGCTTTTTACAGCTACAGTGTGCAGGAGCCATCGCTGGCAGCCTGCCAGAAGCTGGTAACCAAGATAAACATCGGGTATCCAAGCAAAGCGCTTTGGTTAGTAACCCGATGTTTATCCTAGTTACGTGCAGGAAGCCCACACTTCCCCGCTCAGCTCGCTCCGCCCCCTCCTGCCCGCGGCATGTACACACACACACACACACACACACACTCTGCACACATGGCCCCGCTCGGCTTACCTGCGGTGATGAAGTCCCGCCATCCCGACCTCAGCGCTGTCACTGTCCTCCATGGCCGCTTGTCACATCACCTTCTCTCGCTTCCGACCCGAGACTGACTAGCGGTGACGTCACGGGCCTCTCGCGATACTTGGCTGTCAAGGCGGCGGTCGTTGAACTCAGTGACAGGTGCTGTCAGTGTGCTGGAGATCAGCGCAGGTAATGTACCTCGCTGACAGCAGCACTTGTCATGCCCTGCAGTGACCTGGGCTGACCCATTGATGTTAGCTCAGGTCACTGCACTGCTCTCCCAGCCAATGGGGAACATTCTGCTCTTCATTGACTGGGACAGTGTGGATCGTCATGGCAACCCCTTGGATTACACCAGACCTGGATTTGTTTTTCTTTCTAATAAATTGGTTAAAGAGGGAATGTTTTGTGGAGTGTTTTTTCAAATAAAAATGTGTTTGTCGTCTATTTTTTTTTATTACTGACTGGGTTGGTGACGTCGGGTATCTGATAGACGCCTGACCTCACCAACCCCAGGGCTTGATGCCAGGTGACATTACACATCTGGTATTAACCCCATATATTACCCCGTTTGCCATCTAATGAATGCGCCACTTCTGGGGCGGCTGCGGCCTGCTATTTTTAGGCTGGGAAGAGTCCAATAACCATGGACCTCCCTAGTCTGAGAATATCAGACCCCAGCTGTCTGCTTTACCTTGGCTGGCGATCCAATTTCCCCCCAGATCCCCCCAGACCCCTACGTGTTTTCTTTTTTAATTATTTATTTAATTTAAAATAACAGCGTGGGGTGCCCTCAGTTTTGGATTACCAGCCAAGGTGAGGTTGCCAGCTGTGGTCTGCAGGCTGCAGCCGTCTGCTTTAACCTAGCTGGCTACAAAACTAGGGGGAACCCTACGTCATTTTTTTTTTCATTTTTTTGGCTAAATACAAAGATAAGCACCCCTTAGTGCCACATGAAAGGCACCAAAGGGTGCTCCACTTTTTCTCCACTTTTTCTCCACTTTTTCCTCCACTTTTTTCTCCACTTTTTTCTCCACTTTTTTCTCCACTTTTTTCTCCACTTTTTTCTCCACTTCTTCTCCACTTCTTCTCCACTTCTTCTCCACGTCTTCTCCACTTCTTCTCCCCTTTTTCTCCACTTTTTCTCCGTTCTTTTTCTATGGTCGGTCTACCCGTTAGCTCTGCCATGCATAGTGTAGCTCTACACCTACTGCACATGTTACTTTATGATTGACATCTCTTTCATACCAGAGCTGTCCAAGCCTACTCTGACCCCATATTTGTCATTACTATATTGTCCTTGTACTGTATTATGACATTTGTATCATGTGTTTCATTTCTTGCTGTGTTGCAATTTTTTTGCTGCATCCCAATTGTACCTCTACATTGTTCGAGTTTATGTTATTGTTCTCTCACTCTTATGTGATACTGATTATTGTCATTTTTCATGATTACATGCAGATAAGTCCAATCTGACGAAGGCTGAGGCCGAAACGTCATTTGTAACTTGTTTTGGACAAAAACATATATGCTTATGAAAATTTTTTTTTTCTTAATACGGACCAATAAAGAGTGATTTTGCATTACTATCCATTGTGACTTACTGACTTAGTCTGGGAGATTTAGAGTGCCGAGGTTACTCACTAATTTTATATATTATTACCTCTGAGCACCTATATACCAGTGAGCTTCCTCTACAATAGTTCTCTTGGTTAGGCATGCCCTTACCTCATGAGCAGGGCATTGCAGCTTTGGTAGCAACCATTACGACATGGACTCTGCTGCTGTGGACCCGAGAAGAGTAAGTGCAGATTCATTGCACCCACACTCCTCACATGAAGGGTCCGCACTCCTAGAAAATGGGGGATACGTTCCCTGAGTGTCTCCCCCCCATATTCTAGACGGTCCAGAGTCGTCGTGGGACCCCTTTATTTTTTTTCTTACAATAAATTGGTGAAAGAGGAAATGTTTTGGGGACTGTTTTTTCAAATAAATTTCTTTTGTCGATTTTTTTTTTTTGTTAGTACTGACAGTTTATGATGTTGGGTATCTAATAGACGCCACGACATCACAAACTGCTGGGCTTGATCTCAGGTGACTTTACAGCTAGTATCAACCCGATTTATTACCCCGTTTGCCACTGCACCAGGGCACGGGATGAGCTGGGGTGAAGCGCCAGGATTGGCGCATCTAGTGGATGCGCCACGTCTGGGGTGCCTGCGGCCTGCTATTTTTAGGCTGTGAAGGCCCAATAACTATGGACCTTCCCACCCTGAGAATACCAGACCACAGCTGTCCGCTTTACCTTGGCTGGTGATCCAATTTGGGGGGACCCTACTTTTATTGTGTAATTATTAATATTTATAAAATAATTATAAAAAAGAGCCTGGGGGGACCTCCACATTGGATCCCCAACCACGGTAAAGCTGCCAGCTGTGGTTTTCAGGCTACAGCCGTCTGCTTTACCCTAGCTGGCTATCAAAAATGGGGGGACCCAACGTCATTTTTTTTTTTAACTATTTTTTAAATAGAAAAAATTAATGGGCTTCCCTGTATTTTGATTGCCAACCAAGATAACAGCAGGCAGATGGGGGTGGCAACCCATAGCTGTCTGCTTTATCTGCGCTGAGAATCAAAAATACTATAAAAGCGCTACGTCATTTTTTTAAAGATTTATTTTTACAGCACTGTGATGTCCAGCAATCAAAATACAGGGAAGCCCATTTTATTTTTAGTTATTTAAATAAATAATTAAAAAAAATATATATGGGCTCCCGCTGCATTTTTTGTATTGCTAGCTAAGGGTAATCCAAGCAGCTACTGGCTGCTAACCCCCACTGCTTGGTGTTACCTTCACTGGCAATGGAAAATCCAAGGAAGCATTTTTTATTTTTTTTGCCAAAAAACTACAAAAAAAGGACGTGAGCTTCGCCATATTTTTGTATGCTAGCCAGGTATAGCAGGCAGGTGCTGGAAGAGTTGGATACAGCGCCAGAAGATGGCGCTTCTATGAAAATGCCATTTTCTGAGGCAGCTGCAGACTGCAATTCTCAGCAGTGGGGCCCAGAAAGCTCAGGCCAACCTGTGCTGAGGATTCCAATCCCCAGCTGCCTAGTTGTACCTGGCTGGACACAAAAATGGGGCGAAGCCTACGTCATTTGTTTTCTAATTATTTCATGAAATTCATGAAATAATAAAAAAAGGGCTTCCCTTTATTTTTGGTTCCCAGCCGGGTACAAATAGGCAACTGGGGGTTGGGGGCAGCCGTACCTGCCTGCTGTACCCGGCTAGCATACAAAAATATGGCGAAGCCCACATAATCGTTTCAGGGGGCAAAAAACGTCTGCATACAGTCCTGGATGGAGTATGCTGAGCCTTGTAGTTCTGCAGCTGCTGTCTGTCTGTATGGAGAAGAGTAGACAGCAGCTGCAGAACTACAAGGCTCAGCATACTCCATCAAGGACTGTATGCAGAAGTTTTTTGCCCACCAAAAAAATGACGTGGGCTTCGCCATATTTTTGTATGCTAGCCAGGTACAGCAGGCAGCCATGGGCTGCCTCCAACCCCCAGTTGCCTATTTGTACCCGGCTGGGAACCAAAAATATAGGGAAGCCCGTTTTTTTTAATTATTTCACTTATTTCATGAAATAATTAAAAAAAAACCGACGTAAGCTTCGCCCCATTTTTGTGTCCAGCCGGGTACAACTAGGCAGCTGGGGATTGGAATCCGCAGCACAGGTTAGCCCGAGGTTTCTGTGCGCCTCTGCTGCGAATTGCAGTCCGCAGCCGTCCCAGAAATTGGCGCTTTAATAGAAGCGCCATCATCTGGCGCTGTATCCAACTCTTCCAACAGCCCTTGAGCCGGGTGGCTTGTTGGGTAATCATGAGTTAATACTGGCTTTGTTTTACTAGCCAGTATTAAGCCAGAGATTCTTAATGTCAGGCACGTTTGACCCGGCCATTAAGAATCTCCAATAAAGGGTTAAAAAAAAGACACCACACAGAGAAAAAGTACTTTAATAGAAATAAATACACAGACACATTAGAGACTCCATCTTTATTACCCCCTGTCAGCCCTCCACGATCCTGCTCTTCTGTCATTCTCGTTCAACAAATGCAGCTCTGCTACATCACTGCTGCATGGGGGAAGACGCTGCTTCCCGTGGAGCATTCACTCCGTGAAAGCTGCACGAGAAGCAGCGTGCAGCCTTCACTCCGTGAGTGATCAGTGCTGCTAGCGGTAACGCTGACAGACGCGTTACCATAGCAACGGTGCTCCCGGAGCCGCGGTTAGCGGTGACGTCACTGCTAACTGCGTTGCTATGGCAATGGTGATCTCCGTTAATGACCGGCTGTGTCAGCCGGTCCCTAACGGAACGGGGAGTCGACCGTGTGCTAGAGCATGTCGCCGGTACACGGCGATACACAAATGTGCACCGTGTACCGGAGAGATGCACTCGCAGGTCCTACATGACGCGTCATAGTCATGTGACCAGTCTGTAGCCAATGAGATAATAGCCACGTGACTGGTCACATGGCTATTTTGACGTCACGATAGGTCCTGCATCAATGCTGGCAGTGCCGGTCACCGGGAGGATTCAGCGATCATCGGATGGAATAGCGGCAGGAGACAGAGTGCAGAAGGGATCGCTGGGACCGGTAAGTGTTATGGCAATGTTTATTAACTGTTTGTGTACATTTATAATGCATTTTTATGTGTTTGTGATTGCCTCCCATTATAGCCTATTGGTTCTAGTTCGGTTCGTCGAACGTTCGACGAACCGAACTCGAACGGGAGCTCCGTTCGGCGAACCGACCTCGAGCCGAACCGCGACCGGTTCGCTCATCTCTAACAGCTACCGCCACAGCTAGAGTTCCAAGGGCCAGAGCCTGCGGGCAAAAGGGCTCCTCCGGCACATATCTACGCTGGGGAGTGGGTTACCGGTGGGAATCCATCGGGACCGAACATACACAAAGGTGCAGGGAAAGATAGCCACTAGTGATGAGCGAGTACTAAATTGCTCGGGAGCTCGAGGCTGGGGCCGAGCATCTCAAAATACTCGTGTACTCGGCCCGAGCACCGAGCCCAATGTTATCCTATGGGAGACCCGAGTATTATTTTGAAATGACCCCCGGCAGCATGTAGAAACCATAAAACTGTAAATTAAAAAAAAAAACGTGCGTGTGTGTGTAAGCGTGCATATATATATACACGCGGAGTGGAGTGCGGGAGGGGCCGTAGCTGAGCGGGGAAGTGTCGGGCTAAAGGCACGGTCACGCTGTGCGGGCTGGCCAATCACTGCAATTCCACAACAGGGCTGTGGCATTGCAGTGGTCTGCCAGCCAATCCCTGCATAAGGGATGGCTGTAAAAAGAGCGCCAGCATGAAGACCACGAGTACAGTACGAGTATCGCGAGATTACTCGGTCCCCGCCGAGTAGCCCGAGTACATTGATACTCGTGCGAGTACCGAGTAGTAACAAGCATACTCGCTCATCACTAATAGCCACCACTAACCGTCCAGGAGAAGCCACAGCAGCCGGCTGCGGGACTTGTCCATCGAGCCGTTTGGTTTACCAGAGACTTTGCGTACCTTTGTGGCTGAGTGAGTACTACCGTGCCGTCTGGCACCACGCTGCGCAGTCCAACCAACCCTGCACCCATCCAACCCTGCCTCCCTGTCATCTCACCGAGCCCCGGGACAACCAACCCCTACCCACGGAGGGGGAAAACAACATACCAGCTACTCCCTGCCATCACTCCCGGGATCCCCGTCACCAGCAGTGGTGGTGCCCAACCTCACCAAAACCCGTGGGTGGCGTCACGGACCAAATCCCCATTGGTTGCACACTCAAACTCATTGTTACTAAGCTATTAAACTAGCAAACACTGAGTAAACTTAGTGTCATCCTAAAAGTGGCTGTTGGACTTCCATTAGTGTCCCAATAGTGCAAATCTATTTGCAGCACCTCTGCATTGCACACTCAAGCTCATTGTTACTAGGCCATTATACTAGCAAACACTGAGGAAACTTAGTGGCATCCTAAAAGTGGCTGTTGGACTTCATTATTGTCCCACTGGTGCAAAGCTATTTGCAGCACCACTGCATTGCACACTCAAACTCATTTTTACTAACCTATTATACTAGCAAACGCTGAGGAAACGTATTGGCATCCTAAAAGTGGCTGTTGGACTTCCATTATTGTCCCACTGGTGCAAAGCTATTTGCAGCACCACTGCATTGCACACTCAAACTCATTGTTACTAAGCCATTATACTAGCAAACACTGAGGAAACTTAGTGGCATCCTAAAAGTGGCTGTTGGACTTCATTATTGTCCCACTGGTGCAAAGCTATTTGCAGCACCAATGCATTGCACAGTCAAGCTCATTGTTACTAAGCCATTATACTAGCAAACACTGAGTAAACTTAGTGGCATCCTAAAAGTGGCTGTTGAACTTCCATTAGTGTCCCACTAGTGCAAATCTATTTGCAGCACCTCTGCATTGCACACTCAAGCTCATTGTTACTAAGCCATTATACTAGCAAACACTGAGTAAACTTAGTGGCATCCTAAAGGTGGCTGTTAGACTTCATTATTGTCCCACTGGTGCAAATCTATTTGCAGCACCTCTGCATTGCACACTCAAGCTCATTGTTACTAAGCCATTATACTAGCAAACACTGAGTAAACTTAGTAGCATCCTAAAAGTGGCTGTTGGACTTCCATTAGTGTCCCACTAGTGCAAATCTATTTGCAGCACCTCTGCATTGCACACTCAAGCTCACTGTTACTAAGCCATTATACTAGCAAACACTGAGGAAACTTAGTGGCATCCTAAAGGTGGCTGTTAGACTTCATTATTGTCCCACTGGTGCAAAGCTATTTGCAGCACCAATGCATTGCACACTCAAGCTCATTGTTACTAAGCCATTATACTAGCAAACACTGAGTAAACTTAGTGGCATCCTAAAAGTGGCTGTTAGACTTCCATTAGTGTCCCACTAGTGCAAATCTATTTGAAACACCTCTGCATTGCACACTTAAGATAATTGTTACTAAGCCATTATGCTAGCAAACACTGAGGAAACTTAGTGGCATCCTAAAAGTGGCTGTTGGACTTCATTATTGTCCCACTGGTGCAAAGCTATTTGCAGCACCACTGCATTGCACTCTCAAACTCATTTTTACTAAGCTATTATACTAGCAAACACTGAGGAAACTTAGTGGCATCCTAAAAGTGGCTGCTGGACTTCATTATTGTCCCACTGGTGCAAAGCTATTTGCAGCACCACTGCATTGCACCCTCAAACTCATTGTTACTAAGCCATTATACTAGCAAACACTGAGGAAACTTAGTGGCATCTTAAAAGTGGCTGTTGGACTTCCATTAATGTCCCACTAGTGCAAATCTATTTCCAGCTCCTCTGCATTGCACACTCAAGCTCAATGTTACTAAACCATTATACTAGCAAACACTGAATAAACTTAGTGGCATCCTAAAAGTGGCTGTTGGACTTCCATTAGTGTCCCACTAGTGAAAATCTATTTGCAGCACCTCTGCATTGCACACTCAAGCTCATTGTTACTAAGCCATTATACTAGTAAACCTGAGTAAACTTAGTGGCATCCTAAAAGTGTCTGTTAGACTTCCATTGGTGTCCCACTAGTGCAAATCTATTTGCAGCACCTCTGCATTGCACATTCAAGCTCATTGTTACTAAGCCATTATACTAGCAAACACTGAGTAAACTTAGTGGCATCCTAAAAGTGGCTGTTGGACTTCCATTAGTGTCCCACTAGTGCAAATCTATTTGCAGCACCTCTGCATTGCACACTCAAGCTCACTGTCACTAAGCCATTATACTAGCAAACACTGAGTAAAAATAGTGGCATCCTAAAAGTGGCTGTTAGACTTCCATTAGTGTCCCACTAGTGCAAATCTATTTGCAGCACCTCTGCATTGCACACTCAAGCTCATTGTTACTAAGCCATTATACTAGCAAACACTGAGAAAACTTAGTGGTATCCTAAAAGCGGCTGTTGGACTTCATTATTGTCCCACTGGTTCAAAGCTATTTGCAGCACCAATGCATTGCACACTCAAGCTCATTGTTACTAAGCTATTATACTAGCAAACACTGAGTAAACTTAGTGGCATCCTAAAAGAGGCTGCTGGACTTCATTATTGTCCCACTGGTGCAAAGCTATTTGCAGCACCACTGCATTGCACCCTCAAACTCATTGTTACTAAGCCATTATACTAGCAAACACAGAGGAAACTTAGTGGCATCTTAAAAGTGGCTGTTGGACTTCCATTAATGTCCCACTAGTGCAAATCTATTTCCAGCTCCTCTGCATTGCACACTCAAGCTCAATGTTACTAAACCATTATACTAGCAAACACTGAATAAACTTAGTGGCATCCTAAAAGTGGCTGTTGGACTTCCATTAGTGTCCCACTAGTGAAAATCTATTTGCAGCACCTCTGCATTGCACACTCAAGCTCATTGTTACTAAGCCATTATACTAGTAAACCTGAGTAAACTTAGTGGCATCCTAAAAGTGTCTGTTAGACTTCCATTGGTGTCCCACTAGTGCAAATCTATTTGCAGCACCTCTGCATTGCACATTCAAGCTCATTGTTACCAAGCCATTATACTAGCAAACACTGAGTAAACTTAGTGGCATCCTAAAAGTGGCTGTTGGACTTCCATTAGTGTCCCACTAATGCAAATCTATTTGCAGCACCTCTGCATTGCACACTCAAGCTCACTGTCACTAAGCCATTATACTAGCAAACACTGAGTAAAAATAGTGGCATCCTAAAAGTGGCTGTTAGACTTCCATTAGTGTCCCACTAGTGCAAATCTATTTGCAGCACCTCTGCATTGCACACTCAAGCTCATTGTTACTAAGCCATTATACTAGCAAACACTGAGAAAACTTAGTGGTATCCTAAAAGCGGCTGTTGGACTTCATTATTGTCCCACTGGTTCAAAGCTATTTGCAGCACCAATGCATTGCACACTCAAGCTCATTGTTACTAAGCCATTATACTAGCAAACACTGAGTAAACTTAGTGGCATCCTAAAAGCGGCTGTTGGACTTCCTTTAGTGTCCCACTAGTGCAAATCTATTTGAAACACCTCTGCATTGCACATTTAAGCTAATTGTTACTAAGCCATTATACTAGCAAACACTGAGGAAACTTAGTGGCATCCTAAAAGTGGCTGTTGGACTTCATTATTGTCCCACTGGTGGAAAGCTATTTGCAGCACCAATGCATTGCATACTCAAGCTCATTGTTACTAAGCCATTATACTAGCAAACACTGAGGAAACTTAGTGGCATCTTAAAAGTGGCTGTTGGACTTCCATTAATGTCCCACTAGTGCAAATCTATTTGCGGCTCCTCTGCATTGCACACTCAAGCTCATTGTTACTAAACCATTATACTAGCAAACTCTGAATAAACTTAGTGGCATCCTAAAAATGGCTGTTAGGCTATGTCCGCACGTTGCTTTTTACCTGCTTTTTACCTGCTTTTTTGCTGCTTTTTCAACTGCAGCGTTTAATGCCGAAATGGTTGTGTTCTGCTTTTCAAGCAAAGTCTATGGGAATTTGGGTTTCTTGTCCGCACTATGCTGTTCAAACTGCAGCCTTTTTGTTGCAGAACTTTGGTCAAAAACTCAGCTTTGCAGTGCAAAACCCAAATGGCAAAAACAATTGACATGTCAGTTGTTTTTGCCATTTGGGTTTTGCACTGCAAAGCTGAGTTTTTGACCAAAGTTCTGCAACAAAAAGGCTGCAGTTTGAACAGCATAGTGCGGACAAGAAACCCAAATTCCCATAGACTTTGCTTGAAAAGCAGAACACAACCATTTCGGCATTAAACGCTGCAGTTGAAAAAGCAGCAAAAAAGCAGGTAAAAAGCAGGTAAAAAGCAACGTGCGGACATAGCCTTAGACTTCCATTGGTGTCCCACTAGTGCAAATCTATTTGCAGCACCTCTGCATTGCACACTCAAGCTCATTGTTACTAAGCCATTATACTAGCAAACACTGAGTAAACTTAGTGTCATCCTAAAAGTGGCTGTTGGACTTCCATTAGTGTCCCACTAGTGCAAATCTATTTGCAGCACCTCTGCATTGCACACTCAAGCTCATTGTTACTAAGCCATTATACTAGCAAACACTGAGTAAAATTAGTGGCATCCTAAAAGTGGCTGTTAGACTTCCATTAGTGTCCCACTAGTGCAAATCAATTTGCAGCACCTCTGCATTGCACACTCAAGCTCATTGTTACTAAGCCATTATACTAGAAAACAATGAGGAAACTTAGTGGCATCCTAAAGGTGGCTGTTGGACTTCATTATTGTCCCACTGGTGGAAAGCTATTTGCAGCACCACTGCATTGCACACTCAAACTCATTTTTACTAAGCTATAATACTAGCAGTAGCAAACACTGAAGAAACTTAGTGGCATCCTGAAGGTGGCTGTTGGACTTCATTATTGTCCCACTGGTTCAAAGCTATTTGCAGCACCACTGCAATGCACACTCAAACTCATTGTTACTAAGCCATTATACTAGCAAACGCTAAGGAAACTTGGTGGCATCGTAAAAGTGGCTGTTGGACTTCATTATTGTCCCACTGGTGCAAAGCTATTTGCAGCACCACTGCATTGCACACTCAAACTCATTGTTACTAAGCCATTATACTAGCAAACACTGAGAAAACTTAGGGGCATCCTAAAAGTGGCTGTTGGACTTCAATTAGTGCCCCACTAGTGCAAATCTATTTGCAGCACCTCTGCATTGCACACTCAAGCTCATTGTTACTAAACCATTATACTAGCAAACACTGAGGAAACTTAGTGGCATCCTAAAAGTGGCTGTTGGAATTCATTATTGTCCCACTGGTGCAAAGCTATTTGCAGCACCAATGCATTGCACACTCAAGCTCATTGTTACTAAGCCATTATACTAGCAAACACTGAGTAAACTTAGTGGCATCCTAAAAGCTGCTGTTGGACTTCCTTTAGTGTCCCACTAGTGCAAATCTATTTGAAACACCTCTGCATTGCACACTCAAACTCATTTTTACTAAGCTATTATACTAGCAAACACTGAGGAAACTTAGTGGCATCCTAAAAGTGGGTGTTGGACTTCATTATTGTCCCACTGGTGCAAAGCTATTTGCAGCACCACTGCATTGCACAATCAAGCTCATTGTTACTAAGCCATTATATTAGAAAACACTTAGTAAACTTAGTGGCATCCTAATATTGGCAGTTGGACTTCCATTAGTGTCCCACTAGTGCAAATCTGTTTGCAGCACCACTACATTGCACACTCAAACTCATTGTTACTAAGCCATTATACTAACAAACACTGAGGAAACTTAGTGGCATCCTAAAAGTGGCTGTTGGACTTCCATTAGTGTCCCACTAGTGCAAATCTATTTAAAGCACCTCTGCATTGCACACTCAAGCTCATTGTTACTAAGCCATTATACTAGCAAAAACTGAGGAAACTTAGTGGCATCCTAAAAGTGGCTGTTTGACTTCATTATTGTCCCACTGGTGCAAAGCTATTTGCAGCACCACTGCATTGCACACTGAAACTCATTTTTACTAAGCTATTATACTAGAAAACACTGAGGAAACTTAGTGGCATCCTAAAATTAGCTGTTGGACTTCATTATTGTCCCACTGGTGCAAAGCTATTTGCAGCACCCCACTGCATTGCACACTCAAACTCATTGTTACTAAGCCATTATACTAGCAAACACTGGGGAAACTTAGTGGCATCCTAAAATTGGCTGTTGGACGTCCATTAGTGTCCCACTAGTGCAAATCTATTTGCAGCACCTCTGCATTGCACACTCAAGCTCATTGTTACTAAGCCATTATACTAGCAAACACTGAGGAAACTTAGTGGCATCCTAAAAGTGGCTGTTGGACTTCATTATTGTCCCACTGGTGCAAAGCTTTTTGCAGCACCACTGCATTGCACACTGAAACTCATTTTTACTAAGCTATTATACTAGAAAACACTGAGGAAACTTAGTGGCATCCTAAAATTGGCTGTTGGACTTCATTATTGTCCCACTGGTGCAAAGCTATTTGCAGCACCCCACTGCATTTCACACTCAAACTAATTGTTACTAAGCCATTATACTAGCCAACACGGAGTAAACTTAGTGGCATCCTAAAAGTGGCTCTTGGACTTCCATTAGTGTCCCACTAGTGAAAATCTATTTGCAGCACCTCTGCATTGCACACTCAAGCTCATTGTTACTAAGCCATTATACTAGAAAACACTTAGTAAACTTAGTGGCATCCTAATATTGGCAGTTGGACTTCCATTAGTGTCCCACTAGTGCAAATCTGTTTGCAGCACTACTGCATTGCACCCTCAAACTCATTGTTACTAAGCCATTATACTAGCAAACACTGAGTACACTTAGTGGCATCCTAAAAGTGGCTGTTGGACTTCATTATTGTCCCACTGGTACAAAGCTATTTGCAACACCACTGTATTGCACACTCAAACTCTTTTTTACTAAGCTACTATACTAGCAAACACTGAGGAAACTTATTGGCATCCTAAAAGTGGCTGTTGGACTTCATTGTTGTCCCACTGGTGCAAAGCTATTTGCAGTGTTGGACTTCCATTGGTGTCCCACTAGTGCAAATCTATTTGCAGCACCTCTGCATTGCACACTCAAGCTCATTGTTACTAGGCCATTATACTAGCAAACACTGAGGAAACTTAGTGGCATCCTAAAAGTGGCTGTTGGACTTCATTATTGTCCCACTGGTGCAAAGCTATTTGCAGCACCAATGCATTGCGCAGTCAAGCTCATTGTTACTAAGCCATTATACTAGCAAACACTGAGTAAACTTAGTGGCATCCTAAAAGTGGCTGTTAGACTTCCTTTAGTGTCCCACTAGTGCAAATATATTTGAAAAACCTCTGCATTGCACACTCAAGCTCATTGTTACTAAGCCATTATACTAGCAAACACTGAGTAAACTTAGTGGCATCCTAAAAGTGGCTGTTGTTCTTCCATTAGTGTCCCACTAGTGCAAATCTATTTGCAGCACCTCTGCATTGCACACTCAAGCTCACTGTTACTAAGCCATTATACTAGCAAACACTGAGTAAAATTAGTGGCATCCTAAAAGTGGCTGTTAGACTTCCATTAGTGTCCCACTAGTGCAATTCTATTTGCAGCACCTCTGCAATGCACACTCAAGCTCATTGTTACTAAGCCATTATACTAGCAAACACTGAGGAAACTTAGTGGCATCCTAAAGGTGGCTGTTGGACTTCATTATTGTCCCACTGGTGAAAAGCTATTTGCAGCACCAATGCATTGCACACTCAAGCTCATTGTTACTAAGCCATTATACTAGCAAACACTGAGTAAACTTAGTGGCATCCTAAAAGCGGCTGTTGGACTTCCTTTAGTATCCCACTAGTGCAAATCTATTTGAAACACCTCTGCATTGCACACTTAAGCTCATTGTTACTAAGCCATTATACTAGCAAACACTGAGGAAACTTAGTGGCATCCTAAAAGTGGCTGTTGGACTTCATTATTGTCCCACTGGTGCAAAGCTATTTGCAGCACCACTGCATTGCACTCTCAAACTCATTTTTACTAAGCTATTATACTAGCAAACACTGAGGAAACTTAGTGGCATCCTAAAAGTGGCTGTTGGACTTCATTATTGTCCCACTGGTGCAAAGCTATTTGCAGCACCACTGCATTGCACCTTCAAACTCATTGTTACTAAGCCATTATACTAGCAAACACTGAGGAAACTTAGTGGCACCTTAAAAGTGGCTGTTGGACTTCCATTAATGTCCCACTAGTGCAAATTTATTTGCAGCTCCTCTGCATTGCACACTCAAGCTCATTGTTACTAAACCATTATACTAGCAAACTCTGAATAAACTTAGTGGCATCCTAAAAGTGGCTGTTAGACTTCCATTGGTGTCCCACTAGTGCAAATCTCTTTGCAGCACCTCTGCATTGCACACTCAAGCTCATTGTTACTAAGCCATTATACTAGCAAACACTGAGTAAACTTAGTGTCATCCTAAAAGTGGCTGTTGGACTTCCATTAGTGTCCCACTAGTGCAAATCTATTTGCAGCACCTCTGCATTGCACACTCAAGCTCATTATTACTAAGCCATTATACTAGCAAACACTGAGTAAAATTAGTGGCATCCTAAAAGTGGCTGTTAGACTTCCATTAGTGACCCACTAGTGCAAATCTATTTGCAGCACCTCTGCATTGCACACTCAAGCTCATTGTTACTAAGCCATTATACTAGAAATCACTGAGGAAACTTGGTGGCATCCTAAAGGTGGCTGTTGGACTTCATTATTGTCCCACTGTTGCAAAGCTATTTGCAACACCACTGCATTGCACACTCAAACTCATTTTTACTAAGCTATTTTACTAGCAGTAGCAAACACTGAAGAAACTTAGTGGCATCCTAAAGGTGGCTGTTGGACATCATTATTGTCCCACTGGTTCAAAGCTATTTGCAGCACCACTGCAATGCACACTCAAGCTCATTGTTACTAAGCCATTATACTAGCAAACACTGAGAAAACTTAGATGCATCCTAAAAGTGGCTGTTGGGACTTCAATTAGTGCCCCATTAGTGCAAATCTATTTGCAGCACCTCTGCATTGCACACTCAAGCTCATTGTTACTAAACCATTATACTAGCAAACACTGAGGAAACTTAGTGGCATCCTAAAAGTGGCTGTTGGGACTTCAATTAGTGCCCCATTAGTGCAAATCTATTTGCAGCACCTCTGCATTGCACACTCAAGCTCATTGTTACTAAACCATTATACTAGCAAACACTGAGTAAACTTAGTGGCATCCTAAAAGCGGCTGTTGGACTTCCTTTAGTGTCCCACTAGTGCAAATCTATTTGAAACACCTCTGCATTGCACACTTAAGCTCATTGTTACTAAGCCATTATACTAGCAAACACTGAGGAAACTTAGTGAAATCCTAAAGGTGGCTGTTGGACTTCATTATTGTCCCACTGGTGCAAAGCTATTTGCAGCACCACTGCATTGCACACTCAAACTCATTTTTACTAAGCTATTATACTAGCAAACACTGAGGAAACTTAGTGGCATCCTAAAAGTGGCTGTTGGACTTCATTATTGTCCCACTGGTGCAAAGCTATTTGCAGCACCCCACTGCATTGCACACTCAAACTCATTGTTAATAAGCCATTATACTAGCAAACACTGGGGAAACTTAGCGGCATCCTAAAATAGGCTGTTGTACTTCCATTAGTGTCCCACTAGTGCAAATCTATTTGCAGCACCTCTGCATTGCACACTCAAGCTCATTGTTACTAGGCCATTATACTAGAAAACACTTAGTAAACTTAGTGGCATCCTAATATTGGCAGTTGGACTTCCATTAGTGTCCCACTAGTGCAAATCTGTTTGCAGCACCACTGCATTGCACACTCAAACTCATTGTTACTAAACCAATTTTATTAGCAAGCACTGAGGAAACTTAGTGGCATCCTAAAGGTGGCTGTTGGACTTCATTATTTTCCCACTGGTGCAAAGCTGTTTGCAGCACCACTGCATTGCACACTCAAACTCATTTTTACTAAGCTATTATACTAGCAGTAGCAAACACTGAAGAAACTTAATAGCATCGTAAAGGTGGCTGTTGGACTTCATTATTTTCCCACTGGTTCAAAGCTATTTGCAGCACCACAGGAATGCACACTCAAAATCATTGTTACTAAGCCATTATACTAGCAAACACTAAGGAAACTTGGTGGCATCGTAATTGTGGCTGTTGGACTTCATTATTGTCCCACTGGTGCATAGCTATTTTCAGCCCCACTGCATTGCACACTTAAACTCATTGTTACTAAGCCATTATACTAGCAATCACTGAGAAAACTTAGTGGCATCCTAATAGTGGCTGTTGTACTTCTATTAGTGTCCCACTAGTGCAAATCTATTTGCAGCACCTCTGCATTGCACACTCAAGTTCATTGTTACTAAACTTTTATACTAGCAAACACTGAGGAAACTTAGTGACATCCTAAAAGTGGCTGTTGGAATTCATTATTGTCCCACTGGTGCAAAGCTATTTGCAGCACCACTGCATTGCACACTTAAACTCATTGTTACTAAGCCATTATACTAGCAAACACTGAGAAAACTTAGTGGCATCCTAATAGTGGCTGTTGTACTTCTATTAGTGTCCCACTAGTGCAAATCTATTTGCAACACCTCTTCGTTGCACACTAATGCTCATTGTTACTAAGCCATTATAATAGCAAACACTGAGGAAACTTAGTGGCATCCTAAAGGTGGCTGTTGGACTTCATTATTGTCCCACTGGTGCAAAGCTATTTGCAGCACCACTGCATTGCACACTCAAACTCATTTTTACTAAGCTATTATACTAGCAAACACTGAGGAAACTTAGTGGCATCCTAAAAGTGGCTGTTGGACTTCATTATTGTCCCACTGGTGCAAAGCTATTTTCAGTACCCCACTGCATTGCACACTCAAACTCATTGTTACTAAGCCATTATACTAGCAAACACTGGGGAAACTTAGTGGCATTCTAAAATAGGCTGTTGTACTTCCATTAGTGTCCCACTAGTGCAAATCTATTTGCAGTACCTCTGCATTGCACACTCAAGCTCATTGTTACTAAGCCATTATACTAGAAAACACTTAGTAAACTTAGTAGCATCCTAATATTGGCAGTTGGACTTCCATTAGTGTCCCACTAGTGCAAATCTGTTTGCAGCACTACTGCATTGCACACTCAAACTCATTGTTACTAAGCCATTATACTAGCAAACACTGGGGAAACTTAGTGGCATCCTAAAAGTGGCTGTTGGACTTCCATTAGTGTCCCACTAGTGCAAATCTATTTAAATCACCTCTGCATTGCACACTCAAGCTCATTGTTACTAAGCCATTATACTAGCAAACACTGAGGAAACTTAGTGGCATCCTAAAAGTGCCTGTTGGACTTCATTATTGTCCCACTGGTGCAAAGCTATTTGCAGCACCACTGCATTGCACACTGAAACTCATTTTTACTAAGCTATTATACTAGAAAACACCGAGGAAACTTAGTGGCATCCTAAAATTAGCTGTTGGACTTCATTATTGTCCCACTGGTGCAAAGCTATTTGCAGCACCCCACTGCATTGCACACTCAAACTCATTGCTACTAAGCCATTATACTAGCAAACACTGGGGAAACTTAGTGGCACCCTAAAATTGGCTGTTGGACTTCCATTAGTGTCCCACTAGTGCAAATCTGTTTGCAGCACCACTGCATTGCACCCTCAAACTCATTGTTACTAAGCCATTATACTAGCAAACACTGAGTAAACTTAGTGGCATACTAAAAGTGGCTGTTGGACTTCCATTAATGTCCCATTAGTGCAAATCTATTTAAAGCACCTCTGCATTGCACACTCAAGCTCATTGTTACTAAGCCATTATACTAGCAAACACTGAGGAAACTTAGTGGCATCCTAAAAGTGGCTGTTGGACTTCATTATTGTCCCACTGGTGCAAAGCTATTTGCAACACCACTGCATTGCACACTGAAACTCATTTTTACTAAGCTATTATACTAGAAAACACTGAGGAAACTTAGTGGCATCCTAAAATTGTCTGTTGGACTTCATTATTGTCCCACTGGTGCAAAGCTATTTGCAGCACCCCACTGCATTGCACACTCAAACTCATTGTTACTAAGCCATTATACTAGAAAACACGGAGTAAACTTAGTTGCATCGTAAAAGTGGCTGTTGGACTTCCATTAGTGTCCCACTAGTGCAAATCTATTTGCAGCACCTCTGCATTGCACACTCAAAGTCATTGTTACTAAGCCATTATACTAGCAAACACTGAGGAAACTTAGTGGCATCCTAAAGGTGGCTGTTGGACTTCATTATTTTCCCACTGGTGCAAAGCTGTTTGCAGCACCACTGCATTGCACACTCAAACTCATTTTTACTAAGCTATTATACTAGCAGTAGCAAACACTGAAGAAACTTAGTAGCATCCTAAAGGTGGCTGTTGGACTTCATTATTTTCCCACTGGTTCAAAGCTATTTGCAGCACCACTGGAATGCACACTCAAACTCATTGTTACTAAGCCATTATACTAGGAAACACTAAGGAAACTTGGTGGCATCGTAATTGTGGCTGTTGGACTTCATTATTGTCCCACTGGTGCATAGCTATTTTCAGCCCCACTGCATTGCACACTTAAACTCATTGTTACTAAGCCATTATACTAGCAATCACTGAGAAAACTTAGGAGCATCCTAAAAGTGGCTGTTGGGACTTCAATTAGTGCCCCACTAGTGCAAATCTATTTGCAGCACCTCTGCATTGCACACTCAAGTTCATTGTTACTAAACCATTATACTAGCAAACACTGAGGAAACTTAGTGACATCCTAAAAGTGTCTGTTGGAATTTATTATTGTCCCACTGGTGCAAAGCTATTTGCAGCACCACTGCATTGCACACTTAAACTCATTGTTACTAAGCCATTATACTAGCAAACACTGAGAAAACTTAGTGGCATCCTAATAGTGGCTGTTGTACTTCTATTAGTGTCCCACTAGTGCAAATCTATTTGCAGCACCTCTGCGTTGCACTCTAATGCTCATTGTTACTAAGCCATTATAATAGCAAACACTGAGGAAACTTAGTGGCATCCTAAAGGTGGCTGTTGGACTTCATTATTGTCCCACTGGTGCAAAGCTATTTGCAGCCCCACTGCATTGCACACTCAAACTCATTGTTACTAAGCCATTATACTAGCAAACACTGGGGAAACTTAGTGGCATCCTAAAATAGGCTGTTGTACTTCCATTAGTGTCCCACTAGTGCAAATCTATTTGCAGTACCTCTGCATTGCACACTCAAGCTCATTGTTACTAAGCCATTATACTAGAAAACACTTAGTAAACTTAGTAGCATCCTAATATTGGCAGTTGGACTTCCATTAGTGTCCCACTAGTGCAAATCTGTTTGCAGCACTACTGCATTGCACACTCAAACTCATTGTTACTAAGCCATTATACTAGCAAACACTGGGGAAACTTAGTGGCATCCTAAAAGTGGCTGTTGGACTTCCATTAGTGTCCCACTAGTGCAAATCTATTTAAATCACCTCTGCATTGCACACTCAAGCTCATTGTTACTAAGCCATTATACTAGCAAACACTGAGGAAACTTAGTGGCATCCTAAAAGTGCCTGTTGGACTTCATTATTGTACCACTGGTGCAAAGCTATTTGCAGCACCACTGCATTGCACACTGAAACTCATTTTTACTAAGCTATTATACTAGAAAACACCGAGGAAACTTAGTGGCATCCTAAAATTAGCTGTTGGACTTCATTATTGTCCCACTGGTGCAAAGCTATTTGCAGCACCTCACTGCATTGCACACTCAAACTCATTGCTACTAAGGCATTATACTAGCAAACACTGGGGAAACTTAGTGGCACCCTAAAATTGGCTGTTGGACTTCCATTAGTGTCCCACTAGTGCAAATCTGTTTGCAGCATCACTGCATTGCACCCTCAAACTCATTGTTACTAAGCCATTATACTAGCAAACACTGAGTAAACTTAGTGGCATACTAAAGGTGGCTGTTGGACTTCCATTAATGTCCCACTAGTGCAAATCTATTTAAAGCACCTCTGCATTGCACACTCAAGCTCATTGTTACTAAGCCATTATACTAGCAAACACTGAGGAAACTTAGTGGCATCCTAAAAGTGGCTGTTGGACTTCATTATTGTCCCACTGGTGCAAAGCTATTTGCAGCACCCCACTGCATTGCACACTCAAACTCATTGTTACTAAGCCATTATACTAGCAAACACTGGGGAAACTTAGTGGCATCCTAAAATTGGCTGTTGGACTTCCATTAGTGTCCCACTAGTGCAAATCTATTTGCAGCACCTCTGCATTGCACACTCAAGCTCATTGTTACTAAGCCATTATACTAGCAAACACGGAGTAAACTTAGTTGCATCGTAAAAGTGGCTGTTGGACTTCCATTAGTGTCCCACTAGTGCAAATCTATTTGCAGCACCTCTGCATTGCACACTCAAAGTCATTGTTACTAAGCCATTATACTAGCAAACACTGAGGAATCTTAGTGGCATCCTAAAGGTGGCTGTTGGACTTCATTATTTTCCCACTGGTGCAAAGCTGTTTGCAGCACCACTGCATTGCACACTCAAACTCATTTTTACTAAGCTATTATACTAGCAGTAGCAAACACTGAAGAAACGTAGTAGCATCCTAAAGGTGGCTGTTGGACTTCATTATTTTCCCACTGGTTCAAAGCTATTTGCAGCACCACTGCAATGCACACTCAAACTCATTGTTACTAAACCATTATACTAGCAAACACTGAGGAAACTTAGTGACATCCTAAAAGTGGCTGTTGGAATTCATTATTGTCCCACTGGTGCAAAGCTATTTGCAGCACCACTGCATTGCACACTTAAACTCATTGTTACTAAGCCATTATACTAGCAAACACTGAGAAAACTTAGTGGCATCCTAATAGTGGCTGTTGTACTTCTATTAGTGTCCCACTAGTGAAAATCTATTTGCAGCACCTCTGCGTTGCACACTAATGCTCATTGTTACTAAGCCATTATAATAGCAAACACTGAGGAAACTTAGTGGCATCCTAAAGGTGGCTGTTGGACTTCATTATTGTCCCACTGGTGCAAAGCTATTTGCAGCACCACTGCATTGCACACTCAAACTCATTTTTACTAAGCTATTATACTAGCAAACACTGAGGAAACTTAGTGGCATCCTAAAAGTGGCTGTTGGACTTCAATATTGTCCCACTGGTGCAAAGCTATTTTCAGCACCCCACTGCATTGCACACTCAAACTCATTGTTACTAAGCCATTATACTAGCAAACACTGGGGAAACTTAGTGGCATCCTAAAATAGGCTGTTGTACTTCCATTAGTGTCCCACTAGTGCAAATCTATTTGCAGTACCTCTGCATTGCACACTCAAGCTCATTGTTACTAAGCCATTATACTAGAAAACACTTAGTAAACTTGGTAGCATCCTAATATTGGCAGTTGGACTTCCATTAGTGTCCCACTAGTGCAAATCTGTTTGCAGCACTACTGCATTGCACACTCAAACTCATTGTTACTAAGCCATTATACTAGCAAACACTGGGGAAACTTAGTGGCATCCTAAAAGTGGCTGTTGGACTTCCATTAGTGTCCCACTAGTGCAAATCTATTTAAAGCACCTCTGAGTAGCACACTCAAGCTCATTGTTACTAAGCCATTATACTAGCAAACACTGAGGAAACTTAGTGGCATCCTAAAAGTGGCTGTTGGACTTCATTTTTGTCCCACTGGTGCAAAGCTTTTTGCAGCACCACTGCATTGCACACTGAAACTCATTTTTACTAAGCTATTATACTAGAAAACACTGAGGAAACTTAGTGGCATCCTAAAATTTTCTGTTGGACTTCATTATTGTCCCACTGGTGCAAAGCTATTTGCAGCACCCCACTGCATTGCACACTCAAACTAATTGTTACTAAGCCATTATACTAGCAAACACTGGGGAAACTTAGTGGCATCCTAAAATAGGCTGTTGTACTTCCATTAGTGTCCCACTAGTGCAAATCTATTTGCAGCACCTCTGCATTGCACACTCAAGCTCATTGTTACTAAGCCATTATACTAGCCAACACGGAGTAAACTTAGTGGCATCCTAAAAGCGGCTGTTGGACTTCCATTAGTGTCCCACTAGTGAAAATCTATTTGCAGCACCTCTGCATTGCACACTCAAGCTCATTGTTACTAAGCCATTATACTAGAAAACACTTAGTAAACTTAGTGGCATCCTAATATTGGCAGTTGGACTTCCATTAGTGTCCCACTAGTGCAAATCTGTTTGCAGCACCACTGCATTGCACACTCAAACTCATTGTTACTAAGCCATTATACTAGCAAAAACTGAGGAAACTTAGTGGCATGCTAAAAGTGGCTGTTGGACTTCCATTAGTGTCCCACTAGTGCAAATCTATTTAAAGCACTTCTGCATTGCACACTCAAGCTCATTGTTACTAAGCCATTATACTAGCAAACACTGAGGAAACTTAGTGGCATCCTAAAAGTGGCTGTTGGACTTCATTATTGTCCCACTGGTGCAAAGCTATTTGCAGCACCCCACTGCATTGCACACTCAAACTCATTGTTACTAAGCCATTATACTAGCAAACACTGGGGAAACTTAGTGGCATCCTAAAATAGGCTGTTGTACTTCCATTAGTGTCCCAATAGTGCAAATCTATTTGCTGCAGCTCTGCATTGCACACTCAAGCTCATTGTTACTAAGCCATTATACTAGAAAACGCTTAGTAAACTTATTGGCATCCTAATATTGGCAGTTGGACTTCCATTAGTGTCCCACTAGTGCAAATCTGTTTGCAGCACCACTGCATTGCACACTGAAACTCATTGTTACTAAGCCATTATACTAGCAAACACTGAGGAAACTTAGTGGCATCCTAAATGTGGCTGTTGGACTTCCATTAGTGTCCCACTAGTGCAAATCTATTTAAAGCACCTCTGCATTGCACACTCAAGCTCATTGTTACTAAGCCATTATACTAGCAAACACTGAGGAAACTTACTGGCATCCTAAAAGTGGCTGTTGGTCTTCATTATTGTCCCACTGGTGCAAAGCTATTTGCAGCACCACTGCATTGCACACTGAAACTCATTGTTACTAAGTCATTATACTAGCAAAAACTGAGGAAACTTAGTGGCATCCTAAAAGTGGCTGTTGGACTTCCATTAGTGTCCCACTAGTGCAAATCTATTTAAAGCACCCCTGCATTGCACACTCAAGCTCATTGTTACTAAGCCATTATACTAGCAAACACTGAGGAAACTTAGTGGCATCCTAAAAGTGGCTGTTGGACTTCATTATTGTCCCACTGGTGCAAAGCTATTTGCAGCACCCCACTGCATTGCACACTCAAACTCATTGTTACTAAGCCATTATACTAGCAAACACTTAGTAAACTTAGTGGCATCCTAAAATTGGCAGTTGGACTTCCATTAGTGTCCCACTAGTGAAAATCTATTTGCAGCACCTCTGCATTGCACACTCAAGCTCATTGTTACTAAGCCATTATACTAGCAAACACTTAGTAAACTTAGTGGCATCCTAAAATTGGCAGTTGGACTTCCATTAGTGTCCCACTAGTGCAAATCTATTTGCAGCACCTCTGCATTGCACACTCAAGCTCATTGTTACTAAGCCATTATACTAGCCAACACTGAGGAAACGCAGTGGCATCCTAAAACTGGCTGTTAGACTTCCATTAGTGACCCACTAGTGCTAAGCTATTTGCAGCACCACTGCATTGCACATTCAAACTCATTGTTACTAAGCCATTATACTAGCAAACACTGAGGAAACTTAGTGGCATCCTAAATGTGGTTGTTAGACTTCATTATTGTCCCACTGGTGCAAAGCTATTTGCAGCACCACTACATTGCACACTCAAACTCATTGTTACTAAGCCATTATACTAGCAAACACTGAGGAAACTTAGTGGCATCCTAAAAGTGGCTGTTGGACTTCCATTGGTGTCCCACTAATGCAAATCTATTTGCAGCACCTCTGCATTGCACACTCAAGCTCATTGTTACTAAGCCATTATGCTAGCAAACACTGAGTAAACTTAGTGGCATCCTAAAAGTGGCTGTTGGACTTCCATTAGTGTCCCACTAGTGCAAATCTATTTGCAGCACCTCTGCATTGCACACTCAAGCTCACTGTTACTAAGCCATTATACTAGAGCTTTGCAGCACCACAGCATTGCACACTCAAACTCATTGTTACTAAGCCATTTTACTAGCAAACTTTTACAGGGGGCTGTCTGATAAAACCTAAAGGAATGTCAGACAGTCAGGGTCCACTGTGCAAAGACTCTGCTGCAGACTATGGCAGAGGATAAGGGGTATATAAGTGTGCCACTGTAAATAATGATAGCACAAGTGCAGAGTGCAATACCTCTGTTATACTCACAGAGGAATATAATTAGAAAATAAAGCAATTCCTCCTTTACTTGGAGGGTATGTGGAATGGTCTCTGTTAAAGATCACAGAGACAAAAGCAGTGAGTGTGAAATGGCACCTACCTAGGTCCGTTCCTCTAGTGGTGCCAGGAGACGGACAGCAGCGTAAGCCGCACAAAGCTCCTACCTGCGTTCGCTCCACTAGTGTGCGAGGACACGAACCACTAGATATGGCACCTGCCTAGGTCCGCTCTTCTAGTGGTGCAAAAGAGACGGACAGCAGCATAAGCCGCACAAAGCTCCTACCTCTGTTCCCTCTCCTAGTGGGTGAGGATACGAACAACTGCCAGACGTAGTATAAGAAACGTTACCCTAGCGGCAACGTCCACCTACGAGTAGAATCACAAGGCCCAGCCGGACCATGTGCCTCAGGCACCTGCCTATGTCCGCTCCACTAAGAGGTAAGGATACGGACTGCAGCCGAAGCTGTAAGGTAAAAGAAAGCTACCCTGCCGGTAGCGCTTACCTAACATAGACAGAGAGATGCCTAGAGGAACGTGCACAGAGCGTCTACTCGCATGCATGAACCAAGAGGACTGAGTGCCGGGCGGCGTGCGTCAGGGTCTTATATAGACTCTGTGCCTCATTTAAGATGGAGGACACCAGAGCCAATCCGCTGCCAGAATGACAGCAATGACGTCACGCTGGCCTATCACCGAGCAAAGCATCACAAGCACATGACCAGCGACCAATCGGCATAGAAGGTGTCAGAGACATGGGACCACGTGTCACAAGCACATGACCAGTGGCCAATCAGCTTAGAAGGTGTCAGAGACATGTGACCTCGTGTCAGCGATGATGTCACCCGCAGTTGTGCAATAGCTCCAAGATAGGACTTAGTCTCCAGCGCTTGCACATGTGCAGTAGCAAGAAATCCGGACATAATCTCCAGAGCCACAGCAACCGTAACAGTACCTCCCCCTCAAGGGCCCCCCTCCCGGCGACGCAGGTAATCGGCAACTAAGTCAGGAGCATGGACAGCCTCCTCAGGCTCCCAAGAGCGTTGTTCCGGGCCATAGCCCTCCCAATCTATGAAGAAGAACCTGCGCCCTCTAACCATCTTACAACCAACTATGGCTCGTACCTCATAGATAGAGCGAGAGGAATCAGAGGCAGGAGATTGCACCTCACGAGCGTGAGGTAAAATAGCCGGCTGTAGCAGTGAAACATGGAACTTGTCATGGATCCTAAGATGGACGGGTAACTTCAATTGGTAGACTACAGGATTTACCTGTCGAAGAACCTCATAAGGACCCAGGAAGCGAGGAGCAAATTTGACAGAGCTCACTCTAGTCTCACGTGTTTTGCAGAGAGCCACACAAAGTCCCCTGGAGAAAAGACAGGAGCCGGGCGATGAAACCGATCGGACACCGTCTTCATACGGTCCTTAGCTGCTTGGATCGACTCTTGAGTCCGATCCCAAACCTCTCTGGCATTAGTTGCCCAGTCGGCCACAAGAGGAGAAGGTGCAGCAGCGGGAAACGGTACCGGTACCCTAGGGTGTTGCCCATTATTGAGTACGAATGGTGTCTGCCCAGTGGCCTCAGCCAGCGAATTGTTAAGGGCAAATTCTGCCCAGGGTTGGAGGGAGGACCAGTTATCGTGGTTCTCAGCAACAAAGTGTCGAAGGTATATAATCATGGATTGATTGGTACGCTCAACCAAACCATTGGTCTCCGGATGGTATGCCAAAGAGAGATTCAACTCAATTTGCAGAAGGCTACAAAGATCTCGCCAGAAACGGGAAGCAAATTGCGGGCCTCTATCACAAATGATACAATCTGGCATCCCGTGAAGCCTAAAGACATGCTTGAGGAATAGTTTGGCTAGTACCCTGGAAGACGGGATTCTCGATAACGGTACGAGATGAACCATCCGGGAGAAATGGTCCGTAATGACCCACACAAATCTATGTCCCTGTTAATACGGAAGATCACCCACAAAGTCCATGCCTACCACCTCCCATGGTCTATCTGGCACTGGTAAACGATGCAAGAGCCCAGCCGGTCTCTGCCGTAATGGACGGTTGCGAGCACACGAGTAGCAGGAACCGACATATCTCTTGAAGTGGCTGGCTAAGTGTGGCCACCAATACCACCTCTCCAGTAACTCTCGTGTCCGCCTAATACCAAAATGCCCACCCACCTTTGAGGTGTGGGCCCACGACAGTATATCATTCTGTCGATCAGGCGGCACAAAGGTCTTGCCCGGTGGGATTTGGTCTAACGTCACAGGGGAGAGCGTATGAAAAACCCTGGAGGGATGGATAAGACGAGGTTCGTCAATCACTTCCTGGGTAGAAACCATAGAGCGAGACAGGGCGTCTGCCTTGTTATTCTTACTCCCAGACAGATAGTTGATGGAGAAGTGAAAGCGGGAGAAAAACGAGGACCAGCGGGCTTGGCGAGGATTCAGACGCTGAGCGGTTTGTAAGTACGTCAGATTCTTATGGTCTGTATAGACCTGGAAAGGATGTTTCGCTCCTTCCAGCAAGTGACGCCACTCCTCCAAGGCTAATCTCAGGCCGAGCAGTCCCCTATCCCCAATGGTATAGTTTCTCTCTGCCGGTGGAAAGGTTTTAGCAAAGAAGAAACACGGCCTTTTTCTACCTGCACCGTTCTTTTGATACAAGACCGCACCAGCACCCACTGAAGAGGCATCAACCTCCAAGAGGAAGGGCTTATTCTCATCGGGCCTTTGAAGAACGGGAGCAGTTGAAAAGTGTCTTTTTACTGCCTCAAAAGCCTGAGATGTCTCTGTAGACCAGATTTTTGGATTAGCACCTTTCTTAGTCAAGGCCACAAAAGGGGCCACCAAAGTAGAGAAATGGGGTATGAACTGCCTGTAATAATTTATGAATCCTAAGAAGCGTTGCACCGCCTTCAAGGAATGAGGTTCGGACCATTCCAGGACAGCAGAGAGCTTCGCAGGATCCATAGCCAGACCCTCTTGTGAGATAATGTAGCCCAAAAAAGGCAAGGGTGACTGCTTGAATACACATTTTTCGAGTTTAGCAAACAATGAGTGCTCCCTTAAACGGGAAAGGACACGAACGACATCCTGACGATGAGTCTCCAGATCAGGAGAAAAAATCAGGATGTCATCCAGATACACCACGACGGAGGATAACAGTAAATCCCTGAACACATCGTTTACGAAGTCCTGAAATACTGCGGGTGCATTACATAACCCAAAAGGCATGACGAGGTATTTATAGTGACCATCTCCGGTGTTAAAAGCGGTCTTCCATTCGTCACCCTCTCGAATTCGTACCAAGTTATTCGCACCCCGCAGATCCAACTTCATAAAAACCTGAGCTCCCCTCAGTCTGTCAAAGAGCTCCGAAATTAAAGGTAACGGGTATTTGTTCTTTATTGTGATTGCGTTGAGACCCCTGTAATCTATGCAGGGACACAAATCACCCTCTTTTTTCCGAACAAAGAAAAACCCAGCTCCCGCGGGAGAGACAGACTTACGAATGAACCCCTTCTCTAAACTCTCTCTTATATAGGTCGACATGGCCTCCGACTCAGGTATCGACAGGGGGTAAACCCTGCCCTTAGGTGGAACCGAACCTGGGATAAGGTCTATGGCACAGTCATACGGCCTATGGGGTGGAAGAACCTCAGCCCCCTGTTTGGAGAACACGTCAGCGAAATCCAAATAGGGTGTAGGTATGGGAGAGAGATCAGTTGATGCAACCGCAACGACCTTAGGTGGTAAGGGAAGACATCGGGACTGACATTTCGAACCCCAACTAATAATGCTGTCGGACTCCCAGTCAATGTGAGGAGCATGAGTCCGAAGCCATGGGAGACCCAGAAGGACGTCGTCTATACCCTCAGGCAAAACAAGAAAAGAAATCTCCTCTATGTGACCCTGAGGCAGGGAAAGGCGCAAGGGAACTGTCCTCAATGTAATGGAGTCAGACAACATAGTCCCATTAACAACATGGACAGGAATAGGCGCCTCTAACATGATAGAGGGAATATTGTGTCCCTTTACAAATCCTGAGGACACAAAAGTCCCGTCAGCTCCGGAATCCACAAAAGCCATAATAGGCCATGTATTCTCAGAGAATGAGAGCTGACCTGGGATACTACACTTAGAGGGTGCAGAAGACGTCTCTAGTAACCCCCCTCTAATGGTTACTAGGCCTGGGAGTTTCCCTGACGACTAGAACACTTGTTGGCATAGTGCCCAGCCTGACGACATACGTAACATATAGGAGGACCAGACTTGCGTAGTCTGGAGGACGTATGACCTAACTCCATAGGAGTGGGAGATGTTTCAGATGCTGAGGAAGATGGTAGTGGACCCTCAACAACTGTAATAGCCCGATGCTTAGGGCGTGAGGAAGAGACCTCAAGTCTACGTTCCTTATGGCGTACGTCGATCCTCGTTGCTACTGTGATCAAGTCCTCCAGAGAAGCAGGGACCTCACGAGTAGCAAGGGCATCCTTGAGATAGCCTGCCAACCCTCTCCAGAAGATAGGAATCAACACCTTCTCTGACCAATCTATTTCTGCCACCAGAGTTCTAAAAGCAATGGCATAAGAACTAGTGGATAACGAACCCTGAGATAGATCTAAGAGTATCAGGGCCGCATCATGGGTAACCTGCGGACCTATGAATACCGCTTTAAGAGCATCAAGAAAGTCTTGATGTCTCAGAGTAACCACATCAGATCGCTCCTATAAGGGAGCCGCCCATTCTAAGGCTTTGTCCTGACGTAAGGAGATGATAAAGCCTACTGTGGACCTCTCCGTAGAGAAACGAGAAGAATTGATCTCTAGGTGTATCTGACACTGACTAATGAAACCACGACATGATCTGGCATCGCCAGAATATCTGTTTGGCAGAGCAAGTCGAGGATCATGTGCAGATGTCACCATGGTCTGAGGTTTATGCTCTATACTCTTGAGCCGCGACTCAAGTACTTGTATGTAACGGTGTAACTGCTGATATTCTGCCATAACTGACAACCCTTTGCTCAGTCCTAATGTTACGGGGGGCTGTCTGATAATAAAACCTAAAGGAATGTCAGACATTCAGGGTCCACCGTGCAAAGACTCTGCTGCAGACTATGGCAGAGGATAAGGGGTATATAAGTGTGCCACTGTAAATAATGATAGCACAAGTGCAGAGTGCAATACCTCTGTTATTCTCACAGAGGAATATAATTAGAAAATAAAGCAATTCCTCCCTTACTTGGAGGGTGTGTGGAATGGTCTCTGTTAAAGATCACAGAGACAAATGCAGTGAGTGGGAAATGGCACCTACCTAGTTCCGTTCCTCTAGTGGTGCCAGGAGACGGACAGCAGCGTAAGCCACACAAAGCTCCTACCTGTGTTCGCTCCACTAGTGTGCGAGGACACGAACCACTAGATATGGCACCTGCCCAGGTCCGCTCTTCTAGTGGTACAAAAGACACGGACAGCAGCGTAACCCGCACAAAGCTCCTACCTGCGTTCTCTCCACTAGTGTGCGAGGACACGAACCACTAGATATGGCACCTGCCTAGGTCCGCTCTTCTAGTGGTGCAAAAGAGACGGACAGCAGCGTAAGCCGCACAAAGCTCCTACCTGCGTTCGCTCCACTAGTGTGCGAGGACACGAACCACTAGATATGGCACCTGCCTAGGTCCGCTCTTCTAGTGGTGCAAAAGAGACGGACAGCAGCATAAGCCGCACAAAGCTCCTACCTCTGTTCGCTCCCCTAGTGGGCGAGGATACGAACAACTGCCAGACGTAGTATAAGAAACGTTCAATTGTGTGTATCAGCTCACCGTGTGAAAGCTCAATCCCGATTTCGTCCTGGAGCACGAACAGGCACTGCCACAGCCCGGTATAATGTAGAAAAGAGAGAAAGATGTCCAGCTCTTCAGGCAACGAAATCACGTCTTTATTTCATCATGCAGACACAAAGAATGACATGACCAGCACTACACGTTTCAGGTGAAACACTCACCCTTAATCATGATGCTGGGGAGACGGCGCATCAGAGTTTATATGCAAATGCTAATTAGTGGAACAGATGTTTAAATCACTTGAGCACCTTACATACTCAAAAATAAAGTTACCATGAAAATTGTTACATGAATATAAAATAAAATACAATACAAGTTTTAATTTTCTGGACTGGATTAGTAATATATATGAGTTCTGGCATACCAGTTGTAGTGCGCCATTAAACATTTGCAGGTGTAACATCTACAAGTGAATGCACATAAAATATGTGCAAATACATGACTCTGCATATATAAATAAATCTGCACATATATAAAAATGCACATGAAAATTCTTTTTAAGTGCATACATGCACATATATGTGTGCATGTATGCATACATTTCCCTTCTTCATTTGTGCTCAATCGCAATACAATATGCAGGTTTTCAAACTTGAACATGGGAGTTTTTTTTGGTATATTTTTTTCCCACCCCCCCATGTACAATTGGGAAATCATACTACCCTTGAGCACAATTTTGACTGCAAAATGACCAAAGTTACCTAAAAAACCCATATTTTGTGCAGATACGGTACTCCAATGAATTTATATTTAAGATAGAGAGACCAATTCTTAATTTTTGTAAGAATAATTTTTTATTTCTTATTTTATTTTTTATTTTTTACATTTTTTAATTTATTGAATAGGCTGTACCAATATAAATGAGGTGAAGATAAATATTATTTTGGGCAGAAGCTACTAAAATCATGTTATGAATTATGACCATTCATACTAAGTTATGAATGGTATATTTATTTATTGTATTCTTATTTTGTATTGTTAGTAAGCTCAATGTACGGCAAAGCCGACCATATGCTATTACTGTGGTGATGGATTGATAAATTACCACTGAAAAAGTAGCTAAATTTTGTGAATGCCACGACTGAATCTGCAATGCATTCATTCCTAATTTCAGCAGAGTAGTTGATATTATAATCATTGGGGGTTAAAATTCAACAATTTTTTTGGTAATTTTTTTTGGTCACACCCTGCGGCTGACATGCATTTCAACCAATATGGGAGAATCCATGCGCCGCGAGCAGAGCAGAAGAAATCGCACTGTGGCTAAACAAGCATGACGCACAGAAACCACACAAGCCGCAAGTAATGCAGACTAGAGTCATAGGTTACATATTTGAGGGTGAGTTCTTATATTGCAAGTAATTGATTGTCAATAGGTATTTTCGGACCTAATGCACATGCATCGGGTCAGTATTTGTGATATTCGTGATTAGTGAGTCTGCAATTAACAATTGATTTGTGAAGTGCAGAGATTTTTTCGCTACGATATAGCACCAAGACAAACCTTCATTATTTGTTATTTATCCCAAATGGATGTTGGGAATACAAGAAGGAGTAGAACGAGCCATTAAGTTGTGGAGGAACTCACTCTTGTAAGGTGTCACAAGAGCGAGTCTTGGCGGGATGTGGTTGTTTAAACCCCCTCTTTGTTGGTTGGAGAATTATGTTTTTAATGGGGTCCCTGGGCCAGAGCTCAGCGGACAGTGGAATATGGGTCCCTGGGGAGGAGCTCAGTGGACAGTGGAATAGATGGGTCCCTGGGGAGGAGCTCAGCGGACACAAGGAAAATGATCAAGGGGTATACCCAGATTCCCCCTTGAGCTAGGTGTACACGGCGGAGGGGGATATGGGGCTGGGATTTATAACAACCACATCTCTGGGCCGATAATCTTGTTTTTTCTTGTTGATGTTTTTTCTTATTAAAAATAAAGGGCTGCTGTGGCCAAAATTTTAATCCATGTCACGCAGTGTGTGGTGTCTTATTTATTAGGTTACCAGGAGCGCAATTCACTAGTCCATCAGTCAAGCAGAGTGAAGGCAGATAGCCGTAACGTACATGACTGAGGCAGTGATAGATCCAGGAAAGGGTTAAGGAGTAAGGGATGGGGTTTTTACCTAAGGAATGTGGTGGGGGGGTCAGCGAGCAGGAGGAGAGATGGGGGCAGGGGCCATATAAGAAATAGGTCCCATGTTAAGGTGTCATTCCTTTGTCCTGGACTCAAAGACTGAACCAGCAGTTGTCCCACCCACCCTCCCTATAATAAAGGGAAATGTATCAATATCAGGACTTTGCAACACTGTCAATGTTCTAACAATGTTTTGGTATTCAACATCATCGGTATTTTATCAACATTATTAGTATTGTATCAATTGTTATCAGTAATGTATCCAAATTGTCAATGTCATATCAACATATTAATATTGTATTAACATTTTAATATTGTATGTTACAGCAGCATTTGGCGGCGGGATGTGGTTGTTTAAACCCCCTCTTTGTTGGTTGGAGAATTATGTTTTTAATGGGGTCCCTGGGCCAGAGCTCAGCGGACAGTGGAATATGGGTCCCTGGGGAGGAGCTCAGTGGACAGTGGAATAGATGGGTCCCTGGGGAGGAGCTCAGCGGACACAAGGAAAATGATCAAGGGGTATACCCAGATTCCCCCTTGAGCTAGGTGTACACGGCGGAGGGGGATATGGGGCTGGGATTTATAACAACCACATCTCTGGGCCGATAATCTTGTTTTTTCTTGTTGATGTTTTTTCTTATTAAAAATAAAGGGCTGCTGTGGCCAAAATTTTAATCCATGTCACGCAGTGTGTGGTGTCTTATTTATTAGGTTACCAGGAGCGCAATTCACTAGTCCATCAGTCAAGCAGAGTGAAGGCAGATAGCCGTAACGTACATGACTGAGGCAGTGATAGATCCAGGAAAGGGTTAAGGAGTAAGGGATGGGGTTTTTACCTAAGGAATGTGGTGGGGGGGTCAGCGAGCAGGAGGAGAGATGGGGGCAGGGGCCATATAAGAAATAGGTCCCATGTTAAGGTGTCATTCCTTTGTCCTGGACTCAAAGACTGAACCAGCAGTTGTCCCACCCACCCTCCCTATAATAAAGGGAAATGTATCAATATCAGGACTTTGCAACACTGTCAATGTTCTAACAATGTTTTGGTATTCAACATCATCGGTATTTTATCAACATTATTAGTATTGTATCAATTGTTATCAGTAATGTATCCAAATTGTCAATGTCATATCAACATATTAATATTGTATTAACATTTTAATATTGTATGTTACAGCAGCATTTGGCGGCGGGATGTGGTTGTTTAAACCCCCTCTTTGTTGGTTGGAGAATTATGTTTTTAATGGGGTCCCTGGGCCAGAGCTCAGCGGACAGTGGAATATGGGTCCCTGGGGAGGAGCTCAGTGGACAGTGGAATAGATGGGTCCCTGGGGAGGAGCTCAGCGGACACAAGGAAAATGATCAAGGGGTATACCCAGATTCCCCCTTGAGCTAGGTGTACACGGCGGAGGGGGATATGGGGCTGGGATTTATAACAACCACATCTCTGGGCCGATAATCTTGTTTTTTCTTGTTGATGTTTTTTCTTATTAAAAATAAAGGGCTGCTGTGGCCAAAATTTTAATCCATGTCACGCAGTGTGTGGTGTCTTATTTATTAGGTTACCAGGAGCGCAATTCACTAGTCCATCAGTCATGTCATTCTTTGTGTCTGCATGATGAAATAAAGACGTGATTTCTTTGCCTGAAGAGCTGGACATCTTTCTCTTTTTTCTCCACAAGAAACGTTACCCTAGCGGCAACGTCCACCTACGAGTAGAATCACAAGGCCCAGCCGGACCATGTGCCTCAGGCACCTGCCTATGTCCGCTCCACTAAGAGGTAAGGATATGGACTGCAGCCGAAGCTGTAAGGTATAAGAACGCTACCCTGCCGGTAGCGCTCACCTAACATAGACAGAGAGATGCCTAGAGGAACGTGCACAGAGCATCTACTCGCCTGCATGAACCAAGAGGACTGAGCGCCGGGCGGCGTGCGTCAGGGTCTTATATAGACTTTGTGCCTCATCCAACATGGAGGACACCAGAGCCAATCCGCTGCCAGAATGACAGCAATGACGTCACGCTGGCATATCACCGAGCAAAGCGTCACAAGCACATGACCAGCGACCAATCGGCATAGAAGGTGTCAGAGACATGTGATCACGTGTCACAAGCACATGACCAGTGGTCAATCAGCTTAGAAGGTGTCAGAGACATGTGACCTCGTGTCAGCGATGATGTCACCCGCACATGTGCAATAGCTCCAAGATAGGACTTAGTCTCCAGCGCTTGCACATGTGCAGTAGCAAGAAATCCGGACATAGTCTCCAAAGCCACAGCAACCGTAACACAAACACTGAGGAAACTTAGTGGCATCCTAAAAGTGGCTGTTGGACTTCATTATTGTCCCACTAGTGCAAAGCTATTTGCAGCACCACTGTATTGCACACTCAAACTCATTTTTACTAAGCTATTATACTAGCAAACACTGAGGAAACTTATTGGCATCCTAAAAGTGGCTGTTGGACTTCCAATAGTGTCCCACTAGTGCAAATCTATTTGCAGCACCTCTGTATTGCACACTCAAGCTCATTCTTACTAAGCCATTATACTAGCAAACACTGAGTAAACTTAGTGGCATCCTAAAAGTGGCTGTTAGACTTCCATTAGTGTCCCACTAGTGCAAATCTCTTTGCAGCACCTCTGCATTGCACACTTAAGCTCATTGTTACTAAGCCATTATACTAGCAAACACTGAGGAAACTTAATGACATCCTAAAAATGTCTGTTGGACTTCATTATTGTTCCACTGGTGCAAAGCTATTTGCAGCACCACTGCATTGCACACTCAAACTCATTTTTACTAAGCTATTATACTAGCAAACTCTGAGGAAACTTAGTGGCATCCTAAAAGTGGCTGTTGGACTTCGTTAGTGTCCCACTGGTGCAAATCTATTTACAGCACCACTGCATTGCACACTCAAACTCATTGTTACTAAGCCATTATACTGGCAAACACTGAGGAAACTTAGTGGCATCCTAAAAGTGGCTGTTGGACTTACATTAGTGTCCCACTACTGCAAATCTATTTGCAGCTCCTCTGCATTGCACACTCAAGCTCATTGTTACTAAGCCATTATACTAACAAACACTGAGTAAACTTAGTGGCATCCTAAAAGTGGCTATTGGACTTCCATTAGTGTCCCACTAGTGCAAATCTATTTGCAGCACCTTTGCATTGCACACTCAAGCTCATTGTTACTAAGCCATTATACTAGCAAACACGGAGTAAACTTAGTGGCATCCTAAAAGTGGCTGTTGGACTTCCATTAGTGTCCCACTAGTGCAAAGCTATTTACAGCACCACTGCATTGCACACTCAAACTCATTGTTACTAAGCCATTATACTAGCAAATGCTGAGTAAACTTAGTGGCATCCTAAAAGTGGCTGTTGGACCTCATTATTGCCCCACTGGTGCAAAGCTATTTGCAGCACCACTGCAATGCACACTCAAACTCATTGTTACTAAGCCATTATACTAGCAAACACTAAGGAAACTTAGTGGCATCCTAAAAGTGGTTGTTGGACTTCATTATTGTCCAAATGGTGCAAAGCTATTTGCAGCACAACTGCATTGCACACTCAAACTCATTGATACTTAGCCATTATAATAGCAAACACTGAGTAAACTTAGTGGCATCCTAAAAATGGCTGTGTGACTTCCATTTGTGTCCCACTAGTGCAAATCTAATTGGAGCACCTCTGCATTGCACACTCAAGCTCATTGTTAGTAAGCCATTATACTAGCAAACACTAAGTAAACTTAGTGGCATCCTAAAAGTGGCTGTTGGACTTCCATTAGTATCCCACTAGTGCAAATCTATTTGCAGCACCTCTGCATTGCACACTCAAGCTCATTGTTACTAAGCCATTATACTAGCACACACTGAGTAAACTTAGTGGCATCCTAATAGTGGGTGTTGGACTTCCATTAGTGTCACACTAGTGCAAATCTATTTGAAGCATCTCTGCATTACACACTTAAGCTCATTGTTACTAAGCCATTATACTAGCAAACACTGAGGAAACTAAGTGGCATCCTAAAAGTGTCTGTTGGACTTCATTATTGTTCCACTGGTGCAAAGCTATTTGCAGCACCACTGCATTGCACACTCAAACTCATTTTTACTAAGCTATTATACTAGCAAACACTGAGGAAACTGAGTGGCATCCTAAAAGTGGCTGTGGGACTTCATTAGTGTCCCACTGGTGCAAATCTATTTACAGCACCACTGCATTGCACACTCAAGCTCATTGTTACTAAGCCATTATACTAACAAACACTGAGTAAACTTAGTGGCATCCTAAAAGTGGCTGTTGGATTTCCATTAGTGTCCCACTTGTGCAAATCTATTTGCAGCACCTTTGCATTGCACACTCAAGCTCATTGTTACTAAACCATTATACTTGCAAACACTGAGTAAACTTAGTGGCATCCTAAAAGTGGCTGTTGGACTTCCATTAGTGTCGCACTAGTGCAAAGCTATTTACAGCACCACTGCATTGCACACTGAAACACATTGATACCAAGCCATTATACTAGCAAACACTGAGTAAACTTAGTGGCATCCTAAAAATGGTTGTTGGACTTCCATTAGTGTCCCACTAGTGCAAACCTAATTGGAGCACCTCTGCATTGCACACTCAAGCTAATTGTTAGTAAGCCATTATACTAGCAAACACTGAGGAAACTTAGAGGCATCCTAAAAGTGGCTGTTGGACTTCCATTAGTGTCCCACTAGTGCAAATCTATTTGCAGCACCTCTGCATTGCACACTCAAGCTCATTGTTACTAAGCTATTATTCTAGCAAACACTGAGTAAACTTAGTGGCATCCTAAAAATGGCTGTGTGACTTCCATTTGTGTCCCACTAGTGCAAATCTAATTGGAGCACCTCTGCATTGCACACTCAAGCTCATTGTTAGTAAGCCATTATACTAGCAAACACTGAGTAAACTTAGTGGCATCCTAAAAGTGGCTGTTGGACTTCCGTTAGTATCCCACTAGTGCAAATCTATTTGCAGCACCTCTGCATTGCACACTCAAGCTCATTGTTACTAAGCCATTATACTAGCACACACTGAGTAAACTTAGTGGCATCCTAATAGTGGGTGTTGGACTTCCATTAGTGTCACACTAGTGCAAATCTATTTGAAGCATCTCTGCATTACACACTTAAGCTCATTGTTACTAAGCCATTATACTAGCAAACACTGAGGAAACTAAGTGGCATCCTAAAAGTGTCTGTTGGACTTCATTATTGTTCCACTGGTGCAAAGCTATTTGCAGCACCACTGCATTGCACACTCAAACTCATTTTTACTAAGCTATTATACTAGCAAACACTGAGGAAACTTAGTGGCATCCTAAAAGTGGCTGTGGGACTTCATTAGTGTCCCACTGGTGCAAATCTATTTACTGCACCACTGCATTGCACACTCAAGCTCATTGTTACTAAGCCATTATACTAACAAACACTGAGTAAACTTAGTGGCATCCTAAAAGTGGCTGTTGGATTTCCATTAGTGTCCCACTTGTGCAAATCTATTTGCAGCACCTTTGCATTGCACACTCAAGCTCATTGTTACTAAGCCATTATACTTGCAAACACTGAGTAAACTTAGTGGCATCCTAAAAGTGGCTGTTGGACTTCCATTAGTGTCCCACTAGTGCAAAGCTATTTACAGCACCACTGCATTGCACACTGAAACACATTGATACCAAGCCATTATACTAGCAAACACTGAGTAAACTTAGTGGCATCCTAAAAATGGTTGTTGGACTTCCATTAGTGTCCCACTAGTGCAAACCTAATTGGAGCACCTCTGCATTGCACACTCAAGCTAATTGTTAGTAAGCCATTATACTAGCAAGCACTGAGTGAACTTAGTGGCATCCTAAACGTGGCTGTTGGACTTCTGTATTGTCCCACTAGTGCAAAGATATTTGCAGCACGTCTGCCTGCATTGCACACTCAAACTCATTGTTACTAAGCCATTAGACTAGCAAACACTGAGTGAACTTAGTGGCATCCTAAACGAGGCTGTTGGACTTCTGTATTGTCCCACTAGTGCAAAGATATATGCTGCACGTCTGCTTGCATTGCACACTCAAACCATTGTTACTAAGCCATTGTACTAGCATAAACTGAGTCAATTTAGTGGCATCATAAAAGTGGCTGTTGGACTTCTGTATTGTCCCACTAGTGCAAAGATATTTGCAGCACGTCTACCTGCATTGCACACTCAAACTCATTGTTACTAAGCCATTATACTGGCAAACACTGAGTGAACTTAGTGGCATCCTAAACGTGGCTGTTGGACTTCTGTATTGTCCCACTCGTGCAAAGATATTTGCAGCACGTCTATCTGCATTGCACACTCAAACTCATTGTTACTAAGCCATTATACTAGCAAACACTGAGTGAACTTAGTGGCATCCTAAACGTGGCTGTTGGACTTCTGTATTGTCCCACTAGTGCAAAGATATCTGCAGCACGTCTGCCTGCATTGCACACTCAAACTCATTGTTACTAAGCCATTATACTAGCAAACACTGAGTGAACTTAGTGGCATCATAAAAGTGGCTGTTGGACTTCTGTATTGTCCCACTAGTGCAAAGATATTTGCAGCACGTCTACCTGCATTGCACACTCAAACTCATTGTTACTAAGCCATTAAACTAGCAAACACTGAGTGAACTTAGTGGCATCCTAAACGTAGCTGTGTGACTTCTGTATTGTTCCACTAGTGCAAAGATATTTGCAGCACTTCTACCTGCATTGCACACTCAAACTCATTGTTACTAAGCCATTATATTAGCAAACACTGAGTGAACTTAGTGGCATCCTAAACGTGGCTGTTGGACTTCTGTATTGTCCCACTAGTGCAAAGATATTTGCAGCACGTCTACCTGCATTGCACACTCAAACTCATTGTTACTAAGCCATTATACTAGCAAACACTAAGTGAACTTAGTGGCATCCTAAACGTGGCTGTTGGACTTCTGTATTGTCCCACTCGTGCAAAGATATTTGCAGCACGTCTACCTGCATTGCACACTCAAACTCATTGTTACTAAGCCATTATACTAGCAAACACTGAGTGAACTTAGTGGCATCCTAAACGTGGCTGTTGGACTTCTGTATTGTCCCACTCGTGCAAAGATATTTGCAGCACGTCTGCCTGCATTGCACACTCAAACTCATTGTTACTAAGCCAGTATACTAGCAAACACTGAGTGAACTTAGTGGCATCATAAAAGTGGCTGTTGGACTTCTGTATTGTCCCACTAGTGCAAAGATATTTGCAGCACGTCTGCCTGCATTGCAGACTCAAACTCATTGTTACTAAGCCATTAATCTAGCAAACACTGAGTGAACTTAGTGGCATCCTAAACGTGGCTGTTGGACTTCTGTATTGTCCCACTAGTGCAAAGATATTTGCAGCACGTCTACCTGCATTGCACAATCAAACTCATTGTTACTAAGCCATTATACTAGCAAACACTGAGTGAACTTAGTGGCATCCTAAACGTGGCTGTTGGACTTCTGTATTGTCCCACTCGTGCAAAGATATTTGCAGCACGTCTACCTGCATTGCACACTCAAACTTATTGTTACTAAGCCATTATACTAGCAAACACTGAGTGAACTTAGTGGCATCCTAAACGTGGCTGTTGGACTTCTGTATTGTCCCACTAGTGCAAAGATATTTGCAGCACGTCTGCCTGCATTGCACACTCAAACTCATTGTTACTAAGCCATTAAACTAGCAAACACTGAGTGAACTTAGTGGCATCTTAAACGTGGCTGTGTGACTTCTGTATTGTCCCACTAGTGCAAAGATATTTGCAGCACATCTGCCTGCATTGCACACTCAAACTCATTGTTACTAAGCCATTATACTAGCAAACACTGAGTGAACTTAGTGGCATCCTAAACGAGGCTGTTGGACTTCTGTATTGTCCCACTAGTGCAAAGATATATGCTGCACGTCTGCTTGCATTGCACACTCAAACCATTGTTACTAAGCCATTATACTAGCAAATACTGAGTCAATTTAGTGGCATCATAAAAGTGGCTGTTGGACTTCTGTATTGTCCCACTAGTGCAAAGATATTTGCAGCACGTCTACCTGCATTGCACACTCAAACTCATTGTTACTAAGCCATTATACTGGCAAACACTGAGTGAACTTAGTGGCATCCTAAACGTGGCTGTTGGACTTCTGTATTGTCCCACTCGTGCAAAGATATTTGCAGCACGTCTACCTGCATTGCACACTCAAACTCATTATTACTAAGCCATTATACTAGCAAACACTGAGTGAACTTAGTGGCATCCTAAACGTGGCTGTTGGACTTCTGTATTGTCCCACTAGTGCAAAGATATCTGCAGCACGTCTGCCTGCATTGCACACTCAAACTCATTGTTACTAAGCCATTATACTAGCAAACACTGAGTGAACTTAGTGGCATCATAAAAGTGGCTGTTGGACTTCTGTATTGTCCCACTAGTGCAAAGATATTTGCAGCACGTCTGCCTGCATTGCACACTCAAACTCATTGTTACTAAGCCATTAAACTAGCAAACACTGAGTGAATTTAGTGGCATCCTAAACGTAGCTGTGTGACTTCTGTATTGTTCCACTAGTGCAAAGATATTTGCAGCACTTCTACCTGCATTGCACACTCAAACTCATTGTTACTAAGCCATTATACTAGCAAACACTGAGTGAACTTAGTGGCATCATAAAAGTGGCTGTTGGACTTCTGTATTGTCCCACTAGTGCAAAGATATTTGCAGCACGTCTACCTGCATTGCACACTCAAACTCATTGTTACTAAGCCATTAAACTAGCAAACACTGAGTGAACTTAGTGGCATCCTAAACGTAGCTGTGTGACTTCTGTATTGTTCCACTAGTGCAAAGATATTTGCAGCACTTCTACCTGCATTGCACACTCAAACTCATTGTTACTAAGCCATTATATTAGCAAACACTGAGTGAACTTAGTGGCATCCTAAACGTGGCTGTTGGACTTCTGTATTGTCCCACTAGTGCAAAGATATTTGCAGCACGTCTACCTGCATTGCACACTCAAACTCATTGTTACTAAGCCATTATACTAGCAAACACTAAGTGAACTTAGTGGCATCCTAAACGTGGCTGTTGGACTTCTGTATTGTCCCACTCGTGCAAAGATATTTGCAGCACGTCTACCTGCATTGCACACTCAAACTCATTGTTACTAAGCCATTATACTAGCAAACACTGAGTGAACTTAGTGGCATCCTAAACGTGGCTGTTGGACTTCTGTATTGTCCCACTCGTGCAAAGATATTTGCAGCACGTCTGCCTGCATTGCACACTCAAACTCATTGTTACTAAGCCAGTATACTAGCAAACACTGAGTGAACTTAGTGGCATCATAAAAGTGGCTGTTGGACTTCTGTATTGTCCCACTAGTGCAAAGATATTTGCAGCACGTCTGCCTGCATTGCAGACTCAAACTCATTGTTACTAAGCCATTAATCTAGCAAACACTGAGTGAACTTAGTGGCATCCTAAACGTGGCTGTTGGACTTCTGTATTGTCCCACTAGTGCAAAGATATTTGCAGCACGTCTACCTGCATTGCACAATCAAACTCATTGTTACTAAGCCATTATACTAGCAAACACTGAGTGAACTTAGTGGCATCCTAAACGTGGCTGTTGGACTTCTGTATTGTCCCACTCGTGCAAAGATATTTGCAGCACGTCTACCTGCATTGCACACTCAAACTTATTGTTACTAAGCCATTATACTAGCAAACACTGAGTGAACTTAGTGGCATCCTAAACGTGGCTGTTGGACTTCTGTATTGTCCCACTAGTGCAAAGATATTTGCAGCACGTCTGCCTGCATTGCACACTCAAACTCATTGTTACTAAGCCATTAAACTAGCAAACACTGAGTGAACTTAGTGGCATCTTAAACGTGGCTGTGTGACTTCTGTATTGTCCCACTAGTGCAAAGATATTTGCAGCACATCTGCCTGCATTGCACACTCAAACTCATTGTTACTAAGCCATTATACTAGCAAACACTGAGTGAACTTAGTGGCATCCTAAACGAGGCTGTTGGACTTCTGTATTGTCCCACTAGTGCAAAGATATATGCTGCACGTCTGCTTGCATTGCACACTCAAACCATTGTTACTAAGCCATTATACTAGCAAATACTGAGTCAATTTAGTGGCATCATAAAAGTGGCTGTTGGACTTCTGTATTGTCCCACTAGTGCAAAGATATTTGCAGCACGTCTACCTGCATTGCACACTCAAACTCATTGTTACTAAGCCATTATACTGGCAAACACTGAGTGAACTTAGTGGCATCCTAAACGTGGCTGTTGGACTTCTGTATTGTCCCACTCGTGCAAAGATATTTGCAGCACGTCTACCTGCATTGCACACTCAAACTCATTATTACTAAGCCATTATACTAGCAAACACTGAGTGAACTTAGTGGCATCCTAAACGTGGCTGTTGGACTTCTGTATTGTCCCACTAGTGCAAAGATATCTGCAGCACGTCTGCCTGCATTGCACACTCAAACTCATTGTTACTAAGCCATTATACTAGCAAACACTGAGTGAACTTAGTGGCATCATAAAAGTGGCTGTTGGACTTCTGTATTGTCCCACTAGTGCAAAGATATTTGCAGCACGTCTGCCTGCATTGCACACTCAAACTCATTGTTACTAAGCCATTAAACTAGCAAACACTGAGTGAACTTAGTGGCATCCTAAACGTGGCTGTTGGACTTCTGTATTGTCCCACTAGTGCAAAGATATTTGCAGCACGTCTACTTGCATTGCACACTCAAACTCATTGTTACTAAGCCATTATACTAGCAAACACTAAGTGAACTTAGTGGCATCCTAAACGTGGCTGTTGGACTTCTGTATTGTCCCACTCGTGCAAAGATATTTGCAGCACGTCTACCTGCATTGCACACTCAAACTCATTGTTACTAAGCCATTATACTAGCAAACACTGAGTGAACTTAGTGGCATCCTAAACGTGGCTGTTGGACTTCTGTATTGTCCCACTCGTGCAAAGATATTTGCAGCACGTCTGCCTGCATTGCACACTCAAACTCATTGTTACTAAGCCAGTATACTAGCAAACACTGAGTGAACTTAGTGGCATCATAAAAGTGGCTGTTGGACTTCTGTATTGTCCCACTAGTGCAAAGATATTTGCAGCACGTCTGCCTGCATTGCAGACTCAAACTCATTGTTACTAAGCCATTATACTAGCAAACACTGAGTGAACTTAGTGGCATCCTAAACGTGGCTGTTGGACTTCTGTATTGTCCCACTCGTGCAAAGATATTTGCAGCACGTCTGCCTGCATTGCACACTCAAACTCATTGTTACTAAGCCATTAAACTAGCAAACACTGAGTGAACTTAGTGGCATCTTAAACGTGGCTGTGTGACTTCTGTATTGTCCCACTAGTGCAAAGATATTTGCAGCACATCTGCCTGCATTGCACACTCAAACTCATTGTTACTAAGCCATTATACTAGCAAACACTGAGTGAACTTAGTGGCATCCTAAACGAGGCTGTTGGACTTCTGTATTGTCCCACTAGTGCAAAGATATATGCTGCACGTCTGCTTGCATTGCACACTCAAACCATTGTTACTAAGCCATTATACTAGCAAATACTGAGTCAATTTAGTGGCATCATAAAAGTGGCTGTTGGACTTCTGTATTGTCCCACTAGTGCAAAGATATTTGCAGCACGTCTACCTGCATTGCACACTCAAACTCATTGTTACTAAGCCATTATACTGGCAAACACTGAGTGAACTTAGTGGCATCCTAAACGTGGCTGTTGGACTTCTGTATTGTCCCACTCGTGCAAAGATATTTGCAGCACGTCTACCTGCATTGCACACTCAAACTCATTATTACTAAGCCATTATACTAGCAAACACTGAGTGAACTTAGTGGCATCCTAAACGTGGCTGTTGGACTTCTGTATTGTCCCACTAGTGCAAAGATATCTGCAGCACGTCTGCCTGCATTGCACACTCAAACTCATTGTTACTAAGCCATTATACTAGCAAACACTGAGTGAACTTAGTGGCATCATAAAAGTGGCTGTTGGACTTCTGTATTGTCCCACTAGTGCAAAGATATTTGCAGCACGTCTGCCTGCATTGCACACTCAAACTCATTGTTACTAAGCCATTAAACTAGCAAACACTGAGTGAACTTAGTGGCATCCTAAACGTGGCTGTTGGACTTCTGTATTGTCCCACTAGTGCAAAGATATTTGCAGCACGTCTACCTGCATTGCACACTCAAACTCATTGTTACTAAGCCATTATACTAGCAAACACTAAGTGAACTTAGTGGCATCCTAAACGTGGCTGTTGGACTTCTGTATTGTCCCACTCGTGCAAAGATATTTGCAGCACGTCTACCTGCATTGCACACTCAAACTCATTGTTACTAAGCCATTATACTAGCAAACACTGAGTGAACTTAGTGGCATCCTAAACGTGGCTGTTGGACTTCTGTATTGTCCCACTCGTGCAAAGATATTTGCAGCACGTCTGCCTGCATTGCACACTCAAACTCATTGTTACTAAGCCAGTATACTAGCAAACACTGAGTGAACTTAGTGGCATCATAAAAGTGGCTGTTGGACTTCTGTATTGTCCCACTAGTGCAAAGATATTTGCAGCACGTCTGCCTGCATTGCAGACTCAAACTCATTGTTACTAAGCCATTAATCTAGCAAACACTGAGTGAACTTAGTGGCATCCTAAACGTGGCTGTTGGACTTCTGTATTGTCCCACTAGTGCAAAGATATTTGCAGCACGTCTACCTGCATTGCACAATCAAACTCATTGTTACTAAGCCATTATACTAGCAAACACTGAGTGAACTTAGTGGCATCCTAAACGTGGCTGTTGGACTTCTGTATTGTCCCACTCGTGCAAAGATATTTGCAGCACGTCTACCTGCATTGCACACTCAAACTTATTGTTACTAAGCCATTATACTAGCAAACACTGAGTGAACTTAGTGGCATCCTAAACGTGGCTGTTGGACTTCTGTATTGTCCCACTAGTGCAAAGATATTTGCAGCACGTCTGCCTGCATTGCACACTCAAACTCATTGTTACTAAGCCATTAAACTAGCAAACACTGAGTGAACTTAGTGGCATCTTAAACGTGGCTGTGTGACTTCTGTATTGTCCCACTAGTGCAAAGATATTTGCAGCACATCTGCCTGCGTTGCACACTCAAACACATTGTTACTAAGCCATTATACTAGCAAACACTGAGTGAACTTAGTGGCATCCTAAACGAGGCTGTTGGACTTCTGTATTGTCCCACTAGTGCAAAGATATATGCTGCACGTCTGCTTGCATTGCACACTCAAACCATTGTTACTAAGCCATTATACTAGCAAATACTGAGTCAATTTAGTGGCATCATAAAAGTGGCTGTTGGACTTCTGTATTGTCCCACTAGTGCAAAGATATTTGCAGCACGTCTACCTGCATTGCACACTCAAACTCATTGTTACTAAGCCATTATACTGGCAAACACTGAGTGAACTTAGTGGCATCCTAAACGTGGCTGTTGGACTTCTGTATTGTCCCACTCGTGCAAAGATATTTGCAGCACGTCTACCTGCATTGCACACTCAAACTCATTATTACTAAGCCATTATACTAGCAAACACTGAGTGAACTTAGTGGCATCCTAAACGTGGCTGTTGGACTTCTGCATTGTCCCACTAGTGCAAAGATATCTGCAGCACGTCTGCCTGCATTGCACACTCAAACTCATTGTTACTAAGCCATTATACTAGCAAACACTGAGTGAACTTAGTGGCATCATAAAAGTGGCTGTTGGACTTCTGTATTGTCCCACTAGTGCAAAGATATTTGCAGCACGTCTGCCTGCATTGCACACTCAAACTCATTGTTACTAAGCCATTAAACTAGCAAACACTGAGTGAACTTAGTGGCATCCTAAACGTAGCTGTGTGACTTCTGTATTGTTCCACTAGTGCAAAGATATTTGCAGCACTTCTACCTGCATTGCACACTCAAACTCATTGTTACTAAGCCATTATATTAGCAAACACTGAGTGAACTTAGTGGCATCCTAAACGTGGCTGTTGTACTTCTGTATTGTCCCACTAGTGCAAAGATATTTGCAGCACGTCTGCCTGCATTGCACACTCAAACTCATTGTTACTAATCCATTATACTAGCAAACACTGAGTGAACTTAGTGGCATCCTAAACGTGGCTGTTGGACTTCAATATTGTAACACTAGTGCAAAGATATTTGCAGCACGTCTACCTGCATTGCACACTCAAACTCATTGTTACTAAGCCATTATACTAGCAAACACTGAGTGAACTTAGTGGCATCCTAAACGTGGCTTTTGGACTTCTGTATTGTCCCACTAGTGCAAAGATATTTGCAGCACGTCTGCCTGCATTGCACACTCAAACTCATTGTTACTAAGCCAGTATACTAGCAAACACTGAGTGAACTAAGTGGCATCATAAAAGTGGCTGTTGGACTTCTGTATTGTCCCACTAGTGCAAAGATATTTGCAGCACGTCTGCCTGCATTGCACACTCAAACTCATTGTTACTAAGCCATTAAACTAGCAAACACTGAGTGAACTTAGTGGCATCCTAAACGTGGCTGTTGGACTTCTGTATTGTCCCACTAGTGCAAAGATATTTGCAGCACGTCTACCTGCATTGCACAATCAAACTCATTGTTACTAAGCCATTATACTAGCAAACACTGAGTGAACTTAGTGGCATCCTAAACGTGGCTGTTGGACTTCTGTATTGTCCCACTCGTGCAAAGATATTTGCAGCACGTCTACCTGCATTGCACACTCAAACTTATTGTTACTAAGCCATTATACTAGCAAACACTGAGTGAACTTAGTGGCATCCCAAACGTGGCTGTTGGACTTCTGTATTGTCCCACTAGTGCAAAGATATTTGCAGCACGTCTGCCTGCATTGCACACTCAAACTCATTGTTACTAAGCCATTAAACTAGCAAACACTGAGTGAACTTAGTGGCATCTTAAACGTGGCTGTGTGACTTCTGTATTGTCCCACTAGTGCAAAGATATTTGCAGCACATCTGCCTGCATTGCACACTCAAACTCATTGTTACTAAGCCATTATACTAGCAAACACTGAGTGAACTTAGTGGCATCCTAAACGAGGCTGTTGGACTTCTGTATTGTCCCACTAGTGCAAAGATATATGCTGCACGTCTGCTTGCATTGCACACTCAAACCATTGTTACTAAGCCATTATACTAGCAAATACTGAGTCAATTTAGTGGCATCATAAAAGTGGCTGTTGGACTTCTGTATTGTCCCACTAGTGCAAAGATATTTGCAGCACGTCTACCTGCATTGCACACTCAAACTCATTGTTACAAAGCCATTATACTGGCAAACACTGAGTGAACTTAGTGGCATCCTAAACGTGGCTGTTGGACTTCTGTATTGTCCCACTCGTGCAAAGATATTTGCAGCACGTCTGCCTGCATTGCACACTCAAACTCATTGTTACTAAGCCATTATATTAGCAAACACTGAGTGAACTTAGTGGCATCCTAAACGTGGCTGTTGGACTTCTGTATTGTCCCACTAGTGCAAAGATATTTGCAGCACGTCTGCCTGCATTGCACACTCAAACTCATTGTTACTAATCCATTATACTAGCAAACACTGAGTGAACTTAGTGGCATCCTAAACGTGGCTGTTGGACTTCTGTATTGTAACACTAGTGCAAAGATATTTGCAGCACGTCTACCTGCATTGCACACTCAAACTCATTGTTACTAAGGCATTATACTAGCAAACACTGAGTGAACTTAGTGGCATCCTAAACGAGGCTGTTGGACTTCTGTATTGTCCCACTAGTGCACAGATATTTGCAGCACCTCTTCATTGCACACTCAAACTCATTGTTACTAAGCCATTATACTAGCAAACACTGAGTGAACTTAGTGGCATCCTAAACGTGGCTGTTGGACTTCTTTATTGTCCCACTAGTGCAAAGCTATTTGCAGCACGTCTGCCTGCATTGCACACTCAAACTCATTGTTACTAAGCCAGTATAGTAGCAAACACTGAGTGAACTTAGTGGCATCATAAAAGTGGCTGTTGGACTTCTGTATTGTCCCACTAGTGCAAAGATATTTGCTGCATGTCTGCTTGCATTGCACACTCAAACTCATTGTTACTAAGCCATTAAACTAGCAAACACTGAGTGAACGTAGTGGCATCCTAAACGTGGCTGTTGGACTTCGGTATTGTCCCACTAGTGCAAAGATATTTGCAGCACGTCTACCTGCATTGCACACTCAAACTCATTGTTACTAAGCCATTATACTAGCAAACACTGAGTGAACTTAGTGGCATCCTAAACGTGTCTGTTGGACTTCTGTATTGTCCCACTAGTGCAAAGATATTTGCAGCACGTCTGCCTGCATTGCACACTCAAACTCATTGTTACTAAGCCATTATACTAGCAAACACTGAGTGAACTTAGTGGCATCCTAAACGTGGCTGTTGGACTTCTGTATTGTCCCACTAGTGCAAAGATATTTGCAGCACGTCTGCCTGCATTGCACACTCAAACTCATTGTTACTAAGCCGTTATACTAGCAAACACTGAGCCAACTTTGTGGCATCATAAAAGTGGCTGTTGGACTTCTGTATTGTCCCACTAGTGCAAAGATATTTGCAACACGTCTGCCTGCATTGCACACTCAAACTCATTGTTACTAAGCCATTATACTAGCAAACACTGAGTGAACTTAGTGGCATCCTAAACGTGACTGTTGGACTTCTGTATTGTCCCACTAGTGCAAAGATATTTGCAGCACGTCTGCCTGCATTGCACACTCAAACTCATTGTTACTAAGCCATTATACTAGCAAACACTGAGTGAACTTAGTGGCATTATAAAAGTGGCTGTTGGACTTCTGTATTGTCCCACTAGTGCAAGGATATTTGCAGCACGTCTGCCTGCATTGCACACTCAAACTCATTGTTACTAAGCCATTATACTAGCAAACACTGAGTGAACTTAGTGGCATCCTAAACGTGGCTGTTGGACTTCTGTATTGTCCCACTAGTGCAAAAATATTTGCAGCACGTCTGCCTGCATTACACACTCAAACTCATTGTTACTAAGCCATTATACTAGCAAACACTGAGTGAACTTAGTGGCATTATAAAAGTGGCTGTTGGACTTCTGTATTGTCCCACTAGTGCAAAGATATTTGCAGCACGTCTGCCTGCATTGCACACTCAAACTCATTGTTACTAAGCCATTGTACTAGCAAACACTGAGTGAACTTAGTGGCATGCTAAACGCCATTAACCGAAGGCCGACGCCGAAGCGGACCCCATCGTCCCGGAAGAAACCGCACCCCCCTGCTCCGGCCCCGGCAGTCCGCCCGGCCAAGATTGAGGAAGACGCTACCCAAAGGAAGGCCCCAAAGGTGAGGCCGGCCGCTCCTGGGTCCCGGACCTCGGCTGAGGTTCCGTGGGGAGGAGGCTGCAAGGCAACAGAGCCGGCCGCGACACATCGGGGATCCCTTCGGAGAGTGACGGTCGTTGCCGCCACTGGGGAGCACTGGCTGGGCCAGACCCCCACTGATACTGACCCTGGGCAAGCAGACACCCCCTATAGGGAGCGGCCGCCAAACCAACCGTGCCCGGGGGTAGCAGCCCATGAGAAGCGGAGAGAGGAGGTCCTTGCCCGTGCCATCTGGGAGAAAGAGAGTCTCCGCAGCGCTACCTACTGGGTGCGGGGCCCCACGCACCAGGGCCAAGTCCGGTGGTTCAACTGCGACAAGGGATGGGGATTCCTCTACGAACCCGGCCTGGAGGCCGAGGTGTTCTTTTCCCGCAGGGACGTGAATGCACACCTCCCGTATGGTCACCCGGACCATGACCTGCTACCCGGTGACCTAGTGCAGTACACCCGGCATCGAGGGGAGAGGGGCTGATTTGCCCTGGATGTCTGCAGTGGCCAAAGCCGTATTGTCCCGGAGCAGTTCCAGTCCCCTACCCCACCGTACAGCCCTGATGTGGAGCTGGAGGAGGAGTATGAAGGAGGTGATTTGAAATAAAAAGGCTTTCACCTGATTCAAAAAGGACAGTCCCTGTTGGGACCAACAGTGTTGTGGTAGCCCATTGGCTACTGAAGTGCCCATCCTGGTTGGGACTGATGTTGTCCCCTTTTCCCCAAAGACAAGGCTGAAAACTAGCAAACCACCCAATAACTATTGGGCCTGTAAATATTGCCCAACTGCCCTTCCCGCAACTGCCAGTCTCCGGAGAGGCTAGTTGGAGGAGGGACCCGCAGCAGAGCAGGCTGGGGTCCAGTCACCATCAGAACCGGTGACCATCCTTCGGGTTAGGGGCTCCTTCGACGTGGGGCCTCTGAATGACTGCCGGGTGCGAAGCACCGTACCCGTTCCCGCTTGGGTAACCTAGCCAGGTTCCTGTTTCCGGACTGGGGAAAAGGGGTGCTGCCCATTTCTTAGGGGCAGCATCAAGGTCTAGGTTGCTTGGGTGGGAAAGCGGAAGGACATGGACCCGTTACCCGTATGTTTAATAAAAATGTTCCCGTTTGCAACAGTTCAAGTAATGTACCTCCCGTAAGGGAAGAAATGAAAAAAAATGCTTTTTGAATGTTTTCAATTGTTTATATCTTTACAGTAAATAAAAGCCGGTGATGGACGGGCAGCCCGCGGACGGTCTGTATTAAACCAAGGGGGAATGTGACGCCCTGGACACCCCAGCGGTCACAGGTCACTAAACACACCACATACACCCCCGCCACAGTAAGGTACCACCAGTCAACCAAAAGAGTTGATTGCCTCCCTCAGAGTCAGACAGGCACACCACGTGGACGGAGTCAGGCGGATAGACATGCCCTCTGAGGAGTCTGCTGGCCTGAGGCAGGAAAACACAAGAGAAAGGAGAAGGAGTGGAGTTTGAGGGTTGGAAGACAGAGGAGCTCAGTTCTGCTTGGGGCCTGGGTTGGAGCCTAGGACCCCAGATCAGTCAGGCAGGCAGACGGTAGTGGCCGCCTGCAGGAGACAGTGAATACGACCGGCGGAACCGTAAGGGACTGGGACAGGGTAGTGGCCCGCCAGAACCGAGCCGGGGAGCTAACTGGATACCGGAGCACCAGGCAGGGTACTCAGACCCCGAACTAGACTATAAGTCACCACCATAGTCAAATCAACTGATTGCGGTCTGGACCTCAGGGGTTCATTCCCACCTAATTCCCGATTGAAGGCAACAGCCCAACCCGTCCGGATAGGAGCCACCGCCATAGGCCAGAGATCCAAGTGGCCAGCGTCTGCGGGCAAACGGGCTCCTATGACACATATACGCCGGGGAGCGGGCTACCAGTGCTCAGGCACAGTAGCCAAGATCACATACAGGTGCAGGTGAAAGGCAGACATTACCAACTGATCTGGAGAAACTGCAGCCGGCTCCGGGCCCCGTTCGTCACCCCGTTTCGTTTACCAGCACCTCCAGTGTCTTGTATCAGAGTGAGTACACCAGTGCCCTCAGGCACCGCACCGCGCTGCACTGCCACACTGCACCCTGCACCCCGGCCCCTCGCCAAGTGGGCCCCGGGACCAACATCACCTACCCACGGAGGGGTCAACACCTAGCTGCGCCCCTACACCGCTCCCGGGAGTCCCCGTACCTTTACCGCAGCGGTGGTGTCCACCATCCCCACAACCCGGGGTGATGTCACGAACTTTGCAATACAACCACCCCACCACCCCTGCATGCACCGCCACTACTCCCTTCCAGAGCGACGTGACCCCCGGGTCCGGAGGCGCTCGAGCCACGACACACGAGCCCGGACCCGTGTGGCTCGGCGGTCGCAGCCGAGGCCGCTGGGCGGTACATACACCAGTGCCTTCATGCCTCACACCGCGCTGCACCGCACCGACACCCCAGCATGCATCCATCCCCGCGCTCCAATATCTCCCTAAGGCCCCCGGGACCATCATCCCCCTACCCACGGAGGGGGTCAACACCAAGCTGCGCAACACCGTCCCCGGGAGCCTAGTCAACGGCAGCGGTGGTGTCCATCCAGTCACCACAACCCGTGGGTGGCATCACGAACTTAAATCACCTACAAACAACCACGGCTCCGGTCGTGGACCTCCCCACCGAAGTCCCTACGTGTAGCGCCAACCCCCTTTCAGAGCGACGTGACCCCCGGGTCCATGGAGAGCTCGAGCCACCCACCGAAGAGCACGGATCCGAGCGGCTCGGCAGCCAGCCGAGCTCCGGGGCGGTACACACCTGTTTCTGGTTGGTGGGTCCCCATGGCTTGGAGAGTCTGGGGGGTCCCCTCCTGGTTGTCTTTCAGTTTTAGTTCGTACGGCAGGTAACTTGAACCCTGTTGGGTCAGATCTGTGTTCTCGTTCCCAGGTTCTCCCATCGTTACTGTGCCCTGGACTTTACGGTCAGTAAGGTCTTGGATGGCCCCTCACCGTGCAGATCTTATCAGGTCTGTCTGGAGCATTTTTTCCTGACCTAGGGCTCTGCACCCGGTCGGTGCTATGGTTCCGCGAGTACTCCGCCGTACTCCCTCGGCAACCACATGCCTGAGCCTGACAGGTCACTGCTACACTCTCCCATCAGTATCGTTACGTCCGTCTCCTTTCACCTCCACTTACTGAATCTCTGGCACCTCCTCCCTGGTTGTCGGATAGTGGACTGGATCAGTTCCACCCCTAAGTGGCCATCCATTGGGTCCAACCCTAGCCCGTTAACAGTTTTGGAGGGAGAGGAAACAGGGGTTGTATGAGTGTTTTGGTGTTACTGGGACTGGTCTTCTGGGTCCCTGGGGGTAGGCTCAGGAGTAGAACCCAGTGGCCCCCCAGACTGGCGGGACCGGTACATCGGAGCCCGGCCCATCATTCCTCTGGCAGTGGACGGCATCTCGCTGATGGCAGTCCTGGACACTGGATCCCAGGTAACCACGATACCCTACACACTGTATCAGTGGTATTGTGGGAATGATGAGCTTTCCCCCCCAGACGGTAGCATGACATTGGTCGCAGCCGATGGACTCCCCTTGACCCAAGTGGGGTACAAACAAGTGGCCATGACCGTGGGACGTCTGCCTGCATTGCACACTCAAACTCATTGTTACTAAGCCATTATACTACCAAACACTGAGTGAACTTAGTGGCATCATAAAAGTGGCTGTTGGACTTCTGTATTGTCCCACTAGTGCAAAGATATTTGCAGCACGTCTGCCTGCATTGCACACTCAAACTCATTGTTACTAAGCCATTGTACTAGCAAACACTGAGTGAACTTAGTGGCATGCTAAACGCCATTAACCGAAGGCCGACGCCGAAGCGGACCCCATCGTCCCGGAAGAAACCGCACCCCCCTGCTCCGGCCCCGGCAGTCCGCCCGGCCAAGATTGAGGAAGACGCTACCCAAAGGAAGGCCCCAAAGGTGAGGCAGGCCGCTCCTGGGTCCCGGACCTCAGCTGAGGTTCCGTGGGGAGGAGGCTGCAAGGCAGCAGAGCCGGCCGCGACACATCGGGGATCCCTTCGGAGAGTGACGGTCGTTGCCGCCACTGGGGAGCACTGGCTGGGCCAGACCCCCACTGATACCTACCCTGGGCAAGCAGACACCCCCTATAGGGAGCGGCCGCCAAACCAACCGTGCCCGGGGGTAGCAGCCCATGAGAAGCGGAGAGAGGAGGTCCTTGCCCGTGCCATCCGGGAGAAAGAGAGTCTCCGCAGCGCTACCTACTGGGTGCGGGGCCCCACGCACCAGGGCCAAGTCCGGTGGTTCAACTGCGACAAGGGATGGGGATTCCTCTACGAACCCGGCCTGGAGGCCGAGGTGTTCTTTTCCCGCAGGGACGTGAATGCACACCTCCCGTATGGTCACCCGGACCATGACCTGCTACCCGGTGACCTAGTGCAGTACACCCGGCATCGAGGGGAGAGGGGCTGATTTGCCCTGGATGTCTGCAGTGGCCAAAGCCGTATTGTCCCGGAGCAGTTCCAGTCCCCTACCCCACCGTACAGCCCTGATGTGGAGCTGGAGGAGGAGTATGAAGGAGGTGATTTGAAATAAAAAGGCTTTCACCTGATTCAAAAAGGACAGTCCCTGTTGGGACCAACAGTGTTGTGGTAGCCCATTGGCTACTGAAGTGCCCATCCTGGTTGGGACTGATGTTGTCCCCTTTTCCCCAAAGACAAGGCTGAAAACTAGCAAACCACCCAATAACTATTGGGCCTGTAAATATTGCCCAACTGCCCTTCCCGCAACTGCCAGTCTCCGGAGAGGCTAGTTGGAGGAGGGACCCGCAGCAGAGCAGGCTGGGGTCCAGTCACCATCAGAACCGGTGACCATCCTTCGGGTTAGGGGCTCCTTCGACGTGGGGCCTCTGAATGACTGCCGGGTGCGAAGCACCGTACCCGTTCCCGCTTGGGTAACCTAGCCAGGTTCCTGTTTCCGGACTGGGGAAAAGGGGTGCTGCCCATTTCTTAGGGGCAGCATCATGGTCTAGGTTGCTTGGGTGGGAAAGCGGAAGGACATGGACCCGTTACCCGTATGTTTAATAAAAATGTTCCCGTTTGCAACAGTTCAAGTAATGTACCTCCCGTAAGGGAAGAAATGAAAAAAAATGCTTTTTGAATGTTTTCAATTGTTTATATCTTTACAGTAAATAAAAGCCGGTGATGGACGGGCAGCCCGCGGACGGTCTGTATTAAACCAAGGGGGAATGTGACGCCCTGGACACCCCAGCGGTCACAGGTCACTAAACACACCACATACACCCCCGCCACAGTAAGGTACCACCAGTCAACCAAAAGAGTTGATTGCCTCCCTCAGAGTCAGACAGGCACACCACGTGGACGGAGTCAGGCGGATAGACATGCCCTCTGAGGAGTCTGCTGGCCTGAGGCAGGAAAACACAAGAGAAAGGAGAAGGAGTGGAGTTTGAGGGTTGGAAGACAGAGGAGCTCAGTTCTGCTTGGGGCCTGGGTTGGAGCCTAGGACCCCAGATCAGTCAGGCAGGCAGACGGTAGTGGCCGCCTGCAGGAGACAGTGAATACGACCGGCGGAACCGTAAGGGACTGGGACAGGGTAGTGGCCCGCCAGAACCGAGCCGGGGAGCTAACTGGATACCGGAGCACCAGGCAGGGTACTCAGACCCCGAACTAGACTATAAGTCACCACCATAGTCAAATCAACTGATTGCGGTCTGGACCTCAGGGGTTCATTCCCACCTAATTCCCGATTGAAGGCAACAGCCAAACCCGTCCGGATAGGAGCCACCGCCATAGGCCAGAGATCCAAGTGGCCAGCGTCTGCGGGCAAACGGGCTCCTATGACACATATACGCCGGGGAGCGGGCTACCAGTGCTCAGGCACAGTAGCCAAGATCACATACAGGTGCAGGTGAAAGGCAGACATTACCAACTGATCTGGAGAAACTGCAGCCGGCTCCGGGCCCCGTTCGTCACCCCGTTTCGTTTACCAGCACCTCCAGTGTCTTGTATCAGAGTGAGTACACCAGTGCCCTCAGGCACCGCACCACGCTGCACTGCCACACTGCACCCTGCACCCCGGCCCCTCGCCAAGTGGGCCCCGGGACCAACATCACCTACCCACGGAGGGGTCAACACCTAGCTGCGCCCCTACACCGCTCCCGGGAGTCCCCGTACCTTTACCGCAGCGGTGGTGTCCACCATCCCCACAACCCGTGGGTGACGTCACGAACTTTGCAATACAACCACCCCACCACCCCTGCATGCACCGCCACTACTCCCTTCCAGAGCGACGTGACCCCCGGGTCCGGAGGCGCTCGAGCCACGACACACGAGCCCGGACCCGTGTGGCTCGGCGGTCGCAGCCGAGGCCGCTGGGCGGTACATACACCAGTGCCTTCATGCCTCGCACCGCGCTGCACCGCACCGACACCCCAGCATGCATCCATCCCCGCGCTCCAATATCTCCCTAAGGCCCCCGGGACCATCATCCCCCTACCCACGGAGGGGGTCAACACCAAGCTGCGCAACACCGTCCCCGGGAGCCTAGTCAACGGCAGCGGTGGTGTCCATCCAGTCACCACAACCCGTGGGTGGCATCACGAACTTAAATCACCTACAAACAACCACGGCTCCGGTCGTGGACCTCCCCACCGAAGTCCCTACGTGTAGCGCCAACCCCCTTTCAGAGCGACGTGACCCCCGGGTCCATGGAGAGCTCGAGCCACCCACCGAAGAGCATGGATCCGAGCGGCTCGGCAGCCAGCCGAGCTCCGGGGCGGTAAACACCTGTTTCTGGTTGGTGGGTCCCCATGGCTTGGAGAGTCTGGGGGGTCCCCTCCTGGTTGTCTTTCAGTTTTAGTTCGTACGGCAGGTAACTTGAACCCTGTTGGGTCAGATCTGTGTTCTCGTTCCCAGGTTCTCCCATCGTTACTGTGCCCTGGACTTTACGGTCAGTAAGGTCTTGGATGGCCCCTCACCGTGCAGATCTTATCAGGTCTGTCTGGAGCATTTTTTCCTGACCTAGGGCTCTGCACCCGGTCGGTGCTATGGTTCCGCGAGTACTCCGCCGTACTCCCTCGGCAACCACATGCCTGAGCCTGACAGGTCACTGCTACACTCTCCCATCAGTATCGTTACGTCCGTCTCCTTTCACCTCCACTTACTGAATCTCTGGCACCTCCTCCCTGGTTGTCGGATAGTGGACTGGATCAGTTCCACCCCTAAGTGGCCATCCATTGGGTCCAACCCTAGCCCGTCAACAGTTTTGGAGGGAGAGGAAACAGGGGTTGTATGAGTGTTTTGGTGTTACTGGGACTGGTCTTCTGGGTCCCTGGGGGTAGGCTCAGGAGTAGAACCCAGTGGCCCCCCAGACTGGCGGGACCGGTACATCGGAGCCCGGCCCATCATTCCTCTGGCAGTGGACGGCATCTCGCTGATGGCAGTCCTGGACACTGGATCCCAGGTAACCACGATACCCTACACACTGTATCAGCGGTATTGTGGGAATGATGAGCTTTCCCCCCAAGACGGTAGCATGACATTGGTCGCAGCCGATGGACTCCCCTTGACCCAAGTGGGGTACAAACAAGTGGCCATGACCGTGGGACGTCTGCCTGCATTGCACACTCAAACTCATTGTTACTAAGCCATTATACTACCAAACACTGAGTGAACTTAGTGGCATCATAAAAGTGGCTGTTGGACTTCTGTATTGTCCCACTAGTGCAAAGATATTTGCAGCACGTCTGCCTGCATTGCACACTCAAACTCATTGTTACTAAGCCATTGTACTAGCAAACACTGAGTGAACTTAGTGGCATGCTAAACGCCATTAACCGAAGGCCGACGCCGAAGCGGACCCCATCGTCCCGGAAGAAACCGCACCCCCCTGCTCCGGCCCCGGCAGTCCGCCCGGCCAAGATTGAGGAAGACGCTACCCAAAGGAAGGCCCCAAAGGTGAGGCAGGCCGCTCCTGGGTCCCGGACCTCAGCTGAGGTTCCGTGGGGAGGAGGCTGCAAGGCAGCAGAGCCGGCCGCGACACATCGGGGATCCCTTCGGAGAGTGACGGTCGTTGCCGCCACTGGGGAGCACTGGCTGGGCCAGACCCCCACTGATACTGACCCTGGGCAAGCAGACACCCCCTATAGGGAGCGGCCGCCAAACCAACCGTGCCCGGGGGTAGCAGCCCATGAGAAGCGGAGAGAGGAGGTCCTTGCCCGTGCCATCCGGGAGAAAGAGAGTCTCCGCAGCGCTACCTACTGGGTGCGGGGCCCCACGCACCAGGGCCAAGTCCGGTGGTTCAACTGCGACAAGGGATGGGGATTCCTCTACGAACCCGGCCTGGAGGCCGAGGTGTTCTTTTCCCGCAGGGACGTGAATGCACACCTCCTGTATGGTCACCCGGACCATGACCTGCTACCCGGTGACCTAGTGCAGTACACCCGGCATCGAGGGGAGAGGGGCTGATTTGCCCTGGATGTCTGCAGTGGCCAAAGCCGTATTGTCCCGGAGCAGTTCCAGTCCCCTACCCCACCGTACAGCCCTGATGTGGAGCTGGAGGAGGAGTATGAAGGAGGTGATTTGAAATAAAAAGGCTTTCACCTGATTCAAAAAGGACAGTCCCTGTTGGGACCAACAGTGTTGTGGTAGCCCATTGGCTACTGAAGTGCCCATCCTGGTTGGGACTGATGTTGTCCCCTTTTCCCCAAAGACAAGGCTGAAAACTAGCAAACCACCCAATAACTATTGGGCCTGTAAATATTGCCCAACTGCCCTTCCCGCAACTGCCAGTCTCCGGAGAGGCTAGTTGGAGGAGGGACCCGCAGCAGAGCAGGCTGGGGTCCAGTCACCATCAGAACCGGTGACCATCCTTCGGGTTAGGGGCTCCTTCGACGTGGGGCCTCTGAATGACTGCCGGGTGCGAAGCACCGTACCCGTTCCCGCTTGGGTAACCTAGCCAGGTTCCTGTTTCCGGACTGGGGAAAAGGGGTGCTGCCCATTTCTTAGGGGCAGCATCAAGGTCTAGGTTGCTTGGGTGGGAAAGCGGAAGGACATGGACCCGTTACCCGTATGTTTAATAAAAATGTTCCCGTTTGCAACAGTTCAAGTAATGTACCTCCCGTAAGGGAAGAAATGAAAAAAAATGCTTTTTGAATGTTTTCAATTGTTTATATCTTTACAGTAAATAAAAGCCGGTGATGGACGGGCAGCCCGCGGACGGTCTGTATTAAACCAAGGGGGAATGTGACGCCCTGGACACCCCAGCGGTCACAGGTCACTAAACACACCACATACACCCCCGCCACAGTAAGGTACCACCAGTCAACCAAAAGAGTTGATTGCCTCCCTCAGAGTCAGACAGGCACACCACGTGGACGGAGTCAGGCGGATAGACATGCCCTCTGAGGAGTCTGCTGGCCTGAGGCAGGAAAACACAAGAGAAAGGAGAAGGAGTGGAGTTTGAGGGTTGGAAGACAGAGGAGCTCAGTTCTGCTTGGGGCCTGGGTTGGAGCCTAGGACCCCAGATCAGTCAGGCAGGCAGACGGTAGTGGCCGCCTGCAGGAGACAGTGAATACGACCGGCGGAACCGTAAGGGACTGGGACAGGGTAGTGGCCCGCCAGAACCGAGCCGGGGAGCTAACTGGATACCGGAGCACCAGGCAGGGTACTCAGACCCCGAACTAGACTATAAGTCACCACCATAGTCAAATCAACTGATTGCGGTCTGGACCTCAGGGGTTCATTCCCACCTAATTCCCGATTGAAGGCAACAGCCCAACCCGTCCGGATAGGAGCCACCGCCATAGGCCAGAGATCCAAGTGGCCAGCGTCTGCGGGCAAACGGGCTCCTATGACACATATACGCCGGGGAGCGGGCTACCAGTGCTCAGGCACAGTAGCCAAGATCACATACAGGTGCAGGTGAAAGGCAGACATTACCAACTGATCTGGAGAAACTGCAGCCGGCTCCGGGCCCCGTTCGTCACCCCGTTTCGTTTACCAGCACCTCCAGTGTCTTGTATCAGAGTGAGTACACCAGTGCCCTCAGGCACCGCACCGCGCTGCACTGCCACACTGCACCCTGCACCCCGGCCCCTCGCCAAGTGGGCCCCGGGACCAACATCACCTACCCACGGAGGGGTCAACACCTAGCTGCGCCCCTACACCGCTCCCGGGAGTCCCCGTACCTTTACCGCAGCAGTGGTGTCCACCATCCCCACAACCCGTGGGTGACGTCACGAACTTTGCAATACAACCACCCCACCACCCCTGCAAGCACTGCCACTACTCCCTTCCAGAGCGACGTGACCCCCGGGTCCGGAGGCGCTCGAGCCACGACACACGAGCCCGGACCCGTGTGGCTCGGCGGTCGCAGCCGAGGCCGCTGGGCGGTACATACACCAGTGCCTTCATGCCTCGCACCGCGCTGCACCGCACCGACACCCCAGCATGCATCCATCCCCGCGCTCCAATATCTCCCTCAGGCCCCCGGGACCATCATCCCCCTACCCACGGAGGGGGTCAACACCAAGCTGCGCAACACCGTCCCCGGGAGCCTAGTCAACGGCAGCGGTGGTGTCCATCCAGTCACCACAACCCGTGGGTGGCATCACGAACTTAAATCACCTACAAACAACCACGGCTCCGGTCGTGGACCTCCCCACCGAAGTCCCTACGTGTAGCGCCAACCCCCTTTCAGAGCGACGTGACCCCCGGGTCCATGGAGAGCTCGAGCCACCCACCGAAGAGCATGGATCCGAGCGGCTCGGCAGCCAGCCGAGCTCCGGGGCGGTACACACCTGTTTCTGGTTGGTGGGTCCCCATGGCTTGGAGAGTCTGGGGGGTCCCCTCCTGGTTGTCTTTCAGTTTTAGTTCGTACGGCAGGTAACTTGAACCCTGTTGGGTCAGATCTGTGTTCTCGTTCCCAGGTTCTCCCATCGTTACTGTGCCCTGGACTTTACGGTCAGTAAGGTCTTGGATGGCCCCTCACCGTGCAGATCTTATCAGGTCTGTCTGGAGCATTTTTTCCTGACCTAGGGCTCTGCACCCGGTCGGTGCTATGGTTCCGCGAGTACTCCGCCGTACTCCCTCGGCAACCACATGCCTGAGCCTGACAGGTCACTGCTACACTCTCCCATCAGTATCGTTACGTCCGTCTCCGTTCACCTCCACTTACTGAATCTCTGGCACCTCCTCCCTGGTTGTCGGATAGTGGACTGGATCAGTTCCACCCCTAAGTGGCCATCCATTGGGTCCAACCCTAGCCCGTCAACAGTTTTGGAGGGAGAGGAAACAGGGGTTGTATGAGTGTTTTGGTGTTACTGGGACTAGTCTTCTGGGTCCCTGGGGGTAGGCTCAGGAGTAGAACCCAGTGGCCCCCCAGACTGGCGGGACCGGTACATCGGAGCCCGGCCCATCATTCCTCTGGCAGTGGACGGCATCTCGCTGATGGCAGTCCTGGACACTGGATCCCAGGTAACCACGATACCCTACACACTGTATCAGCGGTATTGTGGGAATGATGAGCTTTCCCCCCCCAGACGGTAGCATGACATTGGTCGCAGCCGATGGACTCCCCTTGACCCAAGTGGGGTACAAACAAGTGGCCATGACCGTGGGACGTCTGCCTGCATTGCACACTCAAACTCATTGTTACTAAGCCATTATACTACCAAACACTGAGTGAACTTAGTGGCATCATAAAAGTGGCTGTTGGACTTCTGTATTGTCCCACTAGTGCAAAGATATTTGCAGCACGTCTGCCTGCATTGCACACTCAAACTCATTGTTACTAAGCCATTATACTAGCAAACACTGAGTGAACTTAGTGGCATCATAAAAGTGGCTGTTGGACTTCTGTATTGTCCCACTAGTGCAAAGATATTTGCAGCACGTCTGCCTGCATTGCACACTCAAACTCATTGTTACTAAGCCATTAAACTAGCAAACACTGAGTGAATTTAGTGGCATCCTAAACGTGGCTGTTTGACTTCTGTATTGTCCCACTAGTGCAAAGATATTTGCAGCACGTCTACCTGCATTGCACAATCAAACTCATTGTTACTAAGCCATTATACTAGCAAACACTGAGTGAACTTAGTGGCATCCTAAACGTGGCTGTTGGACTTCTGTATTGTCCCACTCGTGCAAAGATATTTGCAGCACATCTACCTGCATTGCACACTCAAACTTATTGTTACTAAGCCATTATACTAGCAAACACTGCTGCCAGTTTAAGGGCCGTAGTTGCATTGTCAGGGATAATTATCGTTGTTTATTCTGCTGTTAATAAAGCTAGACCACCGCTGAAATCTACACCACCTCTCAATTTTTACTGTCACATTTTAAGTGCACAATCTTGTCGCAATCAAAATGAGTGGCAAAATGACAGATGCTGGTGGAAAGGGGAAGAGGCGTGTTGGAAAAGGAAAAAAAGGGTTTGACCGTAGGGAAGGTGGCAAAGCTCCATTAACATCTGCTGAAGATAGACCATCTTCCAGCAAAAGTAAGATGTCTACTACTTACCGTGGACAATCCGATGTGCTCCCTTTTTTACGGACACGAACAACTGGAACAAAGGTAGATGATGGCCAAAAAAGGAAAATGCTTGAATGGATCTCAAGTGGTCCAACAAGTGCCCTCTCCGCCACCTCAACTACCGCATCCAAAAAACACCAGTCCTCTGAGTTGTCATCCCAATCAAACTTGCTTTCTCCCAGCTCTGAAGTCTCCATCCGCCCTGCACAGTATGGTGGAACTGAGATGGCTGAGTCTGCAGAGCTGTTCAGTCACACTATAGTCTGGGAATCAGAGGTCTGCTCCCAAGCTACAGTGAGTATAGACCAGGAAATGGTCTGCAGTGATGCCCAGAACCTTTGTGACTCTGACTCAGGCCGTGAGGACCAAGTTTCTGAGCATAATTTTGACCCTTTTTCACAAACTGTAACACCTGTTGTTATAGACAATGAGGAACATACTGATGACGATGAGATGCAGATACCAGATTGGGATGACAACTTAAATATTCGGTCAGGGCAAGAAGAGGCTCGGTCTGAGGGTGAGGGGAGTGCAAACACAACAATTGATGAGGAAGTTCTAGATCCCACCTACTGTCAACCCACAGTCAGGCCCTCGAGGAGGTCAACAGAAACGGTGGAGGAGGATGCAACTGACGACGAAGTTACCTTGCGCCTTCCTGGACAGAGTAGGAGTACTGGTAGCACGTCTACAACTGCATCCTCAGCCACCACTGTGCCTCTGAGCACTAGTCGGGGTGGATCAGCAGGTCGCATGCCCTCTAAGCCTTGCCTAGCCTGGTCCTTTTTTGACATAGCAAAATATCGTCCAAATTATGTGATCTGTAAAATTTGTCATGATTCTGTTAGTAGAGGGCAAAACCTCAGCAGTTTGACAACTTCTTCCATGAATCGTCACATGAATAAATATCATATGTCCCGGTGGGAAGCTCACCGTGCTGCAATGCGGCCTAGCGGAGCGAACCATCCACCGCCTGCCCCTTCTAGTGCATCCGTGCGCTCTTCATCTTCTAGGACTGTGGGGACAGCTGTCACACCTGGTTTTCCACGCACAACTTCCACCACTGTAACCGCAACAGGCAGTTTGCTTGGTAGGTCGTCAATTGGTTTGGAAGGGGAAACAAGTACGTGTGTACAGCTCTCTCAGACATCGATAGCACCAACATTGGATAAAGGCGACATCATGTCTATGCCTGCACTTTCCTCACAAAGCTGCATTTTTCCAGGTACACCCTACTCAACACCGTCTACACACAGCAGCCAGATCTCTGTCCCTCAGATGTGGACAAATAAAAGGCCATTTCCTGCGACCCATGACAAAGCTAAGAGGTTGACTTTATCCCTCTGTAAGCTCTTGGCTACCGAAATGCTGCCTTTCCGCCTGGTGGACACACAGGATTTTAAAGACCTTATGTCTGTCGCTGTGCCCCAGTACCAGATGCCCAGTCGCCACTACTTCTCTAAGAAAGGTGTGCCCGCGCTACACCAGCATGTCGCACACAACATCACTGCTTCCTTGAGAAACTTTATGTGTCAACGGGTGCATTTCACCACCGATACTTGGACCAGTAAGCATGGACAGGGACGTTACATGTCGTTGACTGGGCACTGGGTAACTATGGTGATAGATGGTGAAGGGTCTGCTGCACAAGTATTGCCGTCCCCACGACTTGTGTGTCAATCCTCTGTCTGTCCAAGTTCCGCCACTGCTTCAGCCTCCTCCACCTCATCTGGGTCCTCCACCTCCGCCCCAAGCCTGCCTGGTCAGACCACCAGCGTTCGCACTGCGCAGAAGGAATAACGCACCCCTCATTACTATGCTGGCAGCAGAGCGCAACGGCATCAGGCGGTCTTTAGCTTGACATGTCTTGGAAATAGGAGTCACACAGCGGCTGAGTTGTGGGCAGCTCTGGAGACTGAGTTTAATAAATGGTTGTCTCCACTCAACCTGCAGCCTGGTAAGGCTGTGTGCGACAATGCTGCAAACCTGGGTGCGGCCCTTCGCCTGGGCAAGGTGACACACGTGCCTTGTATGGCTCACGTGTTGAACCTTGTTGTCCAGCAATTTTTAACACACTATCCCGGCCTAGATGGCCTTCTGACCAGGGCACGAAAACTGTCTGCTCACTTCCGCCGTTCAACCGCCGCAGCTGAGCGACTTGCATCACTCCAGAAGTCTTTCGGCCTGCCGGTTCATCGCCTGAAATGCGATGTGGCGACACGCTGGAATTCGACTCTCCACATGTTACAGCGACTGTGGCAGCACCGCCGAGCCCTGGTGCAATACGTCATGACGTATAGCCTGGGCCAGCGAGATGCAGAGGTGGGGCAGATCACCCTGATGGAGTGGTCTCAGATCAAGGACCTATGCACCCTTCTGCACAGTTTCGACATGGTGACGAATATGTTTAGCTCTGACAATGCCATTATCAGCATGACAATTCCAGTCATTTACATGCTGGAGCACACGCTAAACACTATTCGGAGTCAGGGGTGAGACAACAGGAAGGGGAGGAACTACAGGAGGATTCATATGCGCAAGACACAACAACATCACCAAGTTCCAGACGTTCATCATCACCAACGCAGCAGGCATGGGACCATGGGGGACAGGGATCAACAAGGGCGCATGGTAGCAGGTGAAATTTTGAGGAAGGTGCAAGAGAACATGAAGAAATGGAGGACGAACTGTCCATGGACTTGGAAGACTCAGCGGATGAGGGAGACCATGGTCAAATTTCTGTTGAAAGAGGTTGGGGGCAGATGTCAGAGGAAGAAAGAACGGTTAGCACCTCTATGCCACGAACACAGCGTGGAGGACTTGGTCCGCATGGCTGCGCAAAACACATGAGCGCCTTCTTGCTGCACTACCTCCAACATGACCCTCGTATTGTCAAAATTAGAAGTGATGATGACTACTGGCTTTCCACACTATTAGATCCCCGGTACAAGTCCAAATTTTGTGACATAATTCCAGCCATAGAAAGGGACGCACATATGCAGGAGTATCAGCAGAAGCTGTTACTTGATCTTAGCTCGGCTTTTCCACCAAACAACCGTGCAGGTGCAGGGAGTGAATCTCCCAGTTGTAACTTGACAAACATGGGACGGTCTCGTCATCTTCAACAGTCTACCCGTACCAGTAGCACCGTATCTGGTGCTGGTAACAGCAATTTTATGGAATCTTTTCATAATTTTTTTAGACCGTCCTTTGCAAGGCCACCAGAGACAACAAGTCTGACACATAGTCAACGGCTGGAGAGGATGATACAGGAGTATCTCCAAATGAACATCGATGCCATGACTTTGCAAATGGAGCCTTGCTCATTTTGGGCTTCAAATCTTGAAAAATGGCCAGAGCTCTCAACTTACGCCTTGAAGATTTTGTCGTGTCCAGCTGCCAGCGTTGTCTCTGAATGTGTCTTCAGTGCTGCTGGGTGTGTGCTGACAGATAAGCACACGCGTCTGTCCAGTGACCATGTGGACAGACTAACGTTCATCAAAATGAACAAGTCATGGATCCACAAGAAATTTACTACCCCTGTGTCATCCTGGGGAGAGTAAATTCTTGTGGATTTGGAATGTGCTTGATGCAAATCAAAACATCCTGTTTGCAACTAGGGCACAAGTGCTGCCACTGATGGGGTGTCTGTGTGGCCCAATTTTTGGAAAAAATGGAGACTCCGCTTGGAGTAACCCTTGCTTGCCGTGTTTTTAAAAAGGAGCCAAGATGAACAAGTCATGGTTCAGCAAAGACTTTGCTACCTACCTTGGTGTCATCCTGGGGACGGTTAAAGATGGAGTATTTTTGAATGTGCTTGATGCAAATCTAGCTGTGAAGTGTACAACTGGGGCACAACTGCTGCCACTGAAGGGGTGGGTGTGTGGGGCCCAATTTTTGGAAAAAAGGGAGACTCCACTTTGAGTAACCCTTGCTTACAGTGTTTTTAAAAAGGAGCCAAGATGAACAGAGCTGGGATCAGGAAAGGCTTAGCTACCTACCCCGGTGTCATCCTGGGGACGGTTAAGGATGGTGTATTTTTGAATGTGCTTGATGCAAATCTAGCTGTGAAGTGTACAACTGGGGCACAACTGCTGCCACTGAAGGGGTTAGTGTCTGTGTGGCCCAATTTTTGGAAAAAAGGGAGACTCCGCTTGGAGTAACCCTTGCTTGCCGTGTTTTTAAAAAGGAGCCAAGATGAACAAGTCATGGTTCAGCAAAGTCTTTTCTACCTACCCCGATGTCATCCTAGGGACAGTTAAGAATGGCATATTTTTGAATGTGCTTGATGCAAATCTAGCTGTGAAGTGTATAACTGGGGCACAACTGCTGCCACTGAAGGGGTGGGTGTGTGTGGGGCCCAATTTTTGGAAAAAAGGGAGACTCCGCTTGGAGTAACCCTTGCTTACAGTGTTTTTAAAAAGGAGCCAAGATGAACAGAGCTGGGATCAGGAAAGTCTTAGCTACCTACCCCGGTGTCATTCTGGGGACAGTTAAGGATGGCGTATTTTTGAATGTGCTTGATGCAAATCAAAACATCCTGTTTGCAACTAGGGCACAAGTGCTGCCACTGAATGGGTGGGAGTCTGTGGGGCCCAATTTTTGGAAAAAAGGGAGACTCCGCTTGGAGTAACCCTTGCTTACAGTGTTTTTAAAAAGGAGCCAAGATGAGCAGAGCTGGGATCAGCAAAGACTTTGCCACCTACCCCGGTGTCATCCTGGGGACGGTTAATTATGGCGTATTTTTTAATGTGCTTGATGCAAATCTAGCTGTGAAGTGTACAACTGGGGCACAAGTGCTGCCACTGAAGGGGTGGGTGTGTGAGGGGCCCAATTTTTGAAAAAAAGGGAGACTCCGCTTGGAGTAACCCTTGCTTGCTGTGTTTTTTAAAAGGAGCAAAGATGAACAAGTCATGGTTCAGCAAAGACTTTGCTACCTACCCCGGTGTCATCCTGGGGACGGATAAGAATGGCGTATTTTTGAATGTGCTTGATGCAAATCTAGCTGTGAAGTGTACAACTGGGGCACAAGTGCTGCTACTGAAGGGGTGGGTGTGTGTGTGGCCCAATTTTTGGAAAAAAGGGAGACTCCGTTTGGAGTCACCTTGCGGTGTTTTACTTGATTTTAGAAGGGCGTGCCATGCCTATATCTGTGTCTCCTCCTCTTTTTCCTTGTCCAGCTCTTTTGTTTTCGCATGAGTATATGTCCTTGTCACTTTCCCATGTGTTTGTGTTGTGTTGTGAGTTGTTTATCACCTTTTGGACACCTTTGAGGGTGTTTTCTAGGTGTTTTTATGTGTTTGTGATTGCCTGCCATTGTTTCCTATGTGGTTCGAGTTCGGTTCGTCGAACGTTCGAACGAACTGAACTCGAACGAGACCTCCGTTTGACGAACCGAACTCGAGCCGAACCACGACCGGTTTGCTTATCTCTAGTTATGATATGGGGCGGAGGAGAATGTAAAATAACGCATATAGTTAATAAACAATGTCATTATTCGTACAGGTTCCGCAATGCATCCTGCAGACGCTGTCTCTCGGCCGCTTCTGCTTCCAGGTCCGATCATTAACTTCTGGGGGTATCCACTGCACTTCTAGTCACTCAGCAGTCTTCAGCTGTTTTCTGCCGTGTTCGCGGTGATGTCAGGGTTCACCTGAGTCCATAGACTTGATTGAATGTTGACTGTCACTGTGCGAGTCTTGCATTGGTATCCCCTGGCACAGCACACACTCTCCTGATAGGAGCGGGTCGGCTGAATGTATTTCCATGCAGCTGAGGTGCTCCTGCCCAGAGAGAGTGCGCCGTGTCGGGTGATACCAATGCGAGACTCGCAGGAGTCATGCGCAAGTGGAATCATTCCCTCACTGTCTGCTTACTTCTCGCTTTATATATTCAAACAAAGGAGAACATATAGTGGACTTGGAAAAAAATTGTATAAAATATATAATTTTATTAGAAACACTTAAAAAGTTTAAGACAATACAAATGTAGCACCCAGAGGGCAGGTGGAATCAGGCACGCAGGGTCTCGTACCTGAGTTACTTGTCACCGGGCCGGTGTGGTATTCTGGGATGTCGCGGTGTCCTGCCCGGCTTTGTGCTCCGAGGTGCATACCAATAAGGAGGGAGGATGATGGGGATTGTAGTAGGAAGACTGTCATGATGCCACCTGTGATACGCGGCCAGAGATTAGCCACCGCTGCTGTCTCTGTTCTCCGGGGCAGATGGTAATAGCAGCAGAGATGGTATCGCTCCCCACAGGCGGAGCGGGCCCCCAGAAAGATGATGAGGGGAGTAGTGATGGCGAAGGCCTTTGGCGCCATGGAGTGGGGCGGCGGCATTGGTAATAAGAGTCCGAGTCAGATGCTACGGTTCCAGGTGTCTTTACTCACTCTTTGTGCTGCTCACCCGGGTAGTACTGGTCACTCACTGTGATGGACTCCGTCGAACCCAAATTCCTTTGGAGGTCAGTCCGGTGTGATGCTTGGAGGGCCCCTTCCTCCTAGTGCCCTGTGTGTTGGACCCTCGTGGCTTAAAGCTTCTTGGGGACCCCAGTCCATCTTGAGTAGTACTCTTGTCCCTATTTGCAGGTACCGTGGCTGCGCAATGGGGCCTGGTGCTGTCTAAGGCCTTGGATCCTATCTGGCATTGTGCTTTCGCGCTCTTTGTGGCCAGGGAAGCTTGAAACCTCCCTGTCCCGGCAGATTCTGGAAAACCAATTTGAAGTGTGATCTTCCATAGGGTCCTGCACCCTGCGTGGCGCCAGTTCCGAGGGAGCGTTTAAGCTCGCACCTCGGCAACCGCAAGAACAACTCATCTGACCGACCGGAGCACCGGTAAGACACGTCTGCTCCTTTCCTCTCCTGCTGGAGAACTCCTAACTATTGTGTTGGCTCCTCATTCACCATAGTGGCTGCTCCTCCCTCGGGTCCCTGTCAATAGTGGGTGGTGCCCCCCATGTTTGAAGGCTACCTTAAGACCCTAACCTCTCCCCGTCCCTATTCTGGAGGGCAACCTGGTTGTGTATTTGAGTGTGAAACCCGTACCAACTTCCTCTGGATCCGGGTTAAGCACTACACCTTAAATCAGGTGCAATACTCTGTGACAACTGAAGCTTCAGGGGTGCCACATTCCCCCACATCAAATGGCAGCACTCCCGGGCTGCAACTAAACAAGGGCAGTACACTGGAATTTTATTTCAATTTGCAATATAACAAATAACATAATCTTCCCTTTATGGGAGGCACCAGCAATAAACGTTACTAACAGGTTAATTCTGTACAGGTCAAAGTATCAAAACTTTTTCAAGTACTAATCATTAGCAGCATGCAACTTCAGCAACCATTGTCATTATAAAACTAGTGCAAATATCAGGTATTTAAAATATTCTTGTCAGCAATATAAAACTTATCATTTATCACACATATAAAACATTCTTACTGCAACACAATGAGGAATGAAAGCCACCAGAGTCCTTTCGTGCCACTGGTCAGTGCACCTCTCTCAGTTATCAGACATTCCTTAAAAGTAGAAAACTTTCCAGCCACCCTAATTCTGGTAGGGTGCAAAACTGGTGCAACTATATACAATAAGTTCCGATGACCATTAGTCCTGTGGCACGGTTGTGCTTTACAAACGCAAAATTTCAAACCGCAAAAAATCAGCTGGTATTTACAAGCGTAAAAATCAACCGAACATCTTTACTTTGGAATGGAGAACTCCTGGCCGGCCGGTTTCAGACGGCTCTTTCCCCAAAGTCTGGGTACACATATCCCATTTGCTGGGTATCCTTGGTGACTGGTGGGAAGTGGGGACTGGTTCTGGATGTACCTCTGGCAGGGATATCGGCTCTGCAGTTGCCTCTTCCCATCGGCTCAGTTCCACGTCCAGGGCATACCTTTGCGGAGGCGGCAAGCCACATCTCGGTGGAAATGAAGACCTGCTTGGCAAGCCCCCACTCTGAAATGAAGCCCCAACCCCGCTCCAAGTCAACCCGGGTGACTACCCAGCCCGCAACGAGCCCCGGGCCGTTGGATTGGCCTTCTGAAGCTGATGCTTTGCTGCCAGGTTGCGGGTTTCTGTCTCCATCAGCCTTTCTTTGCGCAACTGCTCCTCCTTAGCTAGCTGGGAGATGGTAGCATGGCAGGTGGCCCACTCTTTATTCTCCTCACTGATGGGCACAGGGGAAAGAGTCTCTAGCTCAGCGGGGCAGTCTTCCCAAGCCATACTTGGGGAAGCACCAACCAGAGTATCCGCTCCTGGCTCCCGGTCAAGGGCGGCCAGGTCAGTCTGCCCATTTTGCAGCTGTCAGGTCTTCAGCTCCCGGGTCTCCAGTAGCCGGGTCCTCCACTGCTTGGTGACTGGTTGCCAGGTCTTCCGCTACCAGGGGATAGGTAGCCAGCTACCCAGGAGACAGTGGTCAGATAGTGCTTCAGCAGCCAGGGTTGTTGGCAGCTTGGTGAGTCATGGAAGATGTTGCAGATGGCAGGGGCGACCAAGCTCTCTGCAGACTCTGCCACAGGTTCCTCCTCCAAGGCCAGCGGCTCCTGCTCTTCATGGGACCACATGGCTCCCACTGCTCCCATCATGGACACCTCCCAATTATGGGTGGCATCCATTTGTACCCTCCGCAGCATTTCGCTCACCTGAGCCACCTCCGCCTCTATATCCTGAGCACTCCAGAACAGAGGGCGCACCAATTCAGCCCCATGATGGCCAGGGTTTGCCATGGCTGACACCCTGACCCTCAAGTGGTCCTGGCACGTCCTTCTCCTTTGCGCTCCAAGATCCGTCTCTCTTTACATTAGTTTAGTTTTTCCTTCCACACAAGGGGGCGGGGCTCCACTCTCGCTCCACTTTCCTCATGTCAGTTTTGTTTCTTGCTCTTCCCTGTCTGTGAGGGGATGGGCCTTATTCTTCGCACCACTTTCCCTGCCAGCCCATGAAGGGTGGGCGCTCTTTAACCCCTTGTTGTTCAATAATGGCTACTGGTTGCAATTAAAGAGTCTCTCAAACACTCAGTCCATAAGGCGTACAGTACCCAGGTTTTTGGCCTAGGCATGGTATCCTGTTTGTGATGCCAAAATGTAGCACCCAGGGGGCAGGGGAAATAAGGCATGCAGGGTCTCGTGCCTGACTTACTCGTCAACAGGCCGTAGTGGTGGTCTGGGATGTCACGGTGGCTTGCCCAACGTCATGCCCCGAGATGTACACCAATAAGGAGGGAGGATGATGGGGATTGTAGTAGGAAGATTGATGGGGATTGTAGTAGGAAGATTGTCATGACGCCACCTGTGGTACTCGGCCAGAGATTAGCCACCGCTGCTGTCGCTGTTCACCTGGGTGGATGTTAATAGCAGCAGTGATGGTATTGCTCCCCACAGGAAGGATGATGAGGGGAGTAGTGATGGCGAAGGCCTTTGGCACCGTGGTGTGCGGCGGTGGTAATAGGAGCCCGAGTCAGATGCTGCGGTTCTAGGTGTCTTTATTCACTCTTTATGCTGCTTATCCAGGTAGTACTGGTCACTCACTGTGATAGGCTCCGTCGAACCCAAATTCCTTTGGCGGTCAGTCCGGTGTGATGCTGGGGTGGGCCCCTTCCTCCTAGCACCCTATGTGTTTGATCCCTGTGATTTAAAGCTTCTTGGGGACCCCAGTCCATCTTGAATAGTACTCTTGTCCCTATTTGCAGGTACCGTGGCTCCGCAATGGGGCCTGGTGCTGTCCAAAGCCCCGGATCCTATCTGGCACTGTGCTTTCGTGCTCTTTGTGGCCAAGGAAGCTTGAAACCTCCCTGTCCCGGCAGATTCTTAAAAACCAACTTGAAGTGTGATCTTCCCTAGGGTCCTGCACCCTACCTGGCGCCGGTTCCGAGGGAGCGTTTAAGCTCACACCTCGGCAACCGCAAGAACAACTCCTCTGTCCCACCTGAGCATTGGTAAGACATGTCTGCTCCCTTCCTCTCCTGCTGGAGAACTCCTAACTGTTGTGCAGGCTCCTCGCTCCCCATAGTGGCTGGTCTTCCCCCGGGTCCCTGTCACTAGTGGGTGGTGCCCCCGATGTATGAAGGCTACCTTAAGACCCTACCCTAGCCCGGTCCCTATTGGGGAGGGCAACCTGGTTGTGTATTTGAGTGTGTAAGTGGTGAAATCGGTACCAACCACCTCCGGATCCGGGTTAAGCACTACACCTTAAATCAGGTGCAAATCTTTGTGGCGACTGAAGTCACAGGGGTACCACACAAACATATAAAAAGAGCGGCGACAAATGACTGGCAGTTCAGACACAATGTTATTAAATAATGGTCATACCAATTGCAAATTTGCAGTGTCAGAAATAACAAAATCCCTGGACAATATGGGTAGCAATGAAGGCTAACATGCCTGTATTAATATGAACACCAGGGAACCATGGCAAAAAAAGTAGCCAGAAAAATCAGCCCCCTGCAGGACAATGGACGGTAAACAAGAGCTGAGTTAGAAAAGTACAGAAAACAAATATAGAGCACTAAAGTGTAACTTGAAAATGCATGTACAAACACAGCTCAAAGAGTATACCTGCAGGGGGACTGACACCAACGTGTGTTTCACATGTCTCAGTGCTCGCTTTCTCAAGGGGGATACTCGCTGGTGATCTGCTAGGACCTTTTAAGTCAATTGACCAAAAGTCAAATGTTCCCAAAAGGACCAATCACAATGGGAATGTTGGCGCACGTGCACCGCTAGTTAAAGCGTCCACCTCAGCGTCAAAGCGATGCGCGCATGCTCGGCAGCCAGGACACGTCACTAGGCTACCGGACATGCGCACAGCCGCAAAAAGACGCCGGGGAGGCAAAGGAAGGAAATTCACAGTGGCGCGCTAATGTGCACTGCCAATAAGGTAAAGTCACCATGTATGGAGAGAAATGTCAAGATTGCACAAATACAATGAAATAACAATATGAGATTAAAACAGTGCAGTTCCACAACAAATTAGGGAGATCCATGGTATTCATATTCCCATTCAGTATGGTTTTGAAAATATTCTCCATTATCCATGCAGAAAAGAGAATTGACAGGCCATAATGAAGATACAACACTGCCGATAGAAAGAATTACACTTGAAAACTGTATATAAACAATAAATACATAAATTTGTAGTACATAAATATGTAGTCATATGGGTAAACTTAAATCTATAATTCAAGTTATGCAATCATATTGGTAAATGAATCAATGCCGGTAACCAGTGAGCAGAGACAACACAAGCTGAGATCATAAAAATAATGAAAAGCTTAATGTTTCATTGAGTCCACCCGGCACCAGGGTGCCCAGGGAGACAATCCAATGTGCCTCCCTCTGAGCCAAGATCTTCCAGAGATTGCCACCCCTAATGATCACTTGAATTAAGTCAATGCCTCTAATTTTCAATTATCTAGAGTCCAGGCTGCTTTACACCAGAAGATCTATGGTGCGATAGATCGTCGGGGTCACGTTTTTTGTGACGCACATCCGACATCGCTTGCGATGCCGGCCTGTGTGACACCTCCTAGCGATGCAGTATCGCTCACAAATCGTGAGTCGTGTACTGCTCGTTAGGTTTCATAATATCGTTTAATTTAATTGTTCATCGTTCCCAAGGTAGCACACGCCGCTCCGTGTGACACCCCGAGAACGATGAACATCGCTTACCTGCGACCCGCGGCTCTCGCCGGCTATGTGAAAGGAAGGAGGTGGGCGGGATGTTTACGTCCCGCTCATCTCCGCCCCTCCGCTTCTATTGGCCGGTGGCCGTGTGACATCGCTGTGCCGACGAACGTCCCTCCCACTCCAGGAAGTGGACGTTCGCCGCCCACAGCGAGGTCGGACGGGAGGTAAGTACGTGTGATGGGGGGTTACCAACTTTGTGCCCCACGGGCAGCGATTTGCCCGTGACGCAAAAAGGACGGGGGTGGGGACGATCGATTGTGAAATTGGTCGTACCGTGTAAAGCAGCCTTCACAGTTGTGATGATCCCTGAAATGGCAGAGTAATGTTTTTAAGGACGTGATATCTTTTACCATCCTGGCCGTGCCAATATCCTGTACATGTTCACAGACTCTCACATGACATTCCCTGGAAGTTAATCCTATATAGATTTTAGAGCAATCAAACGTTGCGTAATAGACCATGTGTGTGCTCTTACATGTGATGTAATGATTAATGGTGAAAGTCCGTTTACCATCCGCTGTACTAAAAGATGTAGAATGCAAGATATTGGCGCAAGCCAGGCATTGGCCACAAGGGTAACAACCTCGCAAAGGATCCCTGGAACCAAATGGACTCACAATTTTAGGTACATGGGGACTTTGAGCTAGCAAATCCCCCAGATTTTTACTTCTTCTTGAGGTCATAAGTGGTCTATCTGGTAAGTGGGAATGTAGAGAAGGCTCCATTTTAAGAATCGGCCAGTTTCTGCTCAAAATGGTCCTGATCGTGGACGATTCATGGTTAAATGTAGATTTGAACCTGAATAGAAGGTTCCAGTAAGTGGCTGCGAGGGGTCTGTTTAGCACGTTTATACCCATCTTTTATATGTCTGTACAGAGCGATGAAGCAGAGCTGACATTGCTCTACCTGCTTCTCACTCTGTATATGTCTGTGCAGAGCGATGAAGCAGAGCTGACATTGCGCTACCTGCTTCTCGCTCTCTACATGTCTGTACAGAGCGATGAAGCAGAGATGACATTGGTCTACCTACTTCTTGCTCTGTATATGTCTGTACAGAGCGATGAAGCAGATATGACATTCCTCTCCCTGCTTCTTGCTCTGTATAGACGCTTGTCTGCACAGAGAGATGAAGCAGAGCTGACATTGCTCTCCCTGTGGATTAGGTCAGACTATTTTGTTTTTATTCTAATATTTTTTTTTCCATGTGTTGTGTTTTTTTCTTTTACTGTTTACTAGAAATTCATTCTAGCCATGTGAAATTTGGCATGACACTAGTAAAATATATCTTTGTACCGTGTTAGCCAGTAGAGATAAAAAAATTGTTTAAAAGAACAGAAAGTCCTCAGTGGTTGATATGTGGCGCCCCTGACCTGGTCAGGCACCACTGAGTACTGCACCCATGCTGGGGACAGTACAATACAGGTAATCCAGAAGGCTGACAAGGGGTGTGGAACACAGGCGCATAGTGATCAGGTCTCACACATGTACCCATGAGAGGACCCCTGGGGATCCCAGGAGGGGGAAAAGCCTTGACCTTCACTGGAATAGTGGAGGGGGCCAAAAGCCTCCATCTCCTCTCAAGGGGTGTGGTAAGAGAGTCTGGTTGCTAGGTGGCGTAGGCAAGAACAGGAGAGGAGGGGCAGTGAGTCAGTTAGAGCAGAACTCCATAGGGCTCAGTGAGGAGCAGACCTGTGGGGCTGTTGCTGTCTAACAGCGCCCGCGCAGTGGCTACTGACGGGGGAGAACGGTCAACTAGGAGGGCTACCCGAAATCCATCTTCAGCTAAAGAGAGAGCACGGAGTGGGAAGTAAGGAGACTGCTAGAGAGTACCAGGCCCAAACGGGCGGCAGATCCCGAAGCGGAGATAGATCCAGCTTTCTTTTGCTAAACCTGCTGGTGTGGGGCTCTCAAAGCCCACGCCACAACACCACAAAAAGCCGCAGCCACGTAGCCACAGTTAGGGCCCATAGCTCACAGGAGGCAAGAAGCTGGAGTGATCTGGCCCAGGCAACAAGCACACGGCAAACGAAGGGGAGAGAGGCTGCAGCATCTTCCCTGGGTGACCCCCATAGGGACTCAAAGTCGGGGTCACCCCAAACCACCAAGGGCTAAGGAAGGCGAGTTAGTAGTCACCCTCACAAGTCAGCCTGAAGGACACCTGGTTCCCGCCTGGTTCATCCCAGCTATGCCCGGGTTACTCACCCTGCCACCTGAAGTGAGTAAAAACCCTGAAAGACATCCTGCCTGTGTTGAGTCATTCTGCGCCTTGTAGTTCTACACATCTACACAGGGCCCTGGGGCTTGCCTCACTCTCAGGAGGCTACTACAACTGGCTGCACCCACCATCAGCCCCAGGCATCCCTTAACCTGCAGTGGCGGTCCCCACTGACCGCAAATCTGAGAGTGGCGTCACGACAAGAAGAAGATCTCCTACCTGTGACCAGATCCAGCCGAGTGGAGTCCCTGAAGGTAATGCACCGACACAACACCTGTGGGGCTTCACAGATACAATTCAGAAGTGTCTTTAGTTCCATAATGGCATGACACTATGAATTTTGGGCTTAGTACAGCTGAGAATACAAAGCTGGTATTAACCACTTTATTAACCAGCATGTCACCACTATCAGGGCTGCTGGACAAGCCGGGTAAAGCACCTGGAAATGGCGCTAAGAAACAATATGCTATTTCCAGGGGAGGCTGCAGGCTGCGGTTTTAGTGTAGGGGGCCCAGAATGTTTGGACCTTACCACCCTGAGAATCCAAGCCCCCAGCTGCCTGGTTTTACCTGATTGGCGATCAAAATACAATGGGATCCCACGCATTTTTTTAAATTATTTTTTTTACAATAATTAAAAAAAATAATATATAATAAATTATAATAATAAGAGGAAACACAAAACAAACACAGGTCTGCTCACACAGACTCAGCTGAGAGCTGTCAGAGCCTTCACCCGAGTGCACAGCTGAGGGCAGTCAGATGTGCCCCTTGGTATCTTCCACTGACTACAGGACCTTCCATGATGTCATAGCCATGTGATCAGTCTGGTGTGAGTGTTGTTGTTACCTCATAGGTTACAGTACCTTCCATGACATCTTGCGATGACGTCATCTGTGCCCTCGGGTAACCTTGACTCTGACGTCAGCGCTCTCACTGCCGACAAGCGCTCACTTTACGGCTGTGTTACAGTGACGTCAGTCAAGGTTACCCGGGGGCACAGCTGACTGGCCTCAGCTGCGCACTTGGGTGAACACTCTGACATACTGTCAACTGAGTCTGTGTGAGCAGACCTGTTTGTCTCCTCGCACATATGTAGCAGAGCTCAAGATGCTCAACCGCCTTTGGACTATGTTGGAGGATTTTTTTGGGTAATAAAGATGGAGTCCTAAATGTCTTCTGTTTTATTTCTAATAAATATTTTTTTATCTGTTTTGTTGTTTTATTTTACTGTTAAAATAACAGACATTCACAGATGCTGTCACAGAGTGGGTGTCTGTGATTGGATGCAGGAGTAACCTGAAACCATCCCATACATTGTAGCATCTAGAATGTATGGGCAGTAGTGATGAGCGAGTGTGCTTGTTACTACTCGGTACTCGCACGAGTATCACTGTACTCGGGCTACTCGACGGGGACCGAGTAATCTCGCGATACTCGTGCTGTACTCGTGGTCTTCATCCCTGCATGTTGGCGCTCTTTTGAGAGCCAGCCCTCATGCAGGGATTGGCTGGCAGACCACTGCAATGCCACAGCCCTGTTAGTTGTGGAATTGCAGTGATTGGCCGGCCCGCACAGCGTGACCGAGCCTTTATACCGGCGGGCGCGCTGTGCTCTGCTCACAGCCATCCAGACAGTCAGTGCAGGGAGAGGGTCGCTGCTTCAGGGAAAGGTTTGCGGCCCTTTATAGTTAGTTCCGGAGCAGGGCTGCAAACAGTGTGACCAGAAGTCCTTCTCAGGACTATTCTAGTTGTATACAGGCAGGCAGGGTATAGCCAGGTCGGAGTACAGTAGCAGAGTCCTTCTCAGGACTATTGTTGCTATATACAGGCAGGGTATAGCCAGGTCGGAATACAGGCTAGTGACCAGAAGAGTCCTTGTCAGGACTATTGTAGCAGTATACAGGAAGGCAGGCAGGCAGGCAGGCAGGGTATATAGCCATTCCTAGTGGTGACCGTATACCAGCCTTCATCATATCTGGGGCTGGTGTACACAGTCTAAAACAGTCCAGATAGTGTCAGACTTCTCAGTAATTTTTTCTCCTAAAAACCTGTTAGGTTCTTAGTGCGTCCGTGCTTGCATTTAAAAACCGCACGTGTGTGCCTGTCGGTGGCAGCGTACAGGTGCACTTGTGTGCGTTTTTCACAAACTATTATATAACACACAAGTGTAGTGTATAATACACGTCAGTCAGCAGTGGCTGATAGTGTCAGACTTCTCAGTAATTGTCGCTCCTAAAAACCTGTTAGGTTCTTATTGCGTCCGTGCTTGCATTTAAAAACCGCACGTGTGTGCCTGTCGGTGGCAGCGTACAGGTGCACGTTTTTCACAAACTATTATATAACGCACAAGTCTAGTGTATAATACACGTCAGTCAGCAGTGTCTGATAGTGTCAGACTTCTCAGTAATTTTTTCTCCTAAAAACCTGTTAGGTTCTTATTGCGTCCGTGCTTGCATTTAAAAACCGCACGTGTGTGCCTGTCGGTGGCAGCGTACAGGTGCACTTGTGTGCGTTTTTCACAAACTATTATATAACGCACAAGTCTAGTGAATAATACACGTCAGTCAGCAGTGGCTGATAGTGTCAGACTTCTCAGTAATTGTCGCTCCTAAAAACCTGTTAGGTTCTTATTGCGTCCGTGCTTGCATTTAAAAAACGCACGTGTGCCTGTCGGTGGCAGCGTACAGGTGCACGTTTTTCACAAACTATTATATAACGCACAAGTCTAGTGAATACACGTCAGTCAGCAGTGTCTGATAGTGTCAGTCTTCTCAGTAATTGTCGCTCCTAAAAACCTGTTAGGTTCTTATTGCGTCCGTGCTTGCATTTAAAAACCGCACGTGTGTGACTGTCGGTGGCAGCGTACAGGTGCACTTGTGTGCGTTTTTCACAAACTATTATATAACGCACAAGTCTAGTGTATAATACACGTCAGTCAGCAGTGGCTGATAGTGTCAGACTTCTCAGTAATTGTCGCTCCTAAAAACCTGTTAGGTTCTTATTGCGTCCGTGCTTGCATTTAAAAACCGCACGTGTGTGCCTGTCGGTGGCAGCGTCAGGCTCCATATTGTCCCTGGATAGAGACGTGCATGATGGCCTGTAAACCTGAAGTGCCCATTGTAAGGCAGTGGGTCTATTGTAGTATAGCCCTTAGGCAGGGCAGCCAAAAATTTGGAGGCTCCACATTGTCCCTGGATAGAGATGTGCATGAGGGCGTCAAAACATTGTTCCCATTGCAAAGGAGCGGGTCTCCTGTCGTTGTAATGCCCATTCTGAAAGAATGGGCGAAAAAATTTACCACTGGGGGTATACCTGAAACAACGGCCTAACTATTGTAACGGTCATCATGATGGCGCATGAGGAGAAGGAGGAGCAGTCAAGCGATTAGCCAAAGTCCAGAAGTGTGTTACCATGGGTGAGTGGAGGTACATGGCAAATTCCCGTTACAAACTTTAAATTCCGCTGTCATTTGCTGGTGGTGTGGTGAAGTCTGGCCCAATCCAACCCTTGTTCATCTTGATCAGAGTCAGCCTGTCAGCATTTACAGTTGACAGGCGGGTGCGTTTATCTGTAATGATTCCACCTGCGGCACTAAAAACACGCTCTGACAAAACGCTAGCGGCAGGGCAGGCCAGGACTTCCAAGGCGTAGAGAGCCAATCATGCCACGTGTCCAGCTTGGATACCCATTAATTGTAAGGCACAGAGGAATGTCGGAGTACAGTTGTTTGATCTGCAAGGTACTCCTTGAGCATCTGGGCAAACTTAGGATTTCTTGTGGCACTACCCCGCACCTCAGGGGCTGTGGTATGTGAGGGGCTGAGAAAACTGACCCACATCTTAAAGACTGTTCCCCTACCTCTGGCGGATTGGACTTGTGCCCCTCTCGGCTGTATGCCTTGGTTGTCCACTGATTCCTGACCTATGCCGCTAGCGTTTTGTGAGGGGAATGCTTTGCCTACTTCCGTGACTATGGCCTTCTGGAAAAGCTGCATTTTGCCTGACCTCTCCGCCTCGGGAATAAGAGACATAAAGTTCTCCTTTTAGCGTGGGTCTAACAGTGTTACCAACCAGTAATGATTGTCGGCCAAGATGTTCTTAACGCGAGGGTCACGAGACAGGCAGCTTACCATAAAGTCAGCCATGTGTGCCAGACTCTTAACAGCCATCACTTCAGTATCCTGACCAACACGATGACTGAACATGCTGTCCTCCTCCTCCTCCTCCTCCTCATCATCATCTACCCTGTCCTCTGGCCAGCCACGCTGAACCGAGGATATGACTGCATGTCATATCCTCAATTTAGCCAGAGAGTTGCTCCATGTCTTCATCCTCCTCCTCGTCATAGTCCTCCACTGCACGTTGTGATGAGACGAGGCTGGGCTGTGTGTTATCACCCACACCCACTACTGTTTCTTGCTCAAACTCATCGCGCTCCGCCTGCAATGCATCATGGTTGTTTTTTGAGCAGAGACCATTTTAGAAGGCAGAGAAGCGGTATGGTGACGCTAATAATGTCGTCATCGCCGCTCACCATCTTGGTGGAGTCCTCAAAGTTTTGGCGGATGGTACATAGGTCGGACATCCATCTCCACTCCTCAGGTGTTATGTGTGGAGTTTGACCCATTTCCCGACGGCTTAGGTGATGCAGGTACTCAACAACTGCCCTCTTCTGCTCACATATCCTGACCAACATGTGCAGAGTTGAATTCCAATGCGTGGGGACATCACACACCAGTCTGTGAGCCGGATGATGCAAATGGCGCTGAAAGCCGGCAAGGCCGGCTGAAGCAGTAGGTGACTTTCGAAAATGTGCAGACAGGCGGCGAATGTTTACCAGCAGATCAGACAGCTCTGGGTATGACTTTAGAAACCGCTGAACCACGAGGTTGAGCACATGGGCCACGCATGGAACATGTGTCAGCTGGCCTCGCCTCAAAGCCGCCACCAGGTTCCGGCCATTGTCACACACAACCTTTCCTGGCTTTAGGTTCAGAGGTGTGAGCCAGTGATCTGCCTGCTGTTTCAGAGCTGTCCACACCTCTTCTGCATTGTGGGGTTTGTCACCTATGCAGATTAGCTTCAGCACAGCCTGTTGCCGCTTCACCGAGGCAGTGCTGCAGTGCTTCTGTGTCGCCCTGGACAAGCCAGGGGCCACAGAGCACAACACTTACACACCCCACACTCCCTGCAGGCATATCATAGTCAAAACACAAAATCCTTGTTGCCTTCCCCAGGGGCTGTTGTCCACACCAGGAGGTGGAGCCAGGCGGTTGGCCTCCACCCACCAAGGAGGAGGGAAAACACAGGCAGTGAGAGTTAAGCTAAGGAAGTGGAAGGAGGAAAGTAGTAGAGAGGAGAAAAGTGACAGCAAAGAGCCTGAAGTTGGTCCGGGTGTGTGGCCCGGACAGGACAGCAAGGTTGGCAGGATGTGGTGACCGTCTGCAGTGGAGGCCGATTGGAGTCTGCCGTAAGGACCGTGGACGGGTGGTGACCCGGCCGTACCGGACCGGTATACAAAGAGAAGCCAGCACCATTGGCAGGGGCCTTTCGGATCCCGGCAGGGCTTGGTGTCGCCGTGAATTTGCCAAATCCGTTAGTGAAGGGGACCTCAGGGTTTCCAAACAGCCAAGTCACGATAGAAGGCAACCGTCCAACCGTGAAGGGGAGACACCGCCACCGCCAAGGGCAACCGTCTCCCAGGGCCAGCGCCTGTGGGCAAAAGGGGCTCCTCCGGCCCATATCCAGGTCGGGGAGCGGGTTACCGGTGGGAAACCATCACTACCAACACTGAACTTAGGTGCAGGGAGAGACAGTCATCACTAACTTGCAGGGAGGAACAACCGCAGCCGTCCGAGGGACCCGTCCATCCAGCCACTTGTTTTACCGTGAACTGTGTCATCATCATTGGGCTGAGTGAGTACCTCCGTGCCGTGCGGCACAGCGCTGCCCCTGCGACCCTGCACCTCATCAGGCCCCGCAACCCGCCTGTCATCCATCTCTACCCCATCACCGGGCCCCAGGACAACCAACCCCCCTACCCACGGAGGGGAGAAATAACAACAAAGCTGGTCCCTGTCACAGGCTCCCGGGATCCCCGTCCAGAGCAGGGGTGGTGTCCACACAATCACCACAACCGTGGGTGGCGTCACGGACAATATCCCCAAAACCCAAACGACCCCTTTTCACTCACGGGCGATGAGCGCCGCTCGAGTTCCCGGGATCCGGCCATCGCTCGAGCCACCGAGCAGCAGCAGCCGTAGAACAGCGGCAGCCGGACCCGAGCAGTGGGAGAGCGCAGCGTCCCCTCCTCCGCCCGCGATACTTCCAGCTTGGGACTGGTGTGGAGGGTAAAGTGGATGAGGATGCGCAGGAGGAGGAGGAGGCTGAGGAGCATGACATTCCGGAGCTGTAGAGTGTGGGTAAAACCCTGACTGAGGTAGGGCCTGCAAAACTTGGTATGTGAAGGACGTGTTCCGTCCCTCGCTCAGACTGGGTCCCAGCTTCCACAATATTAACCCAGTGTGACGTCAACGAGATGTAGCGGCCTTGCCCACATGCACTTGTCCACGTGTCTGTGGTTAGGTGGACTTTGGCTGAAACAGCGTTGTTCAGGGCACGTGTGATGTTTTGTGACACGTGGTTATGGAATGCGGGGACGGCACACCGGGAGAAATAGTGGCGGCTGGGGACCGAGTAACGTGGGACAGCTGCCACCATCAGGTCGCGGAATGCTTCTGTCTCAACCAGCCTAAAAGGCAACATTTCCAGCGCAAGCAGTCGCGAAATGTTAGCATTTAGAAGTGTGGCATGTGGGGCGTTGGCAGTGTATTTGCGCCTGCGTTCAAAGGTTTGCTGAATGGATAACTGAACGCTGCGCTGGGACAAGGACGTGCTTGATGATGGTGTTATTTCTGCGTGGGCAACTGCAGGTGCAGGGCCGGAGGAGGCTTGTTCGCGGGCAGCATGGACAGGGGATTGGCTCGCATGCACAACAAGCGAAGACGTAGCAGTGACATCAGCAAGCACTGCTCCTCGACTTTGTTGTACATCCCACAAAGTTGGGTGCTTGGCTGACATGTGCCTGATCATGCTAGTGGTGGTCAGGCTGCTAGTTTTGGTACCCCTGCTGATGCTGGCACGGCAGGTGTTGCAAATGGCCTTTTTAGAATCATCTGGAGCCAACTTAAAAAACTGCCAGACTCGGGAAGACCTAACATTTGTACAGGCATCTTGTGTCGTGTTGTTCCGGGGAACAGTTGCCTGACGTCTGCCTGGGGCCACCACCCTGCTTCTTACTGCCTGTTGGGATGCTACGCCTCCCACCACCTGTGCACTGCTGTCCTCACTCTGCATATCCTCCTGCCAGGTTGGGTCAGTTACTGGATCATCCACAATGTCGTCTTCCTCTTCCGCACCCTGCTCCTCCTGACTTCCTGACAATTGTGTCTCATCATCGTCCACCCCTTGTTGAGACACGTTGCCAACTTCGTGAGAACGTGGCTGCTCAAATATTTGGGCATCTGTACATACAATCTCGTCATGGCCCACTTCAACAGGAGCTGGCGAGAGGCCAGAATGTGTGAATGGAAACGTGAACGAACAGCTCTTCCTAGTGTCCAAGTGTGGGATCAGTAATGTCCGTGGACGTGTACTCGGCCAGGTGGTAGGAAGGAGGATCAGGTTCTGAAATGTGCGGTGCAGTATCACGGCTACTGACACTTGACCGTGTGGAAGACAGAGTGTTTGTGGTGGTGCCAATCTGACTGGAAGCATTATCCGCTATCCAACTAACAACCTGTTGACACTGGTCTTGGTTCAAGAGCGGTGTACTGCTGCGGTCCCCAAGAATTTGGGACAGGACGTGCGAGCGAGTAGATGTGGCCCTTTGTTGTGGCGAAATTAGAGCTTGCACACGACCTCGGTCTCTGCCTGCACCACCATCACGTCCACTTCCTTGTTCGTTGACAACGCCCTTGCGCATTTTGCAATGCTGTGCTGAAGTGTATTCACTAGACTTGTGCGTTATATCCAAGTTTTTGCAAAACGCACACAAGTGCAGCGGAAAGCTGCCACCAACAGGCACACACGTGTGGTTTTTAAATGCAAGCACGGAGGCACTAAGAACCTAACAGGTCTCTATCCAGGGACAACGTGGAGCCTCCCAATTTTTGGCTGCCCTGCCAAAGGGCTATACTACAATAGACCCACTTCCTTACAATGGGCACTTCAGGTTTACAGGCCCTCATGCACGTCTCTATCCAGGGACAACGTGGAGCCTCCCAATTTTTGGCTGCCCTGCCAAAGGGCTATACTACAATAAACCCACTTCCTTACAATGGGCACTTCAGGTTTACAGGCCCTCATGCACGTTTCTGTCCAAGGACAACGTGGAGCCTCCCAATTTTTGGCTGCCCTGCCTAAGGGCTATACTACAATAGACCCACTTCCTTACAATGGGCACTTCAGGTTTACAGGCCCTCATGCACGTCTCTATCCAGGGACAACGTGGAGCCTCCCAATTTTTGGCTGCCCTGCCTAAGGGCTATACTACAATGGACCCACTTCCTTACAATGGGCACTTCAGGTTTACAGGCCCTCATGCACGTCTCTATCCAGGGACAACGTGGAGCCTCCCAATTTTTGGTTGCCCTGCCTAAGGGCTATACTACAATAGACCCACTTCCTTACAATGGGCACTTCAGGTTTACAGGCCCTCATGCACGTCTCTATCCAGGGACAACGTGGAGCCTCCCAATTTTTGGCTGCCCTGCCTAAGGGCTATACTACAATAGACCCACTTCCTTACAATGGGCACTTCAGGTTTACAGGCCCTCATGCACGTCTCTATCCAGGGACAACGTGGAGCCTCCCAATTTTTGGCTGCCCTGCCTAAGGGCTATACTACAATAGACCCACTTCCTTACAATGGGCACTTCAGGTTTACAGGCCCTCATGCACGTCTCTATCCAGGGACAACGTGGAGCCTCCCAATTTTTGGCTGCCCTGCCTAAGGGCTATACTACAAAAGACCCACTTCCTTACAATGGGCACTTCAGGTTTACAGGCCCTCATGCACGTCTCTATCCAGGGACAACGTGGAGCCTCCCAATTTTTGGCTGCCCTGCCTAAGGGCTATACTACAATAGACCCACTTCCTTACAATGGGCACTTCAGGTTTACAGGCCGTCATGCACGTCTCTATCCAGGGACAACGTGGAGCCTCCCAATTTTTGGCTGCCCTGCCTAAGGGCTATACTACAATAGACCCACTTCCTTACAATGGGCACTTCAGGTTTACAGGCCCTCATGCACGTCTCTATCCAGGGACAACGTGGAGCCTCCCAATTTTTGGCTGCCCTGCCTAAGGGCTATACTACAATAGACCCACTTCCTTACAATGGGCACTTCAGGTTTACAGGCCCTCATGCACGTCTCTATCCAGGGACAACGTGGAGCCTCCCAATTTTTGGCTGCCCTGCCTAAGGGCTATACTACAATAGACCCACTTCCTTACAATGGGCACTTCAGGTTTACAGGCCCTCATGCACGTCTCTATCCAGGGACAACGTGGTGCCTCCCAATTTTTGGCTGCCCTGCCTAAGGGCTATACTACAATAGACCCACTTCCTTACAATGGGCACTTCAGGTTTACAGGCCCTCATTGTTACGGTTGCTGCGAGCACTGGAGACTATGTCCAGATTTCTTGCTACTGCACATGTGCGAGTGCTGGAGACTAAGTCCAGATTTCTTGCTACTGCACATGTGCGAGCGCTGGAGACTAAGTCCAGATTTCTTGCTACTGCACATGTGCGAGCGCCGGAGACTAAGTCCAATCTTGGAGCCATTGCACATGTGCGGGTGACATCATCGCTGACACGAGGTCACATGTCTCTGACACCTTCTATGCCGATTGGTCGCTGGTCATGTGCTTGTGACGCCTTGCTCGGTGATAGGCCAGCATGACGTCACTCCTGTCGTTCTGGCAGCGGATTGGCTCTGGTGTCCTCCATCTTGGATGAGGCACAGAGTCTATATAAGACCCTGACACACGCCGCATGGTGCTCAGTTCTCTTGGTTCATGCATATGAGTAGACGCTCTGTGCGCGTTCCTCTAGGCATTCATCTGTCTATGCTAGGTGAGCTCTACCGGCAGGGTAGCGTTCTTATACCTTACAGCTTCGGCTGCTGTCCGTATCCTTACCTCTTAGGGGAGCGGACATAGGCAGGTGCCTGAGGCACATGGTCTGGCTGGGCCTTGTGATTCTACTCGTAGGTGGACGTTGCCGCTAGGGTAACGTTCCTTATACTGCGTCTGGCAGTTGTTCGTATCCTCGTACACTAGGGGAGCGAACAGAGGTAGGAGCTTTGTGCGGCTTACGCTGCTGTTCGTCTCTTTTGCACCACTAGAAGAGCGGACCTAGGCAGGTGCCATATCTAGTGGTTCGTGTCCTCGCACACTAGTGGAGTGAACGCAGGTAGGAGCTTTGTGCGGCTTACGCTGCTGTTCGTCTCTTTTGCACCACTAGAAGAGCGGACCTAGGTAGGTGCCATTTCGCACACATTGCCTTTGTCTCTGTGATTATTAACAGAGATCATTCCACACACCCTCCAAGTAAGGGAGGAATTGCTTTACTTACTTATTATATCCTTCTGTGAGTTAACAGAGGTATTGCACTCTGCCATAGTCTGCAGCAAAGTCTTTGCACGGTGGACCCTGACTGTCTGATACTCCTTTCGGTTATTATCAGACAGCCCCCCGTAACATTAGGACTGAGCCAAGGGTCTGGCAGTTATGGCAGAATATCAGCAGTTACACCGTTACATACAAGTACTTGAGTCACGGCTCAAGAGTATAGAGGATAAACCTCAGACCATGGTGACATCTGCACATGATCCTCGACTTGCTCTGCCAAACAGATATTCTGGCGATGCTAGATCATGTCGTGGTTTCATTAGTCAGTGTCAGATACACCTAGAGGTCAACTCTTCTCGCTTCTCTACGGAGAGGTCCAGAGTAGGCTTTATCATCTCCTTACTTCAGGACAAAGCCTTAGAATGGGCGACTCCCCTATGGGAGCGCTCTGATGTGGTTACTCTGAGACATCAAGACTTTCTTGATGCTCTTAAGGCGGTATTCATGGGTCCGCAGGTTACCCATGATGCGGCCCTGAGACTGTTAGATCTATCTCAGGGTTCGTTATCCACTAGTTCTTATGCCATTGCTTTTAGAACTCTGGTGGCAGAACTAGATTGGCCAGAGAAGGTGTTGATTCCTATCTTCTGGAGAGGGTTGGCAGGCTATGTCAAGGATGCCCTTGCTACTCGTGAGGTCCCTGCTTCTCTGGAGGACTTGATCACTGTAGCAACGAGGATCGATGTACGCCATAAGGAACGTAGACTCGAGGTCTCTTCCTCACGCCCTAAGCATCGGGCTATTCCAGTTGTTGAGGGTCCACTACCATCTTCCTCAGCATCTGAAACATCTCCCACTCCTATGGAGTTAGGTCATACGTTCTCCAGACTACGCAAGTCTGGTCCTCCTATATGTTACGTATGTCGTCAGGCTGGGCACTATGCCAACAAGTGTCCTAGTCGTCAGGGAAACTCCCTGGCCTAGTAACCATTAGAGGGGGTTACTAGAGACGTCTTCTGCACCCTCTAAGTGTTGTATCCCAGGTCAGCTCTCGTTATCTGAGAATACATGGCCTATTATGGCTTTTGTGGATTCCGGAGCTGACGAGATTTTTGTGTCCTCAGGATTTGTAAAGGGACACAATATTCCCTCTATCATGTTAGAGGCGCCTATTCCTGTCCGTGTTGTTAATGGAACTATGTTGTCTGACTCCATTACATTGAGGACAGTTCCCTTGCGCCTTTCCCTGTCTCAGGGTCACATAGAGGAGATTTCTTTTCTTGTTTTGCCTGAGGGTATAGACGACGTCCTTCTGGGTCTTCCATGGCTTCGGACTCATGCTCCTCACATTGACTGGGAGTCTGACAGCATTATTAGTTCGGGTTCGAAATGTCAGTCCCGATGTCTTCCCTTACCACCTAAGGTCGTTGCGGTTGCATCAACTGATCTCTCTCCCATACCTACACCCTATTTGGATTTCGCTGACGTGTTCTCCAAACAGGGTGCTGAGGTTCTTCCACCCCATAGGCCGTATGACTGTGCCATAGACCTTATCCCAGGTTCGGTTCCACCTAAAGGCAGGGTTTACCCCCTGTCGATACCTGAGTCGGAGGCCATGTCGACCTATATACGAGAGAGTTTAGAGAAGGGGTTCATTCGTAAGTCTGTCTCTCCCGCGGGAGCTGGGTTTTTCTTTGTTCGGAAGAAAGAGGGTGATTTGCGTCCCTGCATAGATTACAGGGGTCTCAACGCAATCACAATAAAGAACAAATACCTATTACCTTTAATTTCGGAGCTCTTTGACAGACTGAGAGGAGCTCAAGTTTTTACGAAGTTGGATCTGCGGGGTGCGTATAACTTGGTACGAATTCGAAAGGGTGACGAATGGAAGACCGCTTTTAACACCCGAGACGGTCACTATGAATACCTCGTCATGCCTTTTGGGTTATGTAATGCACCCGCAGTATTTCAGGACTTCGTAAACGATGTGTTCAGGGATTTACTGTTATCCTCTATAGTGGTGTATCTGGACGACATCCTGATTTTTTCTCCTGATCTGGAGACTCATCGTCAGGATGTTGTTCGTGTCCTTTCCCGTTTAAGGGAGCACTCATTGTTTGCTAAACTCGAGAAATGTGTATTCGAGCAGTCCTCATTGCCTTTTTTGGGTTACATTATCTCACAAGAGGGTCTGGCTATGGATCCTGCGAAGCTCTCTGCTGTCCTGCAATGGTCCGAACCTCATTCCTTGAAGGCGGTGCAACGCTTCTTAGGATTCATAAATTATTACAGGCAGTTCATACCCCATTTTTCTACTTTGGTGGCCCCTTTGGTGGCCTTGACTAAGAAAGGTGCTAATCCCAAAGCCTGGTCTACTGAGACATCTCAGGCTTTTGAGGCAGTAAAAAGACACTTTTCAACTGCTCCCGTTCTTCAAAGACCCGATGAGAGTAAGCCCTTCCTCTTAGAGGTTGATGCCTCTTCAGTGGGTGCTGGTGCGGTCTTGTATCAAAAGAACGGTGCAGGTAGAAAAAGGCCGTGTTTCTTCTTTGCTAAAACCTTTTCACCGGCAGAGAGAAACTATACCATTGGGGATAGGGAACTGCTCGCCTTGAGATTAGCCTTGGAGGAGTGGCGTCACTTGCTGGAAGGAGCGAAACATCCTTTCCAGGTCTATACAGACCATAAGAATCTGACGTACTTACAAACCGCTCAGCGTCTGAATCCTCGCCAAGCCCGCTGGTCCTTGTTTTTCTCCTGCTTTCACTTCTCCATCAACTATCTGTCTGGGAGTAAGAATAACAAGGCAGACGCCCTGTCTCGCTCTATGCTTTCTACCCAGGAAGAGATTGACGAACCTCGTCTTATCCTTCCCTCCAGGGTTTTTCATAAGCTCTCCCCTGTGATGTTAGACCAAATCCCACCGGGCAAGACCTTTGTTCCGCCTGATCGACAGAATGATATACTGTCATGGGCCCACACCTCAAAGGTGGGTGGGCATTTTGGTATTAGGCGGACACGAGAGTTACTGGAGAGGTGGTATTGGTGGCCACACTTAGCCAGCCACGTCAAGAGATATGTCAGTTCCTGCTACTCGTGTGCTCGCAACCGTCCATTACGGCAGAGACCGGCTGGGCTCTTGCATCCTTTACCAGTGCCAGATAGACCATGGGAGGTGGTAGGCATGGACTTTGTGGGTGATCTTCCATGTTCACAGGGACATAGATTTGTGTGGGTTATTACGGACCATTTCTCCCGGATGGTTCATCTCGTACCGTTATCGAGAATCCCATCTTCCAGGGTACTAGCCAAACTATTCCTCAAGCATGTCTTTAGGCTTCACGGGATGCCAGATCGTATCATTTGTGATAGAGGCCCGCAATTTACTTCCCGTTTCTGGCGAGATCTTTGTAGCCTTCTGCAAATTGAGTTGAATCTCTCTTCGGCATACCATCCGGAGACTAATGGTTTGGTTGAACGTACCAATCAATCTATGATTATATACCTTCGACACATTGTTGCTGAGAACCACGATAACTGGTCCTCCCTCCTACCCTGGGCAGAATTTGCCCTTAACAATTCGCTGGCTGAGGCCACTGGGCAGACACCATTCGTACTCAATAATAGGCAACACCCTAGGGTACCGGTACCGTTTCCCGCTGCTGCACCTCCTCCTCTTGTGGCCGACTGGGCAACTAATGCCAGAGAGGTTTGGGATCGGACTCAAGAGTCAATCCAAGCAGCTAAGGACCGTATGAAGACGGTGTCCGATCGGTTTCGTCGCCCGGCTCCTGTCTTTTCTCCAGGGGACTTTGTGTGGCTCTCTGCAAAACATGTGAGACTTAGAGTGAGCTCTGTCAAATTTGCTCCTCGCTTCCTGGGTCCTTATGAGGTTCTTCGACAGGTAAATCCTGTAGTCTACCAATTGAAGTTACCTGTCCATCTTAGGATTCATGACAAATTCCATGTCTCACTGCTAAAGCCGGCTATTTTACCTCACGCTCGTGAAGTGCACTCTCCTGCCTCTGATTCCTCTCGCTCTAGCTATGAGGTACGAGCCATAGTTGGTTCTAAGATGGTTAGAGGGCGCAGGTTCTTCTTGATAGATTGGGAGGGCTATGGCCCGGAACATCGCTCTTGGGAGCCTGAGGAGGCTGTCCATGCTCCCGACTTAGTTGCCGATTACCTGCATCGCCGGGAGGGGGGCCCTTGAGGGGGAGGTACTGTTACGGTTGCTGCGAGCACTGGAGACTATGTCCAGATTTCTTGCTACTGCACATGTGCGAGCGCTGGAGACTAAGTCCAGATTTCTTGCTACTGCACATGTGCGAGCGCTGGAGACTAAGTCCAGATTTCTTGCTACTGCACATGTGCGAGCGCCGGAGACTAAGTCCAATCTTGGAGCCATTGCACATGTGCGGGTGACATCATCGCTGACACGAGGTCACATGTCTCTGACATTTTCTATGCCGATTGGTCGCTGGTCATGTGCTTCTGACGCCTTGCTCGGTGATAGGCCAGCATGACGTCACTCCTGTCGTTGTGGCAGCGGATTGGCTCTGGTGTCCTCCATCTTGGATGAGGCACAGAGTCTATATAAGACCCTGACACACGCCGCATGGTGCTCAGTCCTCTTGGTTTATGCATATGAGTAGACGCTCTGTGCGCGTTCCTCTAGGCATTCCTCTGTCTATGCTAGGTGAGCTCTACCGGCAGGGTAGCATTCTTATACCTTATAGCTTCGGCTGCTGTCCGTATCCTTACCTCTTAGGGGAGCGGACATAGGCAGGTGCCTGAGGCACATGGTCTGGCTGGGCCTTGTGATTCTACTCGTAGGTGGACGTTGCCGCTAGGGTAACGTTTCTTATACTGCGTCTGGCAGTTGTTCGTATCCTCGCACACTAGGGGAGCGAACAGAGGTAGGAGCTTTGTGCGGCTTACGCTGCTGTTCGTCTCTTTTGCACCACTAGAAGAGCGGACCTAGGCAGGTGCCATATCTAGTGGTTCGTGTCCTCGCACACTAGTGGAGCGAACCCAGGTAGGAGCTTTGTGCGGCTTACGCTGCTGTTCGTCTCTTTTGCACCACTAGAAGAGCGGACCTAGGTAGGTGCCATTTCGCACACATTGCCTTTGTCTCTGTGATTATTAACAGAGATCATTCCACACACCCTCCAAGTAAGGGAGGAATTGCTTTACTTACTTATTATATCCTTCTGTGAGTTAACAGAGGTATTGCACTCTGCCATAGTCTGCAGCAAAGTCTTTGCACGGTGGACCCTGACTGTCTGATACTCCTTTCGGTTATTATCAGACAGCCCCCCCGTAACACTCATGCACGTCTCTATCCAGGGACAACGTGGAGCCTCCCAATTTTTGGCTGCCCTGCCTAAGGGCTATACTACAATAGACCCACTTCCTTACAATGGGCACTTCAGGTTTACAGGCCCTCATGCACGTCTCTATCCAGGGACAACGTGGAGCCTTCCAATTTTTGGCTGCCCTGCCTAAGGGCTATACTACAATAGACCCACTTCCTTACAATGGGCACTTCAGGTTTACAGGCCCTCATGCACGTCTCTATCCAGGGACAACGTGGAGCCTCCCAATTTTTGGCTGCCCTGCCTAAGGGCTATACTACAATAGACCCACTTCCTTACAATGGGCACTTCAGGTTTACAGGCCCTCATGCACGTCTCTATCCAGGGACAACGTGGAGCCTCCCAATTTTTGGCTGCCCTGCCTAAGGGCTATATTACAATAGACCCACTTCCTTACAATGGGCACTTCAGGTTTACAGGCCCTCATGCACGTCTCTATCCAGGGACAACGTGGAGCCTCCCAATTTTTGGCTGCCCTGCCTAAGGGCTATACTACAATAGACCCACTTCCTTACAATGGGCACTTCAGGTTTACAGGCCCTCATGCACGTCTCTATCCAGGGACAACGTGGAGCCTCCCAATTTTTGGCTGCCCTGCCTAAGGGCTATACTACAATAGACCCACTTCCTTACAATGGGCACTTCAGGTTTACAGGCCCTTATGCACGTCTCTATCCAGGGACAACGTGGAGCCTCCCAATTTTTGGCTGCCCTGCCTAAGGGCTATACTACAATAGACCCACTTCCTTACAATGGGCACTTCAGGTTTACAGGCCCTCATGCACGTCTCTATCCAGGGACAACGTGGAGCCTCCCAATTTTTGGCTGCCCTGCCTAAGGGCTATACTACAATAGACCCACTTCCTTACAATGGGCACTTCAGGTTTACAGGCCCTCATGCACGTCTCTATCCAGGTACAACGTGGAGCCTCCCAATTTTTGGCTGCCCTGCCTAAGGACTATACTACAATAGACCCACTTCCTTACAATGGGCACTTCAGGTTTACAGGCCCTCATGCACGTCTCTATCCAGGGACAACGTGGAGCCTCCCAATTTTTGGCTGCCCTGCCTAAGGGCTATACTACAATAGACCCACTTCCTTACAATGGGCACTTCAGGTTTACAGGCCCTCATGCACGTCTCTATCCAGGGACAACGTGGAGCCTCCCAATTTTTGGCTGCCCTGCCTAAGGGCTATACTACAATAGACCCACTTCCTTACAATGGGCACTTCAGGTTTACAGGCCCTCATGCACGTCTCTATCCAGGGACAACGTGGAGCCTCCCAATTTTTGGCTGCCCTGCCTAAGGGCTATACTACAATAGACCCACTTCCTTACAATGGGCACTTCAGGTTTACAGGCCCTCATGCACGTCTCTATCCAGGGACAACGTGGAGCCTCCCAATTTTTGGCTGCCCTGCCTAAGGGCTATACTACAAAAGACCCACTTCCTTACAATGGGCACTTCAGGTTTACAGGCCCTCATGCACGTCTCTATCCAGGGACAACGTGGAGCCTCCCAATTTTTGGCTGCCCTGCCTAAGGGCTATACTACAATAGACCCACTTCCTTACAATGGGCACTTCAGGTTTACAGGCCGTCATGCACGTCTCTATCCAGGGACAACTAGGAGCCTCCCAATTTTTGGCTGCCCTGCCTAAGGGCTATACTACAATAGACCCACTTCCTTACAATGGGCACTTCAGGTTTACAGGCCCTCATGCACGTCTCTATCCAGGGACAACGTGGAGCCTCCCAATTTTTGGCTGCCCTGCCTAAGGGCTATACTACAATAGACCCACTTCCTTACAATGGGCACTTCAGGTTTACAGGCCCTCATGCACGTCTCTATCCAGAACAACGTGGAGCCTCCCAATTTTTGGCTGCCCTGCCTAAGGGCTATACTACAATAGACCCACTTCCTTACAATGGGCACTTCAGGTTTACAGGCCCTCATGCACGTCTCTATCCAGGGACAACGTGGAGCCTCCCAATTTTTGGCTGCCCTGCCTAAGGGCTATACTACAATAGACCCACTTCCTTACAATGGGCACTTCAGGTTTACAGGCCCTCATGCACGTCTCTATCCAGGGACAACGTGGAGCCTCCCAATTTTTGGCTGCCCTGCCTAAGGGCTATACTACAAAAGACCCACTTCCTTACAATGGGCACTTCAGGTTTACAGGCCCTCATGCACGTCTCTATCCAGGGACAACGTGGAGCCTCCCAATTTTTGGCTGCCCTGCCTAAGGGCTATACTACAATAGACCCACTTCCTTACAATGGGCACTTCAGGTTTACAGGCCGTCATGCACGTCTCTATCCAGGGACAACGTGGAGCCTCCCAATTTTTGGCTGCCCTGCCTAAGGGCTATACTACAATAGACCCACTTCCTTACAATGGGCACTTCAGGTTTACAGGCCCTCATGCACGTCTCTATCCAGGGACAACGTGGAGCCTCCCAATTTTTGGCTGCCCTGCCTAAGGGCTATACTACAATAGACCCACTTCCTTACAATGGGCACTTCAGGTTTACAGGCCCTCATGCACGTCTCTATCCAGGGACAACGTGGAACCTCCCAATTTTTGGCTGCCCTGCCTAAGGGCTATACTACAATAGACCCACTTCCTTACAATGGGCACTTCAGGTTTACAGGCCCTCATGCACGTCTCTATCCAGGGACAACGTGGTGCCTCCCAATTTTTGGCTGCCCTGCCTAAGGGCTATACTACAATAGACCCACTTCCTTACAATGGGCACTTCAGGTTTACAGGCCCTCATTGTTACGGTTGCTGCGAGCACTGGAGACTATGTCCAGATTTCTTGCTACTGCACATGTGCGAGTGCTGGAGACTAAGTCCAGATTTCTTGCTACTGCACATGTGCGAGCGCCGGAGACTAAGTCCAATCTTGGAGCCATTGCACATGTGCGGGTGACATCATCGCAGACACGAGGTCACATGTCTCTGACACCTTCTATGCCGATTGGTCGCTGGTCATGTGCTTGTGACGCCTTGCTCGGTGATAGGCCAGCATGACGTCACTCCTGTCGTTCTGGCAGCGGATTGGCTCTGGTGTCCTCCATCTTGGATGAGGCACAGAGTCTATATAAGACCCTGACACACGCCGCATGGTGCTCAGTTCTCTTGGTTCATGCATATGAGTAGACGCTCTGTGCGCGTTCCTCTAGGCATTCATCTGTCTATGCTAGGTGAGCTCTACCGGCAGGGTAGCGTTCTTATACCTTACAGCTTCGGCTGCTGTCCGTATCCTTACCTCTTAGGGGAGCGGACATAGGCAGGTGCCTGAGGCACATGGTCTGGCTGGGCCTTGTGATTCTACTCGTAGGTGGACGTTGCCGCTAGGGTAACGTTCCTTATACTGCGTCTGGCAGTTGTTCGTATCCTCGCACACTAGGGGAGCGAACAGAGGTAGGAGCTTTGTGCGGCTTACGCTGCTGTTCGTCTCTTTTGCACCACTAGAAGAGCGGACCTAGGCAGGTGCCATATCTAGTGGTTCGTGTCCTCGCACACTAGTGGAGTGAACGCAGGTAGGAGCTTTGTGCGGCTTACGCTGCTGTTCGTCTCTTTTGCACCACTAGAAGAGCGGACCTAGGTAGGTGCCATTTCGCACACATTGCCTTTGTCTCTGTGATTATTAACAGAGATCATTCCACACACCCTCCAAGTAAGGGAGGAATTGCTTTACTTACTTATTATATCCTTCTGTGAGTTAACAGAGGTATTGCACTCTGCCATAGTCTGCAGCAAAGTCTTTGCACGGTGGACCCTGACTGTCTGATACTCCTTTCGGTTATTATCAGACAGCCCCCCCGTAACAATCATGCACGTCTCTATCCAGGGACAACGTGGAGCCTCCCAATTTTTGGCTGCCCTGCCTAAGGGCTATACTACAATAGACCCACTTCCTTACAATGGGCACTTCAGGTTTACAGGCCCTCATGCACGTCTCTATCCAGGGACAACGTGGAGCCTTCCAATTTTTAACTGCCCTGCCTAAGGGCTATACTACAATAGACCCACTTCCTTACAATGGGCACTTCAGGTTTACAGGCCCTCATGCACGTCTCTATCCAGGGACAACATGGAGCCTCCCAATTTTTGGCTGCCCTGCCTAAGGGCTATACTACAATAGACCCACTTCCTTACAATGGGCACTTCAGGTTTACAGGCCCTCATGCACGTCTCTATCCAGGGACAACGTGGAGCCTCCCAATTTTTGGCTGCCCTGCCTAAGGGCTATATTACAATAGACCCACTTCCTTACAATGGGCACTTCAGGTTTACAGGCCCTCATGCACGTCTCTATCCAGGGACAACGTGGAGCCTCCCAATTTTTGGCTGCCCTGCCTAAGGGCTATACTACAATAGACCCACTTCCTTACAATGGGCACTTCAGGTTTACAGGCCCTCATGCACGTCTCTATCCAGGGACAACGTGGAGCCTCCCAATTTTTGGCTGCCCTGCCTAAGGGCTATACTACAATAGACCCACTTCCTTACAATGGGCACTTCAGGTTTACAGGCCCTTATGCACGTCTCTATCCAGGGACAACGTGGAGCCTCCCAATTTTTGGCTGCCCTGCCTAAGGGCTATACTACAATAGACCCACTTCCTTACAATGGGCACTTCAGGTTTACAGGCCCTCATGCACGTCTCTATCCAGGGACAACGTGGAGCCTCCCAATTTTTGGCTGCCCTGCCTAAGGGCTATACTACAATAGACCCACTTCCTTACAATGGGCACTTCAGGTTTACAGGCCCTCATGCACGTCTCTATCCAGGTACAACGTGGAGCCTCCCAATTTTTGGCTGCCCTGCCTAAGGGCTATACTACAATAGACCCACTTCCTTACAATGGGCACTTCAGGTTTACAGGCCCTCATGCACGTCTCTATCCAGGGACAACGTGGAGCCTCCCAATTTTTGGCTGCCCTGCCTAAGGGCTATACTACAATAGACCCACTTCCTTACAATGGGCACTTCAGGTTTACAGGCCCTCATGCACGTCTCTATCCAGGGACAACGTGGAGCCTCCCAATTTTTGGCTGCCCTGCCTAAGGGCTATACTACAATAGACCCACTTCCTTACAATGGGCACTTCAGGTTTACAGGCCCTCATGCACGTCTCTATCCAGGGACAACGTGGAGCCTCCCAATTTTTGGCTGCCCTGCCTAAGGGCTATACTACAATAGACCCACTTCCTTACAATGGGCACTTCAGGTTTACAGGCCCTCATGCACGTCTCTATCCAGGGACAACGTGGAGCCTCCCAATTTTTGGCTGCCCTGCCTAAGGGCTATACTACAAAAGACCCACTTCCTTACAATGGGCACTTCAGGTTTACAGGCCCTCATGCACGTCTCTATCCAGGGACAACGTGGAGCCTCCCAATTTTTTGCTGCCCTGCCTAAGGGCTATACTACAATAGACCCACTTCCTTACAATGGGCACTTCAGGTTTACAGGCCGTCATGCACGTCTCTATCCAGGGACAACGTGGAGCCTCCCAATTTTTGGCTGCCCTGCCTAAGGGCTATACTACAATAGACCCACTTCCTTACAATGGGCACTTCAGGTTTACAGGCCCTCATGCACGTCTCTATCCAGGGACAACGTGGAGCCTCCCAATTTTTGGCTGCCCTGCCTAAGGGCTATACTACAATAGACCCACTTCCTTACAATGGGCACTTCAGGTTTACAGGCCCTCATGCACGTCTCTATCCAGGGACAACGTGGAGCCTCCCAATTTTTGGCTGCCCTGCCTAAGGGCTATACTACAATAGACCCACTTCCTTACAATGGGCACTTCAGGTTTACAGGCCCTCATGCACGTCTCTATCCAGGGACAACGTGGTGCCTCCCAATTTTTGGCTGCCCTGCCTAAGGGCTATACTACAATAGACCCACTTCCTTACAATGGGCACTTCAGGTTTACAGGCCCTCATTGTTACGGTTGCTGCGAGCACTGGAGACTATGTCCAGATTTCTTGCTACTGCACATGTGCGAGTGCTGGAGACTAAGTCCAGATTTCTTGCTACTGCACATGTGCGAGCGCTGGAGACTAAGTCCAGATTTCTTGCTACTGCACATGTGCGAGCGCCGGAGACTAAGTCCAATCTTGGAGCCATTGCACATGTGCGGGTGACATCATCGCTGACACGAGGTCACATGTCTCTGACACCTTCTATGCCGATTGGTCGCTGGTCATGTGCTTGTGACGCCTTGCTCGGTGATAGGCCAGCATGACGTCACTCCTGTCGTTCTGGCAGCGGATTGGCTCTGGTGTCCTCCATCTTGGATGAGGCACAGAGTCTATATAAGACCCTGACACACGCCGCATGGTGCTCAGTTCTCTTGGTTCATGCATATGAGTAGACGCTCTGTGCGCGTTCCTCTAGGCATTCATCTGTCTATGCTAGGTGAGCTCTACCGGCAGGGTAGCGTTCTTATACCTTACAGCTTCGGCTGCTGTCCGTATCCTTACCTCTTAGGGGAGCGGACATAGGCAGGTGCCTGAGGCACATGGTCTGGCTGGGCCTTGTGATTCTACTCGTAGGTGGACGTTGCCGCTAGGGTAACGTTCCTTATACTGCGTCTGGCAGTTGTTCGTATCCTCGCACACTAGGGGAGCGAACAGAGGTAGGAGCTTTGTGCGGCTTACGCTGCTGTTCGTCTCTTTTGCACCACTAGAAGAGCGGACCTAGGCAGGTGCCATATCTAGTGGTTCGTGTCCTCGCACACTAGTGGAGCGAACGCAGGTAGGAGCTTTGTGCGGCTTACGCTGCTGTTCGTCTCTTTTGCACCACTAGAAGAGCGGACCTAGGTAGGTGCCATTTCGCACACATTGCCTTTGTCTCTGTGATTATTAACAGAGATCATTCCACACACCCTCCAAGTAAGGGAGGAATTGCTTTACTTACTTATTATATCCTTCTGTGAGTTAACAGAGGTATTGCACTCTGCCATAGTCTGCAGCAAAGTCTTTGCACGGTGGACCCTGACTGTCTGATACTCCTTTCGGTTATTATCAGACAGCCCCCCCGTAACACTCATGCACGTCTCTATCCAGGGACAACGTGGAGCCTCCCAATTTTTGGCTGCCCTGCCTAAGGGCTATACTACAATAGACCCACTTCCTTACAATGGGCACTTCAGGTTTACAGGCCCTCATGCACGTCTCTATCCAGGGACAACGTGGAGCCTTCCAATTTTTGGCTGCCCTGCCTAAGGGCTATACTACAATAGACCCACTTCCTTACAATGGGCACTTCAGGTTTACAGGCCCTCATGCACGTCTCTATCCAGGGACAACGTGGAGCCTCCCAATTTTTGGCTGCCCTGCCTAAGGGCTATACTACAATAGACCCACTTCCTTACAATGGGCACTTCAGGTTTACAGGCCCTCATGCACGTCTCTATCCAGGGACAACGTGGAGCCTCCCAATTTTTGGCTGCCCTGCCTAAGGGCTATATTACAATAGACCCACTTCCTTACAATGGGCACTTCAGGTTTACAGGCCCTCATGCACGTCTCTATCCAGGGACAACGTGGAGCCTCCCAATTTTTGGCTGCCCTGCCTAAGGGCTATACTACAATAGACCCACTTCCTTACAATGGGCACTTCAGGTTTACAGGCCCTCATGCACGTCTCTATCCAGGGACAACGTGGAGCCTCCCAATTTTTGGCTGCCCTGCCTAAGGGCTATACTACAATAGACCCACTTCCTTACAATGGGCACTTCAGGTTTACAGGCCCTTATGCACGTCTCTATCCAGGGACAACGTGGAGCCTCCCAATTTTTGGCTGCCCTGCCTAAGGGCTATACTACAATAGACCCACTTCCTTACAATGGGCACTTCAGGTTTACAGGCCCTCATGCACGTCTCTATCCAGGGACAACGTGGAGCCTCCCAATTTTTGGCTGCCCTGCCTAAGGGCTATACTACAATAGACCCACTTCCTTACAATGGGCACTTCAGGTTTACAGGCCCTCATGCACGTCTCTATCCAGGGACAACGTGGAGCCTCCCAATTTTTGGCTGCCCTGCCTAAGGGCTATACTACAATAGACCCACTTCCTTACAATGGGCACTTCAGGTTTACAGGCCCTCATGCACGTCTCTATCCAGGGACAACGTGGAGCCTCCCAATTTTTGGCTGCCCTGCCTAAGGGCTATACTACAATAGACCCACTTCCTTACAATGGGCACTTCAGGTTTACAGGCCCTCATGCACGTCTCTATCCAGGGACAACGTGGAGCCTCCCAATTTTTGGCTGCCCTGCCTAAGGGCTATACTACAAAAGACCCACTTCCTTACAATGGGCACTTCAGGTTTACAGGCCCTCATGCACGTCTCTATCCAGGGACAACGTGGAGCCTCCCAATTTTTGGTTGCCCTGCCTAAGGGCTATACTACAATAGACCCACTTCCTTACAATGGGCACTTCAGGTTTACAGGCCGTCATGCACGTCTCTATCCAGGGACAACGTGGAGCCTCCCAATTTTTGGCTGCCCTGCCTAAGGGCTATACTACAATAGACCCACTTCCTTACAATGGGCACTTCAGGTTTACAGGCCCTCATGCACGTCTCTATCCAGGGACAACGTGGAGCCTCCCAATTTTTGGCTGCCCTGCCTAAGGGCTATACTACAATAGACCCACTTCCTTACAATGGGCACTTCAGGTTTACAGGCCCTCATGCACGTCTCTATCCAGGGACAACGTGGAGCCTCCCAATTTTTGGCTGCCCTGCCTAAGGGCTATACTACAATAGACCCACTTCCTTACAATGGGCACTTCAGGTTTACAGGCCCTCATGCACGTCTCTATCCAGGGACAACGTGGTGCCTCCCAATTTTTGGCTGCCCTGCCTAAGGGCTATACTACAATAGACCCACTTCCTTACAATGGGCACTTCAGGTTTACAGGCCCTCATTGTTACGGTTGCTGCGAGCACTGGAGACTATGTCCAGATTTCTTGCTACTGCACATGTGCGAGTGCTGGAGACTAAGTCCAGATTTCTTGCTACTGCACATGTGCGAGTGCTGGAGACTAAGTCCAGATTTCTTGCTACTGCACATGTGCGAGCGCCGGAGACTAAGTCCAATCTTGGAGCCATTGCACATGTGCGGGTGACATCATCGCTGACACGAGGTCACATGTCTCTGACACCTTCTATGCCGATTGGTCGCTGGTCATGTGCTTGTGACGCCTTGCTCGATGATAGGCCAGCATGACGTCACTCCTGTCGTTCTGGCAGCGGATTGGCTCTGGTGTCCTCCATCTTGGATGAGGCACAGAGTCTATATAAGACCCTGACACACGCCGCATGGTGCTCAGTTCTCTTGGTTCATGCATATGAGTAGACGCTCTGTGCGCGTTCCTCTAGGCATTCATCTGTCTATGCTAGGTGAGCTCTACCGGCAGGGTAGCGTTCTTATACCTTACAGCTTCGGCTGCTGTCCGTATCCTTACCTCTTAGGGGAGCGGACATAGGCAGGTGCCTGAGGCACATGGTCTGGCTGGGCCTTGTGATTCTACTCGTAGGTGGACGTTGCCGCTAGGGTAACGTTCCTTATACTGCGTCTGGCAGTTGTTCGTATCCTCGCACACTAGGGGAGCGAACAGAGGTAGGAGCTTTGTGCGGCTTACGCTGCTGTTCGTCTCTTTTGCACCACTAGAAGAGCGGACCTAGGCAGGTGCCATATCTAGTGGTTCGTGTCCTCGCACACTAGTGGAGTGAACGCAGGTAGGAGCTTTGTGCGGCTTACGCTGCTGTTCGTCTCTTTTGCACCACTAGAAGAGCGGACCTAGGTAGGTGCCATTTCGCACACATTGCCTTTGTCTCTGTGATTATTAACAGAGATCATTCCACACACCCTCCAAGTAAGGGAGGAATTGCTTTACTTACTTATTATATCCTTCTGTGAGTTAACAGAGGTATTGCACTCTGCCATAGTCTGCAGCAAAGTCTTTGCACGGTGGACCCTGACTGTCTGATACTCCTTTCGGTTATTATCAGACAGCCCCCCGTAACATTAGGACTGAGCCAAGGGTCTGGCAGTTATGGCAGAATATCAGCAGTTACACCGTTACATACAAGTACTTGAGTCACGGCTCAAGAGTATAGAGGATAAACCTCAGACCATGGTGACATCTGCACATGATCCTCGACTTGCTCTGCCAAACAGATATTCTGGCGATGCTAGATCATGTCGTGGTTTCATTAGTCAGTGTCAGATACACCTAGAGGTCAACTCTTCTCGCTTCTCTACGGAGAGGTCCAGAGTAGGCTTTATCATCTCCTTACTTCAGGACAAAGCCTTAGAATGGGCGACTCCCCTATGGGAGCGCTCTGATGTGGTTACTCTGAGACATCAAGACTTTCTTGATGCTCTTAAGGCGGTATTCATGGGTCCGCAGGTTACCCATGATGCGGCCCTGAGACTGTTAGATCTATCTCAGGGTTCGTTATCCACTAGTTCTTATGCCATTGCTTTTAGAACTCTGGTGGCAGAACTAGATTGGCCAGAGAAGGTGTTGATTCCTATCTTCTGGAGAGGGTTGGCAGGCTATGTCAAGGATGCCCTTGCTACTCGTGAGGTCCCTGCTTCTCTGGAGGACTTGATCACTGTAGCAACGAGGATCGATGTACGCCATAAGGAACGTAGACTCGAGGTCTCTTCCTCACGCCCTAAGCATCGGGCTATTCCAGTTGTTGAGGGTCCACTACCATCTTCCTCAGCATCTGAAACATCTCCCACTCCTATGGAGTTAGGTCATACGTTCTCCAGACTACGCAAGTCTGGTCCTCCTATATGTTACGTATGTCGTCAGGCTGGGCACTATGCCAACAAGTGTCCTAGTCGTCAGGGAAACTCCCTGGCCTAGTAACCATTAGAGGGGGTTACTAGAGACGTCTTCTGCACCCTCTAAGTGTTGTATCCCAGGTCAGCTCTCGTTATCTGAGAATACATGGCCTATTATGGCTTTTGTGGATTCCGGAGCTGACGAGATTTTTGTGTCCTCAGGATTTGTAAAGGGACACAATATTCCCTCTATCATGTTAGAGGCGCCTATTCCTGTCCGTGTTGTTAATGGAACTATGTTGTCTGACTCCATTACATTGAGGACAGTTCCCTTGCGCCTTTCCCTGTCTCAGGGTCACATAGAGGAGATTTCTTTTCTTGTTTTGCCTGAGGGTATAGACGACGTCCTTCTGGGTCTTCCATGGCTTCGGACTCATGCTCCTCACATTGACTGGGAGTCTGACAGCATTATTAGTTCGGGTTCGAAATGTCAGTCCCAATGTCTTCCCTTACCACCTAAGGTCGTTGCGGTTGCATCAACTGATCTCTCTCCCATACCTACACCCTATTTGGATTTCGCTGACGTGTTCTCCAAACAGGGTGCTGAGGTTCTTCCACCCCATAGGCCGTATGACTGTGCCATAGACCTTATCCCAGGTTCGGTTCCACCTAAAGGCAGGGTTTACCCCCTGTCGATACCTGAGTCGGAGGCCATGTCGACCTATATACGAGAGAGTTTAGAGAAGGGGTTCATTCGTAAGTCTGTCTCTCCCGCGGGAGCTGGGTTTTTCTTTGTTCGGAAGAAAGAGGGTGATTTGCGTCCCTGCATAGATTACAGGGGTCTCAACGCAATCACAATAAAGAACAAATACCTATTACCTTTAATTTCGGAGCTCTTTGACAGACTGAGAGGAGCTCAAGTTTTTACGAAGTTGGATCTGCGGGGTGCGTATAACTTGGTACGAATTCGAAAGGGTGACGAATGGAAGACCGCTTTTAACACCCGAGACGGTCACTATGAATACCTCGTCATGCCTTTTGGGTTATGTAATGCACCTGCAGTATTTCAGGACTTCGTAAACGATGTGTTCAGGGATTTACTGTTATCCTCTATAGTGGTGTATCTGGACGACATCCTGATTTTTTCTCCTGATCTGGAGACTCATCGTCAGGATGTTGTTCGTGTCCTTTCCCGTTTAAGGGAGCACTCATTGTTTGCTAAACTCGAGAAATGTGTATTCGAGCAGTCCTCATTGCCTTTTTTGGGTTACATTATCTCACAAGAGGGTCTGGCTATGGATCCTGCGAAGCTCTCTGCTGTCCTGCAATGGTCCGAACCTCATTCCTTGAAGGCGGTGCAACGCTTCTTAGGATTCATAAATTATTACAGGCAGTTCATACCCCATTTTTCTACTTTGGTGGCCCCTTTGGTGGCCTTGACTAAGAAAGGTGCTAATCCCAAAGCCTGGTCTACTGAGACATCTCAGGCTTTTGAGGCAGTAAAAAGACACTTTTCAACTGCTCCCGTTCTTCAAAGACCCGATGAGAGTAAGCCCTTCCTCTTAGAGGTTGATGCCTCTTCAGTGGGTGCTGGTGCGGTCTTGTATCAAAAGAACGGTGCAGGTAGAAAAAGGCCGTGTTTCTTCTTTGCTAAAACCTTTTCACCGGCAGAGAGAAACTATACCATTGGGGATAGGGAACTGCTCGCCTTGAGATTAGCCTTGGAGGAGTGGCGTCACTTGCTGGAAGGAGCGAAACATCCTTTCCAGGTCTATACAGACCATAAGAATCTGACGTACTTACAAACCGCTCAGCGTCTGAATCCTCGCCAAGCCCGCTGGTCCTTGTTTTTCTCCCGCTTTCACTTCTCCATCAACTATCTGTCTGGGAGTAAGAATAACAAGGCAGACGCCCTGTCTCGCTCTATGCTTTCTACCCAGGAAGAGATTGACGAACCTCGTCTTATCCTTCCCTCCAGGGTTTTTCATAAGCTCTCCCCTGTGATGTTAGACCAAATCCCACCGGGCAAGACCTTTGTTCCGCCTGATCGACAGAATGATATACTGTCATGGGCCCACACCTCAATGGTGGGTGGGCATTTTGGTATTAGGCGGACACGAGAGTTACTGGAGAGGTGGTATTGGTGGCCACACTTAGCCAGCCACGTCAAGAGATATGTCAGTTCCTGCTACTCGTGTGCTCGCAACCGTCCATTACGGCAGAGACCGGCTGGGCTCTTGCATCCTTTACCAGTGCCAGATAGACCATGGGAGGTGGTAGGCATGGACTTTGTGGGTGATCTTCCATGTTCACAGGGACATAGATTTGTGTGGGTCATTACGGACCATTTCTCCCGGATGGTTCATCTCGTACCGTTATCGAGAATCCCATCTTCCAGGGTACTAGCCAAACTATTCCTCAAGCATGTCTTTAGGCTTCACGGGATGCCAGATCGTATCATTTGTGATAGAGGCCCGCAATTTACTTCCCGTTTCTGGCGAGATCTTTGTAGCCTTCTGCAAATTGAGTTGAATCTCTCTTCGGCATACCATCCGGAGACTAATGGTTTGGTTGAACGTACCAATCAATCTATGATTATATACCTTCGACACTTTGTTGCTGAGAACCACGATAACTGGTCCTCCCTCCTACCCTGGGCAGAATTTGCCCTTAACAATTCGCTGGCTGAGGCCACTGGGCAGACACCATTCGTACTCAATAATAGGCAACACCCTAGGGTACCGGTACCGTTTCCCGCTGCTGCACCTCCTCCTCTTGTGGCCGACTGGGCAACTAATGCCAGAGAGGTTTGGGATCGGACTCAAGAGTCAATCCAAGCAGCTAAGGACCGTATGAAGACGGTGTCCGATCGGTTTCGTCGCCCGGCTCCTGTCTTTTCTCCAGGGGACTTTGTGTGGCTCTCTGCAAAACATGTGAGACTTAGAGTGAGCTCTGTCAAATTTGCTCCTCGCTTCCTGGGTCCTTATGAGGTTCTTCGACAGGTAAATCCTGTAGTCTACCAATTGAAGTTACCTGTCCATCTTAGGATTCATGACAAATTCCATGTCTCACTGCTAAAGCCGGCTATTTTACCTCACGCTCGTGAAGTGCACTCTCCTGCCTCTGATTCCTCTCGCTCTAGCTATGAGGTACGAGCCATAGTTGGTTCTAAGATGGTTAGAGGGCGCAGGTTCTTCTTGATAGATTGGGAGGGCTATGGCCCGGAACATCGCTCTTGGGAGCCTGAGGAGGCTGTCCATGCTCCCGACTTAGTTGCCGATTACCTGCATCGCCGGGAGGGGGGCCCTTGAGGGGGAGGTACTGTTACGGTTGCTGCGAGCACTGGAGACTATGTCCAGATTTCTTGCTACTGCACATGTGCGAGCGCTGGAGACTAAGTCCAGATTTCTTGCTACTGCACATGTGCGAGCGCTGGAGACTAAGTCCAGATTTCTTGCTACTGCACATGTGCGAGCGCCGGAGACTAAGTCCAATCTTGGAGCCATTGCACATGTGCGGGTGACATCATCGCTGACACGAGGTCACATGTCTCTGACATTTTCTATGCCGATTGGTCGCTGGTCATGTGCTTCTGACGCCTTGCTCGGTGATAGGCCAGCATGACGTCACTCCTGTCGTTGTGGCAGCGGATTGGCTCTGGTGTCCTCCATCTTGGATGAGGCACAGAGTCTATATAAGACCCTGACACACGCCGCATGGTGCTCAGTCCTCTTGGTTTATGCATATGAGTAGACGCTCTGTGCGCGTTCCTCTAGGCATTCCTCTGTCTATGCTAGGTGAGCTCTACCGGCAGGGTAGCATTCTTATACCTTACAGCTTCGGCTGCTGTCCGTATCCTTACCTCTTAGGGGAGCGGACATAGGCAGGTGCCTGAGGCACATGGTCTGGCTGGGCCTTGTGATTCTACTCGTAGGTGGACGTTGCCGCTAGGGTAACGTTTCTTATACTGCGTCTGGCAGTTGTTCGTATCCTCGCACACTAGGGGAGCGAACAGAGGTAGGAGCTTTGTGCGGCTTACGCTGCTGTTCGTCTCTTTTGCACCACTAGAAGAGCGGACCTAGGCAGGTGCCATATCTAGTGGTTCGTGTCCTCGTACACTAGTGGAGCGAACGCAGGTAGGAGCTTTGTGCGGCTTACGCTGCTGTTCGTCTCTTTTGCACCACTAGAAGAGCGGACCTAGGTAGGTGCCATTTCGCACACATTGCCTTTGTCTCTGTGATTATTAACAGAGATCATTCCACACACCCTCCAAGTAAGGGAGGAATTGCTTTACTTACTTATTATATCCTTCTGTGAGTTAACAGAGGTATTGCACTCTGCCATAGTCTGCAGCAAAGTCTTTGCACGGTGGACCCTGACTGTCTGATACTCCTTTCGGTTATTATCAGACAGCCCCCCCGTAACACTCATGCACGTCTCTATCCAGGGACAACGTGGAGCCTCCCAATTTTTGGCTGCCCTGCCTAAGGGCTATACTACAATAGACCCACTTCCTTACAATGGGCACTTCAGGTTTACAGGCCCTCATGCACGTCTCTATCCAGGGACAACGTGGAGCCTTCCAATTTTTGGCTGCCCTGCCTAAGGGCTATACTACAATAGACCCACTTCCTTACAATGGGCACTTCAGGTTTACAGGCCCTCATGCACGTCTCTATCCAGGGACAACGTGGAGCCTCCCAATTTTTGGCTGCCCTGCCTAAGGGCTATACTACAATAGACCCACTTCCTTACAATGGGCACTTCAGGTTTACAGGCCCTCATGCACGTCTCTATCCAGGGACAACGTGGAGCCTCCCAATTTTTGGCTGCCCTGCCTAAGGGCTATATTACAATAGACCCACTTCCTTACAATGGGCACTTCAGGTTTACAGGCCCTCATGCACGTCTCTATCCAGGGACAACGTGGAGCCTCCCAATTTTTGGCTGCCCTGCCTAAGGGCTATACTACAATAGACCCACTTCCTTACAATGGGCACTTCAGGTTTACAGGCCCTCATGCACGTCTCTATCCAGGGACAACGTGGAGCCTCCCAATTTTTGGCTGCCCTGCCTAAGGGCTATACTACAATAGACCCACTTCCTTACAATGGGCACTTCAGGTTTACAGGCCCTTATGCACGTCTCTATCCAGGGACAACGTGGAGCCTCCCAATTTTTGGCTGCCCTGCCTAAGGGCTATACTACAATAGACCCACTTCCTTACAATGGGCACTTCAGGTTTACAGGCCCTCATGCACGTCTCTATCCAGGGACAACGTGGAGCCTCCCAATTTTTGGCTGCCCTGCCTAAGGGCTATACTACAATAGACCCACTTCCTTACAATGGGCACTTCAGGTTTACAGGCCCTCATGCACGTCTCTATCCAGGTACAACGTGGAGCCTCCCAATTTTTGGCTGCCCTGCCTAAGGGCTATACTACAATAGACCCACTTCCTTACAATGGGCACTTCAGGTTTACAGGCCCTCATGCACGTCTCTATCCAGGGACAACGTGGAGCCTCCCAATTTTTGGCTGCCCTGCCTAAGGGCTATACTACAATAGACCCACTTCCTTACAATGGGCACTTCAGGTTTACAGGCCCTCATGCACGTCTCTATCCAGGGACAACGTGGAGCCTCCCAATTTTTGGCTGCCCTGCCTAAGGGCTATACTACAATAGACCCACTTCCTTACAATGGGCACTTCAGGTTTACAGGCCCTCATGCACGTCTTTATCCAGGGACAACGTGGAGCCTCCCAATTTTTGGCTGCCCTGCCTAAGGGCTATACTATAATAGACCCACTTTTTTACAATGGGCACTTCAGGTTTACAGGCCATCATGCACGTCTGTATGCAGGGGCATTGGTGAACCTCACAATTTTGGACTGCCCTGGCAAAGGAAAATACTACAAAGACTAACTTCCTCAAAATGGGCACATTAGACTCAGAGGCCTTTATGTACGTCTCTTCTCAGGGACATCGGAGTGCCACACAATGTTTTACGTAAAATATTTCATGTATTGATCTCATAAAGTAACATACATTAGCTCTATCTCACTATTGGGTATGTGCCCTTAACATTTCCGCCATGAAAATTCATTTTGGTGTCATTTTGGAAGGTTTTCTGGTGAGTCCGTAAAAATGGCATAAAACGCGGACAAAATTGTTCACAGCTGTGACTTTTGAGTGATAAATGCTTCAAGGGGTTTTCCCCATGCTGTTGCCATGTCATTTGAGCACTCTTCTGAGACTTTTGTGCCATTTTTAGGGTTTCTACATGCTGCCGGGGGTCATTTCACAAAAATACTCGGGTCTCCCATAGGATAACATTGGGCTCGGTGCTCGGGCCGAGTACACGAGTATCTTGGGATGCTCGGCCCGAGCCTCGAGCACCCGAGCTTTTTAGTACTCGCTCATCACTAATGGTCAGATTCCAGGTTACTCCAAAAGCCAATCACAGATGACCATTCTTCTTGATAGTGTATGTGATTGGCTGTTGGTTCCTCACACATATAGTAGTGTTAAAATAAATAATTTAAAAAAATGACTTAGTGCTCCGCAGTACTTTTGATTCTCAGTGCAGATGAAGCGGATGGCTACAGGCTGCCACCCTCAGCTCCTTGGTTTTACTTTGGCTGGCAATCAAAATACAGGGGAGCCCATTCATTTGTTTTAAATTGTTTTAAAAAATGATTAAAAAAAATGCGTGGGCTCCCGCCGTATTTTGACACCAGTCAGGTAAAACTAGGCTGTTCAAAAGGATAAGGCACTTCTACCGAATTTCTAGTTACCAGGGTAGGTTTCCAGACCATATACAGTAGTAATATATACAAGGCACTCATGAATTCAGTAAAATGATGATTTTTTATTATTTCATACTCAGTATAGTCAAGTCAAGACGTTGCGGCCCAAACATGGCCTTCATCAGTAACTAGCACCTGAGATGAAGGCAGTATTTGGAATGCTAGCAGATAGGTGACTGTGATCTGCAGCCTGTTATTTCTGCCATGGGCAGTTGTAGTAATGCTATTAAGAGTCTCTGTGGTTTGCAGTCTGTCATTAGCAGTATCCACTAGAGTTGAGCGCGGTTCGTGGTTCGTGGTTCTCCAGTTCGCGGCTCGAGTGATTTTTGGGCTGTTCGAGATCGAACTAGAACTCGAGCTTTTTGCTAAAAGCTCGATAGTTCTAGATACGTTCGAGAACGGTTCTAGCAGCAAAAAGCAGGGCTTTTTACAGCTACAGTGAGCAGGAGCCATCGCTGGCAGCCTGCCACAAGCTGGTAACCAAGATAAACATCGGGTATCCAAGCAAAGCGCTTTGGTTAGTAACCCGATGTTTATCTTAGTTACGTGCAGGAAGCCCACACTTTCCCGCTCAGCTCGCTCCACCCCCTCCTGCCCGCGGCATGTACACATACATACACATACACAAACACACACACACACACACATCAACCCCCCCCTCCCCCGCCCGCCCGCCCGCTTGCTCGCTCGCTCGCTCGGCTTACCTGCGGTGATGAAGTCCCGCCATCCCGACCTCAGCGCTGTCACTGTCCTCCATGGCCGCCGCTTGTCACATCACCTATCGCTTCCGACCCGAGACTGACACTGGCGGTGACGTCACGGACCTCTCGCGATACTTGATGTGAAGGCGCCGGTCATTGACCTCAGTGACAGGGGCTGTCAGTGTGCTGGAGATCAGCGCAGGTAATGTACCTCACTGACAGCAGCACTTGTCACCCCCCTGCAGTGACCTGGGCTGACCCATTGATGTTAGCTCAGGTCACTGCACTGCTCTCCCAGCCAATGGGGAACATCCTGCTCTTCATTGACTGGGACAGTGTGCATCGTCATGGCAACTCCTTGGATTACACCAGACCTGGATTTGTTTTTCAATCTAATAAATTGGTTAAAGAGGGAATGTTTTGGGGAGTGTTTTTTCAAATAAAAATGTGTTTGTCGTCTATTTTTTTTTTATTACTGACTGGGTTGGTGATGTCGGGTATCTGATAGACGCCTGACCTCACCAACCCCAGGGCTTGATGCCAGGTGACATTACACATCTGGTATTAACCCCAAATATTACCCCGTTTGCCACCGCACCAGGGCGCGGGATGAGCTGGGGCGAAGCACCAGGATTGGCGCATCTAATGGATGCGCCACTTCTGGGGCAGCTGCGGCCTGCTATTTTTAGGCTGGGGAGATTCCAATAACCATGGACCTCCCTAGTCTGAGAATATCAGGCCCCAGCTGTCTGCTTTACCTTGGCTGGTGATCCAATTTTGGGGGACCCCTACGTGTTTTTTTTTTTAAATTATTTATTTAATTTAAAATAACAGCGTGGGGTGCCCTCAGTTTTGGATTACCAGCCAAGGTGAGGTTGCCAGCTGTGGTCTGCAGGCTGCAGCCGTCTGCTTTACCCTAGCTGGCTACAAAACTAGGGGGAACCCTATGTCATTTTTTTTTTCATTTTTTTGGCTAAATACAAAGCTAAGCACCCCTTAGTGCCACATGAAAGGTACCAAAGGGTGTTCCACTTTTTCTCCATTTTTTTCTCCACTTTCTCTCCACTTTTTCTCCACTTTTTCTCCATTTTTTTCTCCACTTATTCTCCACTTTTTCTCCTCTTATTCTCCACTTTTTCTCCACTTTTTCTCCACTTTTTCTCCTCTTATTCTCCACTTTTTCTCCACTTTTTCTCCACTTTTTCTCCATTTTTTTCTCCACTTTATCCACTTTTTCTCCACTTTTTTCTCCACTTTTTCTCCTCTTATGCTCCACTTTTTCTCCTCTTAATCTCCACTTTTTCTCCACTTTTTCTCCACTTTTTCTCCACTTTTTTCTCCACTTTTTCTCCTCTTATGCTCCACTTTTTCTCCACTTTTTCTCCACTTTTTCTCCACTTTTTCTCCACTTTTTCTCCTCTTAATCTCCACTTTTTCTCCTCTTATGCTCCACTTTTTCTCCACTTTTTCTCCACTTTTTCTCCACTTTTTTCTCCACTTTTTCTCCTCTTATGCTCCACTTTTTCTCCACTTTTTCTCCACTTTTTCTCCACTTTTTCAACACGTTTTCTCCACGTTTTCTCCACTTTTTTCTCCACTTTTTCTCCTCTTATGCTCCACTTTTTCTCCACTTTTTCTCCACTTTTTCTCCTCTTAATCTCCACTTTTTCTCCACTTTTTCTCCACTTTTTCTCCACTTTTTCTCCACTTTTTCTCCACTTTTTTCTCCACTTTTTCTCCTCTTATGCTCCACTTTTTCTCCACTTTTTCTCCACTTTTTCTCCACTTTTTCTCCTCTTATGCTCCACTTTTTCTCCACTTTTTCTCCACTTTTTCTCCTCTTATGCTCCACTTTTTCTCCACTTTTTCTCCACTTTTTTCTCCACTTTTTCTCCTCTTATGCTCCACTTTTTCTCCACTTTTTCTCCACTTTTTCTCCTCTTATGCTCCACTTTTTCTCCACTTTTTCTCCACTTTTTCTCCATTTTTTTCTCCACTTATTCTCCACTTTTTCTCCTCTTATTCTCCACTTTTTCTCCACTTTTTCTCCACTTTTTCTCCTCTTATTCTCCACTTTTTCTCCACTTTTTCTCCACTTTTTCTCCATTTTTTTCTCCACTTTCTCCACTTTTTCTCCACTTTTTTCTCCACTTTTTCTCCTCTTATGCTCCACTTTTTCTCCTCTTAATCTCCACTTTTTCTCCACTTTTTCTCCACTTTTTCTCCACTTTTTTCTCCACTTTTTCTCCTCTTATGCTCCACTTTTTCTCCACTTTTTCTCCACTTTTTCTCCACTTTTTCTCCTCTTAATCTCCACTTTTTCTCCTCTTATGCTCCACTTTTTCTCCACTTTTTCTCCACGTTTTCTCCACTTTTTTCTCCACTTTTTCTCCACTTTTTCTCCACTTTTTCTCCACGTTTTCTCCACGTTTTCTCCACGTTTTCTCCACTTTTTTCTCCACTTTTTCTCCTCTTATGCTCCACTTTTTCTCCACTTTTTCTCCTCTTAATCTCCACTTTTTCTCCACTTTTTCTCCACTTTTTCTCCACTTTTTCTCCACTTTTTTCTCCACTTTTTCTCCACTTTTTCTCCTCTTATGCTCCACTTTTTTTCCACGTTTTCTCCACGTTTTCTCCACTTTTTTCTCCACTTTTTCTCCTCTTATGCTCCACTTTTTCTCCACTTTTTCTCCACTTTTTCTCCTCTTAATCTCCACTTTTTCTCCACTTTTTCTCCACTTTTTCTCCACTTTTTCTCCACTTTTTCTCCACTTTTTCTCCTCTTATGCTCCACTTTTTCTCCACGTTTTCTCCACGTTTTCTCCACTTTTTTCTCCACTTTTTCTCCTCTTATGCTCCACTTTTTCTCCACTTTTTCTCCACTTTTTCTCCTCTTAATCTCCACTTTTTCTCCACTTTTTCTCCACTTTTTCTCCACTTTTTTCTCCACTTTTTCTCCACTTTTTCTCCTCTTATGCTCCACTTTTTCTCCACTTTTTCTCCACTTTTTCTCCACTTTTTCTCCTCTTATGCTCCACTTTTTCTCCACTTTTTCTCCACTTTTTCTCCTCTTATGCTCCACTTTTTCTCCACTTTTTCTCCACTTTTTTCTCCACTTTTTCTCCTCTTATGCTCCACTTTTTCTCCACTTTTTCTCCACTTTTTCTCCACTTTTTCTCCACTTTTTCTCCTCTTATGCTCCACTTTTTCTCCACTTTTTCTCCACGTTTTCTCCATTTTTTTCTCCACTTATTCTCCACTTTTTCTCCTCTTATTCTCCACTTTTTCTCCACTTTTTCTCCACTTTTTCTCCTCTTATTCTCCACTTTTTCTCCACTTTTTCTCCACTTTTTCTCCATTTTTTTCTCCACTTTCTCCACTTTTTCTCCACTTTTTTCTCCACTTTTTCTCCTCTTATGCTCCACTTTTTCTCCTCTTAATCTCCATTTTTTCTCCACTTTTTCTCCACTTTTTCTCCACTTTTTTCTCCACTTTTTCTCCTCTTATGCTCCACTTTTTCTCCACTTTTTCTCCACTTTTTCTCCACTTTTTCTCCACTTTTTCTCCTCTTAATCTCCACTTTTTCTCCTCTTATGCTCCACTTTTTCTCCACTTTTTCTCCACTTTTTCTCCACTTTTTCTCCACTTTTTCTCCTCTTATGCTCCACTTTTTCTCCACTTTTTCTCCTTTTAATCTCCACTTTTTCTCCTCTTATGCTCCACTTTTTCTCCACTTTTTCTCCACTTTTTCTCCTCTTATGCTCCACTTTTTCTCCACTTTTTCTCCACTTTTTCTCCTCTTATGCTCCACTTTTTCTCCACTTTTTCTCCACTTTTTTCTCCACTTTTTCTCCTCTTATGCTCCACTTTTTCTCCACTTTTTCTCCACTTTTTCTCCACTTATGCTCCACTTTTTCTCCACTTTTTCTCCACTTTTTTCTCCACTTTTTCTCCTCTTAATCTCCACTTTTTCTCCACTTTTTCTCCACTTTTTCTCCACTTTTTCTCCACTTTTTCTCCACTTTTTTCTCCACTTTTTCTCCACTTTTTCTCCTCTTATGTTCCACTTATTCTCCACTTTTTCTCTACTTTTTCTATGGTCGGTCTACCCATTAGCTCTGCCATGCATAGTGTAGCTCTACACCTACTGCACATGTTACTTTATGATTGACATCTCTTTCGTACCAGAGCTGTCTAAGTCTACTCTGACCCCATATTTGTCATTACTATATTGTCCTTGTACTGTATTATGACATTTGTATCATGTGTTTCATTTCTTGCTGTGTTGCAATTTTTTTGCTGCATCCCAATTGTACCTCTACATTGTTCGAGTTTATGTTATTGTTCTCTCACTCTTATGTGATACTGATTATTGTCATTTTTCATGATTACATGCAGATAAGTCCAATCTGACGAAGGCTCAGGCCGAAACGTCATTTGTAACTTGTTTTGGACAAAAACATATATGCTTATGAAAAAAAAAATTTCTTAATACGGACCAATAAAGAGTGATTTTGCATTACTATCCGTTGTGACTTACTGACTTAGTCTGGGAGATATAGAGTGCCGAGGTTACTCACAAATTTTATCTATTATTACCTCTGAGCACCTATATACCAGTGAGCAGAGCTTCCTCTACAGTAGTTCTCCTGATTAGGCATGCCCTTACCTCATGAGCAGGGCATTGCAGCTTTGGTAGCAACCATTACGACATGGACTCTGCTGCTGTGGACCCGGGGAGAGTGAGTGCAGATTCATTGCACCCACACTCCTCACATGAAGGGTCCGCACTCCTAGAAAATGGGGGATACGTTCCCTGAGTGTCTCCCCCCCATATTCTAGACGGTCCAGAGTCGTCGTGGGACCCCTTTATTTTTTTTCTTACAATAAATTGGTGAAAGAGGAAATGTTTTGGGGACTGTTTTTTCAAATAAATTTCTTTTGTCGATTTTTTGTTTTTGTTAGTACTGACAGTTTATGATGTTGGGTATCTAATAGACGCCATGACATCACAAACTGCTGGGCTTGATCTCAGGTGACTTTACAGCTAGTATCAACCCGATTTATTACCCCGTTTGCCACTGCACCAGGGCACGGGATGAGCTGGGGTGAAGCGCCAGGATTGGCGCATCTAGTGCATGCGCCACGTCTGGGGTGCCTGCGGCCTGCTATTTTTAGGCTGTGAAGGCCCAATAACTATGGACCTTCCCACCCTGAGAATACCAGACCACAGCTGTCCGCTTTACCTTGGCTGGTGATCCAATTTGGGGGGTCCCCTACTTTTATTGTGTAATTATTAATATTTATAAAATAATTATAAAAAAGAGCCTGAGGGGACCTCCACATTGGATCCCCAACCACGGTAAAGCTGCCAGCTGTGGTTTTCAGGCTACAGCCGTCTGCTTTACCCTAGCTGGCTATCAAAAATGGGGGGACCCAACGTAATTTTTTTTTTTTAACTATTTTTTAAATAGAAAAAATTAATGGGCTTCCCTGTATTTTGATTGCCAACCAAGGTAACGGCAGGCAGATGGGGGTGGCAACCCATAGCTGTCTGCTTTATCTGCGCTGAGAATCAAAAATACCGCGGAGCGCTACGTCATTTTTTTAAAGATTTATTTTTACAGCACTGTGATGTCCAGCAATCAAAATACAGGGAAGCCCATTTTATTTTTAGTTATTTAAATAAATAATTAAAAAAAATATATGTTAGCTCCCACTGCATTTTTTGTATTGCTAGCTAAGGGTAATCCAAGCAGCTACTGGCTGCTAACCCCCACTGCTTGGTGTTACCTTCACTGGCAATGGAAAATCCAGGGAAGCATTTTTTTTTTTTTTTGCCAAAAAGCTACAAAAAAAGGACGTGAGCTTCGCCATATTTTTGTATGCTAGCCAGGTATAGCAGGCAGGTGCTGGAAGAGTTGGATACAGCGCCAGAAGATGGCGCTTCTATGAAAATGCCATTTTCTGAGGTGGCTGCAGACTGCAATTCGCAGCAGTGGGGCCCAGAAAGCTCAGGCCAACCGGTGGTGCGGATTCCAATCCCAGCTGCCTAGTTGTACCTGGCTGGACACAAAAATGGGGCAAAGCCTACGTCATTTGTTTTCTAATTATTTCATGAAATTCATGAAATAATAAAAAAAGGGCTTCCCTTTATTTTTGGTTCCCAGCCGGGTACAAATAGGCAACTGGGGGTTGGGGGCAGCCGTACCTGCCTGCTGTACCTGGCTAGCATACAAAAATATGGCGAAGCCACATAATTTTTTCAGGGGGCAAAAAACTTCTGCATACAGTCCTGGATGGAGTATGCTGAGCCTTGTAGTTCTGCAGCTGCTGTCTGTCTGTATGGAGAAGAGCAGACAGCAGCTGCAGAACTACAAGGCTCAGCATACTCCATCCAGGACTGTATGCAGAAGTTTTTTGCCCACCAAAAAAATGACGTGGGCTTCGCAATATTTTTGTATGCTAGCCAGGTACAGCTGGCAGCCACGGGCTGCCTCCAACCCCCAGTTGCCTATTTGTACCCGGCTGGGAACCAAAAATATAGGGAAGCCCGTTTTTTTTAATTATTTCACTTATTTCATGAAATAATTAAAAAACAAATGACGTGGGCTTCGCCCTATTTTTGTGTCCAGCCGGGTACAACTAGGCAGCTGGGGATTGGAATCCGCAGCACAGGTTAGCCCGAGGTTTGTGGGCGCCTCTGCTGCGGATTTCAGTCCGCAGCCGTCCCAGAAAATGGCGCTCTCATAGAAGCGCCATCATCTGGCGCTGTATCCAACTCTTCCAACAGCCCTGGAGCCGGGTGGCTTGTTGGGTAATCATGAGTTAATACTGGCTTTGTTTTACCAGCCAGTATTAAGCCAGAGATTCTTAATGTCAGGCACGTTTGACCCGGCCATTAAGAATCTCCAATAAAGGGTTAAAAAAAGACACCACACAGAGAAAAAATACTTTAATAGAAATAAATACCCAGACACATTAGAGACTCCATCTTTATTACCCCTGTCAGCCCTCCACGATCCTGCTCTTCTGTCTTCTTTCTTTCTAGTGTAGTAGTATTGACGATTGTAGTGAGGGGCATCACTTGGGGCTGGGGAACCTCCATCCTAACTACAATGCTCACTACAATCGGGAAGCAGCGTGCAGCCTTCACTCTGTGAGTGATCAGTGCTGGCTGCTAGCGGTAACGCTGACAGACGCGTTACCATAGCAACGGTGCTCCCGGAGCCGCGGTTAGCGGTGACGTCACCGCTAACTGCGTTGCTATGGCAACGGTGATCTCCGTTAATGACCGGCTGTGTCAGCCGGTCCCTAACGGAACGGGGAGTCGACCGTGTGCTAGAGCATGTCGCCGGTACACGGCGATACACATATGTGCACCGTGTACCGGAGAGATGCACTCGCAGGTCCTACATGACGTGTCATAGTCATGTGACCAGTCTGTAGCCAATGAGATAATAGCCACGTGACTGGTCACATGGCTATTTTGACGTCACGATAGGTCCTGCTTCTCTGCTGGCAGTGCAGGTCACCGGGAGGATTCAGCGATCATCGGATGGAATAGCGGCAGGAGACAGAGTGCAGAAGGGATCGCGAGGACCGGTAAGTGTTATGGCAATGTTTATTAACTGTTTGTGTACATTTATAATGCATTTTTATGTGTTTGTGATTGCCTCCCATTATAGCCTATACGTTCGAGTTCGGTTCGTCGAACGTTCGACGAACCGAACTCGAACGGGACCCCCGTTCGGCGAACCGGCCTCGAGCCGAACCGGGACCGGTTCGCTCATCTCTAGTATCCACTGCTATGTGGAGGGATACTGCTAATGGCAGAAATAACAGGCTGCAGATCCCAGTCACCTATCTGCTAGCATTCCAAATACTGCCTTCATCTCAGGTGCTAGTTACTGATGAAGGCCATGTTTGGGCCGCAACGTCTTGACTTGACTATACTGAGTATGAAATAATAAAAAATCATCATTTTACTGAATTCAGGAGTGCCTTGTATATATTACTAGGTAAAACTAGGCAGCTGGGGCCTGGGATTCTCGCCACCTTGCAGCTGCCGCACTGTTTCTTAGCGCCATTTCCAGGCGCTTTACCCGACTCATTCAGCGGCTTTGATGGCGGTGGCATGCTGGGTTTTAAAGGGGTTAATACCAGCTTTGCATTCTCAGATGGTACTAAGCCCGAAATACATGGTGTCACGCCAAATTAGAAATGGCCACCATAAATGTATTTTGATCACTAGTCAGGTGCTTTACCTGGCTTGTCCAGCAGCACTGATGGCTGTGGTACGCTGGGTAATAAAGGTAATTAAAAAAAATTTTTTTATTAGAAATAAAACAAAAAACATTTAGAAACTCCATTTTTATTATACAAAAAATCCTTAGTCCAACGTAGTCCTCAGGGACAGCAATGCCAGCTCTGCTTCATCGCTCTGTACAGACAAGCGTCTATACAGAGCGAGAAGCAGGAAGAGCAATTTCAGCTCTGATTCATAACTCTGTACAGACAAGCATCTAAACAGAGCAAGAAGCAGGGAGAGCAATGTCAGCTCTGCTTCATCTTTCTGTACAGACAAGCATCTCTAGAGAGCAAGAAGTAGGGAAAGCAATTTCAGCTTTGCTTCATCGCTCTGTACAGACATATACAGAACGAGAAGCAGGTAGAGCAATGTCAGCTCTGCTTCATCGCTGTGTACAAACAAGCATCTATACAGAGTGAGAAGCAGGGCAAGCAATGTCAGCTCTGCTTCATCGCTCTGTACAAACATATACAGAGCAAGAATCAGGCTGACAGTGAGGGTATGATTCCACTTGTGTATGACTCCTACAAGTTTTGCATCGGTATCACTTAGCACGGTGCACGCTCTCTTCATAGTATCATAGTTTTTAAGGTTGAAGGGAGACTCTAAGTCCATCTAGTTCAACCCGTAGCCTAACATGTTGATCCAGAGGAAGGCAAAAAACCCCAATGTGGCAAACAAGTTCCAATGGGGAAAAAATTTCCTTCCTGACTCCACATCCGGCAATCAGACTAGTTCCCTGGATCAATACCCTGTCATAAAATCTAATATACATAACTGGTTATATTAAATTTTTCAAGAAAGGCATCCAGGCTCTGCTTAAATGTTAGTAGTGAATCACTCATTACAACATCATGCGGCAGAGAGTTCCATAGTCTCACTGCTTGTACAGTAAAGAATCCTCGTCTGTGATTATGATTAAACCTTTTTTCCTCAAGACGTAGCGGATGCCCCCGTGTTCCAGTCGCAGGCCTAGGTGTAAATAGATCTTTGGAAAGGTCTCTGTACTGTCCCCTCATATATTTATACATTGTGATTAGATCTCCCCTAAGCCTTCGTTTTTCCAGACTAAATAACCCCAAGTTTAATAACCTGTCTTGGTATTGCAGCCCACCCATTCCTCTAATAATCTTGGTCGCTCTTCTTTGCACCCTCTCCAGTTCAGCTATGTCCTTCTTATATATCGGTGACCAGAATTGTACACAGTATTCCAAGTGCGGTCGCACTAGTGACTTGTACAGAGGTAGAACTATATTTTTTTCATGAACACTTATACCTCTTTTAATACATCCCATTATTTTATTAGCCCTGGCAGCAGCTGCCTGACACTGTCCACTAAAGTGAAGTTTACCATCCACCCATACACCCAAGTCTTTTTCTGTGTCTGTTTTACCCAGTGTTCTACAATTAAGTACATAATCATGAAAATACATGTCCTGTCAAGAGAATGTGCGTCGTGCCTGGTGATACCAATGGGAGACTCACAGAGTGACAGTCAATGTTCAATCGAGTCCATGGATAATCCATGGACTCGGGTGAACCCTGACATCACCACAAACACAGCCAAAATAGCTGAAGACTGTCGAGTGATGAGCAGTGCAGTGAATACAACCGGAAGTTAATGATCAGACCCGGAAGCAGAAGTGACCAGGAGACAACGGCTGAGTGGTTCTGCAGGACGCGTCGCAGGACCTCTAAGTATAATCAGAATGTTTTTTACTAATTGCTTTTTTGTACAGCCCCTGGACCTGAACTGGACCCGAACTGTAACACGAGTTTCCCAGGAAAACTCATGTTTGGGACCGTGTGAACGAACACCATGTGTGCAGTATGGACCCCGAACGTTACAGTTCGGGTTCACCCATCACTAATCCCTAATGTTATCAAATAAACCTCTGATACCTTCGCAGAACAGCTGTTGTTATACGGACTATAAATTATACACAGTAAACTCAATTTACTAATTAGGATTTTATTTAGGGAAATCAGAATATAAGAGGCTTAATACTAATGCATTTCACAATTTTCATATTTATGTTTTTAAAATATTTAGACAACCGTGTAAGGGGCAGAATGAGCACAGGAACTAACGCCCTTTTGGCTAGTCCCTGCGCTCATTAGCATATCATAAAAGATTTTTAGAAATACTTTTTCTAAAGATCCCATTATCTATGCTTCTAGATACAGGGACTGCTAGGCAAGGATTAGTAATATGCACCCAGAACTGCTCGTGGTTCTGGGTGCATATTGAACCTGAGAGGTTCCCTTTACGTTAGGGCTACAGTATATGGTGACATTTGGTGGCAAGGTGAATTTGGGAGATTATATTTATGCCACCTAAGGCTAAGTTCTCATGATGAGTATTTGGTGTATATTTCAGCTACTTATTTTCATGGCCAAAACCCACAGATTATTACAGTTCCTGTAAATGGGATGATATTTATATAAATCTCATATCCGCTCTGTTTTTTAATACTCTGAAAAATTGACCTGTGGTGAGTTCTTGAAAGCTACATGTTAATTTCTCTTGAAAATAATATGTATTTTATTTGTGAACTTTTCCCATAGCTTAGAGGAGATGCAGAAAATCTATATACAGCAGGGGAAATAAGTATTGAACACGTCACCAACTTTCTAAGTAAATATATTTCTAAAGATGCTGTTGTCATGAGTCTCACCAGATGTTGGTAATAACCCATCCAATCCACACAGGCAAAGAATTCAAATCACAGATGTCCAAAAATTATGTGTAATAATGAGAATGATACAAGGAAAAAATATTGAACACATGAAGAAAGATATGTGCAAAAAAACATGGATTGTCATGACAGCAGCTGGATTCTATCAGTAATGAGAAAGCAATCCTGCCACTTAGTGAACAATAATATCAGCTGGTTCAACTGATGGCCTATAAAAAGGTGTCTCAGTATCAAAGTGTCAAACAAAAAACATCTCAAGATGGTTAAAACCAGTGAGCTCTCTCAAAACCTTCGCAACCTTATTCTAGCAAGCCATATTGATGACCTTGGTTAGTTAATCTCTCAGTCACGACAGTCTTTCATTTTAACAGCTCTATTGAATGACACAGGTCAGTGTCTTGTCTGTGTGCCATTCAATCAAAAATTGAACAGCACAGTTGAATTTATGTGCTCATTTGAACAAGATTTCAAAAATGGGTATGTGTTTCCATTCTATGAGACTCAAAGCTTGTCTTAAGGGCACTTTATGACATGCCCATTCCAGGGCCTTAGGTGACTCGGTGTTGGGCCGGACTAGTCCGGGGTAGTCAGCGGTGGCGGGGCCCGACTCCTTGACCCTGGCGGTGTCTTTTAATGATGGTAGATGGGATATATAATGATGGGAGTTGTAATTTAGTAAAATTCGTGACGCCACCTGTGGTATTTTGCGGCTATCGAGCCACAGCTGCTGGATGGGACCTCCGGGGCTGGTGTTGTGGCAGCTGAGGTGTTTCTTGTTCCCACAGGTGGAGCGGGTACCCCGGGGCAACCGTTGGGAAAGTCTATGGTGGATGTTGATGAGGTGCAGGACAAAGCAGACGACACAGGGCTTGCAGTTAAGATGTTTTTACTCACTATTCATTATGCCCGCACCATGATGGGCTCCAGGCGATCTCGAACTCCTCGGATCCCAGTGCTGGTTGTGACTCGGTGAATTCTTCTCTCATGCACCTCTCTATTACTAGTGGGTCCCCGTAGCCTGTAGCTTTCGAAGGCAGGCAGCGCGAACCTTTCAACGGGCTGTACCTCTGTACCAATTCCCAGACTTTGAGTCTGCTGCTGTGCTTCGGACACTATGGTAGGCTGAGAAACGTATAATCTTCTCTCCCTGTAGATTTATTAGGCGAGCCTGAAGTGTCCCCTAATCTAGGGCTCTACACCCTGATGGTGCTCAGTCCTGAGAGTAGTCACACTTCACTCCCCAGAGACCGCACTCCTCTTTTCACCAAAGTCACTAGTGAGCTCTGACAGGAACTGATTGGGACTGTCAGCTGTCCCCCACCTTCTTCTCAGACTGACTGACTGGACTCTTGTCAACTGTTTCCTTTACAAACCTAGCTCCGCCCGCTTTACCTACTGCCTCCTCGCACACTCCCTCTGCCAGGCCCCACCCCTACAGGACAGTGAATGGGACTAAAGGCTCCATAACCAGGTATACTGGTCGCTGCTTCCCAGTATCAATGGAGTACCTGCCTTAAACCCTGACCCGAGGTGTGTCCCGACAACTGCCGTGTGTTGAGATGTGATGTTGTGTAGAACCGACACTGATCACCCAGGAATTCAGGATGAGCACAGCACCTAAAATCAGGTGCTGTGCCCTGTGGCGTCTGAAGCCTCAGGGGCGCCATATTTACACACAGCGACATTGCTGGTGAAAGCACCCGCCCCCGTTGGTTGTGGGTCACGGGCAAATCGCTGTCCGTGGCGTACAACATCGCTAAGAACGGTCACACGTACTTACCTGCCTAGCAACGTCGTTGTGGCTGGTGAACAGCCTCCTTTCTAAGGGGGCGGTTTGTGCGGCATTGTGACGCCCTGGGCAAGCCAGGGGTCACAGGTCATTGCACCACCACACCCTACACCCCAGTTAGGTACATCAAGGCTAACCAAAAATCCTTGTTGCCTTCCTCCAGGGGCTGATGTTCACACCAGGGGGTGGGCCAGGCGGTTGGCTCCGCCCACCGAGGAGGACACAGCTCTGGAGGCGGGAGAAACCAGTCAGTGCAGTTTAGGAGGTGAAAGGGAAAGGAAGTGAAGTGGAAGTGGTAAAGGAGGAGTAGGAGAAGTTGAAGGAAAGTGAAAGGTGACAGCAAAGAAAGCCTGAAGTGAGTCCAGCTGTGTGCAGGACAGGGTCAGCAAGGTCAGCAACGGCGGTGACTGTCTGGAGGGGGACCGTTTGGAAGTTCCTGGAAGGACCGCGGACGGGTAGTGGCCCGGCGGTCTGGAGCAGTGTACCAAAGGACAGTCAGCACCAGGGCACGGGCCTCTCGGACCCCGGCAAGGCTAGGAGTCGCCATAATTTGCCAAATCCGTCAGTGAAGGGGACGTAGATCCCCCAACAACCAAGTCCCGATTGAAGGCAACAGCCCAACCAGTGTAGCAGAAACACCGCCACCGCCAAGGCACCAGTTTCTCAGGGCCAGCGCCTGCGGGCAAAAAGTAGAGCTCCTCCGGTCCAGCTTGAAGCCGGGGAGCGGGTTACCGGTGGGAACCCATCGCTACCAACACAGAAACAAAGGTGCAAGGAAAAGGGACATCACCGTCACCTACTGGGAGAGCAAGTGCAGCTGTCCGTGGGAACCGTCTTTCCAGCCGTGTGGTTTACCGTAAAACTGTGTCAACGTCTCAGGCTGAGTGAGTACCACAGTGCCGCAAGGCACAGCGCTGCCCCCGCGTCCCTGCGCCCACCAGGCCCTGCATCTCCCATCTCATCACCGGGCCCCCGGGATCACCAACCCCTGCCCACGGAGGGGCAACACAACACCTGGTTGCTCCGCATCACCATCCCCGGGATCCCCATATTGAGCAGCGGTGGTGAAATCACCACAACCGTGGTTGGCGTCACGGACAATAAACAATCCCCACACCCAACAAACCCCTTTCACTCACGGGCAAGGAGTGCCGCTCGAGAACCCCCGGGATCCGGCCTACAGCTCGAGCCACCACTGAGCAGCAACCGCCGGACCCGAGCAGAAGGGGGTGAGCGTAGTGTGCTGACACCCTCCTCCCCGCCCGCGACAGCATCACAGCGACATCACTAAGCGGCCTCCCAAAAGAAGCGGAGAGGCAGAGATGAGCGGGCGGAACATCCCACCCACCTCCTTCCTCATTGCGGGCGGTTGCAGGTACGGTGATGTTCCTCGTTCCTGCTGTGTCACACAATGTGATGTGTGCTGCCGCAGGAACGACGAACAACCTGCGTCCTGCAACAGCAACGATAATTGGGAATAGAACGACGCATCAACGATCAACGATAAGTTAAGTAATTTTGATTTTTAATGGACGTTCGTGCGTTTCACACCCAACGACGTCGCTAATGAGGCTGGATGTGCGTCACGAATTCCGTGACCCCAACGACATCTCATTAGCGATGTCGTTGCGTGTAAAGCGGCCTTTAATCTCATCAGATTTTGTAGCTCAGACTCGATCATTAAAGTCTGAGGGGATCTGTGAGTTACGGATGAAACTAGGAAAACAGGCTTTGTACTACAAAGATCCTTCTGAGTTTCATCCTTTTTTTAACTGATGAAGTGTTACGACAGAGGTCATGTATAAATAAATATTCATACAATCTACCTGCTTTAGTGAAAAATAGGGATCAGAAAAACTTGACGTAGTGGGAAAGCAACTAGAATGACACTTGAGAAAAAAATTAGTTCATTTCTCTCAGATTAATGTGTAAATCTAGCCTTAAAGGAATTGTCCAGACTTGTGGCTAAAGTCTGCAGTCAGTCTATGTGATTGCACACTTGTGAATCCTCACAATACACACTATCAGGATTCTCCGGTGCCATCACCTGCAGCCAACACTCATGTGACCGTAAGTATGTGATTTTCATAATTGTGACCACATACCAACTAGACACGACTGTCCTCATTCAATTCGCTTGTATTGAGTGAGCTGTGGAGGTCTAGTTGGCACATAAATGCATGTATGCAAATACCATACTTGCGGTTTTGCGCCCTCCTGCCCTTGGCGCCGGCACCTAAGAATCCAGACAGCTTGTATTTTGTGCACTGTGAGGATTCCCAATTCTGCAGTCACATAGAGTAACACATAGGGTGACTGCAGACTTTAATCGAAAGCCTGGACAACCCTTATAAAAGAGTCTGTCAACCCAATAAATGTGTATTAGACCAACAATGTAATGATATGTGGGACTTCACCATTAAAAAATCATGCTTTTAGCTGTTACCTGTGCTGTGCTTATGAAAATAACTGTTAATCCATAAGCAAATGAAGGGGCTTCATTGCGACCATGGAGGGACAATGATCTGGGTGCACCGTTACGCTCTCTCAATTTGCCAATGCTCACTCCTAGTGCGAGTGCTGCCCTGCATGTTTGCCATGTGCACTGATATTATACTCTGCTTGCCTTACATGTGCACAGTGGCTGGGCGCGTTCTTCATGCTTCCTCTCTGCTGATGCCAATCGTACACCAGGTAGTGTGGTGAGCGGCGTCCGCTGAGTGCCTGGTAGGATCTCTGCCATTGTGCCGTCCCCATGCCAGCAGCTGGCGCTGCTCGGGTCCGAGCCTTCAGGGGTGGTGGCTCGAGGGTCTCTGGACCCAGGGGTCTCGCGGACACGCCGAATAAATGGGGGGACGTAGATGTACGGGCTTGGCCGTAGTAAGTTCGTGACGCCTCCCACGGTGTGTGGGGAAGTGGGACACCACCGCTGCTGTTGTGGGGCACCCGGGGGAGTTGTTGTGCAGCCACTTGTTAACCCCTCCGTGGGTAGGGATGGTAGCCCTTGGACCCAGTGACTCTGTGCAGGGGATAGGGACTGCAGGGAGTGTTGGTGTACTCACAGTTAATAAACCACACAAGTCTCTGAAAAACCAAGGTGATGGTGGCCGGTGCCGCGGCCGGTTGCATTCGGGTCCCCCACCCGGCTGGTGGTCTCTATCCTTTTTTCTGCACTATTTTGTGTAAAGTGGACTTCCTAACATGAAACTCAGGAGTCCGCCCCCCGGCTGGATGTGGCCTAAGGAGCCGTGCCCACAGACGCTGGCCCGTGGGATCTATGGGCCCTGGCGGTGACCTCTTATCCCTATCGGTGGGCTGTTGTCTTCTATGAGGGACTTTGGGTGGGACAGAACCTCTAGTCCTGGCCTCAATCGGTGAATTAACCAGTCCGCTTGTTTCTGGTTCTGGCTTCAGGGTCCGAGTACCCCCCCATTGTGCTACGGTTTCCGGGTCGGTTCCCCGTGTCGGTACCGGCAGGCTACAACCCTGTCCTGGTCCACCTCCATTCTGCCGAGCTGTCTTCCCATCTTCTGCTGACGGAGACCACCGTCTGCCTCCTAGCCAGTGGCACGAGGGCTCCTACCCTGGCACCGTTCAACTTGAACTTCACTGCTGGAGCTACACTTTGCTCCAGCCCACACTCCTCTCCAACTTGAACTCCAAACACTTTCTGCTTGTTTTCCCGCCCTGGGCTGTCTGGACCCCTGGGTGGGAGTGTCCCAACCACCTGGTCACGACCACTGGTGTGTCCATCTTTCCCTAAGGTGGGGTGATTAGGGTTTCTGTGTGTTTCCTAGTGAGGGAACGGTGTAATGCGGGGGCCTAACTGTGACTACCTGGTTTTGCCAGGGCGTCACTCCATTCCACAATAATCAGGATTGTTTGTGCTAGTAGAAAGGTGGATCCCTATTTTGTTCTCATTGGGAAACTAGGATTATTTCAACATTTTTGCAGCATTCTTACTAAATGTGGCTGTGGAGCCGCAGCCTTACACATACTACCGTACTCAGATTTAAAAATTATTGAGAAAACTAAGTACAAAATGTTTGTGCCATCATGATTAATAATCAGAGGCTCATTCGCTGCTTTAGAGGGTCTTAATCTGACTGGTATTACACTCATTAGTCCTGATTCAGACAAGCATATAAAAATCGTCTGATTTTTATCCAGAAAAATGCCTTATTCTCATGCATATTGTTATCTGTATTCCATCCCATGCCATTCACATGTCTTGTTTTTAACATTCGTATGGCATCCATACATTGGCAGGAAAAAAATGTACAAGACTAAATACAGATTCCTATAGTAGGAATTGCAATGTATTCATAAAAAAATGGATGCAACATGGATGCTATATATAGGATTGTTGTTTTTTTATTATTATAATGCATCCATAGACTTCACAAGGCTAGTCTACTGCAAAAACAAACAGAAGAGAGAAATGCATACTCTGATTTTACTCCCAGATGGACACGTGGACCATGTGAGAAAACGTTCATTTTAAGACCCTTCTCCATATTCGTCCATGAGCTGTCTGGGTGAAAAACTGGTCACGCTGCGACTGAGGGACCCGGTCTGCTCCTGCCCTCCATGCTGCCTCCCTCACCGCCCGTAACAGTTGCCGCTGCCTCTCCACCCGGTCCACCACCTCCAACATCGATGGCAGAACCCGTCCCAGATGCCCGCGAAGATCCACCTGTGTAAGCAGCACGCGGACGGCCGCACGTTCGGCCTGCACCGATTCCGCTCCCGTGGAGCAGCAGTCCCCGGAAGATGCCCGTTCCCGGTGTGGACCCGCCAGTCCCAGAAGTGACTGCGCCCAAAGGGATCCCGGCCCTGGCAGTCCGCCTGGCCAAGAAGGAGGTGGGCGCTGCCTGGAAGAAGGTCCAGCAGGTGAGGCTGGTCGTTCCCAGGTCTCAGGCCTCGGCTGAGGTCCTGTGGGGTTGCCGCTGCCAAGCAGCAGGGCTGGCCGCTACACAGCGGGGTTCCCCACAGAGGGTGTCAGTCGTTGCCGACACCGGGGAGCTCCGGCTGGGCCAGACCCCCGCACAGAGAGACCCGGAGCAAGCAGACGCTCCGTCCTGGGAGCGGCGGCCGAATCAGCTGGGCCAAGAAATCGCGGCCCGGGAGAAGCAAAGAGCTGAAGTGCTAGCCCGTACCATCCGGGAAAAGGAGAACTTGCGGAGTGCCACCTATCGGGTGCGGGGCCCGACCTATGAAGGCCAAGTCCGCCGGTTTGACCCCCAGCATGGATGGGGGTTCATCTTCGAACCGGGCCTGGAGGCCGAGATCTTTGTTTCCCGTCAGGACTTCAACTCCCACCTCCCTTTGGGCCATCCGGATTGGGATCTGGTGCCCGGCGACCTCGTCACTTACACCCGGAATTGCGGGGAGAGGGGCTGGCTTGCCCTCAGTGTCAAAAGGAGGGTGAGCCGCAGTACCCATTCCCATCCCCCGCCGTACAGCTCCGAGGTTGTGGTCGAGGAAGAGTATGAAGAAGAGGAGTAAAAGGTAGCGGTTCCAGCTACTCTGTTTGTTGACCCCTGTTGGGACCCTGTTGAATACCGTTTGCCCCATTTTACCATAGACAAGGCCCAGAACTTGCAGGCCACCCAATAACTTTTGGGTTTGTAAATATTTCCCGGACCACCCTTCTGGTCTTCTGGTCCTACAGTCTCCAGAGATGCTGGTTGGAGGAAGGGCCTGTGGCAGAGGAGGCTGAGGCCCTGTCACCATGGCAACCAGTGACAACCCTCCGGGTCAGGGGTCCCCTGGACGTGGGGCCTCTGAGAGACTGCCGGGTAAGGAACTTTTTACCCGGCCCGTTTGGGCAACACCCGGACCTTGACCCGTTCCTGGACTGGGGAAAAGGGGTGCTGACCTAGTTTTAGAGGCAGCATCAAGGTTTAGGTTTGCTTGGGTGGGCAAATGGAAGGACCCGGTTCCTGTTAATAAAAATGTTCATTTTACATGTTGCAATGTTTAAGAATGTGCCTCCCGTAAGGGATGATTTCAAAATCTGCTTAAAGTGTAAAAAGTTTAGTATACTTGTACCTGTTTTTCCCGTTTATCTTTTACAGCAAACAAAAATAAACCAGTGGTGGTCGGGCAGCCCGCGGATGGTCTGCATTAAACCAAGGGGGAATGTGACGCCCTGGACTAGCCAGGTAGTCACAGACAGGCCCTTGCACAAACATCAGTCCCCTAAAAAGGTAACAGCAGCCAACCTAAAAACAATGAGTCACCCCTCTCAGGTCTTGACGTTCACACCAGGGGGCGGAGCCAGGGAGTTCGGATAGCCTGAGGCAGGTAAAGCAAGCAGATTAGTTTTGGAGGTGAAAGAGAGATGAAGTTAGGGAGGAGAGGAGAGTAGTAGTGAAGAGAAAACGTCTGTCAGGGATCTGGGTCATAGCCCAGATACCCCGTGGCCAGGAGGCAGACGGTGGTTGCCGCCTGCAGGAGTCGGGAAGGCAGCTGGTGGAACTGTAAGGGACCAGGACAGGGTAGTGGAAAGCCGGTACCGAACCGGGGAACCAACTGGAAACCGGAGCACCAGGAGGGGTACTCAGACCCAGAACGAGGCCCAGAAACCACTGGACCGAGTCAAATTCACTGATTGGGGTCTGGACCTTAGGTTCTTTCCCACCCAAGTCCCGACTGAAGACAACAGCCCAACGAGGGGGATAGAAAGCCACCACTCAGGCAGAGAGATCCCACGGGCCAGCGTCTGCGGGCTAACGGGCTCTCCCGACAGACACACAAAGCCGGGGAGTGGACTCCCATTGTGGAAGCGCAGGCAGTCAAATTCCACAAACGAGGTGCAGGAGAAAGGCGGGAACCACCAGATGCAGCTGGCTGCGGGCACCAACAACCATCCTTTTGGCTTACCAGAGACTCCGGTGTATCCGGTGTCATAGTGAGTACCACAGTGCCCTCGGGCCGCGCACCGCACTAACGAGCCTGCACCTCGCAACCACCGGGCCCCGGGACCATCACCCCCTGCCCACGGAGGGGTCAACACCAGGCTGCACAACACTATCCCCGGGAGCCTAGTTAATAGCAGCGGTGGTGTCCACACTCACCACAACCCATGGGTGGCGACACAAACTTAAATCCCTAAACACCACGGCCCCGGCCGTGAACCTCCCCCACTGACACCCCTCACGTAGCGCCAGCCTCCCTTCAGAGCGACGTGACCCCCGGGTCCGGAGGCGCTCGAGCCACCCACCGACGAACCTGGATCCGAGTGGCTCGGCTGCCAGCCGAGCCCCGGGGCGGTACATATACAGGGACGGTTAGGCAGGAATCAGCAATATGCACCCAGAATTGCACGTGGTTCTGGGTACATATTGCACCTGACAGGTTCCTTTTAAATTCACAATATTCAGTAGAAGCCATAATACAACACATGTTATATACAATGTAGTTTATATATGACATTTCTAAAAGACTCTTTAAGCAATATGTTTTCTTAAAGTCTAAACTAAACTACTTGAACCAAGCAGGAATACTTTAGAGCATGTTTACACTTTGCATTGTGATGCCGCTGTCAGTTCTTACTATTCACAGATGTCATGGTTCCATTTTAAGCAACAGTTCCTGGAAATGCTCTGAGAATGACTTCCATAGAAAATCACATCTCTGGATAATTGCAGTCCTGAATAACTTATCACGTTTGAGTCATATAAAGGATGTGGAGATTTCACTATTTCCAATACATGGAGGATTTTGGGTATAGTATAAGCATTGGCATAAAGCCTTGTCCGGCCACACAGTGAGATTTTTTATTTTTCATTCTACAAATTACTAGTCGGCAATCACCACTGGCAAAACCAAGTGTCCTATATTCACCATTGAGAGAAGCATCTTTTATTTATGAGCATGTAGTACCATCATATTGACTGCAGGTGGCAGTGTTCTAGTCAGTGCCCAGTAAAGCTGATCAAGAGCACAATCCTATAGTAAATAGCAGCAGCAGTGCCACCTACAGGCTGTCATGTAAATTACTACTAAGCATGAAGAATGAAAACAAATTCTATTGAAGAAATTTCAAGCAAAACATCAGCATAAAAATAACATTACTGTTTACCCATTAAATGCGAAATGAACGTGTTTCTGTCAAGTTAAAACATTTCTTTTGTCCCATTAAATGAGAAACCTTACAATCAAAATCAAAAGGAAATAAAGAGAAATGGAAAACAAATAACTCAGCGAGAGAAAGAATACTAACAATAAAATAACAGAGATGTCATTTACAATGCCCAGCAAAGACAAACATCTGCCAGATCCAAGGAAGCCGAAAAGACAGGAATAGATGGAGACAGAGACATAGGGAGAGATCTGTATGCCTTCAGCATTGTCACAACCCAACGATGCAAAGAAATGTGACAACTATAAGGTGTACGGACATCTATTGAAAGCGAATACATCCTCTGATCTGTGCATACTGTACAGCAATGTGCATTAACTCCTTGTTTGCTGTAAAGCATCTGGTGGAAAATACCAATATTAAAGGATGATTAACTAAATGACCGGTCATCAGATCTAAGTAACCTTTCATTCTCTCATTTTTATTAATAGAATCTTGCAAATTACCTTTAAAACATATCATCTCTGCATTACACATTGTATAATATTGCACATGTTAAAGGCAATCTGTCACCAGGTTTTGCCATCTAATCTGAGAGCAGCATAATGTAGAGACAGACACCCTGATTCCAGCAATGTGTCACTTACTGGGCTGCTCAGTGTAGTTTTGATAAAATCACTAGTTAATCAGCAGTAGATTATCATTAGAGGACTACTTGTCAGCTGCCAGGTAGTCCAGCATATTCATGAGCTCTGTATAACTGATACATCTGCAGCAGAGAAAACACTGATTTTATCAGCTCAGTAAGTGACACATCGCTGGAATCAGGGTCTCTATCTCTACATTATGCTGCTCTCAGAAAAGATAGCAAACACCTGGTGACAGATTCCCTTTAAGGTGGATTAGTTAATTTTCAGGAAAAGAAAATGTTTTTAGGGTCTGTATATTATGTATATACTGTACATGGCCAGTGTCTGTGGTGGATTCATCATTACTTTGCCCCTGTATGTGTCAGACATTATCAGGGGTCTGCTGCATCCTGCAATGCATTTAAGGCTGAGTTCACATGTCCTGCAATCATCCATTAGAATGGATCCCACAGAGATCTGCTGGGAAAAAAGTTCTTCAAACACAACTTTTTCATCCCTTGTTAAATAATGTCTGCCGGATCCATTTTTTTAACATGGGAGTCTAAGGAGAACAGATCCGTTAATGGTTTGCTATTTAGCCATCTGTCTCTTCTTGCATTTGTAACGGATTCATTTATTTTTTTCACAGGATCCTCTACAAATGGAGGATAAAAAGCAATCTGTTAACGGATCCATCCTCTATAGACTCGTAGGTTAAAAATACGGATCTGGCAGAAATCATTTTGCCAACGGATCTCTGCAGGATCCATTCTAATGGATGACAACAAGACGTGATCTCAGCCTATTATTGTATTATGGTGTTGAGAAATACTGCTGCTTTTTTTTACTGTGTTTTTTAAAAAAATGTTTGTCCTTCTCGGTGAGTTAAGGCTGCTTTTCATGCTGCAATTTCTCGTGCGATCGCACCCGCCCCCATCGTATGTGCGGAACGGGCAATTTGTTGCCCGTGTCGCACAAAGTCGTAACCCCCCGTCACACGTACTTACCTTCCAAACGACCTCGCTGTGGGCGGCGAGCATCCACTTCCTGAAGGGGAGGGACGTTCGGCGTCACAGCGACGTCACACAGTGGCCGGCCAATAGAAACGGAGGGGTGGATATGAGCGGGACGTAACATCCCGCCCACCTCCTTCCTTCCGCATTGCCAGCGGGACGCAGGTAAGCTGTGTTCGTCGTTCCCGGGGTGTCACACACAGCGATGTGTGCTGCCTCGGGAACAATGAACAACCGGACGTTCGATTTTTAGAAAATGAGCGACGTGTCAACGAGCAACGATAAGGTGAGTATTTTTGCTCGTTCACACTCGCTCATAGCTGTCACACCCTACGATATGTCAAGCGATGCCGGATGTGCGTCACTTACGACGTGATCCCGCCGACATATCGTTTGATATATCGTAACGTGTAAAGCCCGCTTTTCTTAGGGTCAGTATATTCTTTTAAATTGTTTTTAGAAAAAAGTATTCTTGCTTAATGGTCTTCATTAAAAATCTACTATTAATTTACAACTAATACAACAGACTGCAGCCATATCCAGGGTGTAATCAAATTTTGCTGTCATGTCTTACTTCTCCCTCCTTACCTCGCTTCTTGCTACTCCACTACTAAAGCATTATAAAGGGATCTGTGGTCCATATTCACGTACAACATGTTATCTGTCAGCAGGGAGTAGGACTTTAGGGAATGGAGAAGTAGTTATAGGCACAAGCTATAGCAATGAGCAGAAGAGCAGGTTACACAGGGAACACCCACTGAATTCTGTACCTGCAGCTCCATACATAGGCCTGTCAAAAAGGCATATAAATAAAAGAGCAATACAGCTGACATAGTGATGCAAGTAAAGGATATGACCCAGCCACAACGACCAGAGCATTGAGAGGAGGGACACATTGCATACAGAATGAAAAGCATCTGCATTTGTATTGAGTGGCTTTATTTATGGGAATTATGATAGTTTACCCACATTCACTGCAATGGCTAGTGGCAAACAGTGATCTGAAAGGGAATTCACAGTATGGAGGACTCTAGTATAGAATAATAGTACATAGTATTGTACAGCTATGTCTACTGTGATAGACACACTTTCAGAAAATTCGGTACATATTTTCAATGCATTATCATGCAAACAAATGAAATAGCATAAACAACACATCACATAGTAACATAATATTTTTCATCAGAGCTGATAATCTTGTAATCTTCTAGAAAAAAATTTGCGTTCCCCATTGACTTCCATTACGCTCGGTACATGAGTCGAGCCTGTCCAAGCGTCCGACTGCTATTTACATGTACTGAGCATCCAAGCATGGTAGTGCTCGCTCATCAGTAGAAGGCTTCTGATTGGCTCCAAATTTATTGTGCAACAGGAAAATGACCCCAAACACTACAGGCAATGTCTTTAAGAAATATCTTCAGCATAAAGAAGAACAAGGAGTTCTGGAAATATCCGCCGGTATTTTGCAGCACCGAGGACACAAAAAAATGGGCAATGATGAGGATCATAGTGCTTGACCAATGAAACCTAGTGCAGCAGGTGAAAGACACATCATGCTTACTTCCATTCAAAATCAGAGGATGTCTAGCAGTGCCATCATCTCAGAACTGTCAGCAACCGGTGGGATCTACCTACTGTTTGGAGAAGTCTGGCCACAACAGGTTTCCATGGACGAAGTGCAGCCAAACACCATACCTTCTACATGGGAACAAGTCCAAGTGACTTAACTATGTGTAAAAACATAGCAACTGGGGGCAGAAATATAGCAACAGCTGCTCTGGACTGTAGAGTCAAAATGTAAAATAATTGGTCGTAAAAGAAGAAATGACTGGAAAGAGGAACAATTATGAGTCAACAGTAAAGCATGGTGGAAGGTCCTTTTATGTTCTGAGCTGCATTTTAGCAAATAGAGTTGGGGATTTGGTCAGGGTTAACAATGTCCTCAATGCTGGGAATTAGAAGCAGATTTTCATCCATCATTTAATACCATCAGGGAGGATTAATAACTATATCAAGTGTAAAGAAGAATGAGGATACATGGAAGGGGTGATATGGCCCCACAGATCCCTCATCATTCATTCTATATGGGCTTCCATGAAGAGAAAAGCTTTGTGCAAGACTGTATTCATAGGAGATCTGTGGTTGGTTCTTTAAGATGTTTAGAACAACCTCCCTGCAGAGTTACTACAAAAACTGTGCACAAGTGTACTTGAAAGAACTAATGAAGACATTAATAATAATAATAATAATAATAATAATAATTTAATATACAAAGCTTAAGGTATGTATGTACAGTATGTATGTATGTATGTGTGTATGTATGTGTGTATGTCCGCTAAAGGAATCTGCACCATTGCATTTACAATCACGAAATATTGACAAGACACTGCATTTGATTCAGGCGAAGTCATAGACTATGTTTTGAGGGGAAAGTTTAACCCCGTGCTTTACATTATTTGCTGAAAAACCTGCTTACATTAAAGTCAATAGCTGGGAGCTACAAGTCATTAATAGGAGCTCTGATTGGTTGCTATGGGCAACAAAGGAAATTCTTAGTATAAGAAGCTTATGTGTCAGATAATATGATGTCAGTAGAGACAGACATACAGAGACAAACACACACAGAGACAGAGAAGCACAGAGACACACAGACAAACACACAGAGACACACACACAGAGACAGACACACAGAAACAGACACACACACACACACACACAGACAGACAGACACACAGACACACAGACAGGTGACACACACAATGACAGAGACCAACACACAGAGACACAGAGAGAGAAAGAGACACACACACACACACAGAGACTGATACAGAGACACACAGAGACACAGACAGAGACACACAGAGACTGATACAGAGACACAGACAGACATGGAGGCAGACACAGAGACAGACAGAGACAGTCACACAGAGACAGAGGCATACAGAGACAGAGACACACAGAGACAGACACACAGAGACTGCTACAGAGGCACACACACCGAGACACACAGAAACACACAGAGACTGATACAGAGACAGAGACACACAGAGACAGAGACACACACACGCACACAGACACAGACAGAGAAGAGGCACACAGAGACATAGAAACATAGAGACTGATACAGAGACAATAGACACACAGAGACACAGAGAGAGAGAGAAATAGAGACACACACAGAGACATACAGAGACTGATACAGAAACACACAGAGACACACAGAAACAGACACAGAGAGACACAGACAGAAACACAGAGATACACAGACATGGAGACACACAGAGAAAGACACAGACACAAAGAGACACAGACACAAAGAGACACAGGCACAAAGAGACAGACCTAGAGACAAAGACACATAAACAGAGACACACAGACAAAGATAGAGACACAGACACACACAGGCACAAAGAGGCACAAAGACACACACAAAGACACATAGACAGAGACACAGAAAAACAGAGACATGGACACAAAGACAAAGACAGACACATAGACAGACACATAGACAAACACACAGACATAGAGATACACACACAGCGACATAGACACACAGAGGCAAAGGCACAGAGACACACAAAGACAGAGACACACAGACAGTGACACTCAGAGGCAGAGATACACAGAGACACACAGAAACAAACAGAGACAGAGACACAAAGAGACACATAGAGACAGACACACAGAGACAGAGATACAAAGAGACAGAGACACACACAGAGACACACAGACACACAGAGACACATAAAGAGACAGAGACAGACACAGAGACACAAAGACAGACACAGACAGAGATACACAAAGACACAGACACAAAGAGACAGAGACACACATATATAGACACAGAGACAGAGACAGAGACAGACACAGAGACAGAGATACACACACAGACACAGCGACACACACAGTCACACGCATAGACACATACTCACAGAGACACATAGACAGGAAGAGAGAAGGAGACAAACAGTTAGAGAGGGAGACAGACAGTGAAGGATAGTGAGAGAGACAGATAGATACTTAATTACTATCCCGGGCAATGTCGGGTACTACAGCTTGTAATAATAATAATAATAATAATAATAATAAAAAGGGTGGTCACACCAAATATTTATGGGATTTAGATTTCTCACTTTGCATTTTTTTTATTAGTTAAAAATAAACTATTAGCGCTTCTAGTTTTAAAAGCAATCTTACTTTGCAGTATTTTCTCCACCACTGCCTAAAACCTTTGCACAGTACTACTGTATGTAGGGGCTGCAGAGGAAGCTGTCACCCCTGTGCCCAAAGTCCTGTCTGCTAGATGAGAGGATTGTAATAAAGGGCAATGTTTTTTGGATGGTCCTGTTACTTGATTTTGCATTTGGGCTCAGGAGCTTATAGTTATATCTTGCAATAAACAATAATAGTTGTGTAACCAAGATGTAATTCTTAGTCACTGTACAAACCATGTAAAGTTCTGATACATGCCCTATATAAAAGTACATGCATACATACTAATGAGCCCTTAAAACTAACTAAAAAATAAAATGTTTGCTTTCACCTCCTATATTTTAGTTGGGAGCAATGTGAGTTTATTCATGGAAACAATGTGCCCTCTAGTGGTGAACTGAGGCATTGCCCTTGTCATTGATTGACAGGCTGGTTCAGTAACACTTGTCCGGCTATCAAATCCTCCTCATTACATCATGAATTTTGATAAGCCTATTAGCCAGCAAGGCAGCCATGAGGAGAAAGATCCTCTCACTTGATGACTAAACAATGAGGAGTAATATATTTTAATTTAAACACCATGAACCTATTGAGTGCTTAATTAACTTTAACTGTCTTTAGGGGAATGGAGCCAATTTCAGTGGGTCAAAAGGAGTTGTTTCAATATCAAACAATTTTACATAGTCAATCCATTCATTCTCCAACAGCGACTGATTAACACACAAAATTAACATGTTTGTAAAAATTCATAACCAAATCTCAAGGGAAATTAAGATCCGCATGCTCACAGTGTGATTAGCACATGTATTGTTTATCTGAAACAATATAATTTAATGGCTTCTTACAATCACAGAAAGAGATTCTCAGTTCTGGCTTCCACTGATTATTTAACATGCCGTTTTGTAATAGAGAGGAATTTCAAAGAAAACCCCTTCTTAATGGTCCCTTGGATACATAACCTGGGACATTCTCCATTTACAACCAGCATAAAAGAGTCCTCCGCTTCAGTCTGGGATAATACAGCCTTGTGTTATTTGTTCTACACAAACCGTAAAATCAACAGAGCTCAGCCCTCGGCTTGGCAGCGAGAAAATGCCAGAGGATACGGGGCAGACTATGCTGTTAGCAGCTCAAGAAGAGAAGACGTCTTAATGATTTCGCTCTTGGTAGTCATTATTTCTTCATGTCTGGAGGCCTGTTGTTAAAGTGGCAATCTACTGGTAATCGAAAACATGCCAGTCCAGGGTCGTGGGGGCACAGCATCCATTAAACTCAAATTTATCATGTACATGCAGATTATACATAAAAGGTGCCCGCATAACTCAATATGGAGAAGGTGGCCTGAGAAAGTATTAGCAAGTATTAACAAATATGCCCTTATGTAATTTGACCATATCATGCCTTTCGGTCACATGAGCAGAAGCCTTTCCTTAGTCATTTATCAACTATCCAGATGACAGGTGATAAGTATGAGATTGCTGCTGTCACCATTGCTGGTACTTCCAATGGTCACATACCTTGTAGGACCTCAGTGAGGAGTCTGATTGGAGCAGTGGTCAACCATGCACCCAGGCACACCAGTAGCTGTCAAAAGGGCTGGGGGAAACAGATTAGTATGTACCACCTCGGGGCTCGGCCAGCTGCCGAGCCGCTTGGATCTGTTTTCGTCAGTGGGTGGCTCGAGCTCTCCACGGACCCAGGGGTCACGTCGCTCTGAAAGGGGGGGTTGGCGTTACACGTAGGGACTTCAGTGGGGAGATCCACCGCTGTATGGGGGCTGCCCCATTCAGCGCTGGATTCCGCGTCTGGCAGCCCACACAGCGTTTTCCCTCACATATGTGCTACTGAGGAAGGTCCACATAGGACCGAAAACGTTTTTGTTACGCACATGAATAAATACTTCTTCAAATCATCTTGGGAGTGCCTTGTATACTTCTCACTGTTTGGCTTTGGAACCTGAAGTGCACCCCAATATCTCCTAGACGCATATATAGGAAGTGCCATTCTCTTCTTGCTATAGAGAAATAGAGACAGACAAGGAAAGAGACAGACAGGCAGACAGGGAAAGAGACAGACAGGAAAAGACATAGACAAAGAGACGGGGAGACAGACGGGGAAAGAGACAGACCTGGGAAAGAGACAGACCTAGAAAGAGACAGATGGGGAAAGAAACAGAGAGATAGAGACAGACAAAAAAAGAGACAGAGACAGGCAAATGGGGAAAGAGACAGACCTGGAAAGAGACAGACCTGGAAAGAGACGGACGGAGCACATTACTTGGCCAATTTAGTTAAATCTGTGTGGAATATCTATGATGTTGAAATATATGTTGTGAAATGCTTCTATTAGCTTAGTTTTTACCTTTTAATAATTACATTTCTATCTATTTGTTTTGTGGTTTTTGTGTGCAGAATACATTTTTTGTTAATACATTCTATTTTATTAACAACAGTTATTAACCCGGGCAAAGCCGGGTAGTACAGCTAGTTTATCATATAGACAGGAGGCAAGTATCCTGCCTGAGAAAACAAGGTATATCATCAATATCCAGTTATGGGGGGGTTAACTGTTGTGACATCTGCCAATTGATAGATAGTTCAGGGTGCTGGCAATCCTCTTATAGCCTTGGCCATCTTTAAGTAGAGAAGCAATTCTTTTTTTTAACATCTTTAGAAAGTTCTTTGCCATAAGTTGAACTTTGAGTGACCAGTAAGAGAGTGTGTGAGCGATAACACCAAATATAACACATCTGCTCCCCATTCACACCTGATACCTTTTAACACAAATGAGTCACATGACACCTGGAAGGAAAAATGGTTAATTTGGCCGAATTTGTCCGTTTTCACTCTGTACTTACTTTTTGTTGCCAGTAGTTGTGACATTAATGGCTGTGTGTTTTGAGTTATTTAGAGGAAACACCTACTTTACACTGTTATACAAGCTGTACGCTGACTACTGAACATTGTATAAAAATGTCAGGTCTTCAGTGTGGTCACATGAAACGATATAATAAAATACTTACAAAAATATTAGGGGTATACTCATGTAGCACCCAGGGATATGGGGTACTAGGTTCCGGGCACTACAGGTTTTGGGGAAGCCACGGTAGTGGCCATTACCCAGTTCAGTGCCCTGGGCCCTTTTTGTAATGGGGATATTTACAGGGGAGAATAAGATAATCTTCACATGTGACGCCACTTGTGGTGTTGCGGCTAAGTGTAGGGAGCCGCTGCTGCAGAATGTCTCTACTGGGGCTGGTGGTATTGGCAGCTAGAATGGTTGACCCTCCGCAAGTAGGGTTTTGCCCCAGAGGGTGTATGGTGCAGTGGGCGTCGGAAGAAGGTAGTCCACACAGGTGTTCAGTACAACTGGTTTACTCACTGCAGGTAAATGTTGACTGGTTGCCCAAGGCCAGCTGGTTTCACCTCCAGGTCACCTTCGTCACAGTGCCAGTTTGATTCTCTGGTACCTTCTTCCCCTGCACCTGTCTCTGGTAAGTGGGTCCTCATGGTATGGAACAACTGGGGGGTCCCCATTCTGTAGTTTGTCCATTTCTGTCCGCCTGATGGTAGCGTGAACCCTGTGGGGTTAGAGTCTCTGGTCCTGTACCCGGTTCTCCTGTTGCTACTGAGTCTTCGGATTCTTTAGGGTCAGCAAGGTCCTTGATGGTCCCCTTGCTGTGCAGGTGTTAACAGGTCGGCCTGGAGCTCTTTCCTGTCCTAGGGTCTTGTCCCCCGTCGGTGTGTCGTTCCGGGAGTACTCCACCGGCAACCATATCTCCTGGGTACCAGGTCACCGTTAACCCGCGACAGACCATCTCCTCTGCCAACTCTCTCCTTTCCACCTGACCGACGACTGTCAACTCTCTCACTCTACACTGTACTGACTACTGTCTTCCTGTGTCCTGACTCTCCTCAGCTCACCTCTCCCACCTGGTCAACTAGTGAACTGGATTGGCACCACCACTAGGTGGCCATCCAATGGTCCCACCCTAGCTGGGTACCATTATATGGGGGATTGTTGGAGAAAACTAGGATTACCTAGGTTTTTGTTGGTACCGGCACTTTTTTCTGGTTCCCTAAGGGGGTAGGCCCTGCATCTTTGTGGGGATGCAGAACCATGTAGCACCCTGATGGTTTCAGGGGTGCTATAATCACTTTTGTGATATACTGTTTAACGCCTTTTTTTATTTTTAAATGACTTAACGACCAGGAATGTACTTAGCAATCACAGGTGCACAGAGGGCTCTTCCCCTGCGATTGCAGCTGGGGACTCGGCTTACCTCATAACCAACCCTCTGACTTCGCAGCCAGGGACAGTGCCTGTGCTGTTCCTGGCTGTTTAACCCCCTAATAGCCGCGATCAATACCAATCGCACCACTTAGTGGATTGGGAGAGGGATCGTGCTCCCTCTCCTCTCTGATTGGGACCTCCACAATTTAATTGCGAAGGCCCAAGTGTTATCATAGTGACCCGAGGTTGTCATGATGATGACCTCTGGGTCATCTGACTATGGAGAGCATGTGTGATCATCCTTGCAGAGTGATCACAAAGACTCTCAGTGCAGCTCTGACAGACGCGATGTCCTGCAGTGATCAAGCAGAACATTGCAGCTACGATCATAGCACTGTGGGGTGCTGTTCCATAAAGTGATTAAGTGAGAAAGTAAAAAAAAAGTAAAACACAACTTAAAAATATTAAAAAAATCAGAAAATAAAGAGCAAAAAAATTCCAATAAATAATTATATTTGTGTAAAAAAACAAACCAACATATATCTGGTATTGCCGCATCCGTAACAACCCGAGCTATAAAACTATTACACTAGTTAACCACTTCAGTGAACAACGTAAAAAAATAAACAAAAAATATTGCAAAAACTGTCTTTTCATACACCTAACAAAAAAAGTGAAATAAAACGCGATCAAAAAGTCATATATAAATAAAATGGTACCACTGAAAGTGTAATCTTGTCTTGCAAAAAACAAGCTGCCAAACAACTAAAATAAAAAAAAAACTATAGCTCTCAGAATACGGCAGTGCAAAAATTGTTTTTTCTTTCCAATAAACTAGTTTTTATGGTAAAAAGCAGCAAAACATAAAACAAACTATATAACTGTGGTATCGCTATAATCCTACTGACCTGAAGAATAAAACTACGTCATCACTTTTATGACACGGTTAACAACGTAAAAAAAAACTATTCCTAAGTTGCTGTTTCTATTTGATTCTGCCTCACAAAAAGTGGAATAGAAAGCAATCAAAAACTATAAAGTGGCCAAAAATGGTACCAATAAAAACTCCAACTCATCTCACAAAAAATAAGCTCTCACATTACTCTGTCAGTAGAAAAATAAAAAAATCTATAGCCTTCAAAATCTGGTGATGTAAAAAACCTTTATTTTGTAAAAAGTGTTTTTCGTATGATGTCGCCAAACCTATAAAAACTATATAAACCTGGTATCACTGTAATCGTACTGACCAGAGGAATAAAACTGCGTAATCATCTATACAACAAGGTGAACTGCGTAAAAAATAAATAAATAAAGCCAATTCTTCAAGTACTATTGATTTGTTCATTCTGCCGCTAAAAGATCGCGGTGCGGCGCAGCTCCTATTTATCCTGCGCTGTACACTGAATGCTTGTGTTGGGATTACATGTAAGGCTACATGCCCAGAATCAGGTATAGTAGGTATAGTAGCATTTTGGACACAGTGTGTTTTTGCTGGGCCCAAACCAATGTATTATGCAGTACAAGCACAGTGGATAGATTAAGAAAAATCCCATGCCAACTGTGCTCTTTTTCTCCACATAATTTGACCAGCGGTTCAGCTCCCCTAGGTGCAATATCTAAATTTATGCTGTGGAGATGCTAGTGTCCTCAGCTGGCAAAACAGAGCAAAAGTCCACAGTGCCCAAACCCTGATAGTGGGCACGGGCAGCTGAGGTATTTCATGGAGAACACTTGCGTCTCCGCAGGAAAAGACATGTTGTGTCTTGGACACAGCGTGTCTGGGTCGTGAGCACATACCCTAAATCTCTGACAAATGTGATTCAGACAAAATTCCCAAAGAAAAGTTCACTGTAATGAGGCAGAGGAAGTCACTTTGAACTCTCATCTGTACTGTGGTCTAGTGGTATCCATCTTTTTAGGCGTCTTTTAGGTGTGCACAAAAGTGCGGTCATCAACAGTTTTGTTACCCTTTGAAAAGATGGACACCGCTGAAAAATGGCCAAACGGAGTCTGGAGTAACTCGGCTGCCTCATTAGAAAATGCATCCATTGTGGGTTTCATATGAATCATGTATTTCAGAGATGTAGATTGAAGCCCTAATGTAAGCGCTCAGCATAGAGCACAAGATAAATGTGAACTGTTCCAAAATGTTCTGTACCAAAATTGCCACCAAATAGCATTCAACTCAACCCACAAAAACACAAATCCCCACTCAGGTCCATCATCAGTTAACGGAAATATAGGGGGCTTCCACGTTACTGGCAGCACAAAGGCTCTGGAAAAATGCTATGGCCCAACCTCACAAAAAAAGAAATCCAGCAAAATCTGCACTTCCAAATCCAAATGCCCACCTCTCTCCTGAGCCCCACAATGTGCCTAAACCACAGTTAGCGTCCACATGTTTGGCATTATTGTATTGAGGAAAGCCTGCTTAAATGTACGGGATGCAGGTTTACAAAAGCAGAAGCTGGGCAAAATGTACAGGCACTACAATCTACTCGGTACATAAAGGACTTACATGCAATTTTTAATTCTGCAAAATTCAGTGTGTTTGACGCCATGGGTGTTTTCCGGAGACTAAATCCTCACTACACCCATAGATTAAATCCCAAAGGAGTGTAATTTCCAAAATATGGTCATTTTAGAGTGATTTCTTCTGTTCTGGCACTTAGGGGCTCTGCAAATACAATCCGCAAACTATTCTTGGAAAATCTGTGCTCCAAAAATCAAATGGCGCTCCTTCCCTCCTGAGCCTTGTGGTGCAGCCAAAGAGTACTGTACAGTCAAATGTGGGGTATTGCCACGTTCAGAAGAAATTGTGTACCATGTTATGGGGCCTTTTTTAACTATTACCCTTGTGAAAATTGGAACTCTGGGGTTAAAACAACATGTTAGTGGTAAAAATGTAAGTATTTTTTGTTCACCGCCCAATAGTATCAAATTTTGTGACACACCGAAAGTGTCAGTATACTCTCTGCACCCCTTGGATAAATTAATTGAGGGGTGCAGTTTGTAAAAAAGGGTCACTTGTTGGGGGGTTTCTGCTGTTCTGGCACTTCCCGGGCTCTGCCAATGGGACATGGCACCCACAAACCATTCCAACTAACTCTGCAATCCAATATGGTGCTCCTTCACTTCTTCACTTTGTACTGTGCCTAATGGTTTTGTTGCCAATGCTATGGCACATCAGCTCTCATTGCTCCTTGCAACAATGAAAGACCTCACTGCTGACATATTAGGCGCTTGTTACGGGGGGCTGTCTGATAATAACCGAAAGGAGTATCAGACAGTCAGGGTCCACCGTGCAAAGACTTTGCTGCAGACTATGGCAGAGTGCAATACCTCTGTTAACTCACAGAAGGATATAATAAGTAAGTAAAGCAATTCCTCCCTTACTTGGAGGGTGTGTGGAATGATCTCTGTTAATAATCACAGAGACAAAGGCAATGTGTGCGAAATGGCACCTACCTAGGTCCGCTCTTCTAGTGGTGCAAAAGAGACGAACAGCAGCATAAGCCGCACAAAGCTCCTACCTGCGTTCGCTCCACTAGTGTGCGAGGACACGAACCACTAGATATGGCACCTGCCTAGGTCCGCTCTTCTAGTGGTGCAAAAGAGACGAACAGCAGCGTAAGCCGCACAAAGCTCCTACCTCTGTTCGCTCCCCTAGTGTGCGAGGATACGAACAACTGCCAGACGCAGTATAAGGAACGTTACCCTAGCGGCAACGTCCACCTACGAGTAGAATCACAAGGCCCAGCCAGACCATGTGCCTCAGGCACCTGCCTATGTCCGCTCCCCTAAGAGGTAAGGATACGGACAGCAGCCGAAGCTGTAAGGTATAAGAACGCTACCCTGCCGGTAGCGCTCACCTAGCATAGACAGAGGAATGCCTAGAGGAACGCGCACAGAGCGTCTACTCATATGCATGAACCAAGAGGACTGAGCACCATGCGGCGTGTGTCAGGGTCTTATATAGACTCTGTGCCTCATCCAAGATGGAGGACACCAGAGCCAATCCGCTGCCAGAACGACAGGAGTGACGTCATGCTGGCCTATCACCGAGCAAGACGTCACAAGCACATGACCAGCGACCAATCGGCATAGAAGGTGTCAGAGACATGTGACCTCGTGTCAGCGATGATGTCACCCGCACATGTGCAATGGCTCCAAGATTGGACTTAGTCTCCGGCGCTCGCACATGTGCAGTAGCAAGAAATCTGGACTTAGTCTCCAGCGCTCGCACATGTGCAGTAGCAAGAAATCTGGACTTAGTCTCCGGCGCTCGCACATGTGCAGTAGCAAGAAATCTGGACTTAGTCTCCAGCGCTCGCACATGTGCAGTAGCAAGAAATCTGGACATAGTCTCCAGTGCTCGCAGCAACCGTAACAGTACCTCCCCCTCAAGGGCCCCCCTCCCGGCGACGCAGGTAATCGGCAACTAAGTCGGGAGCATGGACAGCCTCCTCAGGCTCCCAAGAGCGATGTTCCGGGCCATAGCCCTCCCAATCTATCAAGAAGAACCTGCGCCCTCTAACCATCTTAGAACCAACTATAGCTCGTACCTCATAGCTAGAGCGAGAGGAATCAGAGGCAGGAGAGTGCACTTCACGAGCGTGAGGTAAAATAGCCGGCTTTAGCAGTGAGACATGGAATTTGTCATGAATCCTAAGATGGACAGGTAACTTCAATTGATAGACTACAGGATTTACCTGTCGAAGAACCTCATAAGGACCCAGGAAGCGAGGAGCAAATTTGACAGAGCTCACTCTAAGTCTCACGTGTTTTGCAGAGAGCCACACAAAGTCCCCTGGAGAAAAGACAGGAGCCGGGCGACGAAACCGATCGGACACCGTCTTCATACGGTCCTTAGCTGCTTGGATCGACTCTTGAGTCCGATCCCAAACCTCTCTGGCATTAGTTGCCCAGTCGGCCACAAGAGGAGGAGGTGCAGCAGCGGGAAACGGGACCGGTACCCTAGGGTGTTGCCCATTATTGAGTACGAACGGTGTCTGCCCAGTGGCCTCAGCCAGCGAATTGTTAAGGGCAAATTCTGCCCAGGGTAGGAGGGAGGACCAGTTATCGTGGTTCTCAGCAACAAAGTGTCGAAGGTATATAATCATAGATTGATTGGTACGTTCAACCAAACCATTAGTCTCCGGATGGTATGCCGAAGAGAGATTCAACTCAATTTGCAGAAGGCTACAAAGATCTCGCCAGAAACGGGAAGTAAATTGCGGGCCTCTATCACAAATGATACGATCTGGCATCCCGTGAAGCCTAAAGACATGCTTGAGGAATAGTTTGGCTAGTACCCTGGAAGATGGGATTCTCGATAACGGTACGAGATGAACCATCCGGGAGAAATGGTCCGTAATGACCCACACAAATCTATGTCCCTGTGAACATGGAAGATCACCCACAAAGTCCATGCCTACCACCTCCCATGGTCTATCTGGCACTGGTAAAGGATGCAAGAGCCCAGCCGGTCTCTGCCGTAATGGACGGTTGCGAGCACACGAGTAGCAGGAACCGACATATCTCTTGACGTGGCTGGCTAAGTGTGGCCACCAATACCACCTCTCCAGTAACTCTCGTGTCCGCCTAATACCAAAATGCCCACCCACCTTTGAGGTGTGGGCCCATGACAGTATATCATTCTGTCGATCAGGCGGAACAAAGGTCTTGCCCGGTGGGATTTGGTCTAACGTCACAGGGGAGAGCGTATGAAAAACCCTGGAGGGAAGGATAAGACGAGGTTCGTCAATCTCTTCCTGGGTAGAAAGCATAGAGCGAGACAGGGCGTCTGCCTTGTTATTCTTACTCCCAGACAGATAGTTGATGGAGAAGTGAAAGCGGGAGAAAAACAAGGACCAGCGGGCTTGGCGAGGATTCAGACGCTGAGCGGTTTGTAAGTACGTCAGATTCTTATGGTCTGTATAGACCTGGAAAGGATGTTTCGCTCCTTCCAGCAAGTGACGCCACTCCTCCAAGGCTAATCTCAAGGCGAGCAGTTCCCTATCCCCAATGGTATAGTTTCTCTCTGCCGGTGAAAAGGTTTTAGCAAAGAAGAAACACGGCCTTTTTCTACCTGCACCGTTCTTTTGATACAAGACCGCACCAGCACCCACTGAAGAGGCATCAACCTCTAAGAGGAAGGGCTTATTCTCATCGGGTCTTTGAAGAACGGGAGCAGTTGAAAAGTGTCCTTTTACTGCCTCAAAAGCCTGAGATGTCTCAGTAGACCAGGCTTTGGGATTAGCACCTTTCTTAGTCAAGGCCACCAAAGGGGCCACCAAAGTAGAAAAATGGGGTATGAACTGCCTGTAATAATTTATGAATCCTAAGAAGCGTTGCACCGCCTTCAAGGAATGAGGTTCGGACCATTGCAGGACAGCAGAGAGCTTCGCAGGATCCATAGCCAGACCCTCTTGTGAGATAATGTAACCCAAAAAAGGCAATGAGGACTGCTCGAATACACATTTCTCGAGTTTAGCAAACAATGAGTGCTCCCTTAAACGGGAAAGGACACGAACGACATCCTGACGATGAGTCTCCAGATCAGGAGAAAAAATCAGGATGTCGTCCAGATACACCACTACTGAGGATAACAGTAAATCCCTGAACACATCGTTTACGAAGTCCTGAAATACTGCGGGTGCATTACATAACCCAAAAGGCATGACGAGGTATTCATAGTGACCGTCTCGGGTGTTAAAAGCGGTCTTCCATTCGTCACCCTTTCGAATTCGTACCAAGTTATACGCACCCCGCAGATCCAACTTCGTAAAAACTTGAGCTCCTCTCAGTCTGTCAAAGAGCTCCGAAATTAAAGGTAATGGGTATTTGTTCTTTATTGTGATTGCGTTGAGACCCCTGTAATCTATGCAGGGACGCAAATCACCCTCTTTCTTCCGAACAAAGAAGAACCCAGCTCCCGCGGGAGAGACAGACTTACGAATGAACCCCTTCTCTAAACTCTCTCTTATATAGGTCGACATGGCCTCAGACTCAGGTATCGACAGGGGGTAAACCCTGCCTTTAGGTGGAACCGAACCTGGGATAAGGTCTATGGCACAGTCATACGGCCTATGGGGTGGAAGAACCTCAGCACCCTGTTTGGAGAACACGTCAGCGAAATCCAAATAGGGTGTAGGTATGGGAGAGAGATCAGTTGATGCAACCGCAATGACCTTAGGTGGTAAGGGAAGACATCGGGACTGACATTTCGAACCCCAACTAATAATGCTGTCAGACTCCCAGTCAATGTGAGGAGCATGAGTCCGAAGCCATGGAAGACCCAGAAGGACGTCGTCTATACCCTCAGGCAAAACAAGAAAAGAAATCTCCTCTATGTGACCCTGAGACAGGGAAAGGCGCAAGGGAACTGTCCTCAATGTAATGGAGTCAGACAACATAGTTCCATTAACAACACGGACAGGAATAGGCGCCTCTAACATGATAGAGGGAATATTGTGTCCCTTTACAAATCCTGAGGACACAAAAATCCCGTCAGCTCCGGAATCCACAAAAGCCATAATAGGCCATGTATTCTCAGATAACGAGAGCTGACCTGGGATACAACACTTAGAGGGTGCAGAAGACGTCTCTAGTAACCCCCCTCTAATGGTTACTAGGCCAGGGAGTTTCCCTGACGACTAGGACACTTGTTGGCATAGTGCCCAGCCTGACGACATACGTAACATATAGGAGGACCAGACTTGCGTAGTCTGGAGAACGTATGACCTAACTCCATAGGAGTGGGAGATGTTTCAGATGCTGAGGAAGATGGTAGTGGACCCTCAACAACTGGAATAGCCCGATGCTTAGGGCGTGAGGAAGAGACCTCGAGTCTACGTTCCTTATGGCGTACATCGATCCTCGTTGCTACTGTGATCAAGTCCTCCAGAGAAGCAGGGACCTCACGAGTAGCAAGGGCATCCTTGACATAGCCTGCCAACCCTCTCCAGAAGATAGGAATCAACACCTTCTCTGGCCAATCTAGTTCTGCCACCAGAGTTCTAAAAGCAATGGCATAAGAACTAGTGGATAACGAACCCTGAGATAGATCTAACAGTCTCAGAGCCGCATCATGGGTAACCTGCGGACCCATGAATACCGCCTTAAGAGCATCAAGAAAGTCTTGATGTCTCAGAGTAACCACATCAGAGCGCTCCCATAGGGGAGTCGCCCATTCTAAGGCTTTGTCCTGAAGTAAGGAGATGATAAAGCCTACTCTGGACCTCTCCGTAGAGAAGCGAGAAGAGTTGACCTCTAGGTGTATCTGACACTGACTAATGAAACCACGACATGATCTGGCATCGCCAGAATATCTGTTTGGCAGAGCAAGTCGAGGATCATGTGCAGATGTCACCATGGTCTGAGGTTTATCCTCTATACTCTTGAGCCGTGACTCAAGTACTTGTATGTAACAGTGTAACTGCTGATATTCTGCCATAACTGCCAGACCCTTGGCTCAGTCCTAATGTTACGGGGGGCTGTCTGATAATAACCGAAAGGAGTATCAGACAGTCAGGGTCCACCGTGCAAAGACTTTGCTGCAGACTATGGCAGAGTGCAATACCTCTGTTAACTCACAGAAGGATATAATAAGTAAGTAAAGCAATTCCTCCCTTACTTGGAGGGTGTGTGGAATGATCTCTGTTAATAATCACAGAGACAAAGGCAATGTGTGCGAAATGGCACCTACCTAGGTCCGCTCTTCTAGTGGTGCAAAAGAGACGAACAGCAGCATAAGCCGCACAAAGCTCCTACCTGCGTTCGCTCCACTAGTGTGCGAGGACACGAACCACTAGATATGGCACCTGCCTAGGTCCGCTCTTCTAGTGGTGCAAAAGAGACGAACAGCAGCGTAAGCCGCACAAAGCTCCTACCTCTGTTCGCTCCCCTAGTGTGCGAGGATACGAACAACTGCCAGACGCAGTATAAGGAACGTTACCCTAGCGGCAACGTCCACCTACGAGTAGAATCACAAGGCCCAGCCAGACCATGTGCCTCAGGCACCTGCCTATGTCCGCTCCCCTAAGAGGTAAGGATACGGACAGCAGCCGAAGCTGTAAGGTATAAGAACGCTACCCTGCCGGTAGCGCTCACCTAGCATAGACAGAGGAATGCCTAGAGGAACGCGCACAGAGCGTCTACTCATATGCATGAACCAAGAGGACTGAGCACCATGCGGCGTGTGTCAGGGTCTTATATAGACTCTGTGCCTCATCCAAGATGGAGGACACCAGAGCCAATCCGCTGCCAGAACGACAGGAGTGACGTCATGCTGGCCTATCACCGAGCAAGACGTCACAAGCACATGACCAGCGACCAATCGGCATAGAAGGTGTCAGAGACATGTGACCTCGTGTCAGCGATGATGTCACCCGCACATGTGCAATGGCTCCAAGATTGGACTTAGTCTCCGGCGCTCGCACATGTGCAGTAGCAAGAAATCTGGACTTAGTCTCCAGCGCTCGCACATGTGCAGTAGCAAGAAATCTGGACTTAGTCTCCGGGGCTCGCACATGTGCAGTAGCAAGAAATCTGGACTTAGTCTCCAGCGCTCGCACATGTGCAGTAGCAAGAAATCTGGACATAGTCTCCAGTGCTCGCAGCAACCGTAACAGCGCTGCTCACATCAGCAGTATTTTGCCGGAAAGCCGGACCCGGCACAGCTCCATTCATTTCCTATGGAATCACGGCAAGATGCGGTCACATGCGGTCATGTGCGATGTACACGACCGCATGTGACCGCATCTTGCCGCGATTCAATTGTAAATGAATGGAACTGAAACACATTTGTGCCGGATCCGGCTTTCCGGCAAAATAACGCTGATGTGAGCGGCGCCTTAGTACTCCTGTGAAACCTTTTCACATTCTAATTTTGATAGGAAATAGAGATTTTCACTATATACTTCAATATGGATTGCAATATATAGTGAAAGTATATAGTGAAAGTGTAAATCAATTAATATAAAAAAAACAAAAATGAAGAAAAGATATTTAAAAAGTCAAACCACACCCCTTTTTCCCTGTTAAAAAAAATATTTGGTATCACTGCATTTGTAAAAGTCAAATCTATGTAAAATGAATTAACACATAGCTCCCCTATTTGGGCTATACATCTTATCTATATATAGTAATGGACGAAAGTGAAAAATGAAAAATGTCTCCTATAAAATTATTTCAATTACTCATAATTTGTTATAGACATGTTTATTTCCTTTATGTGTATTGGAGCAATACAAAAATCAGAGAAAAAAACAGCAAATTGGACATAATTTCACACAAACCACCAAAATGGGCGAAACAAAATTGTTGGCACCTTTCCAAAATTGTGGGTAAACAACTTTAGTTTCAAGGATTTGATGCTGGTTCAAACTCACCCATGGCAAGAAACAGGTGTGGGCAATATGAAAATCACATGAAACCAGATAAAAATGGAAGAAGTTGACTAAATGTTTGCATTGTCTTAAAAAACTGTCCGAGGACACGAGAAAATATCAATTCCATCTCCAGAAATCTTGGTGTTCCTTTGTCTAATGTGCGCAAAATAATCAAGAACTTTACAACCCATGGCACTGTAGCTAATCTCCCTGGACGGCAGAAAAAAATTTATGTAAGATTAGATGACACCACCATCACAAAACTAAAGATTAGAAGAGACCTTGCCAAAGCTCTCTCCTCACAAACTCTCTTCTCTACATTAGCCCCTATTGGCTCTATTCCAAAACCTTCTTGAGCTATGGTCCCGTTTGCCAAGATACCCAATCTCTTAACTCAGAGCCAACAAAGTCCCCATGGAAAACGTATGGCCTATCAAAGCTAAGAAACACCTCATTAACTTCTTACAACGAAAACATGTGGAATGCATCTTTGAACAATTATTCAGGGAAAAAAGGAAAAAATCACGGTATGGCTGCGCTTCTAGAGATGAAGATAAGGTGATGGTTTTAAGGATTTTATTACAGATAATTGTGCCACAACACGTTTCGGGGATGCATATTCCCCCTTCCTCAGGTAGCAATAATCATACAAACTGATATGCCTTATATACATGTAGTTAAAAGGTCCCCACACCCCTTAATTAATTTAACACTTAATGTGATGAATAATTAGAGAACGATCAATCAATTGACAGGGTTTGTAGAAGCCTTAGCTGACAAAGAACAATTGCATATATTCATATTGGACAGCTGCCTTTCTTTGAACAATTAAGATTAAAATCTTCAATCATTGAAGATTGGACCTGGAAATCCCCTTTCCCATTTCTAAGCATGATCTCTAAAATATATTCTCACCTCATCTCCCCACAACCAATTACAAACCTTTAATTTTTAATTCTTGGGAAAAAGAAGTTAAAGGGAACCTGTCAGCAAAAATTTTGCACAAAACCTAAAAGATTCCCCCTCTGCAGCTCCTGTGCTGCATTCTAGCAAGGTTCCTGTTGTTATTGTGCCCCCTGTGAGACCAAAATAAAGACTTTATAAAGTCTTACCTTTTTGTATGGCAATCTTTTTTTATAGTCATGGGGCGGGCTTTCTGGCATCCGTTATTCTCCCTCCTGGTCCTTTATGCCGTCCCCCCTCGCTCCTTTCCATAGCTGATGATGCTGCCCAGTGCTCCAGCGGTCCCCGCGTATGCCCAGTGCCAGTCTCACGGGACTGAGCACTGAGCACAGTGTGACCGCTGGTGACGTGTGCGCAGGCAAGAGATTATGGGCGGCGCTGTGATTGTCATCAGCAAGTACCCGCCCATAATCTCGTGCCCGCGCTTTCCCCTCTGCCTCCACCGTTCTGCACAAGCGCTGGCCATATGACCCCACGTCACCTCCCATCTATTTCCTGCTCCAGAGAAAGATGGGTAAGAGGTCACGTGGGGTCATATGGCCAGCGCTTGCGCAGAACGGTAGAGGCAGAGGGGAAAGCGTGGGCACGAGATTATGGGCGGGTACTTGCTGATGACAATCACAGCGCCGCCCATAATCTCTTGCATGCGCACATGTCTAGAGATGAGCCACCCCCCTAGAGTTCGAGTTCGGTTCAGTTCGTCGAACGGTGCCCCGTTCGACGAACCGTTATACGAACCTCTCGAACCCCATTGAAAAGAATGGGAGGCAATCACAAACACCTAAAAACACATTATAAATGTACACATACAGTTAATAAACATTGCCATAACATTTACCTGTCCCCGAGATCCGTCCTGCACTCTGTCTCCTGCAGCTTTTCCATAGGTAATCGCTGCGTCCTCCCGGTAATCTGCAGTGATGACAGGACCTATCGTGATGTCAAAATAGCATGTGACCAGTCACGTGTCTATTATCTGATTGGCTACAGACTGGTCACATGGCTTTGACATCATGCTAGGTACTGTCATTGCATCTCTCCGGTACACGGCACACGTTTCTGTATCGCCGTGTACCGGCGACATGCTCTGGCACATGGTCGACTCCCCGTTCTGCTTCCCCGTGCCGTTATTGACCGGCTGACACAGCCGGTCAATAACGGAGATCACCGTTGCCATAGCAACGCGCCTGTTAGCGGTGACGTCACCGCTAACAGCACACAGCGGCACCGGGAATCACGTGATCGGAGCACCATTGCTATGGTAACCCGTCTGTCAGCGGTGACGTTACCACTAACAGCCAGCAGCACTGATCACTCACGGAGTGAAAAGCCTGCACGGGGAGCAGCAGCGTCTTCCTCCCATGTAGTGCTGTCTGATGTAGCAGAGCTGCATGGGCTGAAGGACAAAGAAGACAGAAGAGCAGGATCGTGGAGGGCTGACAGGAAGTAATAAACATAGAGTCTCTAAGTGTGTCTGTGTATTTATTTCTATTAAAGTATTTTTTCTCTGTGTGGTGTCTTTTTTTTAACCCTTTATTGGAGATTCTTAATGGCCAGGTCAAACTTGCCTGACATAAAGAATCTCTGACTTAATACTAGCTAGTAAAACAAAGCTAGTATTAACTCATTATTACCCAGCGAGCCACCGGCATCAGGGCAGCTGGAAGAGTTGGATACAGCGCCATTTTCTTGGGCGGCTGCGGACTGCAATTCGCAGCAGAGGGGCCCAGAAAGCGCCGGCTAACCTGTGCTGCGGATCCAATCCACAGCTGCGTAGTTGTACCCGGCTGGACACAAAAATGGGGCGAAGCCTACGTCGTTTTTTTTTTTAATTATTTCATGAAATTCATGAAATAATTTAAAAAAGGGCTTCCCTATATTTATAGTTCCCAGCCGGGTACAAATAGGCAGCTGGGGGTTGGGGTCAGCCGTACATGCCTGCTGTACCTGGCTAGCATACAAAAATATGGCGAAGCTCACGTCATTTGTTTTGTAGTTTTTTGGCAAAAAAAAATAAAAAATGCTTCCCTGGATTTTCCATTGCCAGTGAAGGTAACACCAAGCAGTGGGGGTTAGCAGCCAGTAGCTGCTTTGATTACCCTTGGCTAGCAATACAAAAAATGCAGCGGGAGCCCATATATATTTTTTTTAATTATTTATTTAAAAAACTAAAAACAAAAAGGGCTTCCCTGTATTTTGATTGCTGGACATCACAGTGCTGTAAAAATAAATCTTTAAAAAAAATGATGTAGCGCTCCGCGGTATTTTTGATTCTCAGCGCAGATAAAACAGACACCCCCATCTGCCTGGCGTTACCTTGGCTGGCAAACAAAATACAGGGAAGCCCATTAATTTTTTTTATTTAAAAAAATAGTTAAAAAAATGACGTTGGGTCCCCCCATTTTTGATAGCCAGCTAGGGTAAAGCAGAAGGCTGTAGCCTGAAAACCACAGCTGGCAGCTTTACCGTGGTTGGGGATACAATGTGAAGGTCACCCCAGGCTCTTTTTTTATAATTATTTTATAAATAATAATAATTACAAAAAAAAGTAGGGTCCCCCCCAAATTGGATCACCAGCCAAGGTAAAGCGGACAGCTGTGGTCTGGTATTCTCAGGGTGGGAAGATCCATAGTTATTGCCCTTCACAGCCTATAAATAGCAGGCCTCAGGTGCCGCAGAAGTGGCGCATCCACTAGATGCGCCAATCCTGGTGCTTCACCCCAGCTCATCCCGTGCCCTGGTGCGGTGGCAAACAGGGTAATAAATGGGGTTGATACTAGCTGTAAGGTCACCTGACATCAAGCCCAGCAGTTTGTGATGTCATGGCGTCTATCAGATACCCGACATCACAAACTGTCAGTATGAACAAAAAAAATAGACAAAAAAAAATGTATTTGAAAAAACACTCCCCAAAACATTCCCTCTTTCACCAATTTATTGTAAGGAAAAAAAATAAGGGGGTCCCACGATGACTCTGGACCGTCTAGAATATGGGGGGGACACACTCAGGGAACGTATCCCCCATTTTCTAGGAGTGTAGACCCTCCATGTGAGGAGTGTGGGTGCAATGAATCTGCACCCACTCTCCCCGGGTCCACAGCAGCAGAGTTCATGTCGTAACTGTTGCTACCAAAGCTGCAATGCCCTGCTCATGAGGTAAGGGCATGCCTAATCAGGAGAACTATTCTACATTTCCAAATATTGGTATTTGCTGATATTATTGCTATTCCACCTACTATATATTGGGGATAGGATCTTGGAGATGGAATACCCCTTTAAGTCCAGTTATCCAGCTGAATGAATACTAAACAACAGAGCTCGCTATTTAGACATGTTTTCTTGTGGCGTATAATGGACTCTCATGTTTGGTAGTCCTTCAGCAGAGCAACTATAAAATCAAATACCTCCATTTGGAAATGTAGTATAGCTCTCGTGATTAACTATGTTCCTTTCCTCATGAGCAGGGCATTGCAGTAGCTTACAGATGCATGGTTACCACCACTCACTGTGTCTGAACACAGGAAGCTGACCAGACAGCCGCTCTGTGCATGCGGCAACGTCTATTGTGAAGGAGGGGGCCGCGGGGGATCAACGCTGCACAGGCACCGAGGGACACCGGGGAACACCGGTGGGGTTATAGGGGGTGACCTAGCAGGGCCTGGGGAGGAGTTTTCTGTCACATGTGTCATGGCACATGCGACTGAGATCAGAAGAGTAGGGTGAATGCGGCCGGCACGCTGCTGTGCGCGCGGCTATCTTGGATTTCCAGGAGGGGGTCGGGGGGGGCACTTTGGCGACACCGGGGGACAGGGAACGAGATTTATCTCCCATCTGACATGTTTGTTCATGCCAGATGGGAGATAAATATTTTTTTACCGGCGCTGTAATTTACTATAACGTGATCATTGGTATACGGTGTATACCGGTGATCACGTGAGCGGGGACCAGAAAAACTGGCCTGAATCATGATCTCCAGGGTCTCAGCTGCCCCTGAAATCCCGGAGATTTTCTGACGCTGGGGGGCGCTATTCACTTATTTCTGCCTGCTGTTTATAAACGGCAGAACAGAATAAGGCTACATTCACACGACCAATCCGTTTTTGCGGTCTGCAAAAAACTGTCCGTTTTTTTCATGGGTGCATCCGTGTGGCATCCGTTTCCGTTCCGTATACGGTCCATATGTCATCTGTTTGTCATCCGTGTGCCTTCCATTTCTTTTGCGTACTGCAAAAAAACTGAAGGAGGGAAAATACATACATTTACCCAGGATCCATAGCTTCAACCTACATGAGGCGATCACATGTTCACTCCAGTGACATTTTCTACTGATTTTCACAGCGTAGAGTGCTCTGGTGATTTGCCTGTGCTTGTACACTTCATATCAGTCTTTTCTGTCATTATAATGGCAGAAAGACACATCATGTCTCACTCTCCTGCATTTTGTAATTTTGAACCCTTTGGTGCCTTTCATGTGGCACTAAGGGTTGCTTAGCCTTGTATTTAGCCAAAAAAAATAAATAAATGTTAAAAAAAAATTACGTTTGCTTCCCCCTATTTTTGATAGCCAGCTAGGGTAAAGCAGACGGCTGCAGCCTGCAGACCACAGCTGACAGCTTCACCTTGGCTGGTAATCTAAAACTGAGGGCACCCCACACTGTTATTTTAAATGAAATAAATAATTTTAAAAAAATCACGTGGGGGCCCCCACAAAATTGGATCACCAGCCAAGGTAAAGCGGACAGCTGGGGTCTGATATTCTCAGACTAGGGAGGTCCATGGTTATTGGACTCTCCCCAGCCTAAATATAGCAGGCCGCAGCCGTCCCAGAAGCGACACATCCATTAGATGCGCCAATCCTGGTGCTTCGCCCCAGCTCATGCCGTTGCCCTGGTGCAGTGGCAAACGGGGTAATATATGGGGTTAATACCAGATGTGTAATGTCACCTGGCATCAAGCCCTGGGGTTCATGAGGTCAGGCGTCTATCAGATACCCGACATCACCAACCCAGTCAGTAATAAAAAAAAAATAGATGACAAACACGTTTTTATTTGAAAGAAACACTCCCCAAAACATTCCCTCTTTCACCAATTTATTAGAAAGAAAAACAAATCCAGGTTTGCTGTAATCCAAGGGGTTTCCATGACGATCCATACCATTGTCACTGTCCCAGTCAATGAAGAACAGAATGTTCCCCATTGGCTGGGAGAGCAATCCACTGACTTGAGCTAACATCAATAGGTCAGCCCAGGTCACTGCAGGGCATGACAAGTGCTGCTGTCAGGAGCGAGGTACATTACCTGCGGTGACGATCTCCTGCACTGCTGATAGCAGAGCTGTCACTGACTTCAATGACCGCCGCCTTCACAGCCAAGTATCGCAGGAGCCTGTGACGACACCGCTAGTCACAGTCTCGGGTCAGCAGCGAGAGGACAAGATGTGACAAGCGGCGACCATGGAGGACAGTGACAAGGCTGAGGTTGGCAGGGCGGGACTTCATCACCTCAGGTAAGCCAAGCGGGGTAATGTGTGCGGAGTGCGATGTGGGTGGAGCCAAGCGGGGTAATGTGTGCGGCGTGCGAGGTGAGTGGAGCCGAGCGGGGCCATGTGTGTGGAGTGTGAGGTGGGTGGAGCCAAGCGGGGTAATGTGTGCTAACTGCGAGGTGGGTGGAGCCAAGTGGGGTAATGTGTGCGGAGTGTGAGGTGGGTGGAGCTAAGCGAGGTAATGTGTGGGGAGTGTGAGGTGGGTGGAGCCGAGCGGGGCCATGTGTGTGGAGTGCGAGGTGGGTGGAGCCTAGCCTCAAACATCGCTCATCTCTACACACGTCACCAGCGGTCACACTGTGCTCAGTGCTCAGTCCCGTGAGACTGGGACTGGGCATATGTGGCACCCCTGAGGCTTCCGTCGCCACAGGTCATTGCACCCCATCCAGCGGTGTGATGCCCCATTCTGAGAGAGGAAGAGAGTGAACTCCGGTCCCCTGGTAAATCCACACTACACCCATTGCTAGGAACACACTGGGACCAGGGAAAGTGGCAGACAACCCTCCCATGCTGCATGCTGGGAGGGGTCATAAGACCCATCCCTGCTCCTATAGGGTAGAACAGGGCAACTGGGGAGGTGGGAGGAGCCATCTGAGAGCAGACACAGAGAGGAAGGTCAAGTTTAGCTAGTCTACCTCAGGGAGTGAGAGAGTGAGGAGCCAGCATGTAGTTGGAGAAGAAGAACGAGAGAAAGGAGGGAGGAGGAGGCCTGCTGGAGGCAGGCAAGGAGGAGAAGAAAAGGGAAAGAAAGCTCCAAGTCAGCCAGGAGCAGAGAAACAGAAAGAGACGCTTCCTGGTGAAGATCCTGGGACTCGGAGGGTCCAGATGACACCACGTAGAGAACAGAAGGAGTCGCAGGGCCACGGGTAGTCTGTATAGCTGTCGGGGAAGTTTAGAGCTACGGTGGCCTGGTCCACAATAACATCGGTGGAGGGATCAAGCTGCGACAGGGGACGGTCCCTAGAGACTGGAGGAGTGCAAAGATCATCTCCAAACAGTAAAAACCGAGGCCCAGGAAATGTTGTAGACTCCCCGGGCCAGAACCCATAGCAGAACTTCCAGAAAAGGGGTAATCAGCCGACAGGTGACCCCCCAGCCTGGAGGCTGTAGTGGAGGCCAAGCCAGGTTTATCCTATCAAAGGCAAGGCTAAGGAAGACAGCAGAAGAAAGAGACACTAAGAGAAGGGTACCGGCTTTTACTCTCAGAATCACCCAGAAACGGCGGAGGTCCCTGACAGTGGTCCCAGCAGTCCAAGGGTCCCTACAGTACTGTGACAAGAAGTGTGAGTAAAGAACTTGAACTGCACCCTTGGAGTGGTCTCTGTTATTTCAGCTGCATAGACATTCACAAGCACTAACAGTGTCCCCGGGGCTCTGCTCCACCTGTGGGGAGCAGTACCACCATTGCTGCTATATCATCACCCCGGAGGCCTCACACATCAGCGGCGGCTTAATAGCCGCATACCACAGGTGGCGTCACGAACACAACCATTATTCAGCAAGCCACATATTCTACTGACACCCACCAGGGCCACAGAGCCGGGCCCCGCCACCACTGACTACCACCGGACTAGTCCGGCCCGGCACCGAGTGTCCCATAGCCCTGGGGTGGGCGAGTCAACTTTGGCGTCACGAACAGAATTTCGTGCCCGGTTTCACCGGGTACTGTGCGCCTGAAGAATCGTGAAATAGCCTATGTTTACTGTGAGAAACTGCCGCCATTGAGGCCACTGAGCGCGGGAAGAAGGGGGGCGTGCAAGAAGAAAGGGCGCAAAGAGAAGCCCCGCCCCCTTGTCCAAGAAAAGAGCGCGAAGCAGTGCCCGCCATTGAAGGCGGAAGAAGAAGAAATGGCGCCTAGAAAAGCTGTCCGGCTGGCAGAACAAGTCAAAATGCCAGACCAGCAGAGAGAGAAAATGGCTCCTGCAAGCGGAGGCCAGGAGGAGCTTACCTGGATCAGGCCTGTGACCGCCGCTGAGCTGGAGGCTGAGGTCGGAAGGATGGCTGACGGGATGAAGAAGCAGAGCGGACGGGAGACAGCCGCGTGGGGGAAGGAGATGTTGCTGGCCAGGCCATGAGGAGTCTGCAGAAGTCTGTGCAGCGAGGCCTGCGTGGGGGTGATGCCCACGTCCATCTGGAGTCCACACCAGCGATGCCGATCCTGCTGCAGAGCATCTCCGGCCTAGATCTGGGTGAGTCCCATGCTGCCCCTGCCGGCGCGAATGCCCCAACCCTCGCTGCCATGCCCGCGGTCCCTGGAGAGACGCCTGTCGCGGCGACGCCAATCCGGGCCGCAGCCACGCCAGGTGCGGCCCGCCAAGATTTCGCCGCCGGAGCGACGCCCATCCACACCGCAGCAGCGACGCCCGGCCCGTCCAGCTCAGGCCCCAGCAGCGATACCCCGCTTGGACAAGCAAGATCCCGCCGCAGCGGCGACGTTAATCCACACCGCAGATGCGGCCCGCCAAGCCCAGGCCGCAGCCACGCCAGGTGCGGCCCGTCAAGAATCGGTCACAGCAGCGACTCCAATACAGGCCGCCGCCATGCCAGGCGCGGCCCGCCAAGACCAGCAGACGCAGACTGTGCTGACCGCTGTCTACCTGCTGCCAGGTGGGGAGCCGGAGAAGAATCCCTACATGTAAAGAAGTAAGAAGCAGCTGAACTGTAAATAGCCCCTGTATGACCCTCATTCTTTGTGAAGATGTCCCTTTTGTGCTGCCCTAATGTTCTTTTTGAAGATGACACCCTTTCCTGCCTTACTGCCCCTTGTACTTTTTGAAGAAGTCACCCCCCATGTGTATGTGTACCGGGCCACTAGACTGGAATGTGGTCCCCGGTGAATGTGATGTCTTATGTGTCCTGTGTAACCAGGCCACTGGACTTAGTGGCTGGTTTTATTTGCCCCCATTGTTGTTTGAAAAGAAACGAACTGCCAGGTTACTGGACTTGTTGTAACCAAGAAATGTATATAGTTGCACCCGTTGTGTGTCCCCTACCAGAATTACGGGGGATGTGCCCAAACCGTGCAATGAACTGGAAGTGCACACATAGTTTTCTTTATAAGAAGTTTGCAACGTTTAAGTACCTATGCCTCCCATAAAGGGAAGAAATGTTTTATTGTTTTATGTTATTCATAACAAAAATGTTTTGCAGTTCTTCCACATGTTTTTGTTGTTTTTCAGCCCGAGGACGTGCTGGGATTTGCTGTGGGGGAGTGTGGCGCCCCTGAGGCTTCCGTCGCCACAGGTCATTGCACCCCATCCAGCGGTGTGATGCCCCATTCTGAGAGAGGAAGAGAGTGAACTCCGGTTCCCTGGTAAATCCACACTACACCCATTGCTAGGAACACACTGGGAACAGGGAAAGTGACAGACAACCCTCCCATGCTGCATGCTGGGAGGGGTCATAAGACCCATCCCTGCTCCTATAGGGTAGAACAGGGCAACTGGGGAGGTGGGAGGAGCCATCTGAGAGCAGACACAGAGAGGAAGGTCAAGTTTAGCTAGTCTACCTCAGGGAGTGAGAGAGTGAGGAGCCAGCATGTAGTTGGAGAAGCAGAACGAGAGAAAGGAGGGAGGAGGAGGCCTGCTGGAGGCAGGCAAGGAGGAGAAGAAAAGGGAAAGAAAGCTCCAAGTCAGCCAGGAGCAGAGAAATAGAAAGAGACGCTTCCTGGTGAAGATCCTGGGACTCGGAGGGTCCAGGTGACACCACGTAGAGAACAGAAGGAGTCGCAGGGCCACGGGTAGTCTGTATAGCTGTCGGGGCAGTTTAGAGCTACGGTGGCCTGGTCCACAATAACATCGGTGGAGTGATCAAGCTGCGACAGGGGACGGTCCCTAGAGACTGGAGGAGTGCAAAGATCATCTCCAAACAGTAAAAACCGAGGCCCAGGGAATGTTGTAGACTCCCCGGGCCAGAACCCATAGCAGAACTTCCAGAAAAGGGGTAATCAGCCGACAGGTGACCCCCCAGCCTGGAGGCTGTAGTGGAGGCCAAGCCAGGTTTATCCTATCAAAGGCAAGGCTAAGGAAGACAGCAGAAGAAAGAGACACTAAGAGAAGGGTACCGGCTTTTACTCTCAGAATCACCCAGAAACGGCGGAGGTCCCTGACAGTGGTCCCAGCAGTCCAAGGGTCCCTACAGTACTGTGACAAGAAGTGTGAGTAAAGAACTTGAACTGCACCCTTGGAGTGGTCTCTGTTATTTCAGCTGCATAGACATTCACAAGCACTAACAGTGTCCCCGGGGCTCTGCTCCACCTGTGGGGAGCAGTACCACCATTGCTGCTATATCATCACCCCGGAGGCCTCACACATCAGCGGCGGCTTAATAGCCGCATACCACAGGTGGCGTCACGAACACAACCATTATTCAGCAAGCCACATATTCTACTGACACCCACCAGGGCCACAGAGCCGGGCCCCGCCACCACTGACTACCACCGGACTAGTCCGGCCCGGCACCGAGTGTCCCATAGCCCTGGGGTGGGCGAGTCACATGCGCAGGGACCGCTGGAGCACTGGGCAGCGTCATCAGCTATGGAAAGGGGCGATGGGGGACGGCATAAAGGACCGGGAGGGACAATAACGGACACCAGAAAGCCAGCCCCGTGACTATAAAAAAAGATTGCCATACAAAAAGGTAAGACTTTATTAAGTTTTTATTTTGGTCTCACAGGGGGCACAATAACAAAAGGACCCTTGCTAGAATGCAGCACAGGAGCTCCAGAGGGGGAATCTTTTAGGTTTTGTGCAAAATTTCTGCTGACAGGTCCCTTTAATGTTAAATAATCAGATGTTGAAATCAAAGGTATTCTCTCCAATTCTCATGGTTTCTTGAGGGGCACGCTGTTCCAAAAAAACACTTACAAAATAGTATTGTGACACCCTGGCCTATCAGGTTGTCAAAGGGTATTGTGCAATCTGCCCTTCTGCACAGTATCCACTCCTCCTTGGTTACGGATCCTGGTCCTTTGGTGTTGCTAACAGCTTAGCCAGTCAAAATCCTAGGAACACTTTACACCGAACCCACCAGACACACCATTGGGGGGCCTGAAGGGAATAAGGCCGCCCACATGGGGGGTTGGTAGGGAGAAGTGAGAAAGTGACAGAGAAGTGAAACAGGAGTGAAAGGAGGAGGCGGTGGAAAGTGACTCTCTGAGAAAGAGAGGTCACTGGTCCAGAGCAGGGCTCCTGGAGTTTACTAGGAGGCAGACGTTGGTCTGGGCCTGGTAGGAGCTGGAACCCCGGTCTCAGGGGATCACGTCAAGGGGCACGGACTGCCGAGGAGGGGTCAGGGCACCATGGGGTACGTGGACCCTAGGCCGGGAAGTAGCTTCACGCATCCCGATAATTTACCCGACGGGGGTGAAGACTTCCAGATTCATCCCCAACCCGCTCCAAAATCGGGGTACTAGCGCACCGATGGGATAGGACTTTCCCAAATACAGTCTAAAGAAATCCTACTTGTGAACTCTGAGAGCAAGCTTACTCCGTTAGCCATACAGGTGAGCGGGACCCAATAAGTTTCAAGCTTGAGGGTCCAACTAGTGAGAAGGTGCCACTTAAAAAGGCCACAGGCTAACAGCAACACCAAGGGCACAGATCCCAGCGTGCTCCCTCCAGGCTGCAGTGGTGCTTAGAATTCTGGTTTAGAAGCTGTCGTGTCATTATTCCTGGACTGAGTGAGTACGCTGAAAAGCCTCTACCCAACGGCACCCCAAAGGTCACCACCCAATGGGCCTCGGGGCACAAACCCCCTACCCATGGAGGGGTTAAATATCTTGCTGCTACGCCATCGCCACCGGGCTCCCCCAACAGCAGCGGTGGTCTCCTACATTACCACACACTGTGGGTGGCGCCACGAACTTTCAATCGCCCTGTAAAAATCCCCCTTTTTCTGAGTGGCCGCACGACCCCCGGATCCGGAGACCCTCGAGCCACCGCGGATCCAGATCCGAGCAACCCGGCTGCTGGGACGGGGGCGGCACAGTATCCAGGTGGTATAGGACCACTGAGTTCTTACATCATTAGGACTAAGAGAAACCAAGGAAAAAAAAAAAATTGTGAAAACATACCCTGCTGTAACTAAATAAAAGCATAGTGCATATAAACATAGGGTACTTAGTAAACACTGTTTTTGATCAAAAAAAGCATAAAGCATAAAGCTCGCCGAGAAGGAGTGGCCCCCTTCTCGGCGAGCTGGACATTTCATTCTGTGAATCCCCCTGACTGTGTGTCCTGTTGGGACCCGGTCGCTCTCAGCCCTTAGCCACATTGAGGCCTATTTTAGACCCACGGTAAGGTTTTAATATTAGAGAGTGTAGGTACTATCCCAACTGGGTACACCTTGACGTTTGGTGGGATAGCTTTATGCTTTTTTTGATCAAAAACAGTGTTTACTAAGTACCCTATGTTTATATGCACTATGCTTTTATTTAGTTACAGCAGGGTATGTTTTCACAATTTTTTTTTTTTTTTCCTTGGTTTCTCTTAGTCTCATGGCCAGTGTGAACATGGTCTCACAAGTTCCATGTATACCATCTCATACTCCGGCTCACTTTTTTGTTTTTATGTAGTTTTTTTGTATTCAGTACAAACAGGGAGTGGCCCCCTTCTCGGCGAGCTGGACATTTCATTCTGTGAATCCCCCTGACTGTGTGTCCTGTTGGGACCCGGTTGCTCTCAGCCCTTAGCCACATTGAGGCCTATTTTAGACCCATGGTAAGGTTTTAATATTAGAGAGTGTAGGTACTATCCCAACTGGGTACACCTTGACGCTTGGTGGGATAGCTTTATGCTTTTTTTGATCAAAAACAGTGTTTACTAAGTACCCTATGTTTATATGCACTATGCTTTTATTTAGTTACAGCAGGGTATGTTTTCACAATTTTTTTTTTTTTTTTCCTTGGTTTCTCTTAGTCTCATGGCCAGTGTGAACATGGTCTCACAAGTTCCATGTATACCATCTCATACTCCGGCTCACTTTTTTGTTTTTATGTAGTTTTTTTGTATTCAGTACAAACAGGGAGTGGCCCCCTTCTCGGCGAGCTGGACATTTCATTCTGTGAATCCCCCTGACTGTGTGTCCTGTTGGGACCCGGTTGCTCTCAGCCCTTAGCCACATTGAGGCCTATTTTAGACCCATGGTAAGGTTTTAATATTAGAGAGTGTAGGTACTATCCCAACTGGGTACACCTTGACGTTTGGTGGGATAGCTTTATGCTTTTTTTGATCAAAAACAGTGTTTACTAAGTACCCTATGTTTATATGCACTATGCTTTTATTTAGTTACAGCAGGGTATGTTTTCACAATTTTTTTTTTTTTTCCTTGGTTTCTCTTAGTCTCATGGCCAGTGTGAACATGGTCTCACAAGTTCCATGTATACCATCTCATACTCCGGCTCACTTTTTTGTTTTTATGTAGTTTTTTTGTATTCAGTACAAACAGGGAGTGGCCCCCTTCTCGGCGAGCTGGACATTTCATTCTGTGAATCCCCCTGACTGTGTGTCCTGTTGGGACCCGGTTGCTCTCAGCCCTTAGCCACATTGAGGCCTATTTTAGACCCATGGTAAGGTTTTAATATTAGAGAGTGTAGGTACTATCCCAACTGGGTACACCTTGACGTTTGGTGGGATAGCTTTATGCTTTTTTTGATCAAAAACAGTGTTTACTAAGTACCCTATGTTTATATGCACTATGCTTTTATTTAGTTACAGCAGGGTATGTTTTCACAATTTTTTTTTTTTTCCTTGGTTTCTCTTAGTCTCATGGCCAGTGTGAACATGGTCTCACAAGTTCCATGTATACCATCTCATACTCCGGCTCACTTTTTTGTTTTTATGTAGTTTTTTTGTATTCAGTACAAACAGGGAGTGGCCCCCTTCTCGGCGAGCTGGACATTTCATTCCGTGAATCCCCCTGACTGTGTGTCCTGTTGGGACCCGGTTGCTCTCAGCCCTTAGCCACATTGAGGCCTATTTTAGACCCATGGTAAGGTTTTAATATTAGAGAGTGTAGGTACTATCCCAACTGGGTACACCTTGACGTTTGGTGGGATAGCTTTATGCTTTTTTTGATCAAAAACAGTGTTTACTAAGTACCCTATGTTTATATGCACTATGCTTTTATTTAGTTACAGCAGGGTATGTTTTCACAATTTTTTTTTTTTTCCTTGGTTTCTCTTAGTCTCATGGCCAGTGTGAACATGGTCTCACAAGTTCCATGTATACCATCTCATACTCCGGCTCACTTTTTTGTTTTTATCATTAGGACTAACAGACTCTAATCTCTGTTGGAGATGCAGCACACAAAGAGGAAACTTATCCCACATTTTTTGGCATTGCCCCAGATTCATTTTTTTGAGATTTGGAGGAGATAATAATAAAACCTTAAGGCTATCTGCCCACGCTGAGGAAAATTCATGGAATTTGCCGCGATTTTTTTGCGGAAATTCATTGGATTTTTCAAAAACCCGCAGTACAGCGAGTCCCCAGCCATTTCTATGGCATTTGGGGCGTGCTGTGCCTTTGTTGCATTTTTTTCCTGCAGCGGAAATAATGCGGATTTCCCTGCGGAAAATCTGCAGCATGTGAATTATTCTTTCGGATTTCAATGCAGGTTCCCATACTTATCTGCCTTGATAGCAGACACCAGAGTCACTTCCTCCGGTGCAGAGGAGCGCAGTGGAGCCAGGAACACTTTGCAGTTGGTGGTGGGCTGGGCCTGCCTGAGCTCCGGTCTTGTGACAGCCAGAGCTAGTTCAGGCCTGCCCATCTTCTCCTGCAAAGTGAAGACACTGACAGACACAGCCGGAAAGTGAAGTGCTGCGTGATGGAGGTAAGTATGAACTCCCGATCACTGCAGCACTTGTTCCGCATTGAGGATGCAGTGCCAAAGCCATGGTACTGTATCCTCAATGCAGAATTACCGCAGCATATCCGCAGGACATTCCGCAATAAAACCGCAGCAGCATGTAAACAGACAAAGTTGTGCTGTGGTTATCTGGGAGCTCCTGCGGAATGTCCTGCGGATATTTCCCCATGGGCATATAGCCTAAAAGATTAACAACACCTGACCGAAGAGGAAAAACGGCAGACGGAAAAAATTTCAGCCCAGGTCGGTTGGAGAATTCCAACGTGGGTCTACATATTTCCACCACCATGGTGTCACAATGTTTAATACCTGCAAGGATTAAGGTTGGGAGTGTAGATGTCCTTATTATGGTATTTCTGGTTAGTGGTTAAGGAGCAAATATAATTGATGAACATTTTGCTCATTCATGTGGGTTAGAGGTGAAGGAGTTATCTAATCTGGTATGGATTTTGTGCTATTGATTCATCATCTCTTCCTCAGGGGGATTTTGTTGAGTGTGTACAGGGACTAGAACTACATTTAGGTTTACAGCATTTGGAGCTCATAACTTGTTATGTACTGAAGGCCATTCCTGCACAAATTGTGGTAGGGTTCTTCTGGTTTGCATAGCATAACTCCACTGTTGACTGGAAAACCCAAGGCATAATTAAATGGAGCATATATTGTAAATAGAGATGAGCGATGTTCGAGGCTCGAGGTTCGCCATTTTCATGTTCTAGTGATTTTGGGGGGTGTTCGAGAGGCTCGACGAACTCGAGCCTTTTGCTAAAAGCTCGACAGTTAGAGTAGCGTTTGATAACGGTTCGATCAACAAAAAGCCTAGCTAGTTAGTAGCTGGCTTTTCACTGTAATAGTGTGAGTCACTGTGAATCACGCTATTATCAAAATTCAGCGTATAGTGTGCGGGGGTGACGGGGTTTTGATCAGTGCTGCTGCTGAGTGCTGAGATAATGCCGATCGCCATTTTTTTTTTCCCCCTAATCGCGCGTGCAGTGGGGCAGGCCAAGCTGTCAGCAAATCACAGAGACACACACTACAAAGTGGATTTTTGCCAGACAAGCAAGGGCATGTTTCATAGGCTGTGCATGTCACATGTCTTTGATTTATAATACACGGCCATTTTCGACGTGGCCACCATTATCTGTCTGCTGCGTGTGGGTGACAGTGACCTCTCCCGCTGCTGCTGCTGCGTGCGCTGTAGAGATACAGTGCAATCTACACAGCGCTTTAGGAAATAGGGACTACTGGTTATTTCAGCCCTTTTCACCCCTGATTTACAGGCGCTCATAGCCATCGCTGCAAGGCAGGTCCGTGCAAACGCTGTGTAGGGTTTTAGATAACAGCGTCTGGCTTCCTCAGCTCAGGCAATTCCTTGCTGCATATTTTCATTAGCAGGGATAGAAATTGAGGCTTCCTTTGCTGTCCACTGACCCACAGCACCCGTGCATTCTACCCACCTGCCCATTTTTGCCATGCTATTTTAATTCCCCAAAGAGCTGACACTTTTTGTGCCATCCTAAAAGTGTCTGGAATACTAACTTAGTGTTCCTTTGCTGTCCACTGACCCACAGCACCCATGCATTCTACCCACCTGCCCATTTTTGCCATGCTATTTTATTTCCCCAAAGAGCTGACACTTTTTGTGCCATCCTAAAAATGTCTGGAATACTAAGTTAGTGTTCCTTTGCTGTCCACTGATCCACAGCACCCGTGCATTCTACCCACCTGCCCATTTTTGCCACGCTATTTTATTTCCCCAAAGAGCTGACACGTTTTGTGCCATCCTAAAAGTGTCTTATTCAAGGATTGCACTTACATGAGAAAAAGGAGAAGAAGGCAACCGCACATGAATCAAATGCACACCGATAGTAAAAAATATATAATTTGCCTTTATTGTATATCAATATTTAAAACCATTTAAAACCAGAAATACAAAGGTGAACATGCAAACAAGAGGTGAGGTCGGTTCACCCTGGGCAAATAATAAAAATAACAGCATTACATAGGAGATGGTAAAGATAAATACAAAAGTAAGAAATAAATAACCAAAGTTTAGATACTGTAAATGATGCCAAATAGAAATGCTGAAATGTACCCAATGTTTGATCTGGACCCACACAAGCAGCAACAACGTCTCTTAGGTAAACGTCTGTAACATATCCCTATAAGATATACAGTCATAGAGAGGGAAAGGGTTACCTACAGATGCAGCATGCACTATTAACAAACCCCCTAGGAGGTTTTGTATTGTTTATGGATATGTGCTCAAACGTCCATGGTTTATGTACATGCTTAGGATATTTAAGATCAGGAATTTCCTTTTATGTCCTGTGATTGTCCTTCTATATAATCGTTATATCCAATGCATCTGTAGGTAACCCTTTCCCTCTCTATGACTGTATATCTTATAGGGATATGTTACAGACGTTTACCTAAGAGACGTTGTTGCTGCTTGTGTGGGTCCAGATCAAACATTGGGTACATTTCAGCATTTCTATTTGGCATCATTTACAGCATCTAAACTTTGGTTATTTATTTCTTACTTATGTATTTATCTTTACCATCTCCTATGTAATGCTGTTATTTTTATTATTTGCCCAGGGTGAACCGACCTCACCTCTTGTTTGCATGTTCACCTTTGTATTTCTGGTTTTAAATGGTTTTAAATATTGATATACAATAAAGGCAAATTATATATTTTTTACTATCGGTGTGCATTTGATTCATGTGCGGTTGCCTTCTTCTCCTTTTTCTCATCATCACTTACCGCACCAGATAGCACCCCCTTGATACCCTAATTATATTGATATGTGGGTGCGCTCCTTTTGCTTTTCTTACGGATTGCACTTACATGTCTATTTCTCATACAATTAAATGTGTGGCCAAAAAGGCAGTTACATTATCCAATCTTCTAGCACCAAGCATGGTAAATGACATTTCTCCCAAAAGACCTACATGGCTCAATTGTAAAGGTTTTTTTTTAATTGTGGACACAGTATATGTCTTTCTTGTAAATATGTGATCAAATCTAAAACATTTCATTCCTGTGTAACACAAGAGAGTTTTTTTATGAAAAGTTACATTAATTGTAACACTGCAGGAGTTATTTACTTGATATACTTTATACAATGTAACATTCAATATGTAGGATGTACCATTTGTCCACTAAAAAAGCGCATCAGAAGGCATTTATCTGATGCCTGTAATCTACAAGCTGTTAATGTATCAGCAGTATCAAGACATTTCATTAATGTACACAGGGGTGATACTTCTGCCTTTAAATTTCAAGGTATTGAAAGAGTTTTCAAATCAGCCAAAAGTGGAGATTATCACAGAACTATACTTAATCGTGAATCTTACTGGATTTTTAAACTAGCTACTAGAGTTGAGCGATGTTCGAGGTTTGAGGTTCGCCAATTTCATGTTCGAGTGATTTTGGGGGGTGCTCGAGATCGAGATTGAACTCGAACTCGAGCTTTTTGCTAAAAGCTCGACACTTTGAGTTACGTTCGAGAATGATTCGATCACCATAAACGTGGCTTTTCACAGTAAGGCTATGTGCACATGTTGCTATCTGCATGCGTCCTGCGTCCCCAGCACAATCCCTCTCCCTTTCCTACTCACCGATCACGGGCGTCTTGCTCCACGTCTGTCACAAATCTGCGGCATCTCTCTTTAGAAAACGGCTGCCGCTTCATTAGTCAATTAGTTATTCCGTGCTTTCCCCACCCACCGGCACCCATGATTGGTTGCAGTCAGACATGTCCCCAAGCTGAGTGACAGCTGTCTCACTGCAAACAATCACAGATGCCGGCGGGTGGGTCTATATCATGCAGTAAAATAAATAAATAAATAATAATTAAAAAAAAAATGCGGTTCCCCCATATTTGATACCAGCCAGGATGAAGCCGCATGGCTGGAGGCTGGTATTGTCAGGATGGGGAGAGCCATGGTATGGGGAGCCCTCCACCCTAACAATATCACCCAGCAGCTGCCTGGAATTGCCGCATCCATTAGATGCGACAGTCCCGGGGGCCTCTACCCAGCTCATCCCGAATTGCCATGGTGCGGTGGCAATCGAGGTAATAAAGAATTAATCATGCCAGGCGTCTCCCCGAGATACCGTCCATAATTAAACTGAAAGTGAAAGTAAATAAACACACAGCGAAAAATCCTTTATTTGGAATGAAAGACAAAAAAACACCCTGTTTCACCATTTTATTAAAAACCTCAAACAACAATCCAGGTCCGACGTAATCCACACAACACTGTCAGATCTGCTACAGTACACAAGTGCTCTGTATCAGCTCCACGTAGCAATGAAGTGAATCGTGCGGTCAGCAGAGACTTCAGCAATGCAGACTTCAGGATTACCAAATCTGCCCATCTTTATCATTAGAGGCAGTAGCTGAGTGGATAGAGCGCTTGCCTAAGAATCATTAGGTCGTGAGTTCTAGTCCCGGTAAAGAATTTTTTATTTTTTTTTATTTTTAATTTTAAATTATATTTATAATTTATTTATAATATATTTACAATTATAATTTATTATGCACTGAGGGGAGGAGCCGGACATCAGCTGTGAGCCGCGGGACACACCTCTAAAATCAGAGCAGTTCACGGAATGAGGCTGCATTGCTGTCTCCTCTCTCCTCTCTCTTCTCTCTCTCACCCTCTCTTTTTCTCTCTCTCCCTTTCTCTCTCTCTCTCTCTCTTTCTGTCTCTTTGTCTCTCTCTCTTTCTCTCTCTCTTTCTCTCTCTCTCTTTTTCTCTCTGTCTCCCAAGGAGAGGGAAGAAAGTGTTTCAGGGAGGGCTGAGAAAGCATTCTACAGACAAGGAGAGGGAAGAAAGTATTTCAGGGAGTGCAGAGAAAACATACTATGGACAAGGAGAGGGAAGAAAGTGTTTCAGAGAGGGCAGAGAAAACATACTATAGACAAGGAGAGGGAAGAAAGTGTTTCAGGGAGGGCTGAGAAAGCATACTACAGACAAAGAGAGGTGAGAAAGTGTTTCAGGGAGGGCAGAGAAAACATACTATGGACAAGGAGAGGGAAGAAAGTGTTTCAGGGAGGACTGAGAAAGTATACCACAGACAAGGAGAGGGAGGAAAGTGTTTCAGGGAGGGCAGAGAAAACATACTATATTATAATATAATTATTATTTATTTATAATTATAATTATAATTTAATTTAATTATGCACTGAGGAAAGGAGCCGGACATCAGCTGTGAGCCGCGGGACACACCTCTAAAATCTGAACAGTTCACGGAATGAGGCTGCATTGCTCTCTCCTCTCTCCTCTCTCTCATCTCTCTTCTCTCTCTTCTCTCTCTCTCTCTCTTTTTCTCTCTGTCTCCCTCTCTCTCCTCTCTCTTTCTATCTTTCTCTCTTTCTCTCTCTCCTCTCTCTCCTCTCTCTCCTCTCTCTCCTCTCTCTCCTCTCTCTCTCCTCTCTCTCTCCTCTCTCTCTTCTCTCTCTCTTCTCTCTCTCTTCTCTCTCTCTTCTCTCTCTCTTCTCTCTTTCTTTTCTCTCTTTCTTTTCTCTCTCTCAGACCTGGGGATGATTAGCTGATGCGGTCACCTGACGGAATCAGCTGACACTATAAGTCGAGCAGTGAGGCCGGCTTTTTACCGTCCGGCCGGCTTAACTATCAGTTGATGCTGTCGGACAGGAGTCTGCACTGAAGTGTGTAGTTTTTTTTTTTTTTGCACTGATGCATCAGCTGATTGTATAAAAGCTGTTTATACAATCAGCTGCTGTGTCATGTGATTCAGGCCTTTGAACCTGACACATCAACTGATCGCTTTGCCTTCCAGCAAACCGATCAGATGATATTGGATCCGGATTGGACGGCGTGGGACCCTTGACCCAGGATTACTGTGGAGGGGGGTTCTTTATTTCAATAAAGATGGAGTCACTAATTGTGTTATGTTTTATTTCTAATAAAAATATTTTTCTGTGTTGTGTTTTTTTTTATCTGTACTAGATATTCATGGTGGCCATGTCTAATATTGGCCTGATACGAGGAATTTCGGGCTTAGGGCCAGTTGATAATATAGTATCAAATATATAGTTGATAATATAGTATGCTGAGCCTTGTAGTTCTGCAGCTGCTGTCTGTTTGTATGGAGGAGAACAGACAGCAGCTGCAGAGCTACATGGCTCAGCATGCTCCATTCACTAGTGTATGCAGGAGAGCAGACAGCAGCTGCAGAACTACAAGGCTCAGGATATTCCATCCAGGACAGTATACAGGAGTTTTTTGCCCACCAAAAAAAAGACGTGGGCTTCGCCATATTTTTGTATGCTAGCCAGGTACAGCAGGCAGGTACGGCTGCCCCCAGCTGCCTAGTTGTACCCGGCTGGGAACTAAAAAAAAATAGGGAAGCCTTTTTTTAATTATTTCATGAATTTCATGAAATAATTAAAAAAAAAATCGACATGAGCTTCGCCCCATTTTTGTGTTCAGCCAGGTACAACTAGGCAGCTGGGGATTGGAATCCGCAGCACAGGTTGCCCTGAGCTTTCTGGGCCCCTCTGCTGTGAATTGCAGTCCGCAGCCGCCCCAGAAAATGGTGCTTTCATAGAAGCGCCATCATCTGGTGCTGTATGCAACTCTTCCAACAGCCCTGGAGCCGGGTGGCTTGCTGGGTAATAATGAGTTAATACTAGCTTTGTTTTACTAGCTAGTATTAAGCCAGAGATTCTTAATATCAGGCAAGTTTGACCCAGCCATTAAGAATCTCCAATAAAGGGTTAAAAAAATGACACCACACAGAGAAAAAATACTTTAATAGAAATAAATACACAGACACACTTAGAGACTCCATGTTTATTACTCCCTCTTATCCCTCCACGATCCATGGTCTTCTGTCTTCTTTCTCCTTCAACCCATGCAGCTCTGCTACATCAGCAGCGCTGCATGGGAGGAAGACGCTGCTGCTCCCCATGCAGTCTTTTCACTCCATGAGTGAGCTGAGGCTGCTGGCTGTAAGCGGTGACATCACCGCTGACAGGCGCGTTGCTATAGCAACGGTGATCTCCGTTATTGACCGGCTGTGGCAGCCGGTGAATAACGGAATGGGGAAGAAGGATGGGGAGCTGACCATGTGCCAGAGCATCTCGCCGTTACACGGGGATGCACAAACGAGCACCGCGTGAGAGATGCACTGACAGGACCTAGCAATGATGTCTAGTCATGTGACCAGTCTGTAGCCAATGAGATAATAGACACGGGACTGGTCACATGCTTTTTTGACGTCGCGGAATGTCCTATCATCAGTGCTGGTTACTGGAAGGATGCATCGATTATCAGAAGGAAAAGCGGTGGGAGACAGTGTGCAGGAGGCGTCGAGGGACCTGTAAGTATAATGGCAATGTTTATTAACTGTATGTGTACATTTAGAATGTGTTTTTATGTGTTTGTGTTTGCCTGCCATTGGTTTCAATGGGGCTCGAGAGGTTCGTCGAGCCGTTCGCCGAACCGAACTCGAACGCGGCCTCCGTTCGACGAACCGAACCGAACTCGAGCCTCTAGAGGCTCGCTCATCTCTTCTAGCTACACGCCAACCCCTAGGTCTTAATGTTCGGCAGGATCTCATTTTGCAATATAACTGAATGTATTTTTTGTATTGTATTATATATATGTTTCGTTTTTATCTGTACAAATTTCTAGTATTTTTTATTTTATATACATCCTTTTTCTTGTCTATGTGTGCACACACCTATGCGCACCTGTTCACTTTACTTGGGTGTTTCATACATGCGTTTTTTCAAGTGCTTGCTATAGAGAAACCTTTCTACTAGCAATTACTGGAAATTGTTTCCAGGTTCCTTTCCAGTCCAAGTGAGACATCTCAGTATATCTGTGTGCACAATAGACATGTAAGTGCAATCCTTGAATAAGGCTCTACTAGCTGAAACATGTCGGATTTCTCTTAATGTGTCCCCCTCACTGTTTTCATGATCGATGGATCTTTTTTTAATAGAACCTCAATAAATATTTTTAACCTTCTTTGAAGTGCTGGAGATCATACTCTAGTTTGCTTGTCTGTGTTCTGTCTGAGGCCAGGGCAGCTCCGTGCACCAACACCGATCCTGATCTGGATTTTAGGAAGGGTGAGCTGAACTACTTTTTCTATCCTAAAAGTGTCTGGAATACTAAGTGTTCCTTTGCTGTCCACTGACCCACAGCACCCGTGCATTCTACCCCCTGACCATTTTTGCCACACCATTTTATTTCACCAAAGAGCTGACATTTTTTCTGCCATACTAAAAGTGTCTGGAATACTACCTTAGTGTTCCTTTGCAGCCAAGCAAGGCACACCACATGTGCATTCTACACTCCTCTCTATTACTGCTACGCAATTTTAATTTACAAAAGTGCTGCCACTGTTAGGGGCATACTCCAATTGTCTGGGATACTACCTTACTGTTCCTTTGCTGCCAAGCAAGTCACAACACATGTGCATTCTACCCTCCTCTCCATTACTGCTACGCAATTTTAATTTACAAAAGTGCTGTCACTGTTAGGGGCATACTCCAGTTGTCTGGGATACTACCTTACTGTTTCTTTGCTGCCAAGCAAGACACACCACATGTGCATTCTACACTCCTCTCCATTACTGCTACGCAATTATTAACTGCAGGTAGTCCAGCCAATCTGTGACGAAGGTGCAGGCGTGGATATAATGTTGCCTTCATCCAAAAGTGGTTCTCTCGATGTCTGAGAGAGCTCAACACCACCAGCTGTTTCCACTTCCAAAACAACTGATGACCTGCCAATCACACTCCCTGTTGCGGGTAAAGGAGTGGAAGTTCAGTGTGAAAAAGCATGTGTGACTGCTGTCCCCACAGTTACAGAGGATGAAGAGCACGCAGATGCACTTGATGGGGCAGACGGTGGTTGCACAGCCCCGCTATGTCGCCTTGTAGCACAGTGAACTTCCCATTGCGACTTATGCTTCATTTCAAGTCGTGTACAGGGTGGGCTCCCCAGTATCCATCAAAACCACGCAACAGGAAAAGGACTCTAGGCAGTTGGGTTGATAAATGATTGCTTACCTTTCCCAAAACAAACAATAAGAAGCATGCATAAAACTGAAAGAATAGAACAATCTATTCACAATTCCAAAAGCCTACACCCCTATGCTGCGACACTCGTAATGGCAATTTATACACCCTGCTCATAAAATTTGGACTAACCAAGGGACTGTGTAAACAGTTGCCTACTACCTGCTAATCCCTCTGCGTTGCAGGAGTAATTGTGTGTGTGATTGTGTGTGTGTGTGTGTGTGTGTGTGCGAACACGACTTCCCAGTGGCGCATCACAACAGCTTATAAGTTATCTACCTAAACAAAGACAAAACCCATTACCCCCCCTGAATACCCTTGTTAGCTGAAGCCTCACAGACAAGGCAGATGATAACAGTGTGAATGCAAACCACACAGCTCAGCAACACAGTCCTGGAAATCTTGTAAAGCAACAGTCAATGCAAACATGTGTCGCTGTCCCTCTAGGATTTTAACTGTGACAATTTGACAGTGCAGAGGCAGCAAGTCTTATTGTCTATATAGTCGGCCTAACCAGATCAGATATATGTTTTGCTAATAAAACAAAGTGTTGCGTGCACGAATTACTGTATGGGTCCACCCTACCGTACCCGGGTACTGTGGTGTCCAGTTGCCATAAATACAGACTTTACGCTCCTCTCACGGTAAACAGTATAGACAGCACTGGAAGAATGTTGGTCTCTAGCACAGGATGCTGCTCACAGGCGTTACGGTCCTCCTCACCCAACTCCAACATGACTCCCCTCACAATTGACCGAAGTCTTTCCGCAGTGGCTCCTTGCTGTAACGCACACCTTTAGCTTTTCCTTATGTTCATAAACAGAATATCCTCCACTCTCCAAGTCCACAGCCGAAGACCGTTTTGCTATTGCTATAGTGACCAAACAGAAAAAGGCAGATGCAAAAAAACAGCAGGCCCTTGTTTGTAGTCTGCAACAATGCATGCAATGAACGGCAAATAAGCATGTTGCATTGACATTGGGTAAAGCTGATCAATACACCCTCACACTATTAATTGATATCCATGTAACACTTCATAGACGAAGTACTCAAAGTAGTGAGTTTTTGGCCTCTACTTAGAGATTGGTGACAAATCTTACAGATTACATGACTTGGGTGATCCTTTGCGATGTCAAAACAGCCCCAGGCTAGCCAAGGCTTAGACCCCATGCGACCTGCAGAGCCACCACGACTTCTGCTCAGAGGCAGAGTTGTGGCTGAGGATTCAGTTGTTGACATGCTTCCAGTACTTTGTCTCTGTCCAGGAAGACGCAACCTAACCTCGTCGTCAGTCGCATCCTCCTCCACCTCCTCTGCTGACCTCATCGACTGGGTGACTTTGGTTTGACAGTAAGTGGGGTCTCCAACCTCATCATCACCCTGTGTGTTTTCATTCCCCTTGTCCTGAGTCCTCCAAGACAACCTCTTCCTGCCCTGACTGAATAGTAAAGTTGTCGTTCTAATCAGGTATCTGAGTCTCCTCAGCATGTTCCCCATTGTCTCCACCAGGAGGATTTACAGTTTGGGAATGAGGGTGTACATTATGCTCAGCACATTCTTCATCGGGGCCTGAATCCGACTCACAAAGCTTCTGGGCATCAGTGCAGATAATATCCCCAGTCTCCTGGAACTCACTGCCTCAACACATCAGATTATCTGCTACACCCGCAAGCTTCAAACGGAACTTGAAAACTCATGTGTTCAGAAATGCCTATTACCTTCAATGACCCCACCACTGTGCGGAGCTGTCGCCCCACCACCGTGCTGAGCTGCTGCCCCACCACCATGCTGAGCTGCCGCTCAACCTACACCCCACCTACTGTCTCCTCCCCAAAATCCATTACTTGTAATCCTGCAAGAGGCCTTTTCCCTCTGTACCAGTCTGTCTATTGTAACTTGTATTCTGTATGTAACCCCCTTCTCATGTACAACACCATGGAATCAATGGTGCTCTATAAATAAATAATAATAATAATAACTTCCTTGTCTGTACTCACTGTAGCTTTGGAGCAGACCTCTGATTCCCAGGCTATACTGTGACTGAACAGCTCTGTAGACTCAACCATCTCTGTTACCTCATACTCAGCAGGGCTGGTGGAAACCTGAGAGCTGTTAGGAAGCAAGTGCGATTGGGTTGACACCACAGAGGAATGGAGTATTTGGGATATTGAACTTGAGGTGGAGGAGAGGCCACTTTATGGAGCACTTGAGAGCCATTGAAGCACCTGCTGTTTTAGTGCCTCATCTACATTTGGTAGTGATGGTCGTGTCCATGAAAAAAGGGATCGTATCAGATTTTTCACGGGAAGAAGTACACCTGTTATTTTGGATGGTAGTTGGTGTTACGAATCGGTGCCGCTGTAGACGCAAACAGCCTGCTGCGGTTCCAGTTGCGCCCAGTCATCAGCTGCCATTTTTGGCTGTGCCTCGGGTCATCCAGCTGGCTGCTTTCTCCTCTACGTCAAAGTGTGGAGAGGCGGCTAGTGCGCATGCGTGTGCCATTTTACCCCAGCCACAGCCTAAGTTCGGTGTTTCGCCTAGTGAGTATGCTCAGCCTGACTGTGCCATTCCTGAGGCTAAGTCCTCAGTTCGGGCTACGGCGCATGCTCCCACAATTAGTGCAAAATCCTCTTTGCACAGGTACTTGGACTCCATGCCATGTCTAAGTCCTGTGTTGTGCCTAGAGAGCATGCTGAGGATGATAGTCTTTTTTCTGAGACTGTTGTTCAGGCTACTGAGCATGCTCAGGCACTTACTGCATCAGAGGTTAGGTCCGGTAATGAACTCTTTGGCACTGTCCGTGACGTGGCAGGCACAGATAGGCCACAGGGCATCAGGTGTCCTGATGATGTGGCCAGGCCACTCCGGACTGGCTCGCAGAGGCCCGCCCCTATGACTTGTCACCTCATTATTGTTGGTGAGACGATGGCTGGTGAGGTGTTTGGGTCGTGGCTGCCATGAGGTCATCATTGAAGTGGCGGTTCCGAATATGCAGGTAGGCAGGGATAGGGCGTCGGTGCAGGCCGCCACCACAGTTCGTAATGCAGGACGGTTAAGACCAGCTCCTATCCTACCAGTCCTGCTAGTGCAGCCCAGTGGCATTAACTGGGCTGCTGCTGCTGATGCACCTGCTGTCCACAGGTGTGGCCCCTACGCACACGGACAGCGTACCCAATGGCCCCTGTGTTGTTAACAGGGAGTTCCTGGGCTGGGTGGGTGTGTAGACCCTGTGACGCTAACAGGGTTCCCAGTCTCCAGATCCGAGTGTTATCTAACTCGGTTCAGGCTGCTATTAGTTTCAGAGCCACCCAGCTCTGTATCCTCTGCCTAACCTTCGTGTTGCCAGCATCTCCTTTTCCATCTGTGAGCAAGGGGGACTCTGAATGGCGATTGGGATATATTCCACCTTATCCTAATCTGCCAGTCCCCCCAAAGCAGATGGTGTTTCTTCAGCAGATGTTACTGTTGCTTAACCACTAAACCCACGGACACAAACTTTTTTCTACTTTCCAACACACCTGTTCCCCTTTCCACCAGCATATGGCCTTTTGCCACTCATTTAATATATTTACTAATTTCCCACTCTGCAGGGACACCATAGTCAACGCCGTCTCAGCACAGCAGCCAGCCCTCGGTCCCTCAGATGTGGACAAGTAAAAGACCATTTCCTCCTAGCCATGACAAAGCCTTGAGATTCACTCTGTGCAGCACTGGTGTTTAGTGGACAAGCCGAGCTAAGATTGCGTACCTGCTTCTGCTGATACTCCTGCATACATGCGTCCCTTTGTATGGCAGGATTTATTTTGCCAAATTTTGTCTTGTAGCGGGGATCTGACAGTTTGGCAACCCACTAGTCAGCATTACTTCGAATTCAGACAATCCGAGGGTTATGTTGTAGGTAGTGCAGCAAGAAGGCGCTCATGAGTCTTGCGCATCAAGGAGGTCCAAATCCTTGCTCTGTTGGTGGCGGAGAGGTGAGAATCATGCCTCCTGCCTCTGCCCTCTCCCCTCAACCTCGCACAACCAAAATGTGAGCAAGCTCTCCCTTATCTGCTCAGTCTTCCGTGCCCATAGATAATTTGTCCTCTATTTCTTACTGGGCTCCTGCACCTTCCTCAACAGTTAGGCTGATACTATGCGCCCTTGTTAATCCCTCTCCCCCACCGTCCCATGCCTGCCGCCTTGGTGCTGCTGACCATCTGGACCTTGTAGATGTTGTTATCCCTTGCGCATATGACTTCTCCTCTACTTCCTCACATTCCTCTTGTCCCACCACCTGACTATGAATGCTGTTTAGAGTGTGCTTCAGCATGTAGATGACTGGAATTGTCATGCCGATGATGGCAATATCAGCGCTAAACATCTTCGTCGCCATTTTTAACCTTCGAAGAAGAGTGCATAGGTCCTTGATCTGAGACCACTCCAGCAGCGTGATCTGCCCCACCTCTGGTTCTCTTTAGCTCAGGCTATACGTCATAACGTATTGCAGCAGGGCTCGCCGGTGCTGCCACAGACGCTGCAACGTGTGCAGATTCAAATTCCAGCGTGTCGGCACATCGCATTTCAGGCGGTGAACCGCCAGACCGAAAGACTTCTGGAGCGATGCAAGTTGTTGAGCTGCTGGGTGTGAATGGTGGAAGTGAGCACATAGCCAGCGTGGCCGCTGCAGAGGGCCATGTAGGCCGGGATGGTGGTTTAAAAATTGCTGGACAAACAGGTTCAACACGTGAGCCATACAAGGCACGAGTGTCACATATCCCTGACGAAGGGCCGCACTCAGGTTTGCATCATTGTCGCACACGGCTGTTAAGTCACCACCGGAGTCCGCTCCATCAATTTGTACTCCGATCGCCAGGTGACACTGTGTTCCTTTCATAGATAGTGCTGATGATGGGAGAGGAGTCAATGCCAGCGGCGCCGGTGGCCGCAGGTTCCGCTCACCCACTGGGCTGCGTTACCTTGAGATATGCAGAACCACTGGCTGACTGTAGGTGGTGGGTGTCTCACAGCTGAAGTACCATCATTCAGCTACAACCAATGGGAAGACACCACACCCTTTTTTAGGCCCATCCTGTCTGCTGACCACTGCCAGACATAGCTCTGAACCTCTGGTTCCTGTTCCGCCCAGTTCTGTTGATGATTTTCTGTGCTGACTACGGCTTGTTTCATGACTACGTCTCCTGCCTGCTGTTTATGTAACTCGTGGCCCGATCCGCATTTGACCTCTGCTTGTTTTCTGATTAAGTCCTGGTCGTCCGATTCTGTTCATGTTCCTCAATTCATGGTTTGACCCTGCCTGACTACTACTCTCTTGGACTGCAGCCTTCCACGGGTATTGATCACCTTGGGCCCTGTGTAATTCCAAATCCCTGTATAGGGGTTAAAGGGTTTCAGGGTTCTGGAGGTCCTGCTTGGTGAGTGGCTTTCCTCTAGCCTATCCTTTACAGCCCATCTGAGTGTGTGGATACAGGCAGGCGTTACACCGTGCCCTCTGCAGAAGACCATGTAGGCCGGGATAGTGGTTTAAAAATTGCTGGATAACCAGGTTCAACACGTGAGCCATACAAGGCACGTGTGTCACATTGTCACGGCGAAGGGCCGCACCCTGGTTTGCATCATTGTCGCACCGGCCTTCCCTGGCTGCTGGTTGAGTGGAGACAACCATTTATGAAACTCGGACTCACTCTCCAGAGCTTACCGTCCCCAACTCCTCAGCGGAGTCACATTTCCCAGACATTTCAAAGTAAAGAGTTGACCACCTGATGCCGTTGAGCTATGCTGCCAGCATAGTAAGGAGGTGTGAGGCAAATCCCGGGATATGAAGATGAATTATGACTCCAGTCATAATCGCTCTCATCACTCCCTGGCAGTGCCCCCTCCCTTCTTGTTCTCAATGTCCAGCATCTGTGAAGGTGTTACACCTCCATGGCCATGTCCTGTGATATGGAAATTAGGTGATGTGGGAACAAAGGACACAGGATGACTCCCTGCCGTCACCCTGTAACAAGAGTTGTATCTCATTAGCAAGGCTATGGAACTAGCTAGACAGAACGACTCCAGTAAAAAATGGTTCATATCTCGCAAGCCATATTTCCGATAAATATGGCAACCATAAAAATGGTGTCTCCGCATGCGGACGATGCCGGCACACCCTTTTTATGGGAGCAGGACATTGGGAAATGCCCCAGGCGTGATATCAGCCAATGGGGAACTGGCAGACAGGTCATGAGTCCCCTCGTTCTGTAGCTAAATTCATAACTGTCACAATGAGAGCATTGGCGTCTGCCTACGACGCTCCCAGGCCAAGTTATGGCCATATTCCATGTTGTGGATTTTGTCCATAACTCCAGCCAGGGGTGGAGCAGTGCTCCCTCTGAGGTCACGAAGGTAGGAGGGGACCTGGATTGGCCCAGGTTGATAACCCTACTTCGGCCATTTTCCAGGGTTCTTCTCGCTGGGGGCACGTGTAGGAAACATCTGTGGGAAGGATCCTAGAAACCTGGGTACAGCGCCCCCCTGTGGCCAGACGCAACAAGGTAACTGCTGGAACTGTGTATGCCTGTTTGTAACCCATGCTTTGATTGTAACTGTACTCTGACATATGTATATTCTGTAGATTCCCTATTGTATATATTGTAGTTCTAGTGTGGCTTTAGGCTGATTAAATTATATAATTAATCTTGGGCTGTTCTGTTATCTCGATCTTGAATCCCACGTCTGTGTGTTCGGCTAATAGTTACCGTAAATCGGTTGGTGGCAGCGAATTGTGCCAAGGATTATTGTGGGGAGGCCAGTGAGATTCGGGGAGATTTTATATATTCCGCCCGCGGAGGTCGGGGGAATATATACCTTACTCTCACCGGGGACCCTTCAATAATCGGCATAAGTAGTATAGCGGCCTCCTTGCTTATTGTCGGGCAATTCCATAATTGGCCTGACTATAAGAGGGGCGCTAGAGAGCGCGTCACGTGCTCTGTCTGTCGGTCGGGAGGTATAAAGGAGGGGTGACCCCCACTTGTTACCCCCCGATTGTGACGTACTGGTAGCCAGCGCGGGGGATTTCTGAGTGACCCCCCCGGTGGTTTGTGACATATTGGTGGCATAGCGGTGGGATCGAGATAATAGTGTGTGTGAGTGTGAGACCCATACTCCCAGACACTAAAGACTGCCTGCAGCAGCTGTGGCTGCTGGGGTCTTCAGACTAGCTCAACACTAGAGTGTCAGAGTGCAGATACTGTAAGGTGTGTGGAGGCATCAGGTGTCAGTTCTGTGTCAGTGACCAAAAGTCTGCAAGAATGGCTGATGGCACCAGGAGCAGAGCTATGCAACTGGCCAATGCTAAGGCAGGAGCCGAAGAGAGGGAGGACGGTGCTGTGGACAGTAATGAGGAGGTTGCCCACGAGTCCTCCAGGAGCTCGACGCCAGAAAACCGTTCTGCCGAGGACATTGCGCAACCTGGCACTGCTGGACAAGATGAGGAGGAGCTCACCCAAGGTTCCTCAACGAGCCAGATGCCAGCCCTCCGCTCTGAAAGGGACAGTGAATCGCCTAGCTCTGCAGCGTGCCGCAGATCACCACGTGCCATTCCACCGAGCCTGGGAGGCTCGGATAGCCTTCTTCAAATGGCTATGGCCCTTCTCCAGGCTGGAGACCAGAAGGGCTACAAGGAACTCCTGGCAGAGCGCAGGGCAGAGCGGCACGCAGAGCGTGAGGCTGCGGAGCGAGAGCGGCAGGCAGCGCGTGAAGAGCGAGAGCGACAGGCAGACCGTGACTACCAGCTGCAGCTAGCTCAGCTCCGGCCCTCATCAGCCACATGTGACCTTCGAGACACCAAACTTCCAAAGGTCCGTGTTGAGGACTTCCCAGTGCTGGAGAAGGATGGAGACTTGGACTCTTTCTTGACTGCTTTTGAACGGACTTGCTTGCAGCACCATCTGGACAAGGACCAGTGGGCCAAATACCTGACCCCCCGTTTAAGGGGTAAGGCCCTAGATGTCCTTGGGGACTTGCCTGCTGAGGCAGATCAGGGCTACGACACCATCAAGCGGGCCCTGATCCAACAGTACAACCTCACTCCAGAGTCCTACCGCAAGAAGTTCCGGAGCCTACAGAAGGGACCAAAGGACTCCTGGGCTGACCACCGGCGGGCACTTGCCCGAGCTGCCGACCACTGGACCCAAGGCCTGCAGCTTTCCACCGGACCGGAGATCCTGGACTTGTTCATCACGGAGCAACTCTTGTGGAACTGCCCTGAGGATCTCCGCCAGTTCATCCGAGACCAGAAGCCAAAGGGGTCCACGGCTACAGCTGCCCTTGCCGATGACTACACCAACAACCGGGCCCCTGAGGCCAGGAGAGCGGCCACCAGCAGCACCTGGAGAGGGGGTAAGATGAATTCTGCGACTGCCCCACCTGCCCCTAGACTGCAGGGGGTGTCCCCCTCAACTCCCCTCTCCAGGCCCGTGGCGGAACCAAGACGGTGCCACCAGTGCAACCTACCTGGACACTTCAAGGCCATGTGCCCTCAGCGTCCCAAGGCCCCGGCTCCGTCCCCGTCCCAAGGGCCGCCCAAGGTGTATTGTGTGGGTGGGGGTGGTGGTAGGTCCCTGGACAGCTTCCAACCTGTCACCGTCGGCCGGTCTGTGACCATAGGACTGCGAGACAGCGCCTCGGAGGTGACTCTGGTGCGGCCTGAGATGGTGTCCCCCCAAGACTTGATCCCTGGAAAAACCCTCGCTGTCTCCGGGATTGGAGGCATTGACCCGGCGCTGCCTGTTGCTGACATTTATGTGGACTGGGGCGCAGGGCGAGGGGTGAGGGAGGTGGGGGTAACTGATCGGATCCCCGCAAACGTGCTACTTGGGACAGATTTGGGGCAGATAACCTCCCAGTTTGGGCCCCAACCAAGGGCTGAACCTTCAGCCAGTACTGACGTGCCTCCGGACAATGTTAATGTGTTATCTATGAATGATGTAAGGGAGGAGGGAGTGAACTCTGATATTTCTGCTTGCATAGACACCATAGACACACACACAGCTGCAGCTGTGACAGGGGAGGGGGTCAGAGAAAGGTGTGACAATGCCTCTACAAGTAATCAGCCTGTGAGCTGGGATCTGTTGCCCTCTGCAGGGATAAGCAGAGAGCAGGGTGCTGCAGGGGGAGGACCAGTGTGTGGGGTGGGGGCTACCACAGCAAATGTGGGGTCCCCAGAGATTTCACAGCGGGGTTCTGTTGCTGCAGGAGGGGAACAGGCAGGTGAGATTGGGGCCGGTCCAGGAGCGGAAGTGCTCCCAGGTAAGATCTCGGTGCATGGTTCCCCCACAACCGGGGTGTCAGGAAGCCAGGTAGGTCTGCCTGAACCGGCGACTTGGTCAGGAACGGAGGAGGAGCAGGCACGACCCACGGTCGCAGCGGCTGTGGCCGCTGTCACCCGCAGTGGGAGTGCTGGAAGCCAAGGGGCCTCCCGGAGGTCCGATAGCTCTTCCCCTTCTGACCAAGTGGCAGCCGAGTCAGGTGGAGGCCAGGACACAGGTCCCGGGGTACTGACTGAAGATGTGACAGTCTCGTCGATTCTGGCCACATCTAGTCAGGGGTTTCAGGCAGCGTTAGAAGCTGACGACAGCCTGAAAGCTCTTAAGGAGCAGGCGGCACAGCCTCCCTCGGACTCGGACCCGGAGCGAGTGGTCTGGGACCAAGGACGGCTGTACCGGGCCACGGTCCAGCAGGGTTCACCGGAGGCGTGGCCCAGGGACCGACAGTTGGTGGTACCCTATCCGTTCCGGACGGAGTTGTTGCGGATCGCACATGAGATTCCGATGGCCGGACACCTAGGGATCGCTAAGACCAAGGCCAGGTTAAACCAGCATTTCTACTGGCCAAAAATGGGGGCCGATGTGGCTGCCTACTGCCGTTCGTGTGAAACCTGTCAGAGAGTGGGGAAGGCGGGGCCACGCCCCAAAGCCCCACTAGTATCTCTGCCAATCATCCATGAGCCTTTCAGGAGGGTGGCTGTGGATCTGGTCGGCCCGCTGGCCATCCCCAGCAGCTCCGGGAAACGCTTCATACTGACGGTAGTGGACTATGCCACCCGGTACCCAGAAGCAGTGGCCTTGTCGTCCATTCGGGCTGACAAGGTGGCCACCGCATTGCTGGAGATTTTCTCCCGAGTGGGTTTTCCCCAGGAAATGCTCACTGACCGGGGGACCCAATTCATGTCCCAGCTGATGGAGGCCCTCTGTAAGCAAGTCCAGGTGCGACATCTGGTGGCCAGCCCGTACCATCCACAGACTAATGGCCTGTGCGAGCGGTTCAATGGCACCTTAAAGCAGATGCTTAAGATGTTGGTCGACTCCCATGGGCGTGACTGGGAGCGGTATCTCCCACACCTGTTATTTGCTTACCGGGAGGTTCCACAGGCCTCAACAGGATTCTCACCGTTTGAGCTCCTGTACGGGCGACGTGTGCGGGGCCCCCTGGCTCTGGTGAAAGAGGCTTGGGAAGGGGATTTGGCCACCCCTGGAGTGTCGGTTATCGAGTATGTCATGCGCTTCCGGGACAAAATGCAGGCCTTGACGCAACTGGTACACGACAATATGGCTCAAGCCCAGGCCGATCAGAAGCGTTGGTACGACCAGAACGCTTGTGAGAGGACCTACCAAGTGGGTCAAAAGGTGTGGGTACTGGTCCCCGTACCACAGGACAAGCTTCAGGCAGCCTGGGAAGGCCCATACCTCGTGTACCAGCAGCTCAACCCTGTGACGTACCTGGTCACCCTGGACCCTGCCCGTGGAAGGCGGAAGCCCTTCCATGTGAACATGATGAAGGCACATCATGAGCGGGAGGCATGTGCGCTCCCCGTGTGCAACCTGCCCGAGGAGGGAGAAGCGGAAACCCTCTTGGATATGCTAGCCCAGGTTAGGGCAGGCGGATCCATTGAGGATGTGGAGGTTGGCCACCAGCTCTTGGAAGACCAACGGTCCCAGCTGTGGGCCACCCTCCTCCCCTTCCGGGGGTTGTTTACCAACCAGCCCAGAAGGACTGACTTGGCTGTCCATCACGTGGACACTGGGGATCATCCCCCGATCCGGCGTTCAGCATATCGGGTCTCCCTGGAGGTGCAGCAACACATGCGCCAGGAGATTGACGAGATGCTGAAGCTGGGGGTGATCCAGGCATCCAACAGCGCTTGGGCCTCGCCTGTAGTCCTCGTCCCCAAGAAGGACCGAACCACTCGGTTCTGCGTGGACTACAGGGGGCTCAATGCGGTCACGGTCGCCGATGCGTACCCAATGCCACGCATCGATGACCTGCTCGATCAGTTGGCCGGGGCTCAGTACCTGACCATCATGGATCTGAGCCGGGGATATTGGCAGATCCCCCTGACTCGCAAGGCCAGGGAACGCTCTGCCTTTATTACCCCATTTGGACTGTACGAGTCCACGGTGATGCCATTCGGGATGAGGAATGCCCCTGCCACTTTCCAGCGGATGGTCAACACCCTGCTCAAGGGACTTGAAGGGTACGCGGCCGCGTACCTGGATGACATTGCCGTCTTCAGTCCCACCTGGGAGGACCACCTAGAGCATCTAGCACAGGTGCTCAGGCGGATCCACCGGGCAGGTTTGACCATCAAGCCGGGAAAGTGTCAGCTGGCCATGAGCGAGGTCCAGTACCTCGGTCACCGGGTAGGTGGGAGAACACTGAAGCCCGAGCCTGAGAAAGTGGAAGCCATCGCATCCTGGCCCACCCCCAGGACCAAGAAGCAGGTGATGTCCTTCTTGGGGACCGCTGGGTACTATAGGAGGTTTGTTCCATGCTATAGTAGCCTGGCAAAGCCCTTGACGGACCTCACCAAGAAGAAGCTGCCCTCTGCAGTCGATTGGACAATGGACTGCGAGACAGCCTTCCGGGCCCTAAAGGACGCCCTGTCCAGCCCGCCCGTGCTACAGGCAGCCGACTTCACGCGGCCGTTTGTAGTACAGACCGACGCCAGTGACTTCGGCCTCGGTGCGGTGCTCAGCCAGGTGGACTCTGCGAGCCAAGAGCACCCAGTCTTGTACCTGAGCAGGAAGCTGTTACCAAGGGAAGTTGCCTATTCCACGATGGAGAAGGAGTGCCTGGCCATAGTGTGGGCCCTGCAGCGTCTGCAACCCTATCTATACGGGCGCCACTTCATCGTGGAGACGGACCACAATCCCCTCAGCTGGTTGCACACCGTCTCTGGGACGAATGGGCGATTGTTGCGATGGAGCCTTGCGCTCCAGCAATACAACTTCACCATTCGCCACAAAAGGGGCCGTGACCACGGTAACGCAGACGGGCTGTCCCGACAAGGAGAGGTCGCGGACGGGCGCACGGGGGAACACCGGAGTGTGCTGCCCCCTAGCGCCCTCAAAAGGGGGGAGGTGTGAGGCAAATCCCGGGATATGAAGATGAATTATGACTCCAGTCATAATCGCTCTCATCACTCCCTGGCAGTGCCCCCTCCCTTCTTGTTCTCAATGTCCAGCATCTGTGAAGGTGTTACACCTCCATGGCCATGTCCTGTGATATGGAAATTAGGTGATGTGGGAACAAAGGACACAGGATGACTCCCTGCCGTCACCCTGTAACAAGAGTTGTATCTCATTAGCAAGGCTATGGAACTAGCTAGACAGAACGACTCCAGTAAAAAATGGTTCATATCTCGCAAGCCATATTTCCGATAAATATGGCAACCATAAAAATGGTGTCTCCGCATGCGGACGATGCCGGCACACCCTTTTTATGGGAGCAGGACATTGGGAAATGCCCCAGGCGTGATATCAGCCAATGGGGAACTGGCAGACAGGTCATGAGTCCCCTCGTTCTGTAGCTAAATTCATAACTGTCACAATGAGAGCATTGGCGTCCGCCTACGACGCTCCCAGGCCAAGTTATGGCCATATTCCATGTTGTGGATTTTGTCCATAACTCCAGCCAGGGGTGGAGCAGTGCTCCCTCTGAGGTCACGAAGGTAGGAGGGGACCTGGATTGGCCCAGGTTGATAACCCTACTTCGGCCATTTTCCAGGGTTCTTCTCGCTGGGGGCACGTGTAGGAAACATCTGTGGGAAGGATCCTAGAAACCTGGGTACAGCGCCCCCCTGTGGCCAGACGCAACAAGGTAACTGCTGGAACTGTGTATGCCTGTTTGTAACCCATGCTTTGATTGTAACTGTACTCTGACATATGTATATTCTGTAGATTCCCTATTGTATATATTGTAGTTCTAGTGTGGCTTTAGGCTGATTAAATTATATAATTAATCTTGGGCTGTTCTGTTATCTCGATCTTGAATCCCACGTCTGTGTGTTCGGCTAATAGTTACCGTAAATCGGTTGGTGGCAGCGAATTGTGCCAAGGATTATTGTGGGGAGGCCAGTGAGATTCGGGGAGATTTTATATATTCCGCCCGCGGAGGTCGGGGGAATATATACCTTACTCTCACCGGGGACCCTTCAATAATCGGCATAAGTAGTATAGCGGCCTCCTTGCTTATTGTCGGGCAATTCCATAATTGGCCTGACTATAAGAGGGGCGCTAGAGAGCGCGTCACGTGCTCTGTCTGTCTGTCGGGAGGTATAAAGGAGGGGTGACCCCCACTTGTTACCCCCCGATTGTGACGTACTGGTAGCCAGCGCGGGGGATTTCTGAGTGACCCCCCCGGTGGTTTGTGACAGGAGGTGTGCGTGATTCCACAGTTACAACACCGGTAGCCTTACAATACACGTTTTGATAACAGAGAGTAGTAGAAAAGGGTTTTCACGCCGCGCCAATGACCAATGATGAAAGTTTTTAAGATTAATGTTACTTTTATTTCATGCTCAGGTCAACGAGTATCAGGAGCCCCAGCTAACTTCTTCAGGACAAACAGGCAAAAGAACATCAAATCTACTGAAACATGGACCATACAAAACATATATACCATTGTATTGACGTCATGAACCCACCTCCTTTACAAAATAATCGGCGGGAATCAGAAAGGGAATCCCTATAAGTTTTCAGTAATAAGAATCTGTATTGCAAAAAATTAGCTGTATATATTTATTGTGCCTACAAGCTAAAGAATGTATACAAATCACTATATCAGTATACAAGGAATTGTGTAAGAGTCGATCTAGAACTACATTCTCAGTGTCAGCACCATTAACTTCTGGAATGAGAGCCATATGTACAGGACGTGCAGACCGCTCCACCACTCATGTGTGCAGATCCGTTAGTAAGAAAATGGAAGTGAAGAAAGAACATATATCCATATATACACACATATATACACTAGTCGGGTTGTCCCAGGTAGTCACACACAACACCACACCGCCCTCCCAGTTAGGTAACATTAGCCAACCTAAAAACCTTGTCACCACCCTCCAGGTTTGATGTCCACACCAGGGGGGTGGAGCCAGGCAGTTGGCTCCACCCACTGAGGAGTTCACAGGCCTGGAGGCGGGAAAACAGACACACTAGTTCAAGTGCAAGTTGAGAGCTGTCAAGGTCACGAGCAGTCCTGTGTCCGTGCCCTGATAAGAGACTACCAGGTGGCTGAGTCGGAGCCCAGTCACCATTGGCAAGGAGGCAGACAATGGTGGCCGCCTGCAGGAGGCCAGGAATACGACCAGTGGAACCGTAAGGGACCGGGACAGGGTAGTGGCCCACCGGAACCGAACCGGGGAACCAGCTGGATACCGGAGCACCAGGCAGGGTATTCAGATCCAGTACAAAGCCCTGAACCGACAGGGCCGAGTCGAATCAACTGATTGCGGACTGGACATAAGGACCTATCACACACAAGTTCCTTTAGAAGACAACAGCCCAACCATACAGGGTAAAGCCACCGCCAAGGCATAGAGACCCAAAGGGCCAGCGTCTGAGGGCAAACGGGCTCTTACGGCATATACAAGTCGAGGAGCGGACTACCGGTGTCTAGGCATAGGAGTCAAACATTTACACACAGAGGTGCAGGAGAAAGATGGAAACCACCAACTTATTCTGGGAGAAGCTGCAGCCGGCTGCGGGCCCCGTTCATCACTCCCTTTGGATTACCAGAGACTCCAGTGTCTTGTGTCAGAGTGAGTACACCAGTGCCATCAGGCACCACACCGCACTGCACCACAGCACTTCACCCTGCACCCCGGCCCTCTCCCACCGGGCCCCGGGATCAACACCCCCTACCCACGGAGGGGTCAACACCTAGCTGCGCCATTACACCGCTCCCGGGAGCCCCCCATACCTTCACCGCAGCGATGGTGTCTACAATCGCCACAACCCATGGGTGGCGTCACAAACTTACATCCAAAACCAAACCACCGCGGCCTCGGCCGTGGAACTCATCACCCAACTCCTCGCGTGTAGCGCCAACTCCCTTGCAGAGTGACGTGACCCCCTGGGTCAGTGAGAGGCTCGAGCCACCACCCGCAGTACGAGCACGGATCCGAGCGGCTCTGCGGTCGCAGCCGAGCCCGCGGGGCGGTACACAAGCAGGGGACGGGGTGAAACAAGTTCAAGAGCGTGGGAAAAAAGTTTAGTGCGCATGCCTTGGTCAGAGAACAAGTGTTCCATAGAGAACAGGGACAAAATGAGATATGAATGAATAGAGAGAGAACAACCCCTCGTATACAACAACCCAGAAGGGAATCCCTATATGCGTGCAAAGCGTGATATTGTGAAATATGTAGATACACTGTGTTCCGAATTATTATGCAAAAAATATTTTTTCATTTTTTCCTAAATTAACTTTATTAATTGCAGTCATTGTTATTTTCCAGTCAGCTACTATTCAAGTATAATTGAAATGTTTTTGATCAAACTGCCTATGAAAACAGTATATTTTTAAAAATAATAAACACTCAAAATGCACTCAAAATGCATGTTCCAAATTATTACGCACAGCAGAGTTTTCAACCTTTTTATTTTTATTTTGAAAAACAAAATGGTCAATTGTGAAATTATAAGCATTATCAGCTTATTACAAAATGAAATCAAACAGTTTTCAAGTCAAAACTTAATTCTCGGTGATGTTACATTTGCACATAGGACCTCTTGTTTGAAAGAAGCTTTTGAACTCTCTCGTCCATTGAATTTTCCGTTTTTGGATGGTTTGTGCTTCAATTCTTTTGCATGTGGACAGAATACCCTCCCAGAGCTGTTGCTTAGATGTGAACTGCCTCCCGTCATCATAGACACTCCTTTTGATGATGTTCCAGAGGTTCTCAATGGGGTTGAGGTAAGGGGAAGATGGTGGCCACACCATAAGTTTGTCCTCTTTTATGCCCATAGCAGCCAGAGATGCAGACGTGTTATTTGCAGCATGAGACGGTGTATTATCATGCATGAAAATGATCTTGCTGTGGAATGCACGGTTCTTCCTCCTGAACCATGGCAGGAAGTGCTGTTTTAGAAACTCCACATAAATTATGGAATTCATTCTTACCCCTTCAGGGATCCTAAAGGGGCCGACAATCTCTCTCCCCATGATTCCAGCCCAAAACATTACTCCACCTCCTCCTTGTTGGCGCCTAAGCCGTGTTTTCATGGGGTGTCCATCAACCAGCCATCCTCCACTCCATCCATCTGGACCATCGAGCGTTGCACGGCACTCATCGGTAAACAAAACAATTTGGAAGTCAGTTTTCATGTATGGTTTGGCCCACTGGAGCCGTTTCTGCTTGTGTGCAGTGGATAGAGGTGGTCGACAGGATAGCTTACGCACAGCTGCAAACCTCTGAAGGACCCTGCATCTTGTTGTTCGGGGGACGTTGGAGGCACCACCAGCTTCAAAAACGTGTCTGCTGCTATGACAAGGCATTTTAGCAGCTGCTCTTTTAACCTGACGCAATTTCCTGTTGAAAAGAGTCCTCAATTTTTCCTTATCAGCACGCACACGTGTGTGCTGTGAATCAGCTACATACTTCTAGATTGTGCGATGATCACGATGAAGTGTCTTGGCAATGTTGATTGTAGTCATGCCTTGACCTAAATACTCCACAATTTGTTGCTTCTCAGCAGCCGACACATCCTTTTTCTTTCCCATTTTGGCAAAAAATGTAGGCTGCTTAACCCCTTCACGACCGGCCGATTTTTCGCTTTCCGTTTTTTTTTTCCCCATTCTTTTTCTGAGAGACGTAACTTTTTATTTTTCAGTCAATATGGTCATGTGAGGGCTCATGTTTTGTGGAACGAGCTGTACTTTTAAATGAAATCATCAGTTTTACCATATAGTGTACTGGAAAACGGCAAAAAATTCCAAATGCAGAAAAATTGCAAAAAAAGTGCGATAGCACTATGATTTTTGAGATATTTTATTCACTGTGTTCACTATATGGTAAACTGATGTGTGGGTGTGATGCCTCAGGTCAGTGCCAATTCGTAGACACCAAACATGTATAGGTTTACTTTTATATAAGGTGTTAAAAAAAAATCGGAAGTTTGTCCGAAAAAAGTGGCGCACGTTTTACGCCATATTCCGTGACCCGTAGCGTTCTCATTTTTCGGGATCTATGGCTCAGTGACAGCTTATTTTTTGCGTCTTGAGCTGATGTTTTTAACGGTACCATTTTTGCGCAGATGCTACGTTTTGATCGCCTCTTATTGCATTTTGCGCAAAAGTTGTGGCAACAAAAAAACGTCGTTTTGGCGTTTGGAATTTTTTTGCCGCTACGCCGTATATTGATCAGATTAATTGATTTTATATTTTGATAGATCGGGCGTTTCTGAATGCGCCGATACCAAATGTGTGTATATATTTTATTTTTTTAACCCTTGAATTTTCAATGGGGCGAATGGGGGGTGATTTGAACTTTTAGGTTTTTTTGTTTTTTTTAATTTTTTAAAACTTTTTTTTTAACTTTTTTTTTTTATTTTACTAGTCCCCCTAGGGGGCTATTGCAATCAGCATTCCGATCGCTCTGCAGTATCTGCTGATCATAGCTACAAGGCTGTAAACAGCAGATACGCTCTCTTTCTCTTTTGCTGTGCCACTGGCACAGTGAAAGTGAAAGCAAGTCAGATGTAGTACAGGAGTCATCACATGACCCTGTGCTACCATGACAACTATCGGAAGTCACGTGATCGCGTCACGTGACTTCCGGTATTGGGCGGTAAGTAAAAGTTTACCGCGATCGCGCTTATAATGGCGCTGTCACATATTGACAGCGCCATATAAGGGGTTAAACGGCACGAGCAGATAACGATTCTGCTCCTGCCTAGCAGGCACACATCTCAGCTGTAAAAATCAGCTGAGATGTCTGCCGATCGCAGTATGATGCTGCCGGCAGACCGCGGGCAGTAACGTTATGCCCGCTAGGATGTAATTTTACGGCCCGCGGTCGTTAAGGGGTTAATAATGTGGAACAGCCTTCTTAAGTAGTCTTGCCTTTATTTGGACACACCTTCCAAACTAATGTGCACAGGTATCTGCAATTGTTTTCAGTGATATAAAGAGCCCTGACACACATCATCATCAATGAGTTTAAATGACAAACAAAAAATTTCTAACCTTAACACTCCTAAACTCTTTTTGGATAATAATTTGGAACACAGTGTAATATTAGAGAAATAAAATGTGTAAAAGACAATAAATAGTAGAAATGCAGTATAAAATGGAAGATGCAATTATATCTTATAAAAACAACATATATGACCTGACATGTAAGAAGTAATCAAAATTGTTACAAATTATTGGTAAATCAAAATATAAATAATTATAAAAACATTAACACCAAAAAACAAACGACAAAAGGCTAAAATAATAAATACCGGAGACCCTAAAATCAATAATATTAAAATCCAAATTTTCTTCAATAAAATAAATCTGTCACCTCATTGAGACCAAGGGGATTTAAGGTATTTAACTTATAGATCCAATATGTCTCTTTTTTTGCTCAATAATTCAATACGATTTGGGACATGGGAGGGTATTTGCTCAATGGGAGTAATCCTCAATTTTGATTTCCCATTGTGACACAGAGTTACATGTCTTGATTAGAGATGAGCCACCCCCCTATAGTTCGAGTTCGGTTCGATTCGTCGATCGGTTCCCCGTTCGACGAGCCGTTCGTCGAACCGTTCGTCGAACTCTCGAACCCCATTGGAAACAATGGGAGGCAATCACAAACACATAAAAACACCTGGAAAACACACTCAAAGTTGTCCAAAAGGTGCTAAACAACTCCCAAGACAACACAAACACATGGGAAAGTGACAAGGACAAATACTCATGCGAAAACTAAACAGATGGACGAGGAAAAAGAGGAGACACATATAGGCATGGCATGCCCTTCTAAAATCATGTAAAACACAGCAAGGGGACTCCAAGCAGACTCTCCCTTTTTTCCAAAAATTGGGCCCCACAGACAACACTTCAGTGGCAGCACTTGTGCCCCAGTTGCAAACTGGACAGGTTGATTTGCATCAAACACATTCAAAAATACGCAAGCCTTAACTGTCCCCAGGATGACACCGGGGTGGGTAGCAAAGTCTTTGCTGATCCCAGATCTGTTCATCTTGGATCATTTTTAGAAACAATGCAAGCAAGGGTTATTCCAAGCGGAGTCTCCCTTTTTTCCAAAAATTGGGCCACACAGTCACTTCTTCAGTGGCAGCATTTGTGCCCCAGTTGTACACTTCACAGGTAGATTTGCATCAAGCACATTCAAAAATACGCCAGCCTTAACTGTCCCCAGGATGGCACCGGGGTAGGTAGCAAAGTCTTTGCTGATCCCAGATCTGTTCATCTTGAATCATTTTTAGAAACACTGTAAGAAAGGGTTACTCCAAGCGGAGTCTCCCTTTTTTCAAAAATTGGGCCACACAGACACCCCTTCAGTGGCAGCACTTGTGCCCCAGTTGCAAACTTGACAGGTACATTTGCATCAAGCACATTCCAAATCCACAAGCATTTACTCTCCCCAGGATGACACGGGGGTAGTAAAGTCCTTGCGGATCCATGACTTGTTCATTTTGATGAACGTTAGTCTGTCCACATTGTCACTAGAAAGACGCGTGCAGCAAGAATCAAATATCCAGCATCAAGGAGGATAAAAATAAAACTTGTATTTATTTGTATAAGTATAAAAACATACAGACTGTGCAGTGGACACAGAGGCACAAGTGCAAAAAGTGGATCTATCGGACGCGTTTCGACCAGAGAGTCTTATTCATGGCCATGAATAAGACTCTCCTTGATGCTGGATATTTGATTCTTGCTGCCTTCGTCTCCGCCCGGGCCAGGGCGTTCCTTGCATCGGTGCAGAGTCCAGGAGTGAAGAGGGGTGAGCTGACAAATTTCTCTTTCTACATTAGAAAGACGCGTGCGCTTATCTGTCAGCACACACCCAGCAGCACTGAAGACACGTTCAGAGACAACGCTGGCAGCTGGACTCAACAAGATCTCCAAGGCGTAAGTGGCGAGCTCAGGCCATTTTTCAAGATTTGATGCCCAAAATGAGCAAGGTTCCTGTCTCAAAGACATGGCATCGATGTTCATTTGGAGATACTCCTGTATCATCCTCTGCAGCCGTTGACTATGTGTCAGACGTCTTGTCTCTTTTGGCCTTGCAAAGGATGGTCTAAAAAAATTATGAAACGATTCAATAAAATTGCTGTTACCAGCACCAGATACGGTGCTGCTGGTACGGTTAGACTGTTGATGACGAGACTGTCGCATGTTTGTCAAGTTACATCTGGGAGATTCACTCCGTGCACCACTGGGGTTTGGTGGAAAAGCCGAGCTAAGATTGAGTAACAGCTTCTGCTGATACTCCTGCATACGTGCGTCCCTTTCTATGGCTGGAATTATTTCACAAAATTTAGACTTGTACCAGGGATCTAATAGTGTGGCAATCCAGTAGTCATCATCACTTCTGATTTTGACAATCCGAGGGTCATGTTGTAGGTAGTGCAGCAAGAAGGCGCTCATGTGTCTTGCGCATCCATGCGGACCAAGTCCTTGCTGTTTGTGGCATAGAGGTACTAACCGTTCTTTCTTCCTCTGACATCTCCCTATACCTCTCTCCTCTTTGAACTATATATCTCTCCTCTTTGAACTGAAATGTGACCAAGGTCTCCCTCATCTGCTGAGTCTTCCATGTCCATGGACAGTTCGTCCTCCATTTCTTCATGTTCTCCTGCACCTTCCTCAACATTTTGCCTGCTACCATGCGCCCTTGTTAATCCCTCTCCCCTACCGTCCCATGCCTGCCGGCTTGGTGATGATGAACATCTGGACCTTGGAGATGTTGTTATCCCTTGCGCATATGAATCCTCATGTACTTCCTACCCTTTCTGTTGAACCACCCCCTGACTCCGAATAGTGTTTAGCCTGTGCTCCAGCATGAAAATGACTGGAATTGTCATGCTGATAATGGCATTGTTAGCGCTAAACATATTCATCGCCATGTCGAAACTGTGCAGAAGGGTGCATAGGTCCTTGATCTGAGACCACTCCATCAGGGTGATCTGCCCCACCTCTGCATCTCGTTGGCCCAGGCTATACGTCATGACGTATTACACCAGTGCTCGGCGGTGCTGCCACAGTCGCTGTAACATGTGGAAAGTCGAATTCCAGCATGTCGGCACATCGCATTTCAAAGCGATGAAATGCAGGACGAAAGACTTCTGGAGCGATGCAAGTCACTCAGCTGTGGCAGTTGAACGGCGGAAGTGAGCAGAAAGTTTTCATGCCCTGTTCAGAAGGTCATCTAGGCCGGGATAGTGTGTTAAAAATTGCTGGACAACAAGGTTCAACACATGAGCCATACAAGGCACGTGTGTCACCTTGCCCAGGCGAAGGGCCGCACCCAGGTTTGCAGCATTGTCGCACACGGCCTTACCTGGCTGCAGGTTGAGTGGAGACAACCATTTATGAATCTCGGACAGCAGAGCTGACCACAACTCAGCCGTTGTGTGACTCTTATTTCCAAGACATTTCAAGCTAAAGACCACCTGATGCCGTTGCGCTCTGCTGCCAGCATAGTAAGGAGGTGTGCATAATTCCTTGTGTGCAGTTACAACGCTGGTGGCCTGACCAGGCAGGCTTGGGGCGGAGATGGAGGACCCAGACGAGGTTGAGGAGGCAGAAGTGTTGGAGGAACTTATACATACAGAGGATTGACGCACAAGTCGTGGGGACGGCAAGACTTGTTCAGCAGACCCTTCTCCATCTATCACCATAGTTATTCAGTGCCCAGTCAGCAACATGTAATGCCCCTGTCCATGCTTACTGGTCCAAGTATCGATGGTGAAATGCACCCGTTCACACACAGAGTTTCTCAAGGAAGCGGTGATGTTGTGTGCGACATGCTGGTGTAGCGCAGGCACACCTTTCTTGGAGAGGTGGTGGCGACTGGGCATCTGGTACTGGGGCACAGCGACGAACATAAGGTCTCGAAAATCCTCTGTGTCCACCAGATGGAAAGGCAGCATTTCCGTAGCCAAGAGCTTACAGAGGGATAAAGTCAACCTCTTAGCTTTGTCATGGGTCGGAGGAAATGGCTTTTTATTTGTCCACATCTGAGGGACAGAGATCTGGCTGCTGTGTGTAGACGGTGGTGAGTAGGGTGTCCCTGGAAAAATGCAGGTTTGTGAGGAAAGTGCAGGTGTAGACACGATGTTGCCTTCATCCAATGTTGGTGCTATCGATGTCTGAGAGAGCTGTACACACGCACTTGTTTCCCCTTCCAAACCAACTGACGACCTAACAAGCAAACTGCCTGTTGCGGTTACAGTGGTGGAAGGTGAGCGTGGAAAACCAGGTGTGACAGCTGTCCCCCCAGTAATAGAAGATGAAGAGCGCGTGGATGCACTGGAAGGGGCAGGCAGTGGTTGGCCCGCTACGCTAGGCCGCATTGCAGCACAGTGAGCTTCCCACTGGGAATTATGCTTGGTATTCATGTAACGATTCATGGAAGAAGTTGTCAAACTGGTGAGCTTTTTGCCTCTACTTATAGATTCACGACAAATTTTACAGATCACATGATTTGGGAGATCATTTGCAAGGTCAAAAAAGGACCAGGCTAGGCAAGGCTTAGAGGACATGCGACCTGCAGAGCCACCCCGACTTGTGCTCAGAGGCAGAGTGGTGGCTGAGGATGCAGTTGTAGATGTGCTACCAGTACTCCTCCTCCGCAAGGTAACTTTGTCGTCAGTTGCATCCTCCTCCCCCGCCTCTGTTGACCTCCTCAAGTGCCTGACTGTGGGTTGACAGTAAGTGGGATATAGAACTTCATCATCAAGCGTTGTGTTTGTATCGTGGGCGGAGGGGTTTTGGGAATGCCGCTCGCCTCGGGAAATCGCTGGCGCTCGGGTCCGGTGCTTCTGCTCCTCGGTGGCTCGAGCACGGGGCCGGGCCTGGGGCTCGAGCTGCGCCTCCTTACCCACGAGTGAAAAGGGAAGGTTTGGTGGTGGGATGTCGGTTGTGACTCCACCCATGGGGTTATGGTGATGGTGGGCACCACCGCTGCTGGTGACGGGGGTTCCTGGGAGCGATAGCGGGGAGCAGCTGAGGTGTTGTCCCCTCCGTGGATAGGGGCTGTTGGTCCCGGGGCCCCGGTTGGGAGGTTGATTGGTGAGTAGGGGATAGGTGCAGGTGCCGATGCGGGGAGGCAGCGTGGAAGCGAGGCAGCGTTACAGTGCAGCGCTGTGCCGGATGGCACTGGTGTACTCACTCAGGTAGTCAATGACAGAGTCTCTGGTAAACCAAATGGCTGGATGGACGGGGCCCGCAGTCGGCTGCGTTATCTTCACTCTCCCCGGACGGGTTGATGGTGGCTGTCTTTCCCTGCACTTGTGTGTAAGTGTTTGAGCCCTATGGATTCCCACGGGTGGTCCGCTCCCCGGCTTGTACGTGTTGGGAGAGCCCGTTTTGCCTGCAGGCGCTGGCCCTTGGATCTCTGGCCATTGGCAGTGGCTCTTATACGGATGGGTTGGGCTGTTGCCTTCTGACGGGACTTTGTTGGGAATGAACCCCTGAGGTCCAGACCGCAATCAGAGTATTTGACCGTTACGGCGGCTTCCGAGCTTAGTCGGGGTCTGAGTACCCTGCCTTGGTGCTTAGCTTCAATCCGCCCCCCTGTTCGGTACCGGCGGGCCACCGCCCGACCCCAGTTCTACGGTTCCGCAGACTTCCACTAACGCCTGCAGACGGCCACCACGGTCTGCCGACCTTGCTGATGGTGCCTTGGCTCCAACCCAGACACACACAGTCTCCACTTCCACTCCTCAACTCCAACCTCTCCTCAACTCCACTCCACTACAATCTGTTTTCTTTTCCCGCCTTCAGGCCTGTGAACTCCTTGGTGGGTGGGGCCAACTGCCTGGCTCCGCCCCACCTGGTGTGGACATCAGACCCTGGAGGGAGGCAACAAGGGTTTTTGTTTGACAGGTGTTCCTGACCTGGGGAGAGGGTGTATATTTATGTGGTGTTATTCTGTGACCCCTGGGGTCCAGGGCGTCACACTCCTCCTTGGTGAAATGCAGACCGTCCACCACTGGTTTTATTTTTCTGAAAAAGATAAATAACAAAACAGTATGCATTTCAAATCTTCCCTTACGGGAGGCATGTCACTTAAACGTTGCAAACAGTAGTAAAACATTTTTAATAATAGACGGGTCCCATTTCTTCCGCTTCCCCACCCAAACAACCTAAACCTTGATGCTGCCCCTAAGAAATGGCCAGCACCCCTTTTACCCAGTCCGGAAAACAGAACCTGGTTCAGGTTGCCCAAGCTGGAACAGCCACTTTTTGGATGCCACTTATGTTCAGCACTGTTTGCTATAAAAATAGCGTAGCAAAATGTGCATGAAGGTTGAAGGCAGAGGTGCTGGAAAATGCTTGGCACAAGTGGGACATAAAATTAGTATAGCAGCAACTTTTTGGATGCCCCTTATGTTCAGCACTGTTTGCTATAAAAATAGCGCAACAAAATATGCATGAGGGTTGAATGCAGAGGTGCAGTAAGATGCGCTGCACAAGTGGGACACAAAATTAGTATAGCAGCCACTTTTTGAATGCCACTTATGTTCAGCACTGTTTGCTATAAAAATAGCATAGCAAAATGTACATGAGGGTTGAATGCAGAGGTGCTGGAAAATGCTTGGCACAAGTGGGACAACAATGGAGTATAGCAGCCACTTTTTGGATGCCACTTATGTTCAGCACGGTTTGCTATAAAAATAGCGTAGCAAAATGTGCATGAAGGTTGAAGGCAGAGGTGCTGGAAAATGCTTGGCACAAGTGGGACAACAATGGAGTATAGCAGACACTTTTTGGATGCCACTTATGTTCAGCACTGTTTGCTATAAAAATAGCATAGCAAAATGTGCATGAGGGTTGAATGCAGAGGTGCTGCAAAATACTTGGCACCAGTGGGACAACAATGGAGTATAGCAGCCACTTTTTGGATGCCACTTATTTTCAGCACTGTTTGCTATAAAAATAGCGTAGCAAAATGTGCATGAAGGTTGAAGGCAGAGGTGCTGGAAAATGCTTGGCACAAGTGGGACACAAAACTAGTATAGCAGCCACTTTTTGGATGCCACTTATTTTCAGCACTGTTTGCTATAAAAATAGCGTAGCAAAATGTGCATGAGGGTGGAATGCAGAGGTGCGGGAAAATGCTTGGCACCAGTGGGACAACAATGGAGTATACCAGCCACTTTTTGGATGCCACTTATGTTCAGCACTGTTTGCAATAAAAATAGCATAGCAAAATGTGCATGAGGGTTGAATGCAAAGGTGCTGGAAAATGTTTGGCACCAGTGGGACAACAATGGAGTATAGCAGCCACTTTTTGGATGCCACTTATGTTCAGCACTGTTTGCTATAAAAATAGCGTAGCAAAATGTGCATGAGGGTTAAATGCAGGGCTGCTGGAAATTGCTTGGCATCAGTGGGACAACAATGGAGTATAGCAGCCACTTTTTTTAATGCCACTTATGTTCAGCACTGTTTGCTATAAAAATAGCGTAGCAAAATGTGCATGAGGGTTGATTGCAGAGGTGCTGGAAAATGCTTGGCACAAGTGGGACATAAACTTAGTATAGCAGCCTCTTTTTGGATGCCACTTATGTTCAGCACTGTTTGCTATAAAAATAGCATAGCAAAATGTGCATGAGGGTTGAATGCAGAGGTGCTGCAAAATACTTGGCACCAGTGGGACAACAATGGAGTATAGCAGCCACTTTTTGGATGCCACTTATTTTCAGCACTGTTTGCTATAAAAATAGCGTAGCAAAATGTGCATGAAGGTTGAAGGCAGAGGTGCTGGAAAATGCTTGGCACAAGTGGGACACAAAACTAGTATAGCAGCCACTTTTTGGATGCCAATTATGTTCAGCACTGTTTGCTATAAAAATAGCGTAGCAAAATGTGCATGAGGGTGGAATGCAGAGGTGCGGGAAAATGCTTGGCACCAGTGGGACAACAATGGAGTATAGCAGCCACTTTTTGGATGCCACTTATGTTCAGCACTGTTTGCTATAAAAATAGCGTAGCAAAATGTGCATGAGGGTTAAATGCAGGGCTGCTGGAAATTGCTTGGCATCAGTGGGACAACAATGGAGTATAGCAGCCACTTTTTTTAATGCCACTTATGTTCAGCACTGTTTGCTATAAAAATAGCGTAGCAAAATGTGCATGAGGGTTGATTGCAGAGGTGCTGGAAAATGCTTGGCACAAGTGGGACATAAACTTAGTATAGCAGCCTCTTTTTGGATGCCACTTATGTTCAGCACTGTTTGCTATAAAAATAGCGTAGCAAAATGTGCATGAAGGTTGAATGCAGAGGTGCTGGAAAATGCTTGTCACAAGTGGGACACAAAATTAGTATAGCAGACACTTTTTTGATGCCCCTTATGTTCAGCACTGTTTGCTATAAAAATAGCGTAGCAAAATGTGCATGAGGGTTGAATGCAGAGGTGGTGAAAAATGCTTGGCACCAGTGGGACAACATTGGAGTATAGCAGCCACTTTTTGGATGCCACTTATGTTCAGCACTGTTTGCTATAAAAATAGCATAGCAAAATGTCCATGAGGGTTGAATGCAGATGTGCTGGAAGATGCGCTGCACAAGTGGGATACAAAATTAGTATACCAGCCACTTTTTGGATGCCACTTATGTTCAGCACTGTTTGCAATAAAAATAGCATAGCAAAATGTGCATAAGGGTTGAATGCAGAGGTGCTGGAAATTGCTTGGCACCATTGGGACAACAATGGAGTATAGCAGACACTTTTTGGATGTCACTTATGTTCAGCAATGTTTGCTATAAAATAGCGTAGCAAAATGTGCATAAGGGTTGAATGCAGAGGTGCTGGAAAATACTTGGCACCAGTGGGACAACAATGGCGTATAGCAGCCCCTTTTTGATGCCACTTATGTTCAGCACTGTTTGCTATAAAAATAGCGTAGCAAAATGTGCATAAGGGTTGATTGCAGAGGTGCTGAAAAATGCTTGGCACCAGTGGGACAACAATGGAGTATTAGCAGCCACTTTTTGGATGCCACTTATGTTCAGCACTGTTTGCTATAAAAATAGCATAGCAAAATGTGCATGAGGGTTGAATGCAGATGTGCTGGAAGATGCGCTGCACATGTGGGATACAAAATTAGTATACCAGCCACTTTTTGGATGCCACTTATGTTTAGCACTGTTTGGTATAAAAATAGCGTAGCAAAATGTGCATGAGGGTTGAATGCCGAGGTGCTGGAAAATGCTTGGCACCAGTGGCCACTTTTTGGATGCCACTTATGTTCAGCACTGTTTGCTATAAAAATAGCATAGCAAAATGTGCATGAGGGTTGAATGCAGATGTGCTGGAAGATGCGCTGCACATGTGGGATACAAAATTAGTATACCAGCCACTTTTTGGATGCCACTTATGTTCAGCACTTTTTGCAATAAAAATAGCATAGCAAAATGTGCATGAGGGTTGAATGCAGAGGGCCTGGAAATTGCTTGGCACCATTGGGACAACAATGGAGTATAGCAGACACTTTTTGGATGTCACTTATGTTCAGCAATGTTTGCTATAAAATAGCGTAGCAAAACGTGCATGAGGGTTGAATGCAGAGGTGCTGGAAAATGTTTGGCACCAGCGGGACAACAATGGCGTATAGCAGCCCCTTTTTGATGCCACTTATGTTCAGCACTGTTTGCTATAAAAATAGCGTAGCAAAATGTGCATGAGGGTTGATTGCAGAGGTGCTGGAAATTGCTTGGCACTATTGGGACAACAATGGAGTATATTAGCCACTTTTTGGATGCCACTTATGTTCAGCACTGTTTGCTATAAAAATAGCATAGCAAAATGTGCATGAGGGTTGAATGCAGATGTGCTGGAAGATGCGTTGCACAAGTGGGATACAAAAAAGAGAATTTTGTTTACTTTCCGTAAATTCTTTTTCTTATAGTTCCGTAATGGGAGACCCAGACCATGGGTGTATAGCTTCTGCCTCCGGAGGACACACAAAGTACTACACTAAAAAGTGTAGCCCCTCCCTCCGAGCATATACACCCCCTGGATAACCAAATATAGCCAGTTTAGTGCAAAAGCTGAAGGAGAGTAGCCACCAACAAGTAGACATAGAGCAAAAACCAGAACAACCGGAGCCTCTGTCTACAACAACAGCCGGTGATAACATGCGGAACAAGAAACTGCCAACAGGCAACAGGGAGGGTGCTGGGTCTCCCATTACGGAACTATAAGAAAAAGAATTTACGGTAAGTAAACAAAATTCTCTTTTTCTTCATCGTTCCTATGGGAGACCCAGACCATGGGACGTTTCAAAGCAGTCCATGGGTGGGAATAAACAGAAAACTGAGAAGTAGGCGAAACCTAACTTCGCAAATGGGCGACAGCCGCCTGAAGGGTGCGTCTGCCCAAGCTCGCATCTGCCGAAGCATGAGCATGCACTTGGTAGTGCTTCGAAAAGGCATGCAGACTAGTCCAAGTGGCAGTCTGACAGACCTGCTGAGCCGTAGCCTGGTGCCTGAAACCCAAGAGGCACCGACAGCTCTGGTTGAGTGTGCCTTGATCCCCGGCGGGGGAGGCACTCGAGTACACTGGTAGGCGTCGGAAATGGCCGACCCAATCCAACAAGCTAGGGTCGGCTTAGAAGCCGAGAGGCCCTTACGCCGACCTGTGGTCAGCACAAAAAGAGAGGTGCACCGCCTAAGAACAGCGGTGCGAGACACATAGATCCGGAGCGCCCGCACCAGATCCAGAGTATGCAACGATTTTTCAAAGCGATGAACAGGAGCCGGACAAAAGGAAGGCAGGGAAATGTCCTGGTTAAGGTGGAAGGAGAAACCACCTTAGGGAGGAAGTCCGGAGTCGGACGGAGAACCACCTTGTTTTGATGAAAAACCAAAAAAGGTGACTCCGAAGAGAGTGCAGCCAAATCAGAGACTCTCCCGAGGGAAGTTATGGCCACCAGAAAGACCACTTTCTGTGAAAGACGAGACAAAGAAACCTCCCTAAGAGGCTCAAAGGGGGGTTTCTGGAAGCCGTGAGGACCAGATTAAGGTCCCAGGGATCCAAAGACCGCCGGAAGGCGGCATGATGTGAGATGCGCCCTGTATGAAGGAGCGCACCTGAGCCAGTCGGGCGATACGCCGCTGGAACAACACTGGCAGAGCCGAGACCTGTCCCTTGAGGGTTAGTCCTAGCTGCAGACCGGACTGTAGAAGGGACAGGAGGGTCGGCAAGGAAAAAGGCCAAGAAGCATGGCCGGAAGGGTGACACCAGGACAGGAAAATTCTCCAGGTCCTGTGATAGATTTTGGCCAAGGAATACTTCCGAGCCCGAGTCATAGTGGAGATGACTTCAGGAGATACCAGAAGTTGTCAAGATCCAGGACTCAAGAGCCACGCCGTCAATCTGAGAGCCGCAGAATTCTGGCGGAAAGACGGACCTTGTGAGAGAAGGTCTGGACGGTCCGGGAGATGCCACAGCACCTCAACGGACAGATGGAGCAGGTCAGCGTACCAAGCTCGCCTGGGCCAGTCTGGAGCAATGAGAATGACCCGACGGCCCTCCATTCTGATCTTGCGCAGGACTCTGGGCAAGAGCTAGAGGGGGAAACACGTAAGACAGACGAAACTGGGACCAATCTTGAACCAGCGCGTCTGCTGCCAAGGCCTGAGGATCGTGGGAGCGAAGATCCACTTCCGGAGTGCCCCAAGTGCGGCAGATTGACCGAAACACTGCCGGGTGCAGAGCCCACTCGCCGCTGTCCACGGTTTGACGGCTGAGATAATCTGCCTCCCAGTTTTCCACACCTGGGTTGTGGATTGCGGATGTGGTTGACCTGGAATCCTCCGTCCACTGAAGGATGTGTTGAACCTCCAACGTTGCCAGGCGGCTGAGTGTCACGCCCTGGTGGTTGATGTAGGCAACCGCAGTGTCTGACTGGACTCGAATGGGCTTGCCCGCCAACTTGGTGAAAGGCCAAGAGAGCTAGAAGCACAGCTCTGATTTCCAGCACATTGATCGAGAGGGCTGATTCGGACGGAGTCCAAGTGCCCTGCGCTCTGTGGTGGAGATATACTGCTCCCCAGCCGGATAGACTGGTATCCGTGGTGAGGATCACCCAGGACGTGGCCAGGAAGGAGCGTCCCTGAAGAGAGAGGGGCCGGAGCCACCACTGAAGGGAGCCCCTGGTCTGTGGCGACAGAGCCACTAACCAGTGCAAGGAGGAAGTCTGTCCCAACAGCGGAGAATGTCCAGCTGCAGAGGACGCAGATGGAACTGGGCAAGGGAACCGCTTCCATTGACGCCACCATCTGACCCAGCACCTGCATTAGGTGCCTGATGGAATGACGGCGGGGCCTCAGCAAAGAGCGTACCGCTAGTGAAGGGACTGCTGTTTTACTAAGGGCAGCTTCACAAGTGCCTGCAGAGTCTCGAATTGCATCCCTAGGTACGTGAGCTTTTGGGTCGGAGTCAGAGTGGACTTGGGAAAAGACAAGCCACCCGAATTGGACTAGAGTGGCGAGAGTGAGCGAAGCACTCTGCTGATGGTCTGCACTGGATGAAGCCTTGACTAGAAGGCCGTCCAGGAAAAGGCATGCCAACCCTTGGAGGTGCAGAACCGCAACCACAGCTGCCATGACCCTGATGAATACTCGAGGAACCGTGGCTAACCCGAAGGGAAGAGCCACGAATCGGAAATGTTCCTCTCTGATTGCAAAACGTTGCCAACGCTGGTGTGAAACTGCAATTGGCACATGCAGATAGACATCTCTGATGTCGAGGATGCAAGGAATCTCCTTGGGTCATTGAGGCAATGACTGATCGCAGAGACTCCATGCGAAAATGCCGCACCTGAACATGCTTGTTGAGAAGCCTGAGATCCAGGATGGGCCGGAAGGAACCGTCCCTTTAGGGGACTAGGAAGAGATTTGAGTAGAAACCTCTGAACCGTTCCCAGGCGGGAACCGGTACAATTACTCCGTTGGCCTGCGAGGATGCCACGGCCTGAGAGAAGGCGGCGGCCTTGAAGCAGGGGGGAGTTGACAGAAAAAAATCTGTTTGGCGGGCTGGATAGAATTCTATCCTGTAGCCGTGGGAGATGATATTCCGCACCCACTGATCAGAGACGTGTTGAAACCACATGTCGCCAGGTGGGAGAGCCTGCCACCGACCAAGGACGTTGCTGGCGCGGCCAGATAGTCAAGAGGAGGCTGCCTTAGTGGCAGCAGCTCCTGCGTCTTCTGAGGACGCGGCTTCGTGCGCCAGTTGGGTTTTTGGTCCTTGGCTGAGTTAGTGGACGAGGCCGAGGGCTTAGAGAACGACCAGTTGGAGGAACGAAAGGAACGAAACCTCGACTGGTACTGCCCTGGATGGATTTGGTTTGTGGCATGGAAGTACTCTTCCCGCCAGTAGCTTCCTGAATAATTTCATCCAGTTGTTCGCCGAACAGCCTGGGCCCAGCAAATGGGAGCCCAGCAAGGTACTTCTTTGAAGAAGCGTCTGCCTTCCACTCTCGAAGCTACATGGATAGTGAGAGAATTGGCCGAAGCCACCGTAGTGCGGAGCCTCCAGCATGGCAGACATGGCATAGGATGAAAAGGCTGAAGCCTGGAAGTTAAGGCAACCATCTCGGGCAAGTTATACTGATGCTTTTCTGCCAGAGAGGGGTGCTCCCCTGATATAGGCGGATTGAGGTCCAGTACAAAATTAATGGACGCAATCAAATCACTAGCATCTGCGTCACTTTCGGACAGATCAATGGGGTACATGGAGGTAGCGTCCGAGCCCCCAGTAAAGGCATCCTCCTTGTCCTGCGAGTCAGCTCGTGAATCAGAGCCGCAGGACGAGGAAGGAGAGGGGACCCTGCGTCTCCATTTTAGGAGGACGGGGTCTGAGCCAGATGAAGAATCCTCTGTGAGCTTTGCTGAGCGAGCCGTAGCAGCAGAAGCGCCCTGAGGAGGGGGCTGATGCATGCTCAGCAGTGTCCGGGACATCTGTCCCCTGGAAAGAAGGATTCTACCCAAGCCGGGGGTTCAGCCACCGGAGCCGGAGCAGCCGGAGGGACCACTGGGGATGAGCCTCCAGGCTGAGGCACCACCATGTTAGAGCAGGCATCACAATGTGGTTATGTGCTCAGTACAGGCAGTACGAGCTTACATGCAGTGCATATTAAGTACAGCCTTGCAGCCTTGCTCTTGGTGTGAGACATGCTGCTGAAGTGGGGGCTCTGAGCCAGAATGACCCCCAGCAGAGTATATACGCAGAGTATATAAGCAGGTCCACAACCGGAGGTTGTGGCTTGCCAGACCGTTTGACATTGGGACATCTCTGTGCCCTCCAGATCCCACAGCCCGGACCCCCAGTGAGATGGCCAGCACCGATCGCTGTCACAATGTGGTTATGCAGACATGCATAAGAACGCTGATAAAATGGCGCCGGAGCGAAGAGAGGGGGCGGGGCCTACTCTAAGAGCGGGATCCGGAGGGCCAAGGAGATATACAGGGGAGGGAATATTACCTCAGAGAGGAGTGTCCCTCCCCTGTGCCGAACGGTCGCTGGGCGGAGCCGCACTGTCCCTCTGCATGATTGGCATGCAGGGGCAGTGAAAACGAAACTAGGCCTCAGGCGAAGCCGGGGCCTAAATTTAACGATGCGACCGGCGAGCATGCACCATCGGCGCGGTTCTCAGGTGAAAACCAGAGAACCGGCCGGAAATGTCACAATAGATACACAGCACACTCTCCCCAACAATAAAGTACAAGGGACCCCCGATAATAACGTCTCAGATACTTAGCTTGTGAGACGCAGGGCCAGGTCCCTGAGGGATGAGTGCTCCGTCCGGCAGGATCCTGAAAGGGCTGCGGATGGAGACCGGTCTCCTGCAAGGCAGGGAGAACCGTGCTGGCTCCCACTTCAAGCCAGAGCCCGAGGGATGGTGAAGGAGCGCGGCATGTAAGGCTCCAGCCTTGAAATCAACCTTAACAACACCGCCGACACAGTGGGGTGAGAAGGGACATGCCGGGAGTCCAGGCTTGGACCCGCTTTTCTTCAAACTCTTTCCAAAAATCAAAATCAGATGAGAATGCATGTGTGGATGTGTGCCTCCTGAACACAAAGCATTGAACTGGCTATATTTGGTTATCCAGGGGGTGTATATGCTCGGAGGGAGGGGTTACACTTTTTAGTGTAGTACTTTGTGTGTCCTCCGGAGGCAGAAGCTATACACCCATGGTCTGGGTCTCCCATAGGAACGATGAAGAAATTAGTATAGCAACCACTTTTTGGATGCCACTTATGTTCAGCACTGTTTGCTATAAAAATAGCGTAGCAAAATGTGCATGAGGGTTGAATGCAGAGGTGCTGGAAAATGCTTGGCACCAGTGGCCACTTTTTGGATGCCACTTATCTTCAGCACTGTTTGCAATAAAAATAGCATAGCAAAATGTGCATGAGGGTTGAATGCAGAGGTGCTGGAAATTGCTTGGCACCATTGGGACAACAATGGAGTATAGCAGACACTTTTTGGATGTCACTTATGTTCAGCAATGTTTGCTATAAAAATAGCGTAGCAAAATGTGCATGAGGGTTGAATGCAGAGGTGCTGGAAAATGCTTGGCACAAGTGGGACAACAATGGAGTATAGCAGGCACTTTTTGGATGACACTTATGGTCAGCACTGTTTGCAATAAAAATAGCATAGCAAAATGTGCATGAGGGTTGAATGCAAAGGTGCTGGAAAATGCTTGGCACCAGTTGGACAACAATGGAGTATAGCAGCCACTTTTTGGATGCCATTTATGTTCAGCACGGTTTGCTATAAAAATAGCGTAGCAAAATGTGCATGAGGGTTGATTGCAGAGGTGCTGGAAAATGCTTGGCACAAGTGGGACATAAAATTAGTATAGCAGCCACTTTTTTGATGCCCCTTATGTTCAGCACTGTTTGCTATTAAAATAGCGTAGCAAAATGTGCATGAGGGTTGATTGCAGAGGTGCTGAAAAATGCTTGGCACCAGTGGGACAACAATGGAGTATATTAGCCACTTTTTGGATGCCACTTATGTTCAGCTCTGTTTGCTATAAAAATAGCATAGCAAAATGTGCATGAGGGTTGAATGCAGAGGTGCTGGAAGATGCGTTGCACAAGTGGGATACAAAATTAGTATAGCAGCCACTTTTTGGATGCCACTTATGTTCAGCACTGTTTTCTATAAAAATAGCGTAGCAAAATGTGCATGAGGGTTGAATGCAGAGGTGCTGGAAAATGCTTGGCACCAGTGGCCACTTTTTGGATGCCACTTATGTTCAGCACTGTTTGCAATAAAAATAGCATAGCAAAATGTGCATGAGGGTTGAATGCAGATGTGCTGGAAGATGCGTTGCACAAGTGGGATACAAAATTAGTATAGCAGCCACTTTTTGGATGCCACTTATGTTCAGCACTGTTTTCTATAAAAATAGCGTAGCAAAATGTGCATGAGGGTTGAATGCAGAGGTGCTGGAAAATGCTTGGCACCAGTGGCCACTTTTTGGATGCCACTTATGTTCAGCACTGTTTGCAATAAAAATAGCATAGCAAAATGTGCATGAGGGTTGAATGCAGAGGTGCTGGAAATTGCTTGGCACCATTGGGACAACAATGGAGAATAGCAGACACTTTTTGGATGTCACTTATGTTCAGCAATGTTTGCTACAAAAATAGCGTAGCAAAATGTGCATGAGGGTTGAATGCAGAGGTACTGGAAATTGCTTGGCACCAGTGGGACAATAATGGAGTATAGCAGCCACTTTTTGGATGCCACTAAGTTTCAGCACTGTTTGCTATAAAAATACCGTGGCAAAAGCGGGCAGGTGGGTACAGTGGCCGGGTTCTCTGGGTCAGTGGACATGAAAGGATGCCTCAGTTTCTATCCCTACTAATAGTGAAATGCAGCAAGGAATTCCCTGAGCTTAGGTACACAGACGCTGTTATCTGAACCTGTATACAGCATTTCCATGGACCTGACTGTCACCTATGGCTCTGAGCCCGAGAAAATGAGCCCTGAAACCTCGAACCTCGAAGATCGCTCAACTCTAGTTGTGAAGCTTCAAGTTGCATTTCTGTAATCTATCCGTAGGAATTTAGCAGAAGAAGGTTGGCACTCCATTTTACTTGGTTCAGTATTTTTTTTAGAAATCCATGAAATCCACATAGTGTTCGTGCACACAATCCCAAACACGGGCTTTCATGGGAAGCTCGTGTTACAGTTCGGGTACAGTTCAGGTCCAGGGGCTGTAAAAAAAAAAAAGCACATCATTAAAAAACATTATGATTATACTGCACACTCTGTCTCCTGGCCACTTCTGCTTCCACGTCCTATCATTGCTGTGCCCCGGGTTAACCATCACTGACTACAGGACCTTCCATGAAGTCATAGCCATGTGACCAGTCTGGTGTGAATGTTGTACACACATTGGCTTACAGACTGGTCACATGGCTATGACGTCATGGAAGGTCCTGTTATCTTCCCGGGGTATTCACTGCACTATTTGTCACTCAGCAGTCTTCGGCTGTTTTTGGCCATATTTGCGGTGACGTCATGGTTCACCTGAGTCCATGGCTCATGGATTCAATTGAACTTTGACTGTCACTGTGTGAGGTTCGCATCGGCATCACCCGGCACGGCACACACTCTCCCGACTGGAGCAGTCGGCTGCATATATTTCCATGCAGATGAGGCTCTCCTGTCAGAAGAGTGTGTGCCGTGCTGGGTGATGCAATGCGAGACTCGCACGAATCATACGAAAGTTGAATCATACCCTCATTGTCAGCCTGCTTCTTGCTCTGTAGAGATGCTTTTCTTTACATAGCGATGAAGCAGAGCTGACATTGCTCTACTTGTGGACTATGTCGGGCTAAGGATTTTTTTATAATAAAGATGGAGTCTCTAAATGTTTTTTATGTTTTATTTCTATTAAAAAATGTTTTTTCCATATGTTATGTTTTTCTTTTTACTGTTTACTAGAATTTCATGGTGGTCATGTCTAATTAAGAGTGACACCATGAATTTTGGGCTTAGTAACAGCTGAGAATACAAAGCTGATATTAACCCTTTTATTATCCAGCATACCACCAACATCAGGGCCACTGGACGAGCTGGGTAAAGTGCCTGGAAATGGCGCTAAGAAACAATGTGCCATTTCCAGGGGCTGCTGAGGGCTGCGGAGAATCCAAACCCTCAGCTGCCTGGTTTTACCTGACTGGTGATCAAAATACGGTGGGAGCTCACGCATTTTTTTTTATTACTTTTTTAAATAATTAAAAAAACTTAATGGGCTTCCTGTATTTTGATTGCCAGCCAAGGTAAAGCCAGGCAGATGGGGGTGGTAGCCTGAATCCATCTGCTTTATCTGTGCTGAGAATCAAAAATACTGTGGAGTGCTACGTCATTTTTTAAAATTATTTATTTTTACACTATTATATGTGTGAGGGACCCAACAGACAATCACAGACGCTGTCACGCAGAATGGGCGCCTGGGATTGGCTGTTGGAGTAACGTGGAATCTGCCCATACATCCTAGTTGTTAGAATGTATGGGCTGGTTTCCGGTTACTCCAGCATCCAATCACAGACGCCCACTCTGTGACAACATCTGTGATTGTCTGTTATTTTAACAGTAATTAAAACAACAACACAGAGAAAAAATATTTATTTAGAAATAAAAGAGAAGACATTTAGGACTCGATCCTTATTACTCTAAAAAACTTCTCAAACGTAGTCCAAAGGCGGGTGAGCATCATCAGCTCTGCTACATCTGTGCGAGGAGATAAACACAGGCCTGCTCACACAGACTCAGCTGTGAGCAGTCAGAGACTTCACCCAAATCCATAGCTGAGGCCGGTCAGCTGTGCCCCCAGGTTACCTTCCGTGACGTCATAGCCATGGGATCAGTTTGTAACCCAAAGTCTGTTCAACATTCACACCAGACTAGTCACATGGCTATTGTGACGCCCCTGAACAAGTCAGGTCATCACAGGGTACTGCATGTGTCACGGGCGGGGAGGACGCTGCCGCTGCTGTGCTCTCGCTAACGTTCGGGTCCGGCGCTGCTGCTGCTCGGTGGCTCGAGCGGTGGGCCGGATCCGGGGACTCGAGCGGCGCTCCTCACCCGTGAGTGAAAGGGGTGGTTGGTTTGGGGGATTTAGTCCGTGATGCCACTCACGGGTTGTGGTGAATATGGGCACCACCGCTGCTGGTGACGGGGATCCCGGGATCGATGGTAGGGAGCAGCTGGGATGTTGTTTTCCCCCTCCGTGGGTAGGGGGTCTGTGGTCCCGGGACCCGATGATGTGACGGGGAGGCTGGGTTGATGAGGTGCAGGATTGCAGGGACAGCGCGGCGTGGTGCCGGATGGCACGGGTGTACTCACTCAGTAAGAAACGTACAAAGTCCTCGGTAAAGAAAACGGCTGGATGGACGGGTCCCGCAGCCAGCTGCTGTGTCTCTCCCCGGACAGGTGATGCCGGCTGTCTTTCCCTGCACCTTGATGTTCTCAGTTGACTACTATGGATCCCCAACGGTAGTCCGCTCCCCAGTGTATGGGTACCGGAGGAGCCCGTTTGCCCGCAGGCGCTGGCCCTTGGGTCTCTAGCCTTAGGCGGTAGCTGTATACCCTCACGGTGTGGGCGGTTGCCTTCAATCGGGACTTTTGCTGTTAGGAAACCCCTGGGGTTCCATTCAAATTCGGGTTTGACTATTGTCGGCGGCTCCAAGCCTGGTTGGGGTCCGTTGGCCCTGCCTGTGTGTGCTGGCTTCACTTCGCTCCCCGGTCGGTACCGGCGGGCCGTCGCCCGTCCCCGGTCCTACGGTTCCGCGTTGCTCCACCACTCCTGCAGATGGCCACCACCGTCTGCCAACCTTGCTGTCAGTGCCTGGGACACAAACCCAGACACTCAAGTGTTTACTCCTCTCACTTCCACCTCCTGGACTAAAAACTGTCACTTTTCCCGCCTCCAGGCCTGTGAACTCCATGGTGGGTGGGGCCAACCGCTTGGCTCCGCCCCACCTGGTGTGGACATCAGACCCTGGAGGGAGGCAACAAGGGTTTTTGTTTGGCTGGTGTCCCTGTCTAATGAGGGTGGGGGTGTTTGGATGTTATCTGTGACGACCTGGCTAGGCCAGGGCGCCACACATGCTCTTTATCTCTAGTGCAGGAGTCAACCCCTCTTGGTTCTGGGTTCCCAACTTGCAGTACTGCCTTTATCAGCATCCAAAATCCCAATCACACTCCGCACCACACCCTGTCAGGCACACCAGTGGGCTGCTAAGCTGGAATAGGGCCGTCCATCTAGGGGTCATGCAGGGAGGTGGGACGTGACAAGTCAGAGCAGTGATAGCCCTCGAGCAGTGGGGAGCTTGGGGAAAGTTGGGAGTTGGATCTCCCAGGGGAGAATTAGATTGGGTTGCAGACAGTGGTCTAGACCCGGAGGAGTCAGAGACCCGGTCGCGGGATATTGGGACTGGGTGCCTGGCTTAGTCTAGGAGGACGGTCAGCAGCAGTACAATAGCCAGTCTGGGACCGAAAGCACGTCTGGGTAGTTGACCGTAGGTTGGCAAGAGGCTTCAAGAAACCCGGCAATTAACCTGCGGAGGACAGGGCCTTTATGGACTGTTCCCATGAAGCTCAGAGATCGGGGACACTAGCGCAATGAGGGGGATAGGGCTTTCCAATCAATGCAGCCCACTGAAATCCCAAGCGTGAGCTCCTGAGAGCAAGCTCCTTCATACCAAAAAATGGGGAGCAGGGCCTCGACAGCTCCAAGCTTACGGGCCACTTGGACTACTAAAAGGAGGCAGGCTCTGGACCATCAGGCAGTGCTGCAGGGGACGGAACCCGGACGAGCTCCCCCAAGAGGGCTGCGGCACCCAGAGATTTGGTTTACTACGTTGTCAGCATATGCTTTCCTTCTGAGTGAGTACCTGATCACCCCTTGCCCCAGCGAGCCTGCTCTCCCCTGAAATCTATTCCACCATCCAGAGTCCTGGGGTCTTCCCTACCCGTGGAGGGAAAACGTCATCTAGCTGCCCCCATTCCATCAACCCCAGTACTCCCATTGGCAGCGGCGGTACTCCCTATTACCGCACACCACAGGTGGCATCATGAACTATCTAATCCCCTGTAAATAACCCCCATCACATTTTAGAGTGACCCCGAGACCCAAATCCGGAGACCCTCGAGCCACGAGCATCGACACCCGGATCCGAGCGGTTCGACCGCTGCTGGGGCGGTACACTATGACGTCATGGAAGGTCTTGTGAGTCAGTGGTGGTTACCCGGGGGCACAACAATAATCGTACCTGGGAGCAGAAGTGGCCGGGAGACAGAGTCTGCAGGACGCGTCGCGGGTAGAGATGAGCGAATCGGTCGCGGTTCGGCTTGAGTTCGGTTCGCTGAATGGAGGTCTCGTTCGGTTCGGCGAACTGGTTCGATGAACCACTCGAACCGCATAGGAAACAATGGGAGGCAATCACAAACACATAAAAACACCTAGAAAACACCCTAAAAGGTATCCAAAAAGTGACAAACAACTCACAACACAACACAAACACACGGGAAAGTGACAAGGACATATACTCATGCGAAAACAACAGAGCTGGACAATGAAGAAGAGGAGGAGACACAGATATAGGCATGGCATGCCCTTCTAAAATCATGTAAAACACCGCAAGGTTACTCCAAGCGGAGTCTCCCTTTTTTCCAAAAATTGGGCCACACACACACCCACCCCTTCAGTGGAAGCACTTGTGCCCCAGTTGTACACTTCACAGGTAGATTTGCATCAAGCACATTCAAAAATACGCCATCCTTAACTGTCCCTAGGATGACACCAGGGTAGGTAGCTAAGTCTTTCATGATCCCATCTCTGTTCATCTTGGATCATTTTTAAAAACAATGTAAGAGGGGTTACTCCAAGCGGAGTCTCCTTTTTTTCCAAAAATTGGGCCCCACACACACCCACCCCTTCAGTGGCAGCACTTGTGCCCCGGTTGTACACTTCACAGCTAGATTTGCATCAAGCACCTTCAAAAATACGCCATCCTTAACCGTCCCCAGGATGACCCCGGGGTAGGTAGCAAAGTCTTTGCTGAACCATGACTTGTTCATCTTGGCTCCTTTTAAAAAACACAGCAAGCAAGGGTTACTCCAAGCGGAGTCTCCCTTTTTTCCAAAAATTGGGCCCCACACACACTCACAGGTAGATTTGCATCAAGCACATTCAAAATCCACAAGCATTTTCTCTCCCCAGGATGACACAGGGGTAGTAAATTCCTTGTGGATCCATGACTTGTTCATTTTGATGAACATTAGTCTGTCCACATTGTCACTGGACAGACGCGTGCGCTTATCTGTCAGCACACACCCAGCAGCACTGAAGACACGTTCAGAGACAACGCTGGCAGCTGGACACGACAAAATCTCCAAGGCATAAGTTGAGAGCTCTGGCCATTTTTCAAGATTTGAAGCCCAAAATGAGCAAGGCTCCATTTGCAAAGTCATGGCGTTGATGTTCATTTGGAGATACTCCTGTATCATCCTCTCCAGCCGTTGACTGTGTCAGACTTGTTGTCTCTGGTGGCCTTGCAAAGGATGGTCTAAAAAAATTATGAAAAGATTAAATAAAATTGTTGTTACCAGCACCAGATACGGAGCTACTGGTACGGGTAGACTGTTGAAGATGACGAGACCGTCCCATGCTTGTCAAGTTACAACTGGGAGATTCACTCCCTGCACCACGGTTGTTTGGTGGAAAAGCCGAGCTAAGATCAAGTAACAGCTTCTGCTGATACTCCTGCATACGTGCGTCCCTTTCTATGGCTGAAATTATGTCACAAAATTTGGACTTGTACCGGGGATCTAATAGTGTGGCAAGCCAGTACTCATCATCACTTTTAATTTTGACAATACGAGGGTCATGTTGGAGGTAGTGCAGCAAGAAGGCACTCATGTGTCTTGCGCAGCCATGCGGACCAAGTCCATGCTGTGTTTGTGGCATAGAGGTGCTAACCGTTCTTTCTTCCTCTGACATCTCCCCCCAACCTCTTTCAACTGAAATTTGACCAAGGTCTCCCTCATCTGCTGAGTCTTCCATGTCCATAGACAGTTCGTCCTCCATTCCTTCATGTTCCCCTGCACCTTCCTCAACATTTCGCCTGCTACCATGCGCCCTTGTTGATCCCTGTCCCCCATGGTCCCATGCCTGCCGCGTTGGTGATGATGAACGTCTGGACCTTGGTGATGTTGTTGTGTCTTGCGCATATGAATCCTCCTGTAGTTCCTCCCCTTCCTGTTGTCCCACCCCCTGACTCCGAATAGTGTTTAGCGTGTGCTCCAGCATGTAAATGACTGGAATTGTCATGCTGATAATGGCATTGTCAGCGCTAAACATATTCATCGCCATGTCAAAACTGTGCAGAAGGGTGCATAGGTCCTTGATCTGAGACCACTCCATCAGGGTGATCTGCCCCACCTCTGCATCTCGTTGGCCCAGGCTATACGTCATGACGTATTGCACCAGGGCTCGACGGTGCTGCCACAGTTTCTGTAACATGTGGAAAGTTAAATTCCAGCATGTTGGCACATCGCATTTCAGGCGATGAACCGGCAGGCCGAAAGACTTCTAGAGTGATGCAAGTCGCTCAGCAGCGGTGGTTGAACGGCGGAAGTGAGCAGACAGTTTTCGTGCCCTGTTCAGAAGGCCATCTAGGCCGGGATAGTGTGTTTAAAAATTGCTGGACAACAAGGTTCAACACGTGAGCCATACAAGGCACGTGTGTCACCTTGCCCAGGCGAAGGGCCACACCCAGGTTTGCAGCATTGTCGCACACGGCTTTACCAGGCTGCAGGTTGAGTGGAGACAACCATTTATTAAACTCAGTCTCCAGAGCTGTGTACAACTCAGCCGCTGTGTGACTCTTATTTCCAAGACATTTCAAGCTAAAGACTGCCTGATGCCGTTGCGCTCTGCTGCCAGCATAGTAATGAGGGGTGCGTAATTTTTTATGCACAGTTACAACGCTGGTGGCCTGACCAGGCAGGCTTGGGGCGGAGGTGGAGGACCCCGACGAGGTGGAGGAGGCAGAAGCAGTGGCGGAACTTAGACAAACGGAGGATTGACAAACAAGTCGTGGGGACGGCAAGACTTTTGCAGCAGACCCTTCACCATCTATCACCATAGTTACCCAGTGCCCAGTCAGCGACATGTAACGTCCCTGTCCATGCTTACTGGTCCAAGTATCGGTGGTGAAATGCACCCGTTCACACACAGAGTTTCTCAAGGAAGCAGTGATGTTGTGTGCGACATGCTGGTGTAGCGCAGGTACACCTTTCTTAGAGAAGTAGTGGCGACTGGGCATCTGGTACTGGGGCACAGCGACAGACATAAGGTCTCTAAAATCCTGTGTGTCCACCAGGCAGAAAGACAGCATTTCGGTAGCTAAGAGCTTACAGAGGGATAAAGTCAACCTCTTAGCTTTGTCATGGGTCACAGGAATTGGCCTTTTATTTGTCCACATCTGAGGGACAGAGATCTGGCTGCTGTGTGTGTAGACTGTGATGAGTAGGGTGTCCCTGAAAAAATGCAGGTTTGTGAGGAAAGTGCAGGCGTAGACATGATGTTGCCTTCATCCAACGTTGATGCTATCGATGTCTGAGAGAGCTGTACACATGCACTTGTTTCCCCTTCCAAACCAAATGACGACCTACCAACAAAACTGCCTGTTGCGGTTACAGTGGTGGAAGTTGTGTGTGGAAAACCAGGTGTGACAGCTGTCCCCACAGTCCTAGAAGATGAAGAGCGCGCGGATGCACTTGAAGGGGCAGGCGGTGGATGGTTCGCTCCGCTAGACCGCATTGCAGCACGGTGAGCTTCCCACTGGGACATATGATATTTATTCATGTGACGATTCATGGAAGAAGTTGTCAAACTCCTGAGGTTTTGCCTCTACTAACAGAATCATGACAAATTTTACATATCACATGATTTGGGTGATCTTTTTCTATGTCAAAAAAGGTCCAGGCTAGGCAAGGTTTAGAGTTCATGCAACGGGGACTAGTGCTCAGAGGCAGAGTGGTGGCTGTGGATGCAGTTGTAGACGTGCTACCAGTACTACTCCTCTGTCCAGGAAGGCGCAAGGTAACTTCGTCATCAGTAACATCCTCCTCCACTGCCTTGGTTGACAACCTCGAGTGCCTGACTGTGGGTTGACAGTAGGTGGGATCTAGAACTTCCTCATCAAGCGTTGTGTTTGCACTCCCCTCACCCTCAGACCGAGCCTCTTCCTGATGTGAACCAAAATTTAAGTTGTCATCCTAATCTGGTATCTGCATCTCATCATCATCAGTATGTTCCTGATTGTCTATAACAACAGGTGTTACAGTTTGTGAATAAGGGTCAACATTATGCTCAGAAACTTGGTCATCACAGCCTGAATCAGAGTCACAAAGGTTCTGGGCATCACTGCAGACTATTTCCTGGTCTGTACTCACTGTAGCTTGGGAGCAGACCTCTGATTCCCAGGCTATAGTGTGACTGAACAGCTCTGCAGACTCAGCCATCTCAGTTCCACCATACCGTGCAGGGCGGATGGAGACTTCAGAGCTGGGAGAAAGCAAGTGTGATTGGGATGACAACTCAGAGGACTGGTGTTTTTTGGATGCGGTAGTTGAGGTGGCGGAGAGGGCACTTGTTGGACAACTTGAAATCTATTCAAGCACTTTCTTTTTTTGGCCATCATCTACCTCTGTTCCAGTTGTTAGTGTCCGTAAAAAGGGGAGCACATCGGATTGTCCACGGTAAGTAGTAAACATCTTAATTTTGCTGGAAGATAGTCTATCTTCAGCAGATGTTAATGGAGCTTTGCCACCTTCCCCACGGACAAACCCTTTTTTTCCTTTTCCAACACGTCTCTTCCCCTTTCCACCAGCATCTGTCATTTTGCCACTCATTTTGATTGCGACAAGATTGTGCACTTAAAATGTGGTAGTAAAAATTGAGAGGTGGTGTAGATTTCAGCGGTGGTCTAGCTTTATTAACAGCAGAATAAACAAAATAACTATCCCTGACAATGCAACTACGGCCCTTAAACTGGCAGAATAGTTTGCTAGTTTAATGGCTTAGTAACAATGAGTTTCATTGTGCAATGCAGAGGTGCTGCAAATAGATTTGCACTAGTGGGACACTAATGGAAGTCCAACAGCCACTTTTAGGATGCCACTAAGTTTACTCAGTGTTTGCTAGTATAATGGCTTAGTAACAATGAGCTTGAGTGTGCAAAGGGCAGGAGGGTACAGTGGCAGGGTTGTGGGTCAGTGTACAGGAAAGGTAGCCTCACTTTTTATCCCTCCTAATGGGGAAATGCAGCGAGGAAGTCCCTGACCTTAGCTACACAGACGCTGTTATCTGTAGCTGTTAAAATCTGTTTCCACGTACCTGACTGTCACCTATGGCTCTGAGCCTGCTGTTATTAGCCCTTACAAGAGCTAAAAGAAACATCTATCCCTATTCTGTATAGCGCTGTGTGTAGAGCGTACACAGCAGTATAGGAGACAGGAGCTACGCCAGCGGTGAGTGACACCCAGACGCAGAAGAAATAATGGTGTCCGGACGGACAGATACCCGTTTTTATAATGCAGGGACATGTGACATGGACAACCTATCACACATGCCGTTGCTTCTCTGGCTAAAAGTCCACTTAGCTGTGTGTGTGTCTGGGATTGTGTCACGCTCCCGATGCCTCAGCACCGCTCCTTACCCATTGACCCGGTCGCACCATCTCGGCACCGCTCCGTGACCACTGATCCGGTCCATGTGTCCTCCGGTCACGGCTACCGCCCCCGCTCGTGCTCTCCTGTGTTCTATTCCTGGTCTCAGGAGTCTGACTCTGACTAGTGCCTCTGTATAGGACCAGGCCGCGCCCATTCTCCTGGTCTTATAGGCCCAGCACACCTGAAGCAGGAAATGACATAGGGCTGTTCTGGGTATATAAGACTTGCCTTTCCATGTGGGCGGGGCCTGATCAACGTGTCTTGAAGCCTTATCTTTTGAGCTAGGTTCTCAGGTCCCCTTGTTTCGTGTCCTGTTACCTGTACCAGCATTCTGTACCGTCTTAAAGAACTCCGTAACCCTGGTGACCTGGTTATACCTGTCCCTGCCACACCAGTGCTCCGGCTGCCATGTACCCTGCCCTCCGGTGGGGTGCATGGTCCAGTGGATCCACCTCCTGGGCCTACCAGTCCTCCCTGCCCTGACAGATTGATCAGGCCATGGATTCCGCCGGAGCACAGACGTCTGAACTGGCTGAACTGCGCCAGGAACTGGTGCGACAGAGAGAAACCTTAACCCGAATATTGAATTTCCTGACGTCTGTGGACAGCCGCTTGTATACGTTACAGAACGCCGCCTCGACCTCATCTACACAGCGTACAGCTACTACGTCCGAACCCGTTGTCTCCTCGGCCTCGCAACTCCGCCTCGCTGCACCGCCTCGCTATGCGGGAGATCGCAAGACCTGCAGAGGCTTCTTGAACCAGTGCTCTCCGCATTTCCAGCTGCTCCCGCACCTGTTTGTTTCGGACCAAGCAAAAGTGGCATTTCTAATGTCACACCTAGAAGGCAAAGCTCTGGCCTGGATAAATCCGTTGTGGGAGAACGAGGATCCGGTGACTACCGACATCCGGGAATTCCTTCAGGCTTTTAGAAGTACCTTCGATGAACCAGGACGTACTACCGTGGTTACAGCTTCGCTCCTCCGGCTACGCCAAGGGACCCTAACGGTTGGCCAGTACGCCATCCAGTTCCGCACGCTTGCCTCCGAGCTAGGCTGGAACACTGAGGCATTGACTGCCGCCTTCTGGGAGGGGCTCTCCGGTCGCATCAAGGACGAATTAGCCGGTCGTGATGTTCCCCGTACCTTGGATGCTTTAGTATCACTAGCTACCCGGATTGATCTCCGTTTTCAAGAGCGAACCAAGGAAGTATCTCGGGAGAAACGACCAATCCGTCACATCTCCATTCCGCAGAGGTCTACCGTTCCCCCGCCATTGCCGTCCTACGATTCCGCTTCCGAACCCATGCAAATCGACCGACTGAGCCAAGCTGAACAACGCCGAGCAGAGCGACTTGCCCGGGGCCTGTGTTTCTATTGTGGAAGCGATACACATCTGATGGTGGGAACCGCCACCCTTGATATCGGAATTTCTTCAGTCCCGGTTACACAGACTGTCCAGGTCACGACCGAGAAGACCCAGTTCACGGCAGAGGCTCACATTGATTCGGGAGCAGCGGGTAATTTCATTCTACAAGCTACAGTGGACCGTTATCGAATACCGGTCATCCCGCTTGCTAAACCCCTTTGGTTCGCCTCCGTGGACGGAAAACCACTATACGAACCCGTCCGGTACACCACCGAACCCGTGAGACTCTGTGTTGGTGCCCTGCACACTGAGACTATTGCTTTGTACGTCATCCCGAGAATGACTCCCGCGCTCCTGCTGGGTCTGCCCTGGCTACACCTCCATGACCCTGACATCAGTTGGCGCTCTGGCGCAATCACTCGTTGGAGTCCGTTGTGCCAGGATACCTGTCTACAGACTGTTCCTCGGTCCCTGTCACCTGGGCCTGTCATGTCACAACAGGAGGAAGAAGTGACGACACAGTCCAGCGTCGTACCACAACTCCTGTCTCTTGTACCTGTGGTGCCACCAGAACAAGAAGAGGAGACGACGCAGTCCAGCGTCGTACCACAACTCCTGTCGCCTGAGTCCTTGGTACCACCGGGCCCTGAAGAAGAAACGACGCAGTCTAGCGTCGCTCCACCGTCCCTGGCTTTTGAGACTTCGATGTCACCGGCTACTGAGGATGAGACAATGTCCTGTACCCGGTCCGAGACGCCCGATCCGGTCGTTCACGACTCCGGTCCTACTTCTGTCTGTCCTCCGCTTCCCGTTGCCCCCGTTGCCACTACTAGTAGATCGTCGGCTAAGCGTCGTGCGGCCAAGAAGGCGGCATGGGGTCAGCGGTCCTTCCCAGCCTTTGTCTTGGTTCCTGGTCCGGTGACTCGATCCGGGGTACCCCTGGGGTACTGTGCACGGAGGGGGGGCATAGAGGGGGGGGTACTGTGACGCTCCCGATGCCTCAGCACCGCTCCTTACCCATTGACCCGGTCGCACCATCTCGGCACCCCTTCGTGACCACTGATCCGGTCCACGTGTCCTCCGGTCACGGCTACCACCCCCGCTCGTGCTCTCCTGTGTTCTATTCCTGGTCTCAGGAGTCTGACTCTGACTAGTGCCTCTGTATAGGACCAGGCCGTGCCCATTCTCCTGGTCTTATAGGCCCAGCACACATGAAGCAGGAAATGACATAGGGCTGTGCTGGGTATATAAGACTTGCCTTTCCATGTGGGCGGGGCCTGATCAACGTGTCTTGAAGGCTTGTCTTTTGAGCTAGGTTCTCAGGTCCCCTTGTTCCGTGTCCTGTTACCTGTACCAGCATTCTGTACCGTCTTAAAGAACTCCGTAACCCTGGTGACCTGGTTATACCTGTCCCTGCCACGCCAGTGCTCCGGCTGCCGTGTACCCTGCCCTCCGGTGGGGTGCATGGTCCAGTGGATCCACCTCCTGGGCCTACCAGTCCTCCCTGCCCTGACAGATTGGCTGACATGCTGGCCTGCCCCACTACACGCGCGCGCTTAGGGAAGGAAGACAAGAAAAAAAAAAAAATGGCGATCGCCGTTATCCCAGCAGCGGTGATCTGAATGCCCTGTTCCCGCACACTATACGCTGAAATTTCATAATAGTGTGAGTCACAGAGTGACTTACACTATTACAGCGGAAAGCCAGCTAGTAATTAGCTTGGCTTTTTGCTGCTAGAACCGTTCTCGAACGTAACTAGAACTATCGAGCTTTAGAAAAAAGCTCGAGTTCTAGTTCGATCTAGAACAGCCCCCAAAATCACTCGAACCGCGAACTGGAGAACCACGAACCGCGAACCACGCTGAACTCTAGTCGCGGGACCTCTAAGTATAATGACAATGTTTACTATTAACCATTATCTTTATTTTACAGCCCTACCACCACATCCCGTAACTGTAAAGCCAACTTGGTGTTTGGACGCAAGTTCACGTTATCTCAGAACCCGAACTCCAATGTTACAAAACGTTAGGGCGAGTCTCCCGAAGACAAACAACGGGTGGTTCGCCCATCACTACTCAGGTACACTCAGTACTCAATCGAGTATTGCGGGTGCTCGAATCCCTGCTCCGCATGTTTTGTGGCTGTTAGACAGCCAATCAAAATGCAGGGATTGCCTGCCATACATGGTAATGTGATAGCCATGTTGGCTACTAACATTACTGTGATTGGCTGGTCGCATCACATCATCAGGTTTTATATGAGACCCAGTGACATGATACTCAGCACACTCTCCTCTGAAACCAGTTCAGGGAGAGTTGATCTAAGAGGAAGAACTTAGATTAGAGCAGGCATAGAGGCAGTGTTTAATTGCTATTGCAGTAATTGTATACTGCACCATTAAAACAAAAATCCTTTTCACTGCTATATACTATACTTTCTGAAACGGTTGTTACTTGCATTCAGTGTAGGGAAAGCTGGTTGAAGATGGATAGTTTTGGATTAGAGGCTTATAGGCATGGTTTTTTGCCTTGTAGTCCTTCTATAAGTATACTGCTGCTGCAAACTAAAAACAGAAGTCATTTCCAGGGCTGCAAAGTTTTTTTTCTCTATTAATATCAGAAAGATTGCAGGTATATATAGTGTACTTCAAACAACACTTGAATTCAAATTAACAGAAGGTAGTGCATCCAATTTTAACCTCAAAAGCTACCGTAATTACTATCCATAAAAACACTTTTATTTAGTCTTATTAAAATTTTTAAATATCCCAAATCGTGAATAATAACACACCAAAAAAATCCCAGGACCATGGTACAGCTGCAATAGATTATTCCTGTCAAGGAAAATTTTTTAAAACATATTCAGACAATTTGACAATATTACCGAAGGGACAGATTCTAAATGACCCTCAATCTCTCTTACCCCTACCTACCAATGGAGATATAACTTACTTTACATGCACCCTAAAGGTAAAGTGGTGCCCCTGTGACGCCCTGGGCAAGCCAGGGGTCACAGGTCATCACACCACCACACCCTACACCCCAGTTAGGAACACCTAAGCTAAACCAAAATCCTTGTTGCCTTCCTCCAGAGGCTGATGTTCACACCAGGGGGTGGGCCAGGCAATTGGCTCCGCCCACCGAGGAGTTCACAGCCCTGAAGGCGGGAGAAACAGGCAGTTAAGAAAAGTTAGGAGTTAAGAAAGGTGAGGGAAAGGAGGAAGAAGTGGAAGGAGGTGAAGTGGTAGAGGAGCAAAGGAGAAAACTGGAGAAAAGGAGTAAAAGTGAGAGTAGAAAAGCCTGAAGTTGGTCCAGCTGTGTGCAGGACAGAGTCAGCAAGGTCAGCAACGGCGGTGATTGTCCGGAGGGGTGACTGTTCGGAAGTTCCTAGAAGGACCGCGGACGGGTGGTGGCCCGGCGGTCTGGAGCAGTGTACAAAGGACAGTCAGCACCAGGCCAGGGGCCTCTCAGACCCCGGCAAGGCTAGGAGTCGCCATAATTTGCCAAATCCGTCAGTGAAGGGGACGGCTGTCTCCCAACAACCAAGTCCCGATTGAAGGCAACAGCCCAACCATTAAAACAGAGACACCGCCACCGCCAGGGCACCAGTTTCTGAGGGCCAGCGTCTGCGGGCAAAGAGTAGAGCTCCTCCGGTCCAGCTTGAAGCCGGGGAGCATGTTACCGGTGGGAACCCATCAAAACCATCAACAACATAGGTGCAGGACAAAGGGACATCACCGTCACCTACTGGGGAAAGCAAGTGCAGCCGTCCGTGGGAACCGTCTTTCCAGCCGTGTGTTTTACCGAGAACTGTGTCATCGTCTCAGGCTGAGTGAGTACCACAGTGCCGCAAGGCACAGCGCTGCCCCCGCGTCCCTGCGCCCACCAAGCCCTGCATCTCCCACCTCAACACTGGGCCCCGGGATCACCAACCCTTACCCACGGAGGGGCAACACAACAACTTGCTGCTTCACACCATCACTCCCGGGATCCCCACACCGAGCAGCGGTGGTGCTAACAGATCACCACAACCGTGGGTGGCGTCACGGACAATAGACTATATTCCAAAACCCAATCCCCTTTCACTCACGGGCGAGGAGCGCCGCTCGAAAACCCCCTGGATCCGGCCCACCGCTCGAGCCACCACTGAGCAGCAGCAGCCGGACCCGAGCAGAGGGGTGAGCGCAGTGCTGACACCCTCCTCCCCGCCCACGACAACTTGGCATCACGAACAGGATCTTACCGCTCTGCCGTCTGGTAGAGGTGCACCTTGTTACCGCCGGAGGTATCCGGCTGAAAAATTTCGGAAGTCGCCATCTTTGGCGCGAAAAGTTCCCGCTCGAGCGTCTTCTCGAGTAGTGGAGGCGCGAAGGCCAAAACTCCGCCCCAAGAGAGGAGGGGCCGGAAAGAGCTAAGGGGGACGGAAACAAGATGTCTGCGCCCGACGGAGCCGCTGGAGGAGTGGCGGTCGCAGCCGCAGTGGCACCTGCGGATGGGAATGGGCCTGCCCAGGCCCCGGTTGCGCTAGCGGGGGGGTGCCGCGGCCCCCGCGCTCGCTCAGGTGATGCCGTTCTCTTTGCCCTATGCGCCCGGAGCTGCCTGGCTGCCGCAGTATGACGGGAAACCTGATGCTTTACAGGTCTTCCGGAAAAAGCTTAACCCGTTGCTAGAACTGTACCCCCTGACCGATAAGCAACATGCGGCGGTAGTGCTGGGCCAGTTAACTGGCGCGGCTGAGCAGGAGGCGGAGACCTGGGCCGAGGGGGACCGGCTCTCTGTAGCCACCATCTTTGAGAAGCTACAGACTGCCTTTGAGACCCGGACTGAAGCTGAGCTGAGGATGCAGTTTTACCAGTGCCGGCAACGGGCTGTAGATAGCATTCGGGACTATGCTTTACGTCTGCAAACCGCCCTCCGCACGCTAAAGCGGGTGAATCCTATCAATGAGGCGGATAGCAACAAGATGTTAGTAGAGCAATTTGTGCAGGGGATGAGATCCCCTGAGGACCGCAAGCAACTCCGGCTGTGGGCCCTGGAACACCCTGATGTGGACTTTGCTGTGTTAAAGGAACGGGCCATTAAAGCACTACAGCCCCCAGCTGCAGAAGTCCTGGAGCCATCCCCGTGGCCCATTGAAACGGCCCCCGTTGTGGCAGCCCCTGCCCTACCAACCTCTCCAATACCTGCAACCTCAAGCAGCACAGTGGAAGAACTGGCAGCTCAGGTCCGTTGCATGGACGGAGACCTCGCCAAGATCCTTGCTGCACTACAACCTTTGACCAGATCTCAGCCTCCAGCACAGATACAGCTTGCTGACAGCCCCGAGGATGTTCCCTGGATGCAGCGGAGAAGTGCTAATAACCCGCGGAGCAGACCTCCAATCTGCTATAAGTGCCGTAAGCCTGGTCATTACTTCCGACAGTGCCCGTTAAACGAGCAACCCCTGGGGCCCCGGGCCAATCCTCAGGAGTAGAACATCGTGGCCCCCCAGACTGGCGGGACCGATATATCGGGGCCCGCCCTATCATCCCCGTGGCTGTAGACGGCATACCAGCGATGGCTCTCTTGGACACTGGATCACAGGTAACCACCATACCCTACACGTTGTACCAGCGGTATTGGGGAATAGACGAGCTGGCACCCCCAGATAATAGTATAACGCTAATTGCTGCTAATGGACTCCCATTGACCCAGGTGGGGTATAAACAAGTGGCTATGACAGTGGGGCAAGCTGAACTGCAACACCAGGGTATGATTATGATCATGAATGAACCCAGTGATCATAACCCGAAGATAGTGCTGGGAACCAATGTGATGGAGCACTGCATGGCTGATGTGTTGACCTTATTACAACAGCTAGCCGCCACAGCAGCGGGAAGCCGGCAGAGAGCTGTGCAGCGTGAGATCCAAGCTCTGATGTACCGCCAGCATGTAAGCTCAACAGGAGGGGAGATTGGTGGAGTGAGAGTGATGGATGTTGCTCCATTGACTGTGCCCCCTAGGAGTGAGATGATGATTTGGTGTAGGGCAGCAGTAGGGCCTCAGGGGCGTGACTACCCTGCCATGATGGAGCCCATGCCCTCCGAGCACTGGCCCACTGTAATGGCCGCCCGAGGGGTGGTGGATGTAAAAAAAGGGAGAGTGCCTGTGAGGGTGTTGAACTGTGGGGAGGAAGAAGTCAGGCTTCCCTGGTATGCCACCATTGCCAAGCTGCTCACCCTGGATCCGCACACCATTCACGAAGCCAGTCCCTCAGTCTACCCACCTATCACCAGCACTTCCCCGCCTCAAGGGGTAGTAAAGGAGTGGCACCAACAGCTACACATGGGTACTGACGATACCCCTACACATCACAAAGCAGGGGTGTACAGGGTGGTGCAGGAGTATGAACAGGTTTTCAGTAAACATCCACTAGACTTTGGGCAGATCAAAGGGGTCCAACACCACATCCCCACCGGTGAACACCCCCCTATCAAAGAGAGGTACAGGCCTATTCCCCCTGCACATTTCCAGTGTGCCAAAGATATGTTGAGGAACATGAAGGAGGCAGGGGTTATTCGGGACAGCTGTAGTCCCTGGGCCGCTCCGTTGGTACTGGTCAAGAAGAAGGATGGTACCATGCGGATGTGTGTGGACCACCGGAAGATTAATCAGATAACCCATAAAGATGCCTACCCACTGCCTCGTATTGAAGAGTCTTTGGCTGCACTGAGAACTGCAAATTACTTCTCTACCCTTGACCTCACCAGTGGGTACTGGCAGGTGGCCGTGGCCCCGGAAGATCGGGAGAAAACCGCCTTCACCACTCCGATGGGACTCTGTGAATTCAATAGTATGCCGTTCGGGCTGTGCAACGCCCCAGGAACCTTCCAACGGCTGATGGAGTGCTGTCTGGGACACCTAAACTTCGAGACCGTCCTATTGTACTTGGATGACGTGATTGTTTACTCCCAGACGTATGAAGCCCATCTGGAGCACCTGGCCGAGGTGTTCGCATCCCTTGCCAAATACGGGATGAAATTGAAGCCTTCTAAGTGTCACCTGCTTAAACCCAGAGTGCAATACCTGGGGCACGTGGTAAGTGCAGAAGGTGTCACCCCCGACCCTGAGAAGATCACTGCCATCCAGGGCTGGCCGAGACCAACCACAGTGAGGGAAGTAAGGCAGTTTCTGGGTCTGGTGGGGTACTACCGGCGCTTTATCAAAGGGTACACGAAGATGGCTGCTCCCATGCAAGATCTCCTCGTGGGACAGACCAAAGGTGGTAGACCCCTAGGGGCCCCACTGGTGTGGGAGGAGAAGCATGAAGAATCCTTCTGCCAGCTGAAAGTGGCTTTGACTGGGGAAGAGGTCCTTGCGTATCCTGACTATGGCTGCCCATTCATCCTCTATACCGACGCCAGCAATGTGGGACTGGGAGCAGTCCTGTCCCAGGTCCAGGATGGGAAGGAGAAAGTGATAGCTTATGCTAGCCGGAAGCTTAGGCCAACCGAAAGGAACCCCGAGAACTACAGCTCCTTCAAGCTCGAGCTCCTGGCATTGGTATGGGCTATCACAGAGCGGTTCCGTCACTACTTGGCTGCAGCAAAATTCACCGCCTTCACGGACAACAATCCGTTGACCCACCTGGACACAGCCAAGCTGGGCGCATTGGAGCAGCGGTGGGTGGCCCGGCTAGCCAACTACGACTTTACCATCAAGTACCGAGCTGGCCGTGTCAACATTAATGCTGATGCACTCTCCCGAATGCCCCATTTGTCAGAAGAAGGGGGCAAGGATGATGACCTCGAGGAGATTGAGTTGCCTGCATTTCACCAGCCACCAACTGAGAAGGTACAGATACACCAACAACGGGTGGATCTGGACCCATTGCCCAGTCAAGAGTGGCAGGAAGCTCAAAACCAGGCGCCGGCTGTCCGCCTCGTCAAGACCCTGGTGGAACAAGGTGCTGTTGGAATGGACCCTGCCGCTCAAGCTGAAGCCCAGCGCTTGTGGAAGGAACGGAAACGGCTTTATCTACATCAAGGGAAGCTGTACCGTGAGCTGATCAACCCGAAGACCCATGAGAAAATCTGCCAGTTGATTATTCCCCAAGCTGATGTGGCTACTGTTTTGCGGGCATACCATGATGGTGCCGGACACTTCGGGTGGAAGAAGCTGGATATGCTGTTGAGAGAGCGGTTCTACTGGAGTGGGATGCGGGAGTCGGTAGAGGCCTGTTGCCGAGAGTGTGGTCCTTGCACGCTGAGAAGGAAGGACGAGACCAGCCAGAGGGCGCCCCTACACCCAATCATCACACATCAACCGCTGGAACTGGTCGCCCTAGACCATGTCAAGCTCACCCCCAGCAGAAGTGGGTTTGCCTACGCGTTGACCATCGTAGACCACTATTCAAGATTCATGGTGGTTGTCCCCGTAAAGGACCTAACTGGTCGAACTGCTGCTCGAGCGTTCCAGGCTTATTTCTGCCGCCCACATGGATATCCAGAAAAGGTGCTTACTGACCAAGGCCCGGCTTTTGAAGCAGAGGTGTTCCGCGAGTTCTGCCAGTTGTACGGCTGTAAGAAAATCCGGACCACCCCTTGCCATGCCCAGACCAACGGCATGTGTGAGAAGATGAATCACTTGGTCCTGGGACTCCTCAAGACGCTACCGCTGGAAGAGCAGAGCCTGTGGCCGGAGAAGCTACCCGACTTGGTCGATATGTACAACATTATCCCGTCCAGCTCGACAAAGTGCACCCCAGCATATCTGATGAGGGCTCGTCCCGGCCGCCTGCCAGTGGACCTGGAAATAGGGTTGGAGGCCCCAGAAGCACTCCCTTCGACAGCTGAATGGGAAACTCGGCGGAGAGCACAATACCGGCAGATTCAGGAGTATGTGGAGAAAAACCTAAGACGAAGTCGAGAACAGCAGGAGCAGCAATTCAACCAGAAAGCATCTGCGGCCCCTTTCCAGCCAGGAGATGTGGTGTTAAAGTGGAAGAGGAAGACCCACAAGCTGGATGATCAATGGGAACCAATCCTATACGTCATACAACCCACAGGATGGGAGGATGGGAAGGCCTACCAGATCAGTCGGGATCAAGGGGGCACTTTGGCCACGGTTTCCCGGGACCATCTGAAAAGTTGCCCACCAGCATTGAGGGCAATGGCTGACGTACCAGTTCCTCCACCAGCAGAGAAGGCAAAAGAGGTGATCCACACTGTGATGGGTGACTTCCCAGCAGACTGGCCTACGCAGAACGGCGCGGTGATTCTTCCAGTGATACTGTTCCCACAACCTGTGGATGAAGAAGTGGTGGAAGCGGTCAACCATGAGCCAGAACCAGTGCCAGTGCCCAGGGATGAATCTGTGCCCAGCTCCCCTACACCTCCGCCTGCCCCACATGATAGCCGGGAGGAGGAACCGCTTGTTTCCTCTGCCCCACTACCTAGCCACACTGACACCGGACCCCGAAGGTCCACCCGTCCCAACCTAGGTAGACCCCCACTTAGGTACAGGGAGACCGTCCTTTAAAAGGGGGGGGAAAAGGTGTTTGTCTGAAGTTGTGTTTTTGTTTGAAAAAGTTGAAAAATGATGATAGCTGAAAATCATACCGAAGAAGTCATCTGATTGACCGTGATTGAACCGGCCGGAGCCGGCACCGTTGTCCCCGTGGGGACCGTTTAAAAACTTTGCATGAGGAACTGCTCATGGACAAGCCCGAGAACTTGCAGGGCAACCACAAACGTTAGTGGCTTGTAAATAAGTTGTTTACCGTTGCCGTTTCCGCATTGCCGCCTCCGGAGAGGCAGGTTGGAGGGAGGGCCCTCAGCAGAGCAGGCTGGGGCCCAGCCACCACAGGAACCGGTGGCTACCCTCTGGAGGGGAAGAACAGATCCCGCTCGGGTGACTTGTGCTGTACTTGGGGACAAGGGGTGCTGCCTGGGTTTTAGGGGCAGCATCAGGGCCAGGTTGCTTAGGTGGGAGAGAGTGGAGACCGTAACCGTAAACCGTTTGCAACGTTTAAGTAAAAGTGCCTCCCGTTATGGGAAGAATTAATAAAAATGTATATATGTTACCGTTTACAATGTTATATATTTTTCAGGAAAAATAAAACCGGTGTTGGACGGGCAGCCCGCGGACGGTCTGCATTTTGCTAAGGGGGAATGTGACGCCCTGGGCAAGCCAGGGGTCACAGGTCATCACACCACCACACCCTACACCCCAGTTAGGAACACCTAAGCTAAACCAAAATCCTTGTTGCCTTCCTCCAGAGGCTGATGTTCACACAAGGGGGTGGGCCAGGCGGTTGGCTCCGCCCACTGAGGAGTTCACAGCCCTGGAGGCGGGAGAAACAGGCAGTTAAGAAAAGTTAGGAGTTAAGAAAGGTGAGGGAAAGGAGGAGGAAGTGGAAGTAGGTGAAGTGGTAGAGGAGCAAAGGAGAAAACTGGAGAAAAGGAGTAAAAGTGAGAGTAGAAAAGCCTGAAGTTGGTCCAGCTGTGTGCAGGACAGAGTCAGCAAGGTCAGCAATGGCGGTGATTGTCCGGAGGGGTGACTGCTCGGAAGTTCCTGGAAAGACCGCGGACGGGTGGTGGCCCGGCGGTCGAGAGCAGTGTACAAAGGACAGTCAGCACAAGGGCAGGGGCCTCTCGGACCCCGGCAAGGCTAGGAGTCGCCATAATTTGCCAGATCCGTCAGTGAAGGGGACGGCTGTCTCCCAACAACCAAGTCCCGATTGAAGGCAACAGCCCAACCATTAAAACAGAGACACCGCCACCGCCAGGGCACCAGTTTCTGAGGGCCAGCGTCTGCGGGCAAAGAGTAGAGCTCCTCAAGTCCAGCTTGAAGCCGGGGAGCGGGTTACCGGTGGGAACCCATCGAAACCATCAACAACATAGGTGCAGGACAAAGGGAGAGATAAAGCTACTGGATAGGGATATACCGTAGGTGATAGTATTGGTAATAGCTAGGTAACCCAGCGAATATAACACGCCTAAAATATAACTTTTAATGTGATATAAATAAAAAAGACCAACACTTATAGCGCAAGGAGCGCCTAAAAATGTCACTACCTGTGATGTCCTATAGAATTTGTTATTAGGAATCCTCTTTCACAGAAAGACAATATTAAAGTGATCAGCAGCAAACAATCCCTAATCATAAATTGCAAGATAGGGAATGAAAAGGAACGATCTCACCCGTCTTCAGATCACTGTGGGTGAATGTTCCTCCATCAAATAGATTTGTCAAAAGCGGAGCTACCCAAAATCAAAGAGATCACCTGGTTCCACCAGGTATTCCAAGGATCCACTCAAAATCAGCTCCGAAATATATAAATATGGGATTTCTTTCTCTCAACGCGTTTCATCATATCCTCAGGAGAGTAGAATAAGAATCCAAAGGAAGTATTCAGTGTCCTTCAGCGGATCCGGCATATCAGCCACAAGGTCCAGACACAAAACCAAAGAAATGTTACGTGTCCTTCATAGGACTGGCAAATCAGCCACTGTATAAGTCAAAAATCATCACATAAGTATCCAAGAGAAAGAAGCCTTATGTCTCAAAAATCAGCCGCAACCAGCGTACTTACCAGGGTCCCGACACATGGCATAAACTAGTGCTGCGCCACCATGTCAGACGCCAAATAAGAAATAACGTTTGGAACTCCATTCTATGTCTGAACTGGGTGCAAAAACCTAAAAAAACATCACTATGGGGAGATAAGGTATGCACACCAGTGACTATGTAAGGGGAATACATGTAATAGCAGAAACTGCTGTGTGAATACTGACATGAAAAATTCAATAGCTATATGTAAGAATGAAATGTGAAAAATGGAACCTGCATTACTGCCATGAATATATGAATAAAGAGAAATTTAGCTACTGAATTGATCAATGCAATAGAGCCCCAACACTACGCCAAAGTATTTCTCTACGTTGGGGTCCCTATCTTGTGTGTGTCCTCTCATGCAGTTAAAAAACTTACCATATATGGGAAGCTGAGACCCAGGCTATATATACGATGTGGATTGGCAATAGGTGTGTATGGGGAGGGTTCACAAACGAAAAACTACTAACAAATAAGAAATAACATTTGGAACTCCATTCTATGTCTGAACTGGGTGCAAAAACCTTTTTAGGTTTTTGCACCCAGTTCAGACATAGAATGGAGTTCCAAACGTTATTTCTTATTTGTTAGTAGTTTTTCGTTTGTGAACCCTCCCCATACACACCTATTGCCAATCCACATCGTATATATAGCCTGGGTCTCAGCTTCCCATACACGGTAAGTTTTTTAACTGCATGAGAGGACACACACAAGCTAGGGACCCCAACGTAGAGAAATACTTTGGCGTAGTGTTGGGGCTCTATTGCATTGATCAATTCAGTAGCTAAATTTCTCTTTATTCATATATTCATGGCAGTAATGCAGGTTCCATTTTTCACATTTCATTCTTACATATAGCTATTGAATTTTTCATGTCAGTATTCACACAGCAGTTTCTGCTATTACATGTATTCCCCTTACATAGTCACTGGTGTGCATATCTTATCTCCCCATAGTGATGTTTTTTTAGGTTTTTGCACCCAGTTCAGACATAGAATGGAGTTCCAAACGTTATTTCTTATTTGTTAGTAGTTTTTCGTTTGTGAACCATCCCCATACACACCTATTGCCAATCCACATCGTATATATAGCCTGGGTCTCAGCTTTCCATACACGGTAAGTTTTTTAACTGCATGAGAGGACACACACAAGCTAGGGACCCCAACGTAGAGAAATACTTTGGCGTAGTGTTGGGGCTCTATTGCATTGATCAATTCAGTAGCTAAATTTCTCTTTATTCATATATTCATGGCAGTAATGCAGGTTCCATTTTTCACATTTCATTCTTACATATAGCTATTGAATTTTTCATGTCAGTATTCACACAGCAGTTTCTGCTATTACATGTATTCCCCTTACATAGTCACTGGTGTGCATACCTTATCTCCCCATAACCATGTCAGACGCCGGCACTGTTTTTTATATAGCAGAGCATTGCCGCTCTGGCTCTGGCGTGTGACGTCAGATCCGTATCGCGGGTGCCCGCCCACTTCCTGTGGGCCGCCCCGTGCTGAAGCGCACGCATAGCAGGATGGAGTCCTGGAACGCAGGCCTACTGCGCAGGCGCAGAGAAAATCTACTACATCATAGAGAAACAACGTAGTGAGCAATTAAGCCTGCGATCACCATCAAACAGGAATGTTGCCGCCGCAAGCATTCCAAGTATTGCTGTACTGGGGCATAATGCTGTCCCAGATGCAGCAAATCCAGATTAAATATAGCTGTATAGTTCTGGTACCGGGACAATTTCAAACACATTCATGAGTTGTGAAGCAAATGAAGGGGCCGAAGCAAGGGGGGGGGGGTGGGGGGCCTATATCAATAAGGGGCAATCTGGTCAGAAGCAGGCAGAGACAAAGGGACATCACCGTCACCTACTGGGGACAGCAAGTGCAGCCGTCCGTGGGAACCGTCTTTCCAGCCGTGTGTTTTACCGAGAACTGTGTCATCGTCTCAGGCTGAGTGAGTACCACAGTGCCGCAAGGCACAGCGCTGCCCCCGCGTCCCTGCGCCCACCAAGCCCTGCATCTCCCACCTCAACACTGGGCCCCGGGATCACCAACCCCTACCCACGGAGGGGCAACACAACAACTTGCTGCTTCACACCATCACTCCCGGATTCCCACACCGAGCAGCGGTGGTGCTAACAGATCACCACAACCGTGGGTGGCGTCACGGACAATAGACTATATTCCAAAACCCAATCCCCTTTCACTCACGGGCGAGGAGCGCCGCTCGAGAACCCCCGGGATCCGGCCCACCGCTCGAGCCATCACTGAGCAGCAGCAGCCGGACCCGAGCAGAGGGGTGAGCGCAGTGCTGACACCCTCCTCCCCGCCCGCGACACCCCCATTCCTCGGCAGCTTTCCCTCCTATGATATCCCTTACCTCCCTTCTTATCAAGCAGGGCTTATAAGATCATATCATTTGACATCAGAGGAAACAAAAAAGAAGAATGCCTTATTTGAGATGTATTTGGGTCAAATTCCCTTCAGTAATATTCTCGCTCTCTTATGGTGATACCCAGGCTGTCCATAGTCCTTAACCAAATAAGAAAAAGTAACAAAGCCTCTATGCGTTTCTCCCCATTTATTGACTTGGGTTCATCAGGAGACGAGATTAAATTACAGCATATATTGCAGCACACGCCTATGTGATCATATGCATCGGTAAGGAGAGGCGTGTGCTGCAATATATGCAGCCTTCTAACAGCCTTTGGCGATTGTGCTGTAATTGAATCTCGTCTCCTGAGTGTATACAGGTGGTCGTTGGATGGCAGATAATGCTTGCAATATGTTCCCAAGCACTATCTTGTCTTCCACACAGATCAGTCTCACTAGCCAAAAGTCTGAACTACATAATCCTCACCCTAATTCTGTTCCCACCATGGCGAGTCCCAGAAGACAAGTGATCCCACACTCAGACACGCTGATGAGCTCTTTACATCTTCATTTATTCTTTTTGGCCTTTTGCCAAGCACATTTCAAGAGGGACATGAGATCGTGTAGTTGTGGCGCCCCTGAGGCTTCCGTCGCCACAGGACATTGCACCCCATCCAGCGGTGTGATGCCCCATTCTGGGTGAGGAAAGGAGTGAACACCGGTCCCCTGGTAAATCTACACAACACCCATTGTTAGGTACATACTGGGACTAGGGACAGTGGCAGTTACCCTCCCATGCTGCATGCTGGGAGGGGCCATAAGACCCATCCCTGCTCCTATAGGGTACAGCTTAGCAACTGGGAGGTGGGAGGAGCCACCAGAGAGCAGTCAGAGAAAGGAAGGTCAAGTTAGTTTCAGTTTACCTCAGAGAGTGAGAGAGTGAGGAGACAGCATGTAGCTGTGAAAGAGAAAGGAGCTCTGTGAGCTCAGAGTGTCCGCACAGAGAAAGCAACAGAAGAAAGAGAGAGAGTGGGGAAGGAGGAGGAGGTCTGCAGGAGGCAGGCAAGGAGGAGAGAAGGAAAGAGAGCTCCAAGTCAGTCAGGAGCTGAGAAGAAGAAAGAGACGCTTCCTGGTGAAGATCCTGGGACTCAGAGGGTCCAGGTGACACCAAGCAGAGAGAAGAAGGGATTCCAGGGCCACGGATAGCTGTAGAGCTGTGGTGGCCTGCTCCACAGGAACATCGGTGGAGGGATCAAGCTGCAACAGGGGATGGTCCCTAGAAACCGGAGGAGTGCAAAATCATCTCCAAACAGTAAAAACCGAGGCCCAGGGAAAGTTGTAAACTCCCCGAGCCACAGCGCACAGCAGAACCTCCAGAAAAGGGAGAATCATCCGACAGGTGACCCCCCAGCCTGGAGGCTGTACTGGAGGCCGAGCAGGTTCATCCTAAAAGAGCTAGGCTTAGGAAGACAGCTGAAGACAGAGACACCTTAGAGAGAAGGGTACCGGTATTTACTCCAAGAATCACCCAGAAACGGCGGAGGTCCCTGACAGTGGGTTCCAGTCGTCTGAGGGCACCAGTGTGCACATACCAGGACGTGTGAGTAAAGAACTTGAAACTGCACCCTTGGAGTGGTCTCTGTTATTTTATCTGCTTAGCCTTCCATTACATCATAGACTCTCACGAGCACCAACAGTGTGCCCCGGGACATTGCTCCACCTGTGGGGAGCAGTACCATCATTGCTGCCATATCATCACCCCGGAGGCCTTACACAGCAGCGGCGGCTTAATAGCCGCATACCACAGGTGGCGTCACGAACACAAACTTTATTCAAACCCCAAGTCACCAGCCATATTTAAATGACACCCACCAGGGCCACGGAGCCAGGCCCCGCCACCACTGACTACCTCCGGACTAGTCCGGCCCGGCACCGGGTGTCCCATAGCCCTGGGGTGGGCGAGTCAATTTTGGCGTCACAAACAGGATTTCGTGCCCAGGACGGGTACTGTGCGCCTGAAAAGATTGTGTTACTGCGTGTTTCACTGTGAAAACTGCCACCATTAGCGCTACAGAGAGCGGGAAGAAGGGGGGCGTGCCAGAAGAAAGGGCGCGAAGAGAAGCCCCGCCCCCTTGGTCTTGCCCAGAAAGAGCGCGAAGCAGTGCCCGCTATGCAGAGCGGAGGAGAGAGAAAATGGCTCCTGTAAGCGGAGGCCATGGGGAGCTCACCTGGATCAGGCCCGTGACCGCCGCTGAGCTGGAGGCCGAGGTCGGAAGGATGGCTGACGGGATGAAGAAGCAGAGCGGACGGGAGACAGCCGTGTGGGGGAAGGAGATGGTGCTGGCCATGAGGAGTCTGCAGAAGTCTGTGCAGCGAGGCCTGCGTGGGGGTGATGCCCACGTTCATCCAGAGTCCACACCAGCGATGCCGATCCTGCTACAGAGCATCTCCGGCCTAGATCTGGGTGAGTCCCATGCTGCCCCTGCCGGCGCGAGTGCCCCAACCCCCGCTGCCATGCCCACGGTACCTGGAGAGACGCCCGGCACGGCGACGCCGATCCAGGCCGCAGCCACGCCAGGTGCGGCCTGCCAAGATTTCACCGCCGGAGCGACGCTCATCCACACCGCAGCAGCGACGCCAAGCCCGGCCCGTCCAGCTCAGGCCCCAGCAGCGATACCCCACTCGGACAAGCAAGGTCCCGCCGCAGCAGCGACGTTAATCCACGCCGCAGATGCGGTCCGCCAAGCCCAGGCCGCAGCCACGCCAGGTGCGGCCCGTCAAGAATCGGTCACAGCAGTGACTCCAATACAGGCCGCCGCTATGCCAGGCGCGGCCCGCCAAGACCAGCAGACGCAGACTGTGCTGACCGCTGTCTACCTGCTGCCAGGTGGGGAGCCGGAGAAGAATCCCTACATGTAAAGAAGTAAGAAGATGCTGAACTGTATATAGCCCCTGTCAGACCCTCATTCTTTGTGAAGATGTCCCTTTTGTGCTGCCCTAATGTGCTTTTTGAAGATGACACCTTTCCAGCCTTACTGCCCCTTGTACTTTTTGAAGATGTCACCCCCCATGTTTATGAGTACCGGGCCACGGAACTGGAATGTGGTCCCCGGTGATTGTGAATGTGTAATGTGTCCTGTGTAACCAGGCCACTGGACTTAGTGGCTGGTTTTGTTTTTTCCTTTGTAGCTTGAGAAAGCTGAACGAACTGCCAGGCTACTGGACTTGTTGTAGCCAAGATGTATATAGTTGCACATGCTGAGCCCCCTACCAGAATTATAGGGGAAGTGCCCAAACCGTGCAATGGACTGGAAGTGCACATATAGTGTTTCTTTGTAAGAAAGTTTTGCAACGTTCAAGTATCTGTGCCTCCCATAAAGGGAAGAAAAGTTTTATTGTTTTTGTTACATGCATGTAAAAATGTTTTTGCAGTTTCTTTCCACATTTTCTGTTGTTTTTCAGCCCGAGGACGTGCTGGGATTCGCTGTGGGGGAGTGTGGCGCCCCTGAGGCTTCCGTCGCCACAGGACATTGCACCCCATCCAGCGGTGTGATGCCCCATTCTGGATGAGGAAAGGAGTGAACACCGGTCTCCTGGTAAATCTACACAACACCCATTGTTAGGTACATACTGGGACCAGGGACAGTGGCAGTTACCCTCCCATGCTGCATGCTGGGAGGGGCCGTAAGACCCATCCCTGCTCCTATAGGGTACAGCTTAGCAACTGGGGAGGTGGGAGGAGCCACCAGAGAGCAGTCAGAGAAAGGAAGGTCAAGTTAGTTTCAGTTTACCTCAGAGAGTGAGAGAGTGAGGAGACAGCATGTAGCTGTGAAAGAGAAAGGAGCTCTGTGAGCTCAGAGTGTCCGCACAGAGAAAGCAACAGAAGAAAGAGAGAGAGTGGGGAAGGAGGAGGAGGTCTGCAGGAGGCAGGCAAGGAGGAGAGAAGGAAAGAGAGCTCCAAGTCAGTCAGGAGCTGAGAAGAAGAAAGAGACGCTTCCTGGTGAAGATCCTGGGACTCAGAGGGTCCAGGTGACACCAAGCAGAGAGAAGAAGGGATTCCAGGGCCACGGATAGCTGTAGAGCTGTGGTGGCCTGCTCCACAGGAACATCGGTGGAGGGAGCAAGCTGCAACAGGGGACGGTCCCTAGAAACCGGAGGAGTGCAAAATCATCTCCAAACAGTAAAAACCGAGGCCCAGGGAAAGTTGTAAACTCCCCGGGCCACAGCCCACAGTAGAACCTCTAGAAAAGGAAGAATCATCCGACAGGTGACCCCCCAGCCTGGAGGCTGTACTGGAGGCCGAGCAGGTTCATCCTAAAAGAGCTAGGCTTAGGAAGACAGCTGAAGACAGAGACACCTTAGAGAGAAGGGTACCGGTATTTACTCCAAGAATCACCCAGAAACGGCGGAGGTCCCTGACAGTGGGTTCCAGTCGTCTGAGGGCACCAGTGTGCACATACCAGGACGTGTGAGTAAAGAACTTGAAACTGTACCCTTGGAGTGGTCTCTGTTATTTTATCTGCTTAGCCTTCCATTACACCATAGACTCTCACGAGCACCAACAGTGTGCCCCGGGGCATTGCTCCACCTGTGGGGAGCAGTACCATCATTGCTGCCATATCATCACCCCGGAGGCCTTACACAGCAGCGGCGGCTTAATAGCCGCATACCACAGGTGGCGTCACGAACACAAACTTTATTCAAACCCCAAGTCACCAGCCATATTTAACTGACACCCACCAGGGCCACGGAGCCAGGCCCCGCCACCACTGACTACCTCCGGACTAGTCCAGCCCGGCACCGGGTGTCCCATAGCCCTGGGGTGGGCGACTCATAGTGATATCCAAATATTTGAGCAGCCATGGTCAATAAAAGACAACAGTGGGTAACCAAAATTAGTGTCTCCAAAGGTAGATGATGATGAGACACAGTTGTGAACAAGTGATGCTGTTAAGTCAACAAGTAAGGAGGACCAGTGTGCTGAAGTTAAAGACATGGTGGTGGACGATGAAGTCGCTGACTCAACCTGCGAAGGTGCCATGCAGAGTGAGGACAGCAGTGTAGACGGGGAGTCATTCGCAGCACTGCAACAGGCAGGAAGAGGCAGTGGGGTGGCCAGAGAGAGAAGTAGGGCAACTGTTCCTCATAGCATCCACATGCGGAAAGTTTCCAGGCTAAGAGTTAGTTGTTCCCCAGTGTTGCCCTTTTTTAAAGATAGTGCAGGCAATAAAAGAATGGTCATTTGCAACCTTTGCCACACTAAGATCAGCATGGGCCTGACTACTACCAGCATGACCACCACCAGCATGCTCGGACACGTTAATAAAGCCCCAAACTAGGTGGGCTGAACACTTTAGTTTACAATCAGGGTCTGCGGGTGACACTGTGATGCCCTGACAAAAGCAGGTTGTCACAGGAGACTGCATCCATCTTCCAGATGCAGGACACTCTCCTCCTTGTCCTACCAACACAACCCACACACAGGTACCAACACCAGCCACAAAAGCCTAGTTCCCCCCCCCCCAGGACAATAGGGACACATCAGTGGGCGGGGCCAGGCAGATGGTGACGCCCACCAAGGGTCTTGAGGTGTGAAGGGGAGGGAACACACAGTTGAGTCTACACAGTGGAAGTGAGAGGAGTGAAGTGGTAGTCGGGGGTTGTAGCTCCCGGACTACCTGATCTGACTAGGTACAAAAAAAGACAGTTTGCGCTCTGATAATGCTAAAGTATGGAAACAATGAATGTGTGAACATGGACCTGCATTACCGCTAAGGAAAATCTAAGAAAAATGAGATATTTAGCATATAGGAATGGCCATTTGTATATCTGCCCAGTTGCCCCTTCACGGCATATCTCGTAACTGGGTACCTAACGCTATTCTGAAGCCTCTCTCTGGGTTAAAAACCTCCTGTGTATGGGCACGTAGGAACCTGCTATAGAGAATGAGATTACCTGTGGCAACTGGGGGAGGGGTGCACGGTCAGAAGGTATGACCCTCTTGATATAAACAAAAAGGACTACCTGCACTCCTCATCGACCTGACGTGTGAACAGGCGCATAACTGAACATGACGTAAAATACAAAAAAAGAAAAAAACAAAATACAAAAAAAGAAAAATACAAAAAAAATACTTTAGCATTATCAGAGCGCAAACTGTCTTTTTTTGTATTTTACGTCATGTTCAGTTATGCGCCTGTTCACACGTCAGGTCGATGAGGCTGAGTGCAGGCAGTCTTTTTTGTCTATGATCTGACTAGGTGGCAGACGGCAGAGCAGGGCCACAAGCAATGGAGATCCGGTCGAGGGAGACCTTAAGTGGACCGGGGCAGGGTTGTAGCCCACCAGTGCAGACAGCGGGAATCCGGTCCGGAGGCCGTGCACAGTCGGGGTACCTGGACCCTAGGGTGAGGACAGCTTCAAGCACCTTTCCAATGAACCAGCAGGGAACAAGATTCCACGTCTTGTCCCACTAGTAGCCCAGAAAGAGCGAGATGGAAGCCCAACGCAGGGGATAGGGCATCTGCAAGTGCCTGCAAAAATCCCAAGGGTCAGATCTCGCGGGCGACAGCTCCCACAGCAAAGACACCAGGAGTGCACTTTTCCCGTTCCATGCGGACTAGTCAACACACAAGACACCAAACTAGAGTGCAGGAGGAAAGGCCCCTGTTCTGCTCACCGGTGTGCGGGACCTGAGCACACCCCTCCAGAGGCTACCGGTATCCGGCACTTGGTTTACTATCTGGACTCTGTGTGATTTATTCAAAAACAGTGAGTACACCGGTATCAACCGGTCCAGCCCTGCAAGCTGCGCCCCACCACTCCACCTATACCTGGGCCAGCGGGACAACACCTCCCCTACCCGTGGAGGGGATACCATCCTGCTGCCTCGCTCCATCAGCCCTGGGTGCCCCATACCAAGGCAGCGGCGGTGTCACCAACTATCACCGCAACCCACGGGTGGCATCACTGACAAACTCTCCCCTGTAAATAACCCCTTTATTCAGTTGTGGGCGACGGGCTGCTGCACGAGCCCCGGATCCAGCTGCCACTCGAGCCATATCCACGATCCCGGATCCGAGCGTCTCGAGTAGCCCCCCTGCCGTGGTCTGTGGCCCCCGCCCGCGACAAATCCACTGACTCTTCCCATGTGCTGTCTGCTTGTCAACCCCATGTCCAGGACACAGGTGTGGATGCATCCCACCCTGCACCTGTCCTTGCATATTTGCTAGCACCATCGACAACTACATCCAGTTCTTTATTACAGTGCAGCATTCAGCTATCCCTACCCCAGGCCTTTAAATTCAGATGTAAACACACAGGTCCAAACACTAAACAGCCACATTTCCAGACTGCTTGCCCTGGAAAAGCTACTGTTTAAGCTTGTGAACACTGAGGATTTCCACAAGCTTTTGGCGGTGACTGTCCCTCAGTACTCTGTCCTCAGTCACCATTATTTTTCCCAGTGAACCTTGTGGAGGCTGGGACCAAGTCAGACCCTGGTATGGCACACGTGCTACCCACGTCGAGGATTGCAGACCCTTGATCCATAATTTCCTCCATCTCCTCCACCAGTTCCAGCACCCCCTTCTACTCCTCATTCTCCATCTCAGAAATTTCACTGGGAGCACATCGTCCATATCAGTCACAAGCTGGATGTACTGAAGCTCTGCCTTGGTAAAGCGGCAACAGGTTCTGCTGAAACTAATTTGATAATGGCCATAACCTGATAATAGCTCAGAAGCTTGGCAAGCTCACATGGATACCATGCCTGACCCACATGCTTAACTTAGTGGTCTAGCAGTTTCTGAATACCTGCCCAGATTTGCCTACTTTTGAAGGTATGCGGTGTTTGCAACCATTTCCGCAACTGCGACGCCCTGGCCTAGCCAGGTAGTCACAGACACATCATACACCCCCCCTTCCCTGGACAGGTCACACTAGTCACACATTAAACCCTTGTTGCCACCCTCCAGGGTTGATGTTCACACCAGGTGGGGCAGAGCCAGGCGGTTGACCCCGCCCATCGAGGAGTTCACAGACCTGGAGGCGGAAAAAAGCACAGTAGTCAGTCCAGTTGTGGGCAGTAGAGTGTGAGGAGTGAAACTGTTGGTGTCTAGGTTGGAGCCCAGGCACTTCCAGCAAGGTAGGCAGACAGTGGTGGCCATCTGCAGGAGTTGGTGAAGGTCAGCGGACCGTAGGACCGGGGTCGGGCGGTGGCCCGCCAGTATTGAACCGGGGAGTCGATTGGAGCCAAGCACCAGGCAGGATACTCAGACCCCGACTAGGCTCGAAGCCAACCTTCAGTCAAATTTACTGATTGTGGTCTGGACCTCAGGGATTCATTCCCACCCAAGTCCCAATTGAAGGCAACAGCCCAATCGTTCCGGATAAGCACCACCGCCAAGGGCCAGAGATCCACAGGGCCAGCGTCTGCAGGCAAACGGGCTCCTCCGGCACGTATACGCCGAGGAGCGGACTACCGGTGCCCAGGCATTGGAGTCAGATACAAAACACAGGTGCAGGGAAACGACAGCCACCATCAACCCGTCCAGGGAGAACACCGCAGCCAGCTGCGGGCCCCGTTCATCCAGCAGTTTGGTTTACCAGAGACTCTGTCCATCTGTGTCTGAGTGAGTACACCTGTGCCATCCGGCACCACGCTGCGCTACACCGTAACCCTGCACCCTGCCAAAACCCATCCTCCGGAACCCTCCCTCTTACCGGGCCCCGGGACCAACAGCCCCTACCCACAGAGGGGTCAACACCTAGCTGCTCCCCGCCATCGCTCCCGGGAACCCCATCACCAGTAGCGGTGGTGCCCACCATCACCACAACTCGTGGGTGGCGTCACGAACTCTATATATCCCAAAAGCATCCAATTCCTCCCCTTTTCACTTGTGGGCGAGGAGCGCTGCTCGAACCCCGGGTCCGGCCCACTCGAGCCACCGAGGTGAATTCACCGGATCCGAGCGTGATCTCCCCAAGCAGCCCCCGCATCGGGGAAGCTGGCCCCCGCCCTCGACAACTTGGCGCTGCGAACAGTCTACTTACCTGTAGAAGTGCGCCTTGTGATTCCTGTCAGCGGCATCCCGCTGAAAAATCTGAAGATCCACCATATTGGGCGCGAAGATTTCCCACTTGAGTCGTCTTCCCGAGCAGTGAAGGCGCGAAAAGCGAAGCCCCACCCCCTAAAAGGTGAAGTGCTGTAAAAAAAACAAGGAGGAGCGGGTGAACTGGCTGCTGCTGATGCCCGTGGGAGAAGAAGAGAAAATATGTCGGCATTCCCGGATGGGAGCGGTGAGGTACCTGCCGCCGTAGCGGCGTGGCCCAGAGGAGGAGTAGCCTTCGGGGACTGCGGCCCGGGTGAGTTCCCCGTCGGAACCACTGCCTGGTTGGTGCGGAAGCTGGGCCGGTTCTGCATGAAAGCAAGGGCACAGAGTCTGCAGCAGTTACTCGATTGGAGGGCAGAGGTCCGCAGACTGGTTGCCGTGGTGTGGGCCCATGAGCAGGGGGCCGCCACAGTCGTGCAGCGCCGGGATCAGGCCACGCAGGCTCCCGAACCGGCCCTGATCGAGTGGGAGCCGGGACCCGGCCGTGCCGCAGCGGGTGGGCTTGAGATGGTGCAGCTGATGGAGGAAGAGGTCCCGAGTGTGCTGCCCCCGCCGCCGCTCTCGTTGGCAGCATACAGCCCCAGCACCTACTGTACCTGGGAGGGGAACTCGGTGGATCGACAGACTGTTGGCCGGGTCGGTCCCCTGCGGTGGTAGCCGCTCCCCAACATGACACCTGAAGTTCAAAGTTAATGTTTTAAAGTTGAAAGTTTTAAAGGTCTCGTTCCTGCATTCCCGTCATCCTTTGTTGAACGTCCCTGAGTTCCCATGGGGTGCCATCCGGTACGCCGGGTGGAAGGAGCCGGACCCTGCCCGACTTGTTGAACACCGCCGCAGTCGGAGCCGCGGAGGGCGCCATCAGGGGTCAGAGCCCCTGGTGGTGGACGGCAGGGAGTTAGAGGAGCGAGGACAGTTCAGTAAAGTGGAGCCCGGCCACCGTACCCGCACCACAGGCAGTGGAAGACTGAGTCCTTGTGGACAGTGCCACTGTAAGTGAGCGTGGCATTGGAGACCCATGCTGCCCTGTGGTGGACAGGGGAAAAAAGCTGGAGGAGGCTGCACTGGCAGCGGAGTTTCTACAGTTGTTTATGGCAGCTAAAGGCTGTTGAAGAGCCCGTCCCCGTTGGGACTGATGTTGGGCCCTGTTGTCCCCACTCCCAAAGAACAAGGCCGAGAACTTGCAGGCCACCCAAAAACTATTGGGTTTGTAAATATTATGCCCCAATTGCCCTTCCCGCCACTGCCAGTCTCCGGAGAAGCTGGTTAGAGGAAGGACCCGCTGCAGAGTAGGCTGGGGTCCGGTCACCACCAGGACAGGTGACCATCCTCCGGGTCAGGGGTCCCCTTGGACGTGGGGCCCCTGAGTGACTGCCGGGTGCGAAACACCAAACCCATTCCCGCTTGGGTAGCCTGGGCCAGGTTCCTGTTTACGGACTGGGGAAAAGGGGTGCTGCCCATTTCTTAGGGGCAGCATCAAGGTCTAGGTTGCTTGGGTGGGAAAGCGAAAGGACATGGACCCGTTCTCCATTATTAATAAAAAAAATTCCGTTTGTAAAGGTTTAAGAATGTGCCTCCCGTAAGGAAAGAAATGAAGAAATGCTTAATGTTTTCATGTATTGTTTCCCATTGTTTTTATTTCTTTACAGAAAAATAAAACCGGTGGTGGACGGGCAGCCCGCGGACGGTCTGCATTAAACCAAGGGGGAATGTGACGCCCTGGCCTAGCCAGGTAGTCACAGACACAACATCATACACCCCCCCTTCCCTGGACAGGTCACACCAGTCACACATTAAACCCTTGTTGCCACCCTCCAGGGTTGATGTCCACACCAGGTGGGGCGTAGCCAGGTGGTTGACCCCGCCCACTGAGGAGTTCACAGACCTGGAGGCGGGAAAAACACAGTAGTCAGTCCAGTTGTGGGCAGTAGAGTGTGAGGAGTGAAACTGTTGGTGTCTGGGTTGGAGCCCAGGCACTTCCAGCAAGGTAGGCAGACAGAGGTGGCCATCTGCAGGAGTTGGTGAAGGTCAGCGGACCGTAGGACCGGGGTCGGCGGTGGCCCGCCGGTACCGAACCGGGCAGTACTCAGACCCCGCCTAGGCTTGAAGCCAACCTTTAGTCAAATTTACTGATTGTGGTCTGGACCTCAGGGGTTCATTCCCACCCAAGTCCCGATTGAAGGCAACAGCCCAACCATTCCAGATAAGCGCCACCGCCAAGGGCCAGAGATCCACAGGGCCACAGTCTGCGGGAAAACGGGCTCCTCCAGCACGTATACGCCGGGGAGCGGACTACCGGTGCCCAGGCATTGGAGTCAAGATACAAAACACAGGTGCAGTGAAGCAACAGCCACCATCAACCCATCCAGGGAGAACATCGCAGCCGGCTGCGGGCCCCGTCCATCCAGCTGTTTAGTTTACCAGAGACTGTCCATCTGTGTCTGAGTGAGTACACCTGTGCCATCCGGCACCACGCTGCGCTACACCGCAACCCTGCACCCTGCCAAAACCCATCCTCCGGAACCCTCCCTCTTACCGGGCCCCGGGACCAACAGCCCCTACCCACAGAGGGGTCAACACCTAGCTGCTCCCCGCCATCGCTCCCGGGAACCCCATCACCAGCAGCGGTGGTGCCCACCATCACCACAACCCGTGGGTGGCATCACAAACTCTATATATCCCAAAAACGTCCAATTCCTCCCCTTTTCATTCGAGGGCGAGGAGCGCTGCTTGAGCCCCGGGTCCGGCCCACTCGAGCCACCGAGGAGAAGGCACCGGATCCGAGCGCAATCTCCCCGAGCAGCCCCCGCCCTCGACACAACTCACCTACAGCTGCCGCTGGTCTGGCAGTGCTGCAGCAGAGCTCATGGATGCTAGCTCACCGATTGATTTGAGACTTGCCCACTTGCTGGAACTCAGCAATAGATATGTTGGCAAGGCTTTGTGAGCAGCAGTGGGCAGTAGTTAAATACCAGCTGAAACATGTCCATCGCTATTCCAGTCAGCCTACGAACATAAGAATCACAGAGTTGGCATGGATGTCTGACATCTGTGAGGTTCTACAAAATGTTGAGAAATCAACCAGGATGATGAGCGGCGATATTGCCATAATCAGCGTAATTATCCCGCTTCTGTGTCAATGCCATCATGCTACAGTAAGAACTTTGCATCTCTCTTTCCTGCGGTGGTGAGGGCAAGTAATATCAGAAGGCCCAAGGTGAATAATTGCTATAAAAATTTTCATCTGCAAACGCTGGTGGCAGAGGTTCATAGGTCCTTGGGCAACCAAGGAAGAGAGATAAAGCAGGCACAAACCAGGTCCAACAGAGGCAGGGGAACACTACCAAAGATCAGGGACAGTTACATTGGACCCTCCCAGTGCCTAGCCCCTGATGCATGGTGTAGTCTGACAAGGAGGGAAAAGTTATTGAAGATGGTGAAGGAGTACTTAGCTGACCGTAGCAGCATCCTCCCTAATTCCTCTGTGCTGTACAATTATTGGGTATACAGTACAAGCTGGACTCATGGCATGAATTATCCCTCTATCCCTTGGAGGTGCTGGCATGCCCTGCCGCTAGCTTGTTGTCAGAGCGGATTTTTAGTGGTATAGGGAGCATAATAAATTATAGGTGCATCCACCTGTCAGATGAAATGCTGACATGTTGACTTTTATCAAAAGGAACAAGGCCTGGATTTTCCCAGACTGCTCAACCCCACTGCATGCTAGTAGCAGAACCTAAAGCCAATTCAAATGTTCCTTTTTATTTGATGTATTCCCATGCACCTCTTCCCACCCAAAAAATGGTACATTGTTCATGGGTTCTTCTTTTTCTTTTCCTCCCTTTCCTCCTCCTTCACCATATAAATAGATTTATCATACGGTCCTCGCTCCAAATTTTAAGAAGGTAAACAGGCGGCCCTCACTCCAGTGTTTAAAGGGTTATTAGGTGGCTATCACTAAACATTTTTGAAGGCTCATCAGGCAGCCCTTGCTCCAAATATTAAGTGGATAAACAGGCGTCCATTGCTCCAAATGTTTAGAGGGTAAACAGGCAGCACTCGCTCAAAATGTTTAGAGGGTCATTAGGCGGCCCTTGCTCCAAATTTTAAAAGGGTAAACATGCAACCCTTGCTGAAAATATTTGGGGGGTCATCAGGCGTCCCTTGCTCTAAATTTTTAGGGGGTCATTATGCAACTCTCTCGGTTAATTTCTACAGGGTGTGTGTGATAGCCTCCTTCATAACTTTTTCAGGATGTGTATGTGGCCTACCTCTACTATTCTCATAGATATATAGAGGCATACCCCCATTCAATAATGTTTTTCAGCTCTTGCACTTTATGCATTGGCTTTACCAGTTTAGAAATCTAACTCCTTAAAAATAGGAAAAAAAATGTTTTCTTAGGCCTTCCTCTGTGTTTTCCAGGGTGTATGAAAGGTTATTTCTGTTTAATTTTGGCAGCTCTTGCACTTAGTGTGTGTCGCCCAGGGCTATTGGGTACTCGGTCCCGGGCGTCGTATTGCTGGGGAGATGTCACTTGGTGGCCGTTGCCTGGTTCCGTGTCCCTGGGGACGCTTTTTAAAAGGGGTATATTTACAGGCGAGATTAAATGAAAGTTTATAACATGATACTGTGGCGCCCCTGACCTGGTCAGGCACCACTGAGTACTGCACCCATGCTGGGGACAGTACAATACAGGTAATCCAGAAGGCTGACCGAGGTGTGACTACACAGGCGCATAGTGATCAGGTCTCACACATGTACCTTTGAGAGGACCCCTGGGGAACCCAGGAGGGGGAAAAGCCTTCACCTCCACTGGAATAGTGGAGGGGGCCAAAAGCCTCCATCTCCTCTCAAGGGGTGTGGTAAGAGAGTCTGGTTGCTAGGTGGCGTAGGCAGGCACAAAAGGGAAAAGAGAGGGAGGAGTAGGAGAGTCTGCAGCAGAGTGTGGAGGAGTGAGGAGCAGGAAAGTGAAGCTCTGACAGGAGCAGCAGTGAAGGTCCCAGATGTGAGCCGGTTCAGTGCAGAGTCCAGGGAGCTCGAGTGAGGAGCAGATCCCGTGGGTTGCTGTAGTCTGACAGCGTCCGCGCAGTGGCTACCGACGGGGGAGAACGGTCACCTAGGAGTGCTACCCGAAACCCATCTCCAGCTAGAGAGAGAGCACAGAGTGGGAAGTAAGGAGACTGCTAGGGAGAACCAGGCCCAAACGGGCGGCAGATCCCGGAGCGGGGATAGATCCACCTTTCCCTGCTAAACCTGCCGGTGTGGGGCCCTCAAAGCCCACACCACAACACCCAAAAGCCGCAGCCACGTAGCCACAGTTAGGGCCCACAGTTCACAGGAGGCAAGCAGCTGGAGTGATCTGGCCCAGGCAACAAGCAAACGGCAAACGAAGGGGAGAGAGGCTTCAGCAACTTCCCTGGGTGACCCCCATAGGGACTAAAAGTCGGGGTTACCCCAAACCACCAAGGGCTAAGGAAGGCGAGTTGGTAGTCACCATCAGAAGTCAGCCTGAAGGATACCTGGTTCCCGCCTGGTTCATCCCAGCTACGCCCGGGTTACTCACCCTGCCACCTGAAGTGAGTAAAAACCCTGAAAGACATTCTGCCTGTGTGGAGTTATTCTGCGCCTTGTGGTTCTACGCACCTACACAGGGCCCTGGGGCTTGCCTCACTCTCAGGAGGCTATCCCAACTAACTGCACTTACCATCAGCCCCAGGCGTCCCTCAACCTGCAGTGGCGGTCCCCACTGACCGCAATACTGAGAGTGGCGTCACGACAAATAGAAGAAGATCTCCTACCTGTGACAAGACTGAGCCGAGTGGAGTCCCTGAAGGTAATGCACCGACACAACACCTGTGGGGCTTCACATCTGGCGTCACGAACAGGATAAGGACTAGACCTGTTCAGACAGGTGACCATGTGCCTGGGCGGTCCGCTTGAAAAATTGGAAGCGCCGCCATATTGCCACCATGAAAAGCGCGCTGAAAAACAACAGCAGCCCGCGCTGGGAGAAGTTACCGCCCACGAAGAGGTGTGGCTACCCAGAGATCCCCTGCGGAGTCCTGACCTCGCAAGTGAAGAGAGCGGAAGCGTCCGGAGACGTCGGGACAGAAAGGGAGCCAGAAGCCTGCTGCTGGGAGAGGAGCTGCTGAAAGAGGCAGAGCGGAAACTGAACAGCTTGCTACTAGAGGCAACGACGAGTCCACTGCTGGGAAATCGTGCAGAAGACGGCGCAGAGGAAATGGCGTCTGACCGCAGAAACCCAGAACCGGGCTCCGCTGCCTGGTGGTATCGGGAGCTGGCCCAGTTCTGCGACCGACTGGAGACCCGGGTTGTGGAGCAGATCAGAGAAGAACGCATGGAACTTCTGGAGATGGCTGCCGCGGTTCAGGCCTATGAAGGGAGAGCCGCGCGCCGAGCGCCAGACCGGACGGCGACGACTCAGACCCCGATGCTGCCACCGATGGGTGAGTCCAGTGATGCCCCTGCCAGCGCGAGTGCCCCGACCCCTGCTGCCACGCCCGCGGTCCCTGAAGAGGCGCCCGGCGCGGCGACGCTGAGCCAGGCCGCAACCACGCCAGGTGCGGCCCGCCAAGCCCAGGCCGCCGCAGCGATGCCCTGCTCGGCCCACCAAGACCCGGTCCCTGCAGTAACGCCAAGTCCGGCCCGCAGAGAACCGGCTGCCACCGCGACCCTCATCCATGCCGCGGGTGTGACGCTGACCCAGGCCGCCGCCATGCTAGGCCCGGCCCGCCGAGACCCCACCGCAGCAGCAACGCTCGTCCGCGCCGCAAGTGAGGTGCTGAACCAGGCCGCAGCCCCGCCAGGTGCGGCCCGCCAAGCTCCGATCGCTGCAGCGACGCCCAGCCCAGCCTGCAAAGATCCCATCGCAGCTGCGACGCCGATCCAAGCCACGACAGCGACGCCAATCCAGGCCGCCGCAGCGATGCCCTGCCCGGCCCGCCAAGACCAGGCCGCCGCCATACAGGGCGCGGCCCGCCAAGACCAGGCCGCCGCCATGCCAGGCGCGGCCCGCCAAGATAAGATTGCATCACCATTTACCCCGGCCTGCAAGGCCAGAGCAGACACCGCTCCCCAGTCCAAAGAGGTCCCTGCTGGAAAGCCCACGCTGGGGGAGGACCCTGCATACTGGCAGCTGAAGGCTGACATGGAGGCCAAGTTTCCACAATGGTTGGTGGACCAGTACATACTCCCTCCGCATACCCCCAAGACGACTCCTGCAGCAATCATGCCAAAGAGATCCCTGCCTGGGCCTGCTGAAGAAAGTCCATCCCCAGCACTGCCACCAAAGGAGTGCTCAGAAGAACTAAGGGGGAGGGGAGGCCAGGAAGCTGAGAAGCTGACTCAGGAGCCACCAGCAGTGGATCCATGCCCAGAGCCAGAGATGTTGCCATATTCTCGCTGGGATGAAGAGGAAGATTTATCCAGCAACCTCACCTGGGAGCCTGCCAGCAGTGAAGCAGCCACCCAGCAGAATCAAGCCCGCAAGACACGGCGCCGTAGCAGAAACCAGTTGTCACCTGCTCCGCCATCCCCAGAGCAGAGAGAAGTCATGGCCAGAGACCTACAAGAAAAACGGTTCCTGAGAAGAGCCAAGGCACAGGTCAGAGGACCCCTTTGCAGAGGAATTGTGGAAGACTTTAGCCTGAAGTCAGGATACGGATTCATCGTTGCACCTGGTATAAAGGAAGGTATCTTCGTCAATAGAAGAGATGTGAGAGCTCATTTGCCCAGAGGACATCCTGGAAGAAACTTAAAGATGGGAGACTCCGTACAATTTACCATGCATCAAGGAGAACGAGGCTGGTATGCCCTAGATGTAACACCATGTCCTAAAGAAAAAGAAAACGACACAGAGGAAGAAAGAAAAGACAGAGATAGAGAAAGAAAAGACAAAGGACCTACTGATGAGACAACCACAGACGAAGAAAGAGATCAAGAAACCAACAGGTGCCGCAGCCCTACAGGCCCAAGCCCTGGTGAAGAGGAGTCTGCATAAAGTTCATGTAAAGTAAAGCAAGTTACCAGTTTGGAAAAAGTTTGTTTTGCAACGTTTTACAAGTTTAAGAATGTGCCCACATAAACTGATGTGAGAAATGAACCTTAAGGCTATGAACTGGCTATAGCCACAAACTCTCGCAGTGTAAATAGTTACACCAGAGGGCACCACCACCACCAGAGTCAGCCTGTTTAGGGGCTTGGCTCGTCTGCAACCAGGGAGCACGTCCGTATATAGGGCCTTGGCTTACCTGCGACCAGAGAGCATGCCTGTTTATGGGGCCTGGCTCTCCACCACAAAGAGGGTACCTGGTCAGCACCAACTGTGGAGGCCGCCTCTGGATCCTGCCAGAAGTGGCTGAAGGCGCGGCTCCACCAGGCCAGGTATACCCTGAAGACCACCAGCCCATGAAAGCCGCCTCTACATCCTGCCAGAAGTGGCTGAAGGCGCGGCCAACGTGAGAGGGTTTTGGGTGGGTTAACGGACTTGTGGGTGGAGGGTGGTGATGTATGGTACCTGGTGGTTTTAAAAATGTTTTACCATGTTTTAATGTTTTATGCATTTTAAAATGTTGTCTTGCAGCCCGAGGACGTGCTGGTGATAACTAAGGGGGAATGTGGCGCCCCTGACCTGGTCAGGCACCACTGAGTACTGCACCCATGCTGGGGACAGTACAATACAGGTAATCCAGAAGGCTGACCGAGGTGTGACTACACAGGCGCATAGTGATCAGGTCTCACACATGTACCTTTGAGAGGACCCCTGGGGAACCCAGGAGGGGGAAAAGCCTTCACCTCCACTGGAATAGTGGAGGGGGCCAAAAGCCTCCATCTCCTCTCAAGGGGTGTGGTAAGAGAGTCTGGTTGCTAGGTGGCGTAGGCAGGCACAAAAGGGAAAAGAGAGGGAGGAGTAGGAGAGTCTGCAGCAGAGTGTGGAGGAGTGAGGAGCAGGAAAGTGAAGCTCTGACAGGAGCAGCAGTGAAGGTCCCAGATGTGAGCCGGTTCAGTGCAGAGTCCAGGGAGCTCGAGTGAGGAGCAGATCCCGTGGGCTGCTGTAGTCTGACAGCGTCCGCGCAGTGGCTACCGACGGGGGAGAACGGTCACCTAGGAGTGCTACCCAAAACCCATCTCCAGCTAGAGAGAGAGCACAGAGTGGGAAGTAAGGAGACTGCTAGGGAGAACCAGGCCCAAACGGGCGGCAGATCCCGGAGCGGGGATAGATCCACCTTTCCCTGCTAAACCTGCCGGTGTGGGGCCCTCAAAGCCCACACCACAACACCCAAAAGCCGCAGCCACGTAGCCACAGTTAGGGCCCACAGTTCACAGGAGGCAAGCAGCTGGAGTGATCTGGCCCAGGCAACAAGCAAACGGCAAACGAAGGGGAGAGAGGCTTCAGCAACTTCCCTGGGTGACCCCCATAGGGACTAAAAGTCGGGGTTACCCCAAACCACCAAGGGCTAAGGAAGGCGAGTTGGTAGTCACCATCAGAAGTCAGCCTGAAGGATACCTGGTTCCCGCCTGGTTCATCCCAGCTACGCCCGGGTTACTCACCCTGCCACCTGAAGTGAGTAAAAACCCTGAAAGACATTCTGCCTGTGTGGAGTTATTCTGCGCCTTGTGGTTCTACGCACCTACACAGGGCCCTGGGGCTTGCCTCACTCTCAGGAGGCTATCCCAACTAACTGCACTTACCATCAGCCCCAGGCGTCCCTCAACCTGCAGTGGCGGTCCCCACTGACCGCAATACTGAGAGTGGCGTCACGACAAATAGAAGAAGATCTCCTACCTGTGACAAGACTGAGCCGAGTGGAGTCCCTGAAGGTAATGCACCGACACAACACCTGTGGGGCTTCACAATACCACTTGTGGGTTGCAGCTATGTAGATGGAGCCGCCGCTGCACAGTTTTCACTACTGGGGCTGGTGTTGGTGGCAGCCTCGATGTTAGGCCCTCCACAAGCAGGGCTGGGCCTCAGAGGATAGATGATGTAGATGGGTGCAGAAAGAAGGTAGGCCACAAAAGGAGTTGCAGTGTAAGTGGTTCCTTTACTCACAGCGAGATGAAAACTGGTCACCCGAGGAAGGCTGGTCTTGACTGCTGGTCCCCTTAGTCCCAGTGCCATTTTAGTGACCTGGTGGCTTCTTTCCTCTGCACTTGTCTCTGTTTGGTGGGTCCCCATGGCTTGGAGCGTCTGGGGGTCCCCTCCTGGTAGTCTCTCAACGGTAGTCCGTATGATGGTAGCATGAACCCTGTGGCGTTGGAGTCTCTGGCCCTGTTCCCCTGTTCTCCCGCTGCTACTGAGTCCCGAATTTCAAGGTCAGTGAGGTCCTTGATGGTCCCCTCACTGTGCATATTTAATCAGGTTTGTCTCGAGCGTTTGCCTGACCTAGGATTCTGTACCCCGTTGGTGCTATGGCTCCAGGAGTACTCCACTGTACTCCACCGGTAACCACATGCCTGGGCCCTCAGGTCACCGTCACAATCCTCTCAGTGCTTCCGCTCACTTCCCCTCTCGGTCACCGACAACTCACTCTGACTCTGACTGTCTACTAATCAAAAAGACTGCTGGAACACCATTGTAAATGTCAACAGGGTGCTAGCTACAATATACACAATCTATATGAAGTGAAATCTGCACACCAAATTCAGAGAAATATGAACAAGAATAACTGCTTTATAATACATAAGGAATAAAAAATACAATTAGCCATATGAAAAATTTAAATGTGATAACTGCTAAGGATTATTTGAAAAAAAGAGATATTAAGCTAATGTATTGATCAATTCATTACTGCCCCATACCCATATTCAATCTCTTCTAGCTCATCCACATCTTCTCCCTCTTCTGGTAGGTGAGGCATCCTGGATAATGCATCTGCATTGGTGTTCTTGCGACCAGCCCGATACTTGATGATGAAATCATAGTTCGCTAGCCGGGCCACCCAACGTTGCTCCAGTGCACACAATTTCGCTGTATCCAGGTGGGTCAGAGGATTGTTATCTGTGAAAACGGTAAACTTGCGGCTGCCAGATAGTGTTTGAACCGCTCTGTGACAGCCCAGACCAATGCCAGGAATTCCAGCTTAAAGGAGCTGTAATTTTCAGGGTTCCTCTCGGTAGGACGGAGATTCCTGCATGCTTAGGCAATCACTCGTTCCTTGCCATTCTGCACTTGGGACAGCACAGCTCCTAATCCCACGTTGCTGGCATCGGTGTACAGCACAAAGGGTAAATTTTAGTCAGCATACGCCAGAATCTCGTCACAAGTCAGGGCTAACTTCATCTGTCTGAGGGAGTTTGCTTCTCCCTCACCCCATTTGAATGGAGTACCAGGAGTTTTACCCTTCTCGGCCTTCCCTATCAGGAGTTCTTGAAAAGGTGCTGCCATCTTCGTGTAGTCCTTGATGAATCTCCTGTAGTATCCTACCAGGCCCAGGAACTGATGTACTTCTTTGACGGTGGTCGGCCTTGGCCAGTTTTTGATGACTAATCTTTTCTGGGTCTGGCGCCACTTCCTCTGCACTGACCACGTGTCCGAGATACTGGACCCTGGGTTTCAAAAGGTGGCACTTTGATGGTTTCAACTTCATTCCGTACTTGGACAATGCCTCAAATACCTCGGCTAAATGTTCCAGATATTCCTTGTAGATTTTCGAGTATACGATCACATCATCCAGGTAGATCAGTGCTGTCTCGAAGTTGCGGTGTCCAAGACAACATTCCATCAACCTTTGAAACTTTCCAGGTGCGTTACAGAGTCCAAACGGCATGCTGTTGAATTCACACAGTTCCTTTTGGGGTGGTAAATTCAGTCTTCTCTCGGTCCTCTTCTGCGAGAGAGACTTGCCAATAGCCACTGATGAGATCTAGGGTGGAAAAGTAGTTAGCAGCCTTCAAAGCAGCCACGGATTCTTCTATGCGGGGTAGTGGATAAGAATCCTTCTGTGTTATCTGATTGATCTGCCTATAGTCTACACACATTCTCATGGTGCCATCCTTCTTCTTGACTAGAACCAATGGAGCTGCCCAGGGGCTACAACTGTCTCTGATAACCCCAGTCTCCTTCATGTTCCTCAACATCTCCTTGGCACACTGGTAATGCTTAGGGTGGTATATGTGTGTATCTTTCTTTAATAGATGGATGATTCCCTGTGGGTATGTGATGGTGTACCCCTTTTATCCTCCCAAAGTCTAGTGGGTGCTTACTGAAAACTTGTTCCCGTGTTTCCGGTGTGTAGTGGTGGAATTAGTACCTACATTCAGTTAATGGCACCAATCCTCTAACTGCTTTTGGGGGTTGTCAACCTCTGCCTGTTCTGATGGGGTCAGGGATTACACTGCCTGGATAGAGTCATCTGTTACTGTGAACATTTTGGGAATGGTGGCGTACCTGGGCAATTTGGTTTTGTCCTCCCCACAATTCAACACTCGCATGGGTACTCGCCCCTTGCGAACATCAACCACTCCCCTGGCTGTCAGGACTGTAGACCAATTTTCTGAGTAGATGGGCTCCACTACTGCCTGGTAGTCCTGCCTTTTAAGGCCAATGGCCGCCCAACACCATATCATCATTTCACTTTGGGGAGGTATCCCAATGGGACCGGAGTCTGTCACCCGTACATTACCAATTTCTCCACAAGACAGATTTACCTGTTGTTTCTGTGGGTGGGCTTGGATTTCTCTTTGCAGGACCCTCTGCTGCCCAGCACCTGCAGTTTCAGCAACCTGTTGGAGTAAAAACAACACTTCCCCCAAACAATTTTCAATCACATTGGTAACCAAAATCATCTGTGGATTCCTGTCATTGGCATCAGTTTTGACTACAATTAAGCCTTGGCTCTTTAACTCTATCCTCCCCACTTTTATCGTTACTTCTTTAAACCCAATCTGAGTTACTGGTAGTTCATTTACAGCATGAATAGTGAGGCCTGAATCCGGATGGGTAAGTTCAGTATCTGACCAAAACCTCTTGTGAAGTACATATGGTATGGTTGTTACTAGAGATAAGCAATGTTCGAGGTTCAAGGTTCGCCAATTTCATGTTCGAGTGATTTTGGGGGGTGTTAGAGTCGTTCGACGAACTCGAACAATTTGCTAAAACCTCGGTAGTTCGAGTTACGTTCCAGAACGGTTCGATCAACAAAAAGAGTAGCTAGTTACTATCTAGCTTTTCACTGTAATAGTGTGAGTCACTGTGAATCATGATATTATCAAAATTCAGCGTATAGTGTGCGGGGGGACGGGGTTTAGATCAGTGCTGCTATTGAGTGTTGAAAGAATGGCGATCGCCATTTTTTTTTTTTCCTAACCACGCGTACAGTGGGGCGGGCCAGGCTATCAGCAAATCACAGCCACACACAGCAAAGTGGATTTTGACAGACATATACCACCCTAAACATTACCAGTGTGCCAAGGAGATGTTGAGGAACATGAAGGAGACTGGGGTTATCAGAGACAGTTGTAGCCCCTGGGCAGCTCCATTGGTTCTAGTCAAGAAGAAGGATGGCACCATGAGAGTGTGTGTAGACTATAGGCAGATCAATCAGATAACACAGAAGGATTCTTATCCGCTACCCCGCATAGAAGAATGCAAGAAAAGCAAGGGCATGTGTCATACAGTGCTGGCCAAAAGTATTGGCACCCTAGATAATACTCAGTTTATTCTTGAAAATGATTGCAATCACAAATTCTTTGGTATTATTATCTTCATTTAATTTGTCTTCAATAAAAAAAAAACATTTGTCATAAAGCCAAATTGGATATAATTACACACCAAACATAAAAAAGTGACTGGACAAAAGTATTGGCCCTGTTTGAAAAATCATGTGATGCTTCTCTAATTTGTGTAATTAACAGTACCTGTAACTTACCTGTGGCACCTAACAGGTGTTGGCAATAAAAAAAATCACACTTTCAGCCAGCTGACATGGATTAAGGTTGACTCAACCTCTGTCCTGTGTCCTTGTGTGTACCACATTGAGCATGGAGAAAAGAAAGAAGACCAAAGAACTGTCTGAGGACTTGAGAATCCAAATTGTGAGGAAGCATGAGCAATCTCAAGGCTACAAGTCCATCTCCAAAGACCTGAAAGTTCCTGTGTCTATGGTGCGCAGTGTCATCAAAAAGTTTAAAGCCCATGGCACTGTGGCTAACCTCCATAGATGTGGAAGGAAAAGAAAAATTGACGAGAGATTTCAACGCAAGATTGTGCAGATGGTGGATAAAGAACATCGACTAACATCCAAACAAGTTCAAGCTGCCCTGCAGTCTGAGGGTACAACAGTGTCAACCTGTACTATCCGTCGGTGTCTGAATGAAAAGAGACTGTATGGTAGGATACCCAGGAGACCCCACTTCTTACCCCGAGACATAAAAAAGCCAGGCTGGAGTTTGCCAAAACTTACCTGAGAAAGCCTAAAACAATTTGGAAGAATGTTCTCTTGTCAGATGAGAAAAGTAGAGCTTGTTTGGGAAAAGCCATCAACATAGAGTTTACATGAAAAAAAAAGAGGCATTCAAAGAAAAGAACACGGTCCCTACAGTCAAACATGGTGGAGGTTCCCTGATGTTTTGGGGTTGCTTTGCTGCCTCTGGCACTGGACTGCTTGACCGTGTGCATGGCATTATGAAGTCTGAAGGCTACCAACAAATGTTGCAGCATAATGTAGGGCCCAGTGTGAGAAAGCTGGGTCTTCCTCAGAGGTCATGGGTCTTCCAGCAGGACAATGACCGAAAACACACTTCAAAAAGCACTAGAAAATGGTTTGATAGAAAGCACTGGAGACTACTAAAGTGGCCAACAATGAGTCCAGACCTGAATCCCATAGAACACCTGTGGAGAGATCTCAAAATGGCAGTTTGGAGAAGGGACCCTTCAAATCTCAGGGACCTGGAGCAGTTTGCCAAAGAAGAATGGTCTAAAATTCCAGCAGAGCATTGTAAGGAACTTTTTGATGGTTACCGGAAGCGGTTGTTCGCAGTTATTTTGGCTAAAGGTTGTGCAACCAAGTATTAAGCTAAGGGGCACTTTGCACACTGCGACATCGCAGGCCGATGCTGCGATGCCGAGTGCGATAGTCCCCGCCCCCGTCGCAGCAGCGATATGTGGTGATAGCTGGAGTAGCGAAAATTATCGCTACGCCAGCTTCACACACACACTCACCTGCCGTGCGACGTCCCTGTGCCCAGCGACCCGCCTCCTTGTTAAGGGGGCGGGTCGTGCGCCGTCACTGCGACGTCACACGGCAGGCAGCCAATCGGAGCGGAGGGGCGGAGATGAGCAGGATGTAAACATCCTGCCCACCTCCTTCCTTCCGCATAACCTACGGAAGCCGCGGTGACGCCGGTAGGAGATGTTCCTCGCTCCTGCGGCTTCACACACAGCGATGTGTGCTGCCGCAGGAGTGAGGAACAACATCGGACCGTCGCGTCAGCGTAATTATGAATTACGCCGACGCTGCACCGATGATACGATTACGACGCTTTTGCGCTCGTTAATCGTATCATCTAGGCTTTACACACTGCGATGTCGCATGCGATGCCGGATGTGCGTCACTTTCAATTTGACCCCACCGACATCGCACCTGCGATGTCGCAGTGTGCAAAGTGCCCCTAAGGGTGCCAATACTTTTGTCTGGCCCATTTTTGGAGTTTTGTGTGAAATGATCAATGATTTGATTTTTCTTTCATTCTCTTTTGTGTTTTTTCATTGCAAGCAAAAGAAATGAAGATAATAATACCAAAGAATTTGTGATTGCAATCATTTTCAAGAAGAAACTTGAAGAAGAGTAATATCTGACAGAATTGCAGGGGTGCCAATACTTTTGGCCAGCACTGTAGGCTGTGCATGTCACATGTCCTTGCCCTATAAGACCTGACCATTTTCCCCGTCGCCGCCATTATCTCTCTGCTGCGGGTGGGTGACAGTCACTGCTCCCGCTCCTGCTGTGTGCGCTATAGACATATAGTGCAATCTACACAGCGCTTTAGGGATTAGGGACTACTTGTAATTTCAGCCCTTTTCAGGGCTGCATTACAGCTGTTCATAGCCAGTGTTGCTAGGCAAGTCCGTGCCAACGCTCTGCAGGGTTTTATATAACAGCGTCTGGCTACATCAGCTCAGGCAATTCCTTGGTGCAGTTTTCCATTGTCAGGGATGGAAAGTGAGGCTTCCTTTGCTGTCCAGCTACCTAAAATACCTGTGCATTCTACACACCTGCCATTTTTGCTACGCAGTTTTAATTGCAAACAGTGCTGACACTTTTAGTGGCATACTAAAATTGTCTAGGATACTAACTTAGTGTTCCTTTGCTGTCCAGCTACCTAAAGCACCTGTGCAGTCTACACACCTGCCCATTTTTGCTACGCAATTTTAATTGCAAACAGTGCTGACACTTTTAGTGGCATACTAAAATTGTCTGGGATACTACGTTAGGGTTCCTCTGCTGACAATTTAGCAATACAACTTCTGCATTGTACAGCACCTGTTCATTTGTGCTGCACAATTTTAATTGCCAAAAGTGCTGCCATTTTTAGGGACATAGCTTCATTGTAAGGGATAGTCAGTGTTGGTTCTTCAGCTGTCAATAAAGCTAGACCACCTCTGCATTGTACACTCCCTCTCCATTTTTGCTATGACATTTTAAGTGTCCAATCTGGTCACAAACAAAATGCGTGGCAAAAGGACAGATGCTGGTGGAAAGGGGAACAGGCGTGTTGGAAAGGGAAAAAAAGTTTGTGTCCGTGGGGTAGGTGGTAAAGCCACAGTAACATCTGCTGAAGAAAGGCCATCTTTCAGCAAAAGTAAGATGTCTACTACTTTCCGTGGACAATCTGATGTGCTCCCTTTTTTACGGAGCCGAACAACTCTACCAAAGGTAGATGATACACAAAAAAAAAAACATGCTTGAACAGATCTCAAGTGCTCCAACAAGTGGCCTCTCCTCCACCTCAACTTCAACAACCAAAAAAACAACAGTCCTCTGAGTTGTCACCCCAATTGCTTTCTACCAGCTCTCAAGTCTAAACCCGCTCTGCAGAGTATGTTGTAACAGAAATGGGGGAGTCTGCAGAGCTATTCAGTCACACTATAGCCTAGGAATCAGAGGTCTGCTCCCAAGCTACAGTGAGTACAGACCAGGAAATGATCTGCAGTAATGTCCAGAAGCTTCGTGAGTCAGATTCAGGCCCTGATTACCACGTTTCTGAGCATATTGTAGGCCCTCATTCCCAAACTGTAACACCTCTTGATGGAGACAATGAGGAACATACTGATGACGATGAGACTAAGATACCTGATTGGAATGACAACTTAACTATTCAGTCAGGGCAGGAAGAGGTTAGGTCTGAGGGCGAGGGGAGTGCAAACACACAGGTTGATGATGAGGTTGTAGATCCCACTTACTGTCAACCCACAGTCAGGCACTCGAGGAGGTCAGCAGAGGCGGTGGAGGAGGATGCGACTGACGACGAGGTTAGCTTGCGCCTTCCTGGACAAAGACGGAGTACTGGAGGCACGTCAACAACTGCATCCTCAGCCACAACTCTGCCTCTGAGCACAAGTCGGGGTGGCTCTGCAGGTCGCATGGGCTCTAATTATTGCCTAGCCTGGTACTTTTTTGACATCGCAAAGGATCACCCAACTTATGTGATCTGTAAGCTTTGTCGCCAATCTGTAAGTAGAGGCCAAAAACTCACTAATTTGACTACTTCGTCCATGAATCGTCATATGAATAACAAGCATAAGTCCCAGTGGGAAGCTCAATGTGCTACAATGTGGCCTAGCGGAGCGGGCCAACCACCATCTGCCCCTTCAAGTGCATCCGCGCGCTCTTCATCCTCTATGACTGTGGGGGCAGCTGTCACACATGTTTTTCGACGCAGACCTTCCACCTCTTTAACCGCAACTGGCAGTTTGATTGGCAGGTCGTCAGTTGTTTTGGAAGGGGAAACAGGTGCTGGTGTAGAGCTCTCTTAGACATCAAGAGCACCAACTTTGGATGAAGGCAACATCATGTCTCCGCCTGCACTTTCCTCACAGACTAGCAGTTTTCCAGGGACACCCTACTCAACGCCGTCTCCGCACAGCAGCCAGATCTCGGTCCCTCAGATGTGGACAATTAAAAGACCATTTCCTCCAAGCCATGACAAAGCTAAGAGGTTGACTTTCACCCTCTGCAAGCTGTTGGCTACAGAAATGCTGCCTTTCTGCCTGGTGGACACAGAGGATTTTCGAGACCTTATGTCCGTCAATGTGCCCCAGTACCAGATGCCCAGTCGCCACTACTTCTCCAAGAAAGGCATGCCTGCGCTACACAAATATGTCGCACACAACGTCACCGCTTCCTTGAGAAACTCTGTGTGTGACAGGGTGCATTTCACCCCCGATACTTGAACCAGTAAACATGGACAGGGGGGTTACATGTCGCTGACTGGGCACTGGGTAACTATGGTGAGAGATGGAGAAGGGCCTGCTGTACAAGTCTTGCCGTCCCCACGAGTTGTGCGTCAATCCTCTGTATGTAGAAGTTCCTCCACTGCTTCTGCCTCCTCAACCTCGTCTGGGTCCTCCACCTCCTCAACTTCCACCCAAAGCCTGTTTGGTCAGGCCACCCGCGTTGTAACTGCGCACAATGAATCCCGCACACCTCTTTATTATGCTGGCAGCAGAGCTCAACGGCATCAGGCGGTCTTTACCTTGAAATGTCTGGGAAATAAGAGTCACATAGCTGAGGAGTTGCGGTCAGCTCTGGAGACCAAGTTTCATAAATGGTTGTATCCACTCAACCTGCAGCCTGGTAAGGCCGTGTGCGACAATGCTGCAAACCTGGGTGTGGCCCTTCGCCGGGGCAAGGTGACACATGTGCCTTGTATGGCTCACACGTTGAACCTTGTTGTCCAGCAATTTTTAGCCCACTATCCCGGCCTAGATGGGCTTCTGCACAGGGCATAGTCACTCTCTGCTCACTTCCGCCATTCAACCGGCGCAGCTGACCGAATTGCATCGCTCCAGAAGTCTTTCAGCCTGCCGGTTCACCGTCTGAAATGTGATGTGGCGACACGCTGGAATTCGACTCTCCACATGTTGCAGCGACTGTGGCAGCACCGCTGAGCCCTGGTGCAATATTTTATGACGTATAGCCTGGGCCAACGAGATGCAGAGGTGGCGCAGATCACGCTGATGGAGTGGTCTCAGATCAAAGACCTATGCACCCTTCTGCACAGTATCGACATCGCGACATATATTTTTAGTGCTGACAATGCCATTATCAGCATGACAATTCCAGTCATTTACATGCTGGAGCACACTCTAAACACTATTCGGAGTCAGGGGGTGGGACAAGAGAAAAGGGAGGAAGTACAGGATAATTCATATGCAGAAGGGATACCAAGATCTTCAAGGAACAGACGTTCAGCATCACCAAGGCGGCAGGCATGGGACGGTGGGGGAGAGGGATTAACATGGGCGCATGGTAGTAGCCAAACTGTTGAGGAATGGTGCAGGAGCCCAGGAAGAAAAGGAGGACGAACTGTCGATGGGCATGGAAGACTCAGCAGATGAGGGAGACCTTGGTGAAATTTCGGTTGTTCGAGGTTGGGGAGAGATGTCAGAGGAAGGAAGCACGGTTATCACCTCACCGCCACAAACGCAGCAAGGACTTGGTGCGCATGGATGCGCCAGACACATGAGCGCCTTCTTGCTGCACTACCTACAACATGACACTCGGATTGTCCGAATTAGAAGTAATGATGACTACTGGTTTGCCACACTCTTAGATCCCCGGTACAAGTCCAAATTTGGCAAAATAATTCCAGCCATAGAAAGGGACGCACGTATGCAGGAGTATCAGCAGAAGCTGTTACTTGTTCTTAGCTCGGCTTTTCCACCAAACAACCGTGGTGCAGGGAGTGAATCTCCCAGTTGTAACTTGACAAACATGGGACGGTCTCGTCATCTTCAACAGTCTACCCGTACCAGTAGCTCCGTATCTGGTGCTGGTAACAGCAATTTTATTGAATCTTTTCATAATTTTTTTAGACCATCCTTTGCAAGGCCACCAGAGACAACAAGTCTGACACAGTCAACGGCTGGAGAGGATGATACAGGAGTATCTCCAAATGAACATCGACGCCATGACTTTGCAAATGGAGCCTTGCTCATTTTGGGCTTCAAATCTTGAAAAATGGCCAGATTGGTATTATGGTATCTTCTGGATTTTTATTACCCTATTATCAATAAAAAAGGATTTTTAATCTATTCCTGGCGCTGGAAACTTCTTTTTCTATTTTCAATTGGATGGTTACCGAGCCTCATTCCTTGCGCAGGATCCCTGATTGCAACCAGCAGGTCAGTCCTTGGTGAGCTGGACTCTCCTTTATCTTCTTGGACATATATCTCGGCTTTGTCCTGTGCTCCTGATGGACTTTTTTGATACTATATAATATCTATACATATATATTATGTCGGAATCTGGACCGGATTTCCCTATGGATAAAGAGGATTATTCCAACAGACTCTCTAAAGTGGCATTAATTTTTAACGCACCTGAAACCTCATCTACCTCTGAACAGGACTCACTACAAAGTTCTATGCTGGATCTTGAAAGGAATATGGTTAAAGAACTCAAGACTTGGTGGGACTCAACCTCTTTAAAGAATTACATCGATAAAGGTATGATTCCTAGGGGTTTACGTATAAGAAAATTTCCTACCAGTCAGTATAATGCAGAGTTCACCAATAATTGGAACACTATACTGAGTGACTGTTCTGTTAAATTAATGAATCTCATTGTGCAACAGGAGGAATTGGAACTTTCACAGATTAAATCTAATATCTCTAATATTAAGGACTCACTCAAAAAATTTAATAATGTGGAAAATTTGAAAATCTCCTATGATAAAATACATTCCAAATTATCCAAATTAGAACATAATATAATGGAGATTAAAAAGAAGAAATTTTTGAGAGACTCTAGTGATTATGCCAAAAATGAAGTTTATACCTGGAATTATAAACCCAGATCCATTATTAGAAGGAGACGTCACCCCAGCTATAATAGAGTGGACTTTGATTGCACAGATTCTGCAGGTGACATGTCTCTCCCCTCTACATCAGATGGGGCAACGGATCTTTCAAATTCCTCATTTGATTCAACCGGCATAATCACTCGTTCTAAACAAAACAAAACAAGAAACCCTACACAATCTTTTTTAAAAAACAAGCCAAAAAACGGACAAGACGAGCGGGGAGGAAGCATCAGAAACAACACTCCTTTGTACCGCTACCAACATCAGAAACATTAAATATTCCTGTTTGGAACTTGTCCAGTTACACCTTGTCAGAACAACAGATCTCCCTACTTAGTAGGGGATTGGGATTTGCTCCTAATATCAATTTTGACATCTTCCAGACTATTTTGGACTTGAACAAATTTGCTCGTAATATCACGTTAAAATGTCATTTTTTTGATACTAACAAACCTATTCCTCTACAGGATATTAATCATGATGTTGTTATTGATAACAGTGCTGATGCTCCCTTATTGACATTCTGTGAACAAAAAAGTCTAATGACCTTGCGACTTCTTTCTGCTGAGACTGATGTTTTGCCAGACAGAATTGCCACTAACATACAACCTCCACTTCCAAATAGGGATTATTATCCCCTTCAATCTCGACCTCAAATCCTGGATTTATTTCAGGAACTTATTGTTAAAGATTTTATTGAGTTGAGTGAGACAATGACGCCCCCTAGAGACAACTTGAGCCACCGGGAAAGATTGGCCCTAAAAGAATTGGGGACGAATTCAGATATTATAATAAGGGAGGCGGACAAAGGGGGCGCCATTGTCCTATTAAACTCAGGTCTATATAAAAAATTAGTATTACAGGATCTACAGGATCCAGACACATATATTGAATTGAATGGTGATCCAACTAGGCATTATAACAATTTATTATTAAAAAATTTGGAGGAAGGCAACTGTACTGGTGCTATCAATGATAAAACAAAGGATTTTTTATTCAATAAAAATCCTGTTGTTCCAATCTACCACTGTCTCCCAAAGATCCATAAAAATCTTTCCCTCCCCCCACTACGGCCAATTGTTTCGGGTATAGGATCTTTGGGTGAAAATTTGGGGGGTTGGATAGGCCAATTTCTTCAACCCTTGATACCTGAATTACCGGGTTACATTAGGGATACAAAAGAGGTTGTTAGAGCATTGGATGAATATGAGTGGAAAAATCATTTTTTATGGCTATCATGTGATGTAATATCCCTTTATCCATCCATACCTCATAACATTCCATTACGATGTCTGTCTCAGCATTTGGATAGATTCAGTGATTATGATACATGTCTCAAGGACTTCATAGTTTCCTCAATTGATTTTCTTTTAAATCATCACTATTTTTCGTTTGACAGAAAGTTCTATTTACAGTGTAGAGGAGTTAGCATGGGGGCCCGCTTCTCCCCCTCGCTTGCAAATATTGTGATGGCGAGATGGGAGGAGGATTTTTTATATGCTGAACAGAATAGATTCTCCGGATATCTGCAATGGTATGGCAGATATCTGGACGATCTGCTTATGATTTGGTCGGGCCCTACTGATACCATACAAGACTTTCTTACCTATATTAATGACAATGGTTTTAATTTGAAATTTACATCTTCTTTCCATGAGACAACTATGAACTTCTTGGGTTTCTCTCTATGGTCAGCTTCACTCAAAAAAAGACTTGGAGAAAGAATGGTACCAAGGGTAGGAGCTCGTTTAGCAACACATCTGATATTATTTTTAGTTACTTGTTTTAAGATTGGGTCCTCACCAAGTATAGGTAAATATTTATTCACTATTTTTGTAATTGAATCAAATTGTTTACTATAATTAGTCGAAAAAACAATATTATTGCTTTGTTCCAATTTATTCTTGTATTTTCCTTTCCTTGAATTTTTTCCCAATAAATCTGATCTATTTATTTGTGCCACTATATATTTGGCTCTATTAAGAACCCAGTCAGGGTACCCTCTGTCTGCAAGTCTGTCACAAGTCAATGTCTCTTCCTTAAAATAGTCACTAGGTTGGGAACAATTTTGTTTCATTCTAATTAGTTCTCCTACAGGAATATTATATTTGGTCCGTGAGTGATGGCATGAGTCTGCTGTAAGAATAGAATTAGTAGCAGTAGATTTACGGTATGGTTTGATAATAACTCTATTCTTATTCTCAGAGCATAAAGTGATGTCCTCTTGGATTACTCTGAAAGGTTTTTATAAATGTGGTGCGAACAAATGTAAAGCGTGCGGTTTTGCACAGAAAGGAAAAACCTTTCAGTCTACCTCAAATCAAAAAACTTTCCACATAAACTCCCTAATCAATTGTAACACGACCTTTGTCATATATTTAATAACATGTAAAACCTGTAACATTCAATATACAGGCTGCACGACGGGCCCTTTGAAAGTAAGAATTAGAAGACATCTTTCAGATGTTTTTAAACAGAACGCAATTGCTATATCAGCAGTTTCAAAACACTTTGCATTGGTGCACCAGGGTGATGTTAGCGGCTTTCAATTCAAGGGTGTAGAACAGATATCCAGACCGATCAGAGGTGGAGATCATAAAAGGAAATTATTAAATAGGGAATCCTTCTGGATTTTTACTCTCAACACTAGACATCCGGAAGGCTTAAACAATCGCCAGGATCTGATATTACACTATTAAATATAACTGGTATTACACCTTATTGATATTACACCTAATGGCATCAATGTGACTTATATCCCAATTCATACTATGCGTTGTTTTTTTTGGTTTTTTTTTCTCTACCATATGCTTGCAACCAAAAAATTGCTATTGGAATATTGCTTATCTTAATATGAATGGAATGTTAGATTAGTACATAATATCCATCCTCTATTGCATTTGGCATATTGTTGAAGGGAAGGCATATGTTATATATATGTGGAAAGTTATTTGTCAGATTGTCATCTTATCAGAGATCATATATCTCTTGAGGTATTTAACTATATCTATATTGCTATACGCATAGTGTCTTGTTGGATCACTATACACTATATTTATAGTTGCATTAAACAACAAGGGAAATCGGTCTATACAAATGTTTTTAATATGTTGTTATTTTATGTGTATATATGTTTTTTGTGTATATATTTTTTGTATCTGTGCACACTTGCATTATACCATTTTATACCATGTATACTCATATATGTGAATTTGCTACTGTGTATCTCCATTGTTTCGGATCCCTCGTAATTACTAGTTGAGGAGTTGCCTCTAGTGAAACCACACATGTGAAACTAATTAGTGGACCAGGGATCAGATTTAAGGGAGATGGTTACACTTTAAGTCAGAACATGACTAAGACCTGAAGCGTCGAAACGCGTTGTTCTGCCATCTTTCTGACATCTATTATGGTATCTGCTGGATTTTTATTACCCTATTATCAATAAAAAAGGATTTTTAATCTATTCCAGGCGCTGGAAACTTCTTTTTCTATTTTCAATTGGATGGTTACCGAGCCTCATTCCTTGCGCAGGATCCCTGATTGCAACCAGCAGGTCAGTCCTTGGTGAGCTGGACTCTCCCTTATCTTATCAGCAGAAGCTGTTATACAATCTTAGCTCGGCTTTTGCCCCAAACACCAGTGGTGCACAGAGTGAATCTCCCAGTTGTAACTTGCCAAGCATGGGACTGTCGAGTCGTCATCATCAGTCAAACCGTACCAGCAACACCGTATCTGGTGGTAACAGCAATTTTATGGAACCGTTTCATAATTTTTTTAGACCATCCTTTGCAAGGCCACAAGAGACAAGAAGTCTGACACATAGTCAACGGCTGGAGAGGATGATACAGGAGTATCACCAAATGAACATCGATGCTATGACTGTGCAACTGGAGCCTTGCTCATTTTGGGCTTCCAATCTTGAAAAATGGCCTGAGCTCGCCACCTACGCCTTGGAGATCTTCTCGTGTACCGTAGCCAGTGTTGTCTCGGAACGTGTCTTCAGTGCTTCTGGGTGTGTGCTGACAGATAAGCGCACGCATCTGTCCAGTGACAATGTGGACAGACTAACTTTCATCAAGATGAAAAAGTCATGGATCAGCAAGGACTTTGCTACCCCGGGGTCATCCTGGGGAGAGTAAAGGCTGGCGTATTTTTGAATGTGCTTTATGCAAATCAACATTTCAAGTTTGCAACTGGGGCACAAGTGATGCCACTGAAATGGTGTGTGTGGCCCAATTTTTGGAGAAAAGGGAGACTCTGCTTGGAGTCCCCTTGCTGTGTTTTACATGATTTTAGAAGGGCATGACATGCCTATATCGGTGTCTCCTCCTCTTTTTACTCATCTAGCTCTTTGGTTTTCTGTTGAGTATATGTCCTTGTCCCTTTCCCATGTGTTTGTGGTGTCTTGGGAGTTGTTTGTCACCTTTTGGACACCTTTGAAGGTGTTTTCTATGTGTTTGTGTTTGCCTGCCATTGTTTTCAATGGGGTTCAAGTTGGTTCATCGAACGTTCGACGAACTTGTCCTCAATTCGACGAAACAAACTGAACTCGATCTCTAGGGGGGTGGCTCATCTCTAGTTGTTACCTGGGAATCGGTATCCAGTAATGCAGCAGTAGGAATTTCGTCCAGGTTGATGGACAGAACTGGTCGTCCTCCTATATACCGGTCACGCCAATCAGATGGGCATTGCCATCTTATTCTTGGGGGTTGGCCGGTTTAAAGGACACCTGCGTACAAAATGGCTGGCCTTGTTGCAAAGATGGCAGATGGGTTGTTCAAATAAGTCATAGAAGTCGCTGCTCCTCCCTCTGTACGATGGAATTCTCCTTCCTCGCATCCATGGGACATCCTCAGGGCAGTCGGCTAGCTGGATCCTCTCCACCGACTTGGGTTCTGGCTTGAGCTTACTTACTTTCATAGCTACATCCTTGCTCAGCTGTTGCACCTGGGAACACAAGTCAGTTGGAGCACCAGGGGGTGCAGCCTGTTCATTAGCTGCTACCACAGTTAAGGAAGGAGGCTCCACTCTTATACGTTAGGTGCTGACTTGCCAACACTGAGAAACAGTCTGTGGTTGTAGGGGATTGCAGGGCTTTGATGGCCCGGTCTTTCAAAACAACAAAGTCTAAATCCGGATGTTCCAGGGCCCACAGGTACAGCTGCTTACGGTCCTCTACTGATTGTAGATGCATGCGTGCCATCTTTTGCAAAGTGCCAACGTTGCTAAGTGCTGGGCAGTTATTTCAATGGCAATGGACTAACATCAATCTCCTCTCTTCACACAGGTACAACTACAATCCTGCTTGCTGTAACCCCTTATGTCCTGCATTATATCTTTGCTGAACCCTCTTTTCTGGTACAACTACAATCTTGCTTGCTGTAACCCCATATGTCCTGCATTATATCTTTGCTGAACCCTCTTTTCTGGTACAACTACCATCCTGCTTGCTGTAACCCCATATGTCCTGCATTATATCTTTGCTGAACCCTCTTTTCTGGTACAACTACAATCCTGCTTGCTGTACTCCCATATGTCCTGCATTATATCTTTGCTGAACCCTCTTTTCTGGTACAACTACAATCTTGCTTGCTGTAACTTTTGCTATGACACCGTTACATTTAGTATGATACTCACTGATATATGACTAGTTTCCTCTTTGAAAATGTTATCTGATGGTGGAAGGTGTGATTGTGCAGCTTGGAGTCAGACTCTATGTAGAATGTCCTGTTTTCTTTGATTCACTAATTATTCCCTGGTGTGATTACCTTTTGCTAATTTCCCTTAACAAGTTGAGCTCCCACAATCCCTCTTACCTATTCCTCTAGCTATCCTTATATATCTGGGGCTCTCTTAAGGGGTGCCTGCATGAGGGGTGCTGCATGTGTGCCATCTTTTGAAAAGTGCCAACGTTGCTAAGGCTAGTTTCACATTTGCGCTATTTTGACGCAAACGGAATCCGTCACTAATGTAGTACAGTTCATTTATTTACAGTGGAAGCGCGACATCATGTGGACACAAGCGGGTACTGCATGACACACACACGCGCCATAGTAACGCGCTTCCACTGTAAATAAATGAACTGTACTACATTAGTGACGGATTCCATTTGCATCACAATAGCGCAAGTGTGAAACTAGCCTTAGTGCTGGGCAGTTATTTCAATGGCAATGGACTAACATCAATCTCCTCTCTTCACACAGGTACAACTACAATCCTGCTTGCTGTAACCCCATATGTCCTGTATTATATCTTTTCTGAACCCTCTTTTCTGGTACAACTACAATCCTGCTTGCTGTAACCCCATATGTCCTGTATTATATCTTTTCTGAACCCTCTTTTCTGGTACAACTACAATCCTGCTTGCTGTAACCACATATGTCCTGTATTATATCTTTGCTGAACCCTCTTTTCTGGTACAACTACAATCTTGCTTGCTGTAACTTTTGCTATGACACCATTACATTTAGTATGATACTCACTGATATATGACTAGTTTCCTCTTTGAAAATGTTATCTGATGGTGGAAGGTGTGATTGTGCAGCTTGGAGTCAGACTCTATGTAGAATGTCCTGTTTTCTTTGATTCACTAATTACTCCCTGGTGTGATTACCTTTTGCTAATTTCCCTTAACAAGTTTAGCTCCCACAATCCCTCTTACCTATTCCTCTAGCTTTCCCTATATATCTGGGGCTCTCTTAAGGGGTGCCTGCATGAGGGGTGCTGCATGCATGCCATCTTTTGCAAAGTGCCAACGTTGCTAAGTGCTGGGCAGTTATATCAATGGCAGTTAGTCAGGGCAGGAGTCAGGTAAACTAATCTTTGACACTCTGTTTCCACCATGACTATTATTTCCATCTCTATCATCCTATGTGCCTTCACTGTCCACTTTCACTGCCCTGTCCCCCCTCCATCACCACTCATCCACATCAGTCCCTCTCTCCTCCCTTTTCCCATGTACAGCTCCCAGGCCCTTTTCACCTATCTGAATAACTTCAATCCTTCATGCTCTAGGGTATCACACAAAAAGACATGCCACACGTCCAAAAACCATCTGATCTGTCTCCTTCTACTCCTACTTCTATCAGGTGATATCTCTCCTAATCCCGGTCCACCACATGCTAACTTTACCCCCTCTCCCACCTCCCATAGAAACCCTGATAATCTTATTAACATTACTTGTACACCCTCACTTCCCTCTTTTAATTGTGCTCTCTGGAATCTACGGTATGTTTGTAACAAGCTTCCTTACATCCAAAACCTCTTTCTCAATAACGCTCTTAACCTACTAGCCCTCACTGAAACCTGGATTCAGGATTCTGACACTGCTTCCCCTGCTGCAATTTCTCATGGTGGTTTACACTTTACCCATTGACCAAGACCTGGAAACAGACATGGTGGTGGAGTCGGCTTTTTCCTGTCTCCACAATGCAGTTTCCAGGTCATCCCCCCAGCTCCATCACTCTCATTCCCATCCTTTTAGGTCCACACCATCAGGCTCTTCCATCCCTTTCCCCTCAGAGTAGCTGTCATATACTGTCCACCAGGCTCACCCACCCAGTTCCTTGACCACTTTTCAGCCTAGCTGCCACACTTCATGTCCTCTGAATTGCCAACCCTCATCCTAGGAGACTTCAACATCCCCATGAACAGCCCCTCCTCCCCATCTGCATCCCAGCTTCTATCTCTAACCACCTCCCTTGGCCTCTCACAGCTCTCATCCATTGAGACACATGAAGATGGTAACACCCTTGACCTGGTCTTTTTCCGCTTCTGCTCAATCTCTCACTTTGACAACTCACCTCTTCCCCTCTCTGACCACAACATCCTCTCCTTCAAGCTCACAAACCCTCGTCCGCCCCAGCACACTCCCACCTATCACAAATTCAGAAACCTACAGGCCATTGACTCTCAGACACTTACAGACTCTCTACACTTATCACTATCCCCTATCTCCTCACTTTCCTGTCCTAATCTGGCTGTAAAGCACTACAATGACACACTCAGAAGCACCCTGGACCAAGCAGCACCCCTCACCCTCAGAACCTCCAAACACCGAGTAAAACAGCCTTGGCTCACATCACAAACTCTATTTCTCCAGCGATGCTCTAGGAGTGCCGAACGCCTATGGAAATCCCGCACACCAGAAAACTTCATCCACTACAAGTTCATGTTAAGGACCTACAACTCTTCCCTTCACCTCACCAAACAGACCTACTTCACCACATTTATCTCCTCACTATCCAACAATACAAAAAAGCTCTTTGACACCTTTCACTCCCTCCTCAGTCCCAAAGCACAGACCCCTATCACAGACCTTCATGCTGATGATCTGGCCTCGTATTTCACAGAGAAAATAGAAAACATTCGCGAAGAGATCAGCTGCCAGCCACCAAGCTTTGTGAATCCCATCCCTCCCCATATCCCATCAAGCTCACTTTCAACATTTGACCCAGTCACAGAGGAGGAAGTCTCTAGGCTCCTCTCTTCTTCTCGTCCTACCATTTGCCATACTGATCCCTTCCCCTCACACTTTCTCCAGTCCCTCTCTCCGGTTGTCACTACTTACCTAACTAAAATCTTCAATCTCTCTCTTCTGGTATCTTCCCTTCCTCCCTCAAACACTCTATCATTACTCCATTATTAAAAAAACCTTCCCTTGATCCGTCCTGCACAAGCAACTACAGACCAGTCTCCAATCTCTCCTTCATCTCTAAACTCTTGGAGAGCCTGGTCTACTCTCACCTCACCCGCTACCTCTAATCTCACTCTCTTCTATATCCTTTACAGTCTGGCTTCCGCCCTTTACACTCAACAGAAACTGCCCGTATCAAAGTGACCAATGACCTATTGACAGCAAAACGTAACGGTAATCACTCTCTGCTTATTCTTCTTGACCTTTCTGCCACCTTCGACACTGTTGACTAGCATCTCCTTCTCTCTATGCTCCATTCTATCGGTCTAAAGGACACTGTTCTTTCCTGGTTCTCTTCCTATCTTTTTGCCTGCTCATTCAGTGTATCATTTGCTGGCTCCACATCTTCTCCTCTTCCTCTCACTGTTGGGGTCCCTCAAGGTTCAGTCCTTGGCCCTCTTCTTTTCTCCCTGTACACTGCCCCAATTGGAATGACCATCAGCAGATTTGGCTTCCAGTACCATCTTTATGCTGATGACACACAACTATACACCTCATTCCCTGAGCTCACCCCCACTGTACTACAGAACACAAGTGACGGCCTGACTGCAGTTTGCAACATCATGTCTGCTCTCTATCTGAAACTTAACCTTTCCAAAACTGAACTTCTGCTTTTCCCTCCATCTCCCAACCTTCCTAAACATGACATCTCCCTCTCTGTGTGTGGCACAACGATAAGTCCTAGGCAGGAAGCCCGCTGGCTGGGGGTTATACTTGACACTGATCTCTCATTCACCTCCCACATACAATCTCTTGCTTGCTCCTGCCGCTTGTACCTCAAGAACATCTCTAGAATCCGCCCCTTTCTGACAATGGAAACGACAAAAACCCTCACCGTTGCCCTAATCCACTCTCGCCTTGACTACTGTAACCCTCTATTAATTGGTCTTCCCCTACAAAGCTATCCATAATCTGTCTCCTCCATATATCTCTGAACTAATCTCTCGCTACACTCCAAAACGTAACCTCCGGTCCTCCCAAGATCTCCTTCTCTCCTCCTCTCTCATTCGCTCCTCATGCCACCGACTCCAAGACTTCTCCCGAGCATCCCCAGTCTCCTGGAACTCACTGCCTCAACACGTCAGACTATCTACTACACTTGCAAACTTCAAACGGACCCTGAAAACTCATCTGTTCAGAAATGCCTATAATCTACAATGACGTCACTGCCCCACCACCGTGCGGAGCTGCCGCCCCACCACTGTGCGGAGCCGCCGCCCCACCACCGTGCGGAGCCGCCGCCCCACCACCGTGCGGAGCCGCCGCCCCACCACCGTGCGGAGCCGCCGCCCCACCACCGTGCGGAGCCGCCGCCCCACCACCGTGAGGAGCCGCCGCCCCACCACCGTGCGGAGCTGCCGCCCAACCTACACCCCACCTACTGTCTCCTCCCCAAAATCCTTTAGGATGTAAGCCCGCAAGGGCAGGGCCCTCTTCCCTCTGTGCTAGTCTGTCTATTGTAACTTGTATATGTATTCTGTATGTAACCCCCTCATGTACAGCACCATGGAATCAATGGTGCTCTATAAATAAACAATAATAATAATAATAATAATAATAATAATAACTAGACTCTCTCCTCTACAGTCCATCCTTAATGCAGCAGCCAGGGTCACCTATCTTGCTAACCGCTACTCGGATGCCTCTGCTCTGTGCCAGTCATTGCACTGGGTGCCCATATATCACAGGATCCAATTCAAACTGCTTGTTCTCACCCACAAACTCTCCACAGTGCAGTACCCCCCTACATCTCCACCATCCTCTCTGTCTATCATCCCACCGGTTCTCTACGCTCTGCAAATGACTTTCGACTAACATCCACACTAATTCGAACCTCCCACTCCCGAATCCAAGACTTCTTTCGAGCTGCACCAATCCTCTGGAACGCTCTACCCCAAGAAGTTAGGACAAATCACAACTTACTCAGCTTCAGACGCTCCCTAAAAACGCAGCTTTTTAGGGCGGCCTATCACACTCCCTAGCCAAACTAATTTCACTTAATCCCTCTACAACTTCTCAGAACATAACCCCACGTCAAACTCCATGGCACCCAAATGCATCTCAAGGTTCTGGCCAACTGGTCCAGGAAGCCATTATCTATCCCCCATTTCCTTGAGATGGCTGGATTGTCATTGTAAATAAGCACTTGTACCTTCCTCCCCCCCCCTCTCATTGTAGATTGTAAGCTCTCAAGAGCAGGGTTGCCTTTTTTTTTTTCCCTTTAAATATTGTATCTTCTGTAATTGTTACTTGTTTGTATATGCTTATGTATATGATATGTATATGTATATGAGCCTCCTGAATTGTAAAGCGCTGTGGAATATGTTGGCGCTATAGAAATAAAGATTATTATTATTGTAATCCCTGCAGGAACTGTTCAACCATCATCTTGTTCCCTTCTGGATCACCAATGGGGTCTACATGTTTCAAGGTAATGTTTAGGCATAGACTCTGATCCTGTCCTGTGGTCTTTGCCTGTAGTTGTAAAATCCCATTCTCAGTTCTGCCTCCATACGGGTCTCAAAAGCAATTTTTAACTTCTCAAAGATGGTAGTCACTGATTCCTGATCCACATCTGACCAGTTCTCTACTTCAAACTCTGCTGCACCCGTTAACTGTCCAGGCACAACAAGCGCTTGTTGCTTGCCAGTCATTGCATACATGTCTAATATGGTGTATATTTTCTTTTTGAACTCTGGTAAGGCATCTGGTTTGCCATCATACTGGGGCAGCCAGTCCACTCCTGGGACATACGGCAGGGTGATCGTCATGATCGGTGCCACCGCTCCGGCTCCGGGTGCTGCCGCTTGTACTACAGGAGCAGGCCCCGATGCACTCCCGTCGCCATGCACCTGCATCTTCCCATCCCCCTTGGTGTTTCTCACCATGTCTCTCGTGGGACTGGAGCACTTCGGGAACTTCCGGGTCAGGTCACTGCCCCTTTCCGCCCGCGCTTACAGGAGCTGTGGGCGGGATCCCCTTTCACGCCTTTTTCACTGCTGTGGCGCAGTCACTTTTTACACCAAAAATGGCAGCGGTTTCACCAATAGTAAAACAGAGTCCATAAGCACAGTCTATAAGGCACACTTCACCCGGTGTAATGGTGTCAATCCTGTTCGTAACGCCAGGAAAAAGCTGTGTCACCCAGGGCTATGGGGTACTCGATCCCGGGTGGTGTATTGCTGGGGAGATGTCACTTGGTGGCCGTTGCCCGATTCCGTGTCAATGGGGATGCTTTTTAAAAGGGGTATATTTGCAGGGGAGATTAAATGAAAGCTTATAACTTGACGCCACTTGCGGGTTGCGGCTATGTAGATGGAGCCAACGCTGCACAGTTCTCACTACTGCTCCCGGTGTTGGTGGCAACCTGGATGTTAGGCCCTCCGCAAGCAGGGCCGGGCCCCAGGCGATAGATGATGTGGATGGGTGCCGAAAGAAGGTAAGGAACACAAGGGGTTGCAGTGTAACTGGTTCCTTTACTCACAGTGAGATGAAAACTGGTCACCTGAGGAAGGCTGGTCTTGAACGCTGGTACCCTTAGTCCCAGTGCCGGTTTAGTGACCTGGTGGCTTCTTTCCCCTGCACTTCTCCGTTTGGTGGCTTGGAGCGTCTTGGGGTCCACTCCTGGTAGTCTCTCAACCGTAGTCCGTATGACGGTAGTGTGAACCCTGTGGGGTCGGAGTCTCTGGTCCTGTTCCCCGGGTTCTCCCATTGCTACTGAGTCCTGAACTTCAAGGTCAGTGAGGTCCTTAATGGTTCCTTCACTGTGCAGATTTTACCAGGTCTGCCTGGAGCGTTCGCCTAACCTAGGATTCTGTACCTCGTTGGTGCTATGGCTCCAGGAGTACTCCACCATACTCCACCGGAAACCACGCGCCTGGGCCTTCAGGTCACCATCATACTCCTGTCAGTGCTTCCGCTCACTTCCCCTATCTGTCACTGACTACTCATTCTGACTCTGACTGTCCACTGTCTGCCCCTCCCACCTGGTCATCTAGTGGATTGGATTGGCTCCACTTCTAGGTGACCATCCATTAGGTCCAACCCTAGTTTGGCAGCAGTCTTTGTGAAAATTGGGGAAAAAACAGGGATTAACTGGAATGTTGTTGTTGTTACAGCCACTGGTCTTCTGGGTTCCTGGGGGTAGGCCCTGAATTCTAGTGGGGATGCAGTACCTTGTTGCTCCCTGATGGCTTCAGGGGTGCTACAAGTGCATAGGCTTTATGAGTCTAGGTGTCCGAGTCCCTAACAATTTTAACAGAATATCTATGAGGTCTTGCTTTGTCTAATTCAGTGTGTATCGGAGTCCCTCTTCCTTCTATTTTTTGGCAGATTTTGCATTGTCCGTATAGGCTTCATGAATTTTAGAGTCCCTCCATCATACATTAAATAAGGTGTGTCTGACCATGTATCCCTCACCACATACCCAGATAAGGTAGTGAAATGTTAAAATTAGATTTACTGTGAGTACCAGTGGGTATAGGTTTATTTCCCTCTCTACTTTGACATCTACTGTAGTCATGGGTGAATTGGAAATATTGTGAGAGGGCCCAGCTATTAAGAGGTGGTGAAGGGGGGTGTGGCCGGAGCTTCATGGAGCAGGACGTGTAGGGACTGAGCTCCTTCACCCGGGAGTGAAATAAGCCCATTTACATCAGCTTGGAGTGCCCAGGATGGGGAAGAGAAAGCCCCTAAAGGGTGCCAGAGACCAGGGAACCCCAGCGCCGCTCACCTTGGACTCCTATCTACTAAAGGAGCTGCCAGGGGAGCAAGAACAGGAGGACGCCAAGATGGCGGGAACGCCGGATCCCCTGCTTCCACGGACTGCTGCGGCTCCAGGAGATGGGGGAGACAGCGGACGGAGGGAACCGGAGCACACCGCAGACGGAGAAGGAGGTGAGGAGACTGGAGAGGTCGGCGGCGCAAGCGAAGAAAGAGAGGAGGATCCCGCAGATGCCGACAGGAGGAGAACGGACCTCGTGGCTAAGATGGCGGCGGCGGAGGAGAAGCACAACGACTCACCTGCTCGCGGCCGGGACCAGGACTGCGGGGAACAAGCTGAGGCCGCACGCCCACGGACTGCAGGACCGGGTAGCAGGCAGACATTCTCCCTAGAGGCGAGCTCCGGCGGTCGCATGGAGATGGGGGAAATGCCGCTCCTCCCCCCACTAGAGATCCTGGAGAGCGGCGGCGGCTGGAGTCCGTCGGCTCTGGCTGCAGAGTCGCAGGGGGAGACCGGTGGCTCAGCCTGGGGCGATGAAGCTGAGGACTGGGGGAGCTCTGGAGGTGGGATGGTGGACAGCTTGATGGGGGACGGGGGAGAGGCACATAGGGAGGCCCGGGAGGCCAGGAGTGAGACCCGGCAGCCTGCAACACTTCCCCAGCCTGTCTGGGACGACCCAGATTTTCATAAAGGTGCCCCCCTTTCCTCCCCACTGGGACCACCAATATTACAAAGTGAGACTCACACCCCAAGGCCTCAAAGGCACCAGAAATCAACGGGGGAAGCAGGGCCAAAGAGCCCAGTCCCTGTAATACAATATAAGGAGTCCTCTAAGACCCCACTGAGCCCGCTTGACAGAGTGGCTTCCAAGAGGGGGCCACCTGGAAACCTGAGTGCTGGACCCGTGCCTCCGCAGCCTGCTTGCCCTCCAGCAGACTGGTGGGAATTTGTACGTCAGCTCCCTACAAAAACGGACTTCCAAGCACTTATTTCTGAGGTAAAAGATACCTGCAGGTCTGAAATAGCGGCGGTCCGACAGGATGTGGTATCTGAGTCTAAAAGAATAAACCAGCTAGAGACTGACCACAATGATGCTAGAACAACCATTCGCCACCTCCAGTCCCATGCATCCTCCCAAGCCGACGCCATAAGAGAATTACAGCGTCATATTGAAGATCTTGACAACAGAGGCAGAAGCCATAATATAAGGGTCAGAGGCGTGCCGGAGGCCCAAGTAAAGGAGGACGTTACAAAAATTCTGCAGACCATATTTAACTCACTCCTTCAGCGCCCTCCTGATAGCCCAATTCCTATGGACAGGGCGCACAGGGCTCTGTGCCCCAAAAATTTGACAGGGAACCCGAGAGACATTATTTGTCATATTGTGGACTTCCAACTTAAAGAGGAAATAATGTTCAGAGCACGACCGCCAAAACAAGCAATGTACCGAGATGCTAGGATTCAACTGTTTCAGGATCTTTCATGGCTGACACTACAGCAACGGAGGGCCCTCCGTCCATTACTGTCATCCCTAAAGGCTAACAATATCCTCTATAGATGGGGGTTCCCGTTCAGTCTGTCTGCGCGGCGAGGGGAGTCGTCGGCCAGCCTTAGGACCCCTGCAGATCTGGAGTCATTTTGCCGGGCATTCGACCTTCCTGTCCCGGACCTGCCAGACTGGACTCTGCCCCAACAGATACAGCAGCTTCCTCAGACCTGGCAGCCGGCTGCGGCGGCACGTAAACGGCTATCTAGAGGCCCAAGAGCAGAAGGACCTACCTGATGGCTTTTCTCCGTGACTTTATAGTCATTTTTTTTATCTCATATGGGAATTCCAGGGGGTCAACTGATTTGCTTATATTGCTTCCCATTTCCCTGGGACATCCTCCTTTTATACAAAACCCCGGGGGGGGGAGGTTTGGATCCCTGGTCCAGTTTGTGAAGTTCCGCCACTAATCCTTCTGCAGAGTCGTACCAATTGATTCGCACTTTGGTTTATAGTGCAGGTTATAGTTAGTGAGGTATCTTTAACTTTATATAAAAGTAAGTCGACTCTGCTGGTGGGGTAGTGGATGGTTGGGGTTGATTCCATACCCTTAGTACATAATTGGAGAGTTTATATTTTTTGGTAGAACATAAGTATGTTTCAGTTTATTCTTTCTTGTTCTGGTTGTACTCACAGATATGCAATTCACTATAGTAGAGGCGCTCTATCCCGGAAGAATCCAGGGAGTATGGCTACCATACACATCGAGCGACAGTCACAAACGCTAGCCCTGACATTAGCTTACTTTAAGGTACTGGGATGGCTACGTTGATGAGCCTTAATGTGAAGGGGTTGAATTCTGATGTTAAAAGGAGGCTGGTGCTTCAGGAGATGCGAAAATCACTGGCGGATGTGGTGTTTCTGCAAGAGACACACTTCACGGAAAAAAGTTCTTTTAACTTTGCCCGCCATTGGTTTCCTCAATCCTTTTCAGCTACAAATACAAAAAAGAAAGCTGGGGTGGCTATACTAATTTCTCGCACTTGCCCGCTTCAAGTGAGTAAGTGGGAAGCAGATCCCTCAGGTCGCTACTTGATCATCCAGGGTACGCTGAATGGGATGAAATTAGTCCTATGTAACCTCTATGCTCCAAACTCTAACCAGAATAGATTTGTTTCCTCGGCCCTTTCACGCCTCCCGCCAGATCGGGGGGGGTCTTTCACATTACAGGAGGGGACTTCAATATGGTGTTTTCACACAGAGCCGATAAAATGCTAGCACCCTCGCAATCCACAAACTTGAGTAGGTCATCTAATCTGTCTACGGGATTTCGCAAGTTGATCCATAAATACCACCTATTTGATCTGTGGAGAATTGATAACCCGACAGCAAGACAATACACTTTTTTCTCACACCCTCATAATTCCCACAGCCGAATAGACTATTTCTTTGGTAATGTTCTCACGCTTAGAACACTCAGACAAGCACAAATAGGCAATATCACGTGGTCAGATCTTGCTCCTTTACTACTACACCTTAATTTAACAAATGTTCCCACAAAAAGAACCCATTGGAGACTAAATGAATCCCTACTCACTAACCCTACTTCTCGAGAATATATCTGTAAGGCTATACAGAATTACTTCGCGGAGAACTCTCAGACCCCTCCATCTTTCCCAGTGATATGGGAAGCCCACAAAGCGGTTATTAGAGGGGAGTGCATAGCTATTTCTTCCAGGCTCAAAAAGGACTCACAGCACCTTTATCGTCAATGTGAAACAGACCTCCGAGCTGCGGAGGAACACCTTCGCACCCGCCCCTCTAAGGCCCGCCTGAAAGCGATAATAGATCTCAGATCTAAATTAAAAGAGATATCGCACGGGAAAATAGAAAAGCTATTATGATACTCACGTCAGAAGTATTATGAGTTTGGAAATAAGCCGCATACGATGCTGGCCAGAAGGCGCCGGGACCAAACAATAACTTCCGCACCTAGCGCCATAAAGGATACTCTGGGTACCCCTCATTATGATCCCACAAAAATTGCACAACTCTTTCACGTATATTATACATCCCTGTACTCTATCCCTCCGTCACTACCAATGTCCCACCCAGATAGAACAACAATTATGAATGATTATTTGGCTGACTGTCACCTTCCAAAACTGTCCCAGGAAGCTCTGGAGGATCTTAATCGAGAAATAACCCCGGATGAGATCCATCAGACAGTTAAAGACCTCCCAAACCACAAGGCCCCAGGCCCAGATGGGTTTACTTACCTATATTATAAAACCTTCCAGGGAAAATTGTCGCCTCATTTTTCTCACCTTTTCAATCTTTTTATGAAGGGCGAGGACATCCCAAACACTTTTTTACACTCTTATATAACTGTTATACCTAAAGCTGGTAGGGATCCCATGGAATGTGCGAGTTATCGCTCGATCAGCCTCTTAAACTCTGATCTTAAAATATTCACCAAACTGTTGGTGGATCGTTTAAATAACTGGATTCCACAGCTGGTCCATAAAGACCAAGTAGGTTTCGTTCGCTATCAACAGGCGGGGGACAACACCAGAAGGATCTTGGATTTGGTGGAGGTGGTGAACAGGGAGGGAGTGGAGGCACTTCTTCTGGCACTAGACGCGGAGAAGGCTTTCGACAGGCTGGATTGGTCCTTCATGTTTTCTGTGTTGGACCACTTCGGCCTGTCGGGACCATTTGTCTCAGCCCTGCGGGGCTTGTATTCCCTCCCTGCGGCGATAATTCGCCTCCCTCATGCACATTCCAATCCCCTGCCGATTCGAAATGGAACTAGGCAGGGCTGTCCTCTGTCCCCTTTGCTATATGTCTTAAGCATTAAACCACTAGCAGCACACATTCGACTAAATCCGGACATTGGGGGGGGGTCAAGGTTCGGGACAAATCCTTTAAAGTGGCCCTATTTGCAGACGACGTCCTGCTGTCTCTGACTAATCCCGTCATTTCCTTGCCAAACTTACACGCAGTACTCACTCAATACGCTAGACTCTCGGGCTATAAACTTAACTCCGACAAAACAGAGGCCTTGCCGCTTAACATCCCAGAAACTAAATTACAGATCCTTAAACAGAACTTTAAGTACTCTTGGCGTTCAGACTCCCTACGATATTTAGGAGTCAAAATTACCCCTAATTATAGAACACTATACCAGGCCAATTTCCCGCCTCTGATACGCGAAGTGGAAAATAGCCTGAAAAAATGGTCATCACTTCAGATCTCTTTCTTGGGTAAAATCGCTACAATTAAAATGTCAGTCATCCCTAAATTTCTGTATCTGTTTGAAACACTCCCGGTGCGGGTTCCCCTGGGGGTATTGAAAAAAGTCTAATCAAAACTTTTGCAATTTATATGGCACTCAGGAAGGCACCGCATCCCGGATTCAGTATTATGCGCACCACGTACAAAAGGGGGCTTGTCGTGTCCGAATCTTAGGCTTTACTACTATGCCGCACATCTGCGTAGCCTTGGCGTCATGGACGACCTTACCGGCTTTTAACAGGTGGATGGAGATAGAGAAGCTTTGGTTGGCACCTTTCCACCCCAGCTCTCTAATATGGGGACGCCCCAGTGAAACCCCATCCAGAGAACTCCTGGGTCCGATGGCGTTTGCGAGAGAGGTGTGGCGGCAGTGTAGAATGAAGTTCCAGCTGGCCTCACAGTCTTCCCTGCTGACCCCTTTCTTGTTCAAAAAGGAATAACGTTTGGAACACCATTCTAAGTCTGAACTGGGTGCAAAAACCTAAAAAAACATCACTATGGGGAGATAAGGTATGCACACCAGTGACTATGTAAGGGGAATACATGAAATAGCAGAAACTGCTGTGTGAATACTGACTTGAAAAATCCAATAGCTATATGTAAGAGTGAAAATGGGAAAAATGGAATCTGCAATACTGCCATGAACATATGAATCAAGAGAAATTTAGCTACTGAATTGATCAATGCAATAGAGACCCAACGCTACGCCAAAGTATTTCTCTACGTTGGGGTTCCTAACTTGTGTGTGTCCTCTCATGCAGTTAAGAAACTTACCGTGTATGGGAAGCTGAGACCCAGGCTATTTATGCGTATGATATGGATTGGCAATAGGTGTGGTTGGGGAGGGTTCACAAACGAAAAACTACTAACAATAAGGAATAACGTTTGGAACACCATTCTAAGTCCGAACTGGGTGCAAAAACCTAAAAAAAATCACTATGGGTAGATAAGGTATGCACACCAGTGACTATGTAAGGGGAATACATGAAATAGCAGAAACTGCTGTGTGAATACTGACTTGAAAAATCCAATAGCTATATGCAAGAGTGAAAATGTGAAAAATGGAATCTGCATTACTGCCATGAACATATGAATCAAGAGAAATTTAGCTACTGAATTGATCAATGCAATAGAGCCCCAAAACTACGCCAAAGGGTTCACAAACGAAAAACTACTAACAAATCACTATGGGGAGATAAGGTATGCACACCAGTGACTATGTAAGGGGAATAAATGAAATAGCAGAAACTGCTGTGTGAATACTGACTTGAAAAATCCAATAGCTATATGTAAGAGTGAAAATGTGAAAAATGGTCACTATGGGGAGATAAGGTATGCACACCAGTGACTATGTAAGGGGAATATATGAAATAGCAGAAACTGCTGTGTGAATACTGACATTTTTAGGTTTTTGCACCCAGTTCAGACTTAGAATGGTGTTCCAAACGTTATTCCTTATTGTTAGTAGTTTTTCGTTTGTGAACCCTCCCCAACCACACCTATTGCCAATCCATATCATACGCATAAATAGCCTGGGTCTCAGCTTCCAATACACGGTAAGTTTTTTAACTGCATGAGAGGACACACACAAGCTAGGGACCCCAATGTAGAGAAATACTTTGGCGTAGTGTTGGGGCTCTATTGCATTGATCAATTCAGTAGCTAAATTTCTCTTGATTCATATGTTCATGGCAGTAATGCAGATTCCATTTTTCACATTTTCACTCTTACATATAGCTATTGGATTTTTCAAGTCAGTATTCACACAGCAGTGTCTGCTAATTCATGTATTCCCCTTACATAGTCACTGGTGTGCATACCTTATCTCCCCTTTCTTATTCACACCACATCTGACAAAGGGCATGAACTCGGAGGCGACGGGACAGTGGGCGAAGGCGGGCCTATACTGTTTTCGGGATCTGGTCAACCCGGTTACGCTGAAATTGAAACCATTTTCGGATTTACGATATCAATACAACCTACCCCTCCACCTATATTCCTCATATCAACAGATATCACATTTTTTCACAGACATTATGGGTCGGGCGGGGGCGCGACGTCCCACAGCATTCGAAATTCTATGTTCGGGCAGGACTTCAACCAGGGGACTGATCTCGGCTATTTATAATATTTTGATAATTGGGGACCCGCCGGAAGCACTGAAGCATTCATATATGAAGAGATGGGAGGGATGGGTTGGACGCCCCCTTTCAGATGCACTCTGGTCAGTTATATGGGCTAGGACATTTAGGTCCTCGATTAGCACTCTTTATAAGGAAAATCAAGTAAAGATTCTCATGACATGGTACCACACACCAGAACTCCTTCACAAATTTAACCGTACATACCCAGATGTGTGTTGGAGATGTGGCCTTGGGGGAGCATCCCAGTACCATATATTCTGGACATGCCCGCTCATTGAAGGCTTCTGGGAGGAGGTGGAATCCTTGATTGGCAGATTGGTGGGGGGTAGTGTGACCAGAGATCCGGTAGTGTACCTGCTGAATGCCCTCCCATCGTCTCTTAGCAAACCTGAACTAAAGCTTTTACTCCATGTCCTTACTGCGGCCAAGTGTCTAATTTCACTGTTTTGGAAAAGGGTAGCCCCGCCCTCTGTCTCAGATCTATATGCCAGAATAAAAGATGTCAGGAATATGGAAAAGGTCACAGCACAGCTCCATAATACAATGGATAAGTTCATAATGACATGGTCTCTTTGGGATGCCCTAGTGGACACATACCAGATATAGGGTAAGGTATAGGAATGAAGGGATAGATACTTGGGGGTTGGACTGGTATCAGGGGACATCTTCCATCTTATACTTGGCGCTTGAAGTGTTGGTGATATGATCCATTAATGAGCATGCCTGTGAAATGGTATATTTATTCATGTAACTGCATATCTGTGTATTATTCTTTTCTTTTTTTGATGTATAATCTGTTTTAAAAAACCTTTTTCAAAATAAAAAGTTGAATAAAAAAAAAGAGGTGGTGAAGGTTTTTTTTCTACTTTTAATATTGCCTTATTTACAAGTTATTATACAGGAAAGAATGTATATTAGGAGTTTCCTTAATGATTTTCCTAACAAATTTTTGGAGTAAAATCCATTTCATATTCAGTTTTGAATGTTTTATTATCAGTCCATCAAAAGTGGAGTAATACCCTGACAACATTGTTCCCAGCAGTGACTTGAGTCAGGGATGCATCCAGGCATCTTACCCAGTGGCATATTGTCAATAGAGGCAGGCCACACCACTTCTACGGGGCCCATGAGCTGAGGTGGCCTGGCCCCGGTTGACCGCTGTGTGTGCGCTTTCACTTTCATCATCATTCCCAGTAGAGGAGGGCTAGGCCAATCACCAAACAGCTGATTAAGGCCACTGGAGGCCGGCAGTGCTTGCATATCTGCAAGCTGGTTACAACACAGAGATGCAAACTTGCCCACACTGCAAACTGCCCAGCCTCTGCTAAAGAGGAGGGAGAGGCCAGGCAGCATCTTCTTCCAATCGGAGAGCTGTAAGTGATGCTAGGGAGGGAAACAGCCAATCAGGAAAGGGAGCGAAGGTTGTTCAGTACAGCGTGGGAGAAAGAAAAGATGAAACGAAAACAGTGCAGAAGGAGCAGAGACCTGAGCAAGCAGAGACAACAGAGCAGAGAGTAGAATGAACAGAGCAAACAGAGAACAGAGAAAACGGAGAAGCAGAGAACAGAATAAATAGAAAAAAGCAAAGGACAGTGTTACGGTTGCTGCGAGCACTGGAGACTATGTCCAGATTTCTTGCTACTGCACATGTGCGAGCGCTGGAGACTAAGTCCAGATTTCTTGCTACTGCACATGTGCGAGCGCTGGAGACTAAGTCCAGATTTCTTGCTACTGCACATGTGCGAGCGCCGGAGACTAAGTCCAATCTTGGAGCCATTGCACATGTGCGGGTGACATCATCGCTGACACGAGGTCACATGTCTCTGACACCTTCTATGCCGATTGGTCGCTGGTCATGTGCTTGTGACGTCTTGCTCGGTGATAGGCCAGCATGACGTCACTCCTGTCGTTCCGGCAGCGGATTGGCTCTGGTGTCCTCCATCTTGGATGAGGCACAGAGTCTATATAAGACCCTGACACATGCCGCATGGTGCTCAGTCCTCTTGGTTCATGCATATGAGTAGACGCTCTGTGCGCGTTCCTCTAGGCATTCCTCTGTCTATGCTAGGTGAGCGCTACCGGCAGGGTAGCGTTCTTATACCTTACAGCTTCGGCTGCTGTCCGTATCCTTACCTCTTAGTGGAGCGGACATAGGCAGGTGCCTGAGGCACATGGTCTGGCTGGGCCTTGTGATTCTACTCGTAGGTGGACGTTGCCGCTAGGGTAACGTTCCTTATACTGCGTCTGGCAGTTGTTCGTATCCTCGCACACTAGGGGAGCGAACAGAGGTAGGAGCTTTGTGCGGCTTACGCTGCTGTTCGTCTCTTTTGCACCACTAGAAGAGCGGACCTAGGCAGGTGCCATATCTAGTGGTTCGTGTCCTCGCACACTAGTGGAGCGAACGCAGGTAGGAGCTTTGTGCGGCTTACGCTGCTGTTCGTCTCTTTTGCACCACTAGAAGAGCGGACCTAGGTAGGTGCCATTTCGCACACATTGCCTTTGTCTCTGTGATTATTAACAGAGATCATTCCACACACCCTCCAAGCAAGGGAGGAATTGCTTTACTTACTTATTATATCCTTCTGTGAGTTAACAGAGGTATTGCACTCTGCCATAGTCTGCAGCAAAGTCTTTGCACGGTGGACCCTGACTGTCTGATACTCCTTTCGGTTATTATCAGACAGCCCCCCGTAACATTAGGACTGAGCCAAGGGTCTGGCAGTTATGGCAGAATATCAGCAGTTACACCGTTACATACAAGTACTTGAGTCACGGCTCAAGAGTATAGAGGATAAACCTCAGACCATGGTGACATCTGCACATGATCCTCGACTTGCTCTGCCAAACAGATATTCTGGCGATGCCAGATCATGTCGTGGTTTCATTAGTCAGTGTCAGATACACCTAGAGGTCAACTCTTCTCGCTTCTCTACGGAGAGGTCCAGAGTAGGCTTTATCATCTCCTTACTTCAGGACAAAGCCTTAGAATGGGCGACTCCCCTATGGGAGCGCTCTGATGTGGTTACTCTGAGACATCAAGACTTTCTTGATGCTCTTAAGGCGGTATTCATGGGTCCGCAGGTTACCCATGATGCGGCCCTGAGACTGTTAGATCTATCTCAGGGTTCGTTATCCACTAGTTCTTATGCCATTGCTTTTAGAACTCTGGTGGCAGAACTAGATTGGCCAGAGAAGGTGTTGATTCCTATCTTCTGGAGAGGGTTGGCAGGCTATGTCAAGGATGCCCTTGCTACTCGTGAGGTCCCAGCTTCTCTGGAGGACTTGATCACAGTAGCAACGAGGATCGATGTACGCCATAAGGAACGTAGACTCGAGGTCTCTTCCTCACGCCCTAAGCATCGGGCTATTCCAGTTGTTGAGGGTCCACTACCATCTTCCTCAGCATCTGAAACATCTCCCACTCCTATGGAGTTAGGTCATACGTTCTCCAGACTACGCAAGTCTGGTCCTCCTATATGTTACGTATGTCGTCAGGCTGGGCACTATGCCAACAAGTGTCCTAGTTGTCAGGGAAACTCCCTGGCCTAGTAACCATTAGAGGGGGGTTACTAGAGACGTCTTCTGCACCCTCTAAGTGTTGTATCCCAGGTCAGCTCTCGTTATCTGAGAATACATGGCCTATTATGGCTTTTGTGGATTCCGGAGCTGACGGGATTTTTGTGTCCTCAGGATTTGTAAAGGGACACAATATTCCCTCTATCATGTTAGAGGCGCCTATTCCTGTCCGTGTTGTTAATGGAACTATGTTGTCTGACTCCATTACATTGAGGACAGTTCCCTTGCGCCTTTCCCTGTCTCAGGGTCACATAGAGGAGATTTCTTTTCTTGTTTTGCCTGAGGGTATAGACGACGTCCTTCTGGGTCTTCCATGGCTTCGGACTCATGCTCCTCACATTGACTGGGAGTCTGACAGCATTATTAGTTGGGGTTCGAAATGTCAGTCCCGATGTCTTCCCTTACCACCTAAGGTCGTTGCGGTTGCATCAACTGATCTCTCTCCCATACCTACACCCTATTTGGATTTCGCTGACGTGTTCTCCAAACAGGGTGCTGAGGTTCTTCCACCCCATAGGCCGTATGACTGTGCCATAGACCTTATCCCAGGTTCGGTTCCACCTAAAGGCAGGGTTTACCCCCTGTCGATACCTGAGTCGGAGGCCATGTCGACCTATATAAGAGAGAGTTTAGAGAAGGGGTTCATTCGTAAGTCTGTCTCTCCCGCGGGAGCTGGGTTTTTCTTTGTTCGGAAGAAAGAGGGTGATTTGCGTCCCTGCATAGATTACAGGGGTCTCAACGCAATCACAATAAAGAACAAATACCCATTACCTTTAATTTCGGAGCTCTTTGACAGACTGAGAGGAGCTCAAGTTTTTACGAAGTTGGATCTGCGGGGTGCGTATAACTTGGTACGAATTCGAAAGGGTGACGAATGGAAGACCGCTTTTAACACCCGAGACGGTCACTATGAATACCTCGTCATGCCTTTTGGGTTATGTAATGCACCCGCAGTATTTCAGGACTTCGTAAACGATGTGTTCAGGGATTTACTGTTATCCTCAGTAGTGGTGTATCTGGACGACATCCTGATTTTTTCTCCTGATCTGGAGACTCATCGTCAGGATGTCGTTCGTGTCCTTTCCCGTTTAAGGGAGCACTCATTGTTTGCTAAACTCGAGAAATGTGTATTCGAGCAGTCCTCATTGCCTTTTTTGGGTTACATTATCTCACAAGAGGGTCTGGCTATGGATCCTGCGAAGCTCTCTGCTGTCCTGCAATGGTCCGAACCTCATTCCTTGAAGGCGGTGCAACGCTTCTTAGGATTCATAAATTATTACAGGCAGTTCATACCCCATTTTTCTACTTTGGTGGCTCCTTTGGTGGCCTTGACTAAGAAAGGTGCTAATCCCAAAGCCTGGTCTACTGAGACATCTCAGGCTTTTGAGGCAGTAAAAAGACACTTTTCAACTGCTCCCGTTCTTCAAAGACCCGATGAGAATAAGCCCTTCCTCTTAGAGGTTGATGCCTCTTCAGTGGGTGCTGGTGCGGTCTTGTATCAAAAGAACGGTGCAGGTAGAAAAAGGCCGTGTTTCTTCTTTGCTAAAACCTTTTCACCGGCAGAGAGAAACTATACCATTGGGGATAGGGAACTGCTCGCCTTGAGATTAGCCTTGGAGGAGTGGCGTCACTTGCTGGAAGGAGCGAAACATCCTTTCCAGGTCTATACAGACCATAAGAATCTGACGTACTTACAAACCGCTCAGCGTCTGAATCCTCGCCAAGCCCGCTGGTCCTTGTTTTTCTCCCGCTTTCACTTCTCCATCAACTATCTGTCTGGGAGTAAGAATAACAAGGCAGACGCCCTGTCTCGCTCTATGCTTTCTACCCAGGAAGAGATTGACGAACCTCGTCTTATCCTTCCCTCCAGGGTTTTTCATACGCTCTCCCCTGTGACGTTAGACCAAATCCCACCGGGCAGGACCTTTGTGCCGCCTGATCGACAGAATGATATACTGTCATGGGCCCACACCTCAAAGGTGGGTGGGCATTTTGGTATTAGGCGGACACGAGAGTTACTGGAGAGGTGGTATTGGTGGCCACACTTAGCCAGCCACGTCAAGAGATATGTCGGTTCCTGCTACTCGTGTGCTCGCAACCGTCCATTACGGCAGAGACCGGCTGGGCTCTTGCATCCTTTACCAGTGCCAGATAGACCATGGGAGGTGGTAGGCATGGACTTTGTGGGTGATCTTCCATGTTCACAGGGACATAGATTTGTGTGGGTCATTACGGACCATTTCTCCCGGATGGTTCATCTCGTACCGTTATCGAGAATCCCATCTTCCAGGGTACTAGCCAAACTATTCCTCAAGCATGTCTTTAGGCTTCACGGGATGCCAGATCGTATCATTTGTGATAGAGGCCCGCAATTTACTTCCCGTTTCTGGCGAGATCTTTGTAGCCTTCTGCAAATTGAGTTGAATCTCTCTTCGGCATACCATCCGGAGACTAATGGTTTGGTTGAACGTACCAATCAATCTATGATTATATACCTTCGACACTTTGTTGCTGAGAACCACGATAACTGGTCCTCCCTCCTACCCTGGGCAGAATTTGCCCTTAACAATTCGCTGGCTGAGGCCACTGGGCAGACACCGTTCGTACTCAATAATGGGCAACACCCTAGGGTACCGGTACCGTTTCCCGCTGCTGCACCTCCTCCTCTTGTGGCCGACTGGGCAACTAATGCCAGAGAGGTTTGGGATCGGACTCAAGAGTCGATCCAAGCAGCTAAGGACCGTATGAAGACGGTGTCCGATCGGTTTCGTCGCCCGGCTCCTGTCTTTTCTCCAGGGGACTTTGTGTGGCTCTCTGCAAAACACGTGAGACTTAGAGTGAGCTCTGTCAAATTTGCTCCTCGCTTCCTGGGTCCTTATGAGGTTCTTCGACAGGTAAATCCTGTAGTCTATCAATTGAAGTTACCTGTCCATCTTAGGATTCATGACAAATTCCATGTCTCACTGCTAAAGCCGGCTATTTTACCTCACGCTCGTGAAGTGCACTCTCCTGCCTCTGATTCCTCTCACTCTAGCTATGAGGTACGAGCCATAGTTGGTTCTAAGATGGTTAGAGGGCGCAGGTTCTTCTTGATAGATTGGGAGGGCTATGGCCCGGAACATCGCTCTTGGGAGCCTGAGGAGGCTGTCCATGCTCCCGACTTAGTTGCCGATTACCTGCGTCGCCGGGAGGGGGGCCCTTGAGGGGGAGGTACTGTTACGGTTGCTGCGAGCACTGGAGACTATGTCCAGATTTCTTGCTACTGCACATGTGCGAGCGCTGGAGACTAAGTCCAGATTTCTTGCTACTGCACATGTGCGAGCGCCGGAGACTAAGTCCAGATTTCTTGCTACTGCACATGTGCGAGCGCTGGAGACTAAGTCCAGATTTCTTGCTACTGCACATGTGCGAGCGCCGGAGACTAAGTCCAATCTTGGAGCCATTGCACATGTGCGGGTGACATCATCGCTGACACGAGGTCACATGTCTCTGACACCTTCTATGCCGATTGGTCGCTGGTCATGTGCTTGTGACGTCTTGCTCGGTGATAGGCCAGCATGACGTCACTCCTGTCGTTCTGGCAGCGGATTGGCTCTGGTGTCCTCCATCTTGGATGAGGCACAGAGTCTATATAAGACCCTGACACATGCCGCATGGTGCTCAGTCCTCTTGGTTCATGCATATGAGTAGACGCTCTGTGCGCGTTCCTCTAGGCATTCCTCTGTCTATGCTAGGTGAGCGCTACCGGCAGGGTAGCGTTCTTATACCTTACAGCTTCGGCTGCTGTCCGTATCCTTACCTCTTAGTGGAGCGGACATAGGCAGGTGCCTGAGGCACATGGTCTGGCTGGGCCTTGTGATTCTACTCGTAGGTGGACGTTGCCGCTAGGGTAACGTTCCTTATACTGCGTCTGGCAGTTGTTCATATCCTCGCACACTAGGGGAGCGAACAGAGGTAGGAGCTTTGTGCGGCTTACGCTGCTGTTCGTCTCTTTTGCACCACTAGAAGAGCGGACCTAGGCAGGTGCCATATCTAGTGGTTCGTGTCCTCGCACACTAGTGGAGCGAACGCAGGTAGGAGCTTTGTGCGGCTTACGCTGCTGTTCGTCTCTTTTGCACCACTAGAAGAGCGGACCTAGGTAGGTGCCATTTCGCACACATTGCCTTTGTCTCTGTGATTATTAACAGAGATCATTCCACACACCCTCCAAGCAAGGGAGGAATTGCTTTACTTACTTATTATATCCTTCTGTGAGTTAACAGAAGTATTGCACTCTGCCATAGTCTGCAGCAAAGTCTTTGCACGGTGGACCCTGACTGTCTGATACTCCTTTCGGTTATTATCAGACAGCCCCCCGTAACAGACAGGATCTGAACACAGCCAGGAGGACCCACAGGAAGTGCAGCAGGGAGGCCGGAGACTACTAACATGATCTCTCACATCACAGGAGTAGGTGAGTATTATAAGGTACAAATGTTTGCCTGTAATGCTACAGAAAGAAACTGCCCTCTACTGTGAAATCACTGTGTGTATTACCCCTGTACTATGACACCCTTTAAATTTTTCACTCTTTGTTTCATTGCAGCCATTTGGTAAATTCAAAAAAGTTCATTTTTTTTCTCATTAATGTACAATCTGCACCCCATCTTGACAGAAAAAAACAGGAATGTAGACATTTTTGCACATTTTTTAAACAAGAAAAACTCTGAAATATCACATGGTCATAAGTATTCAGACCTTTTGCTTAGTATTGAGTAGAAGCACCATTTTGAGCTAGTAGAGCCATAAGTCCTCTTGGGAATAATGCAACAAGTTTTTCACATCTGGATTTGGAGATCCTCTGCCATTCTTCCTTGCAGATCCTCTACAGTTCCGTCAGGATGGATGGTGAACGTTGGAACCATTTTCATGTCTTTGCAGAAATGCTCAATTTGGTTTAGGTCAGGGCTCTGGCTGGGCTAGTCAAGAGTGGTCACAGAGTTGTTCTGAAGCCATTCCTTTGTTATTTTAGCTGTGTGCTTAGGGTCATTGTCTTTTTTGAAGCTGAACCTTTGGCCAAGTCTGAGGTCAAGAGCACTGTGGAAGAGGTTTTCTTCAAGGATATCTCTGTACTTGGCCACATTCACCTTTCCTTCAATTGCAACCAGTTGTCCTATCCCTGCAGCTGAAAAACACCCCCATAGCATGATGCTGCCACCACCATGTTTCACTGCTGGGATTGTATTGGGCAAGTGATGAGCAGTGCCTCATTTTCTCTACACATACCGCTTAGAATTGTCACCAAAAATTTATAGCAATTATACCAGAGAATCTTGTTTCTCATAGTCTGGGAATCCTTCATGTGTTTTTTTGCAAACTGTATGCAGGCTTTCATATGTCTTGCACTGAGGAGAGACCTCCTTCAGGCCACTCTGTCATAAAAGCCCGACTGGAGGGCTGCAATGATAGTTGAACTTGTGCAACTTTCTTCCATCTCCCTACTGCATCTCGGGAGCTCAACCACAGTGATCTTGGGGTTCTTCTTTACCTCTCTCACCAAGGCTCTTCTCCCATGATTGCTCAGTTTTGCCGGATGGCCAGGTCTAGGAAGAGTTCTGGTGGTCCCATATGTCTTTCATTTAAGGTTTATGGAGGCCATTGTGCTCTTAGGAACCTTGAATACTGAAGAAATTCTTTAGTAACCTTGGCCAGATCTGTGCCGTGCCACAATTCTGTCTCTGAGTTCCTTGGGCAGTTCCTTTGACCTCATGATTCTCATTTGGTCTGACATACATTGTGAGATGTGAGGTCTTATATAGACAGGTGTGTGCCTTTCCAAATGAAGTCCTATCAGTTTAATTAAACACAGCTGGACTCTAATGAAGGAGTAGAACCATCTCAAGGAGGATCACAAGGAAATGGACAGCATGTGATTTAAATATGAGTGTCTGAGCAAAGAGTCTGAATACTTATGACCTTGTGATATTTCATTTTTTTCTTGTTAAAAAATTAGCAAATATTTCTACATTTCTATTTTATTTTTTTTCTGTCAAGATGGGGTGTAGAGTGTACATTAATGAGAAAAAATGAACTTTTTTGAATTTACCAAATAACTGTAATGAAACAAAACAAAGAGTGAACAATTTAAAGGGGTCTGAATACTTTCCATACCCACTGTATATATTGGATTTCAAATATAATATTGAACCAAGGAAAACTGAATTCTGTTTGGCTTCTGCTAATATACCTCTTTGCCTAGTCAGGCTGCCATGCACCAAAGATGCAAGTGATGCGGGTGTGGTGATCTGTCATTTCTATGTTTGGATTCCTCTGTCCTTCGGATTATCCTGAATTTTTATTCTGGCTACTAGAAATATCAGATGACCCTTCTGGCCATAGAATCAAGCATGGTAAAATATTTGTTTCCTGCAGTTCTCAATTTCCCTCTTTTTGTCCCTAGTTTGGATTTACGTTTTAGATTAGTTTATTATTCCTATTGAGGACAAGGAGCAGCTTCATTCTGTGCAGCACTAGATGAATATGATGAGGTTATAAAGATAACACATAATAATAAACTCAAAATAATCTATTTTACTTTTTGGTAACTACTCCGCTCTGTCGTGATAATGAATCAGCTTTCTAATATGAGCAGCTTCCAGTTTTGAGGCCTGTATATCTTATTTAGCACATAAATAGTTATAATTACATGGAATACTCAGCAAAGGAAAAAAATCTTCATTTCCCTCTCTCTCTCTTTTAATTATTTGGTGTGTATATTCTTGATGGGAATTTGGCACAGAAGCTGCGAGATGTCTGGCAACCCAAGCTATAAATTAAACAGTGAGCCGAGCGTTGTTGTTGTTTTGTTTTGGTTTTTTTTCGTTTTTTTTTTCAGAGGATGATGGAATAAATTGTTGCGCCATGATATTCTTCTGTGTACTTTTCTTTGAACTGCAAATGTTGTTTGGAGCCGCTATTAAAACAAAGCCGAACAGCAAGTGCCTTCTATTATAATCTTTTCATGCAGAACTAGCAAAGGTTTCTGGCAATTTTACTCCATTTCTAGGATGTTAATAAACACAAGTACCATAATTGTCACTTAATGGGTCACAAAACAAAAACAAAACTGTCTTGGTGTTATCTGCTCTCTGTAGAGTACACACATTTACTTTTCATACTTAGGAAATGTAATTATGTCTCAGTCAAAGTGACAGAATTGCGTGGCCACTAATTCTATCAGTGTGGATAAATGTTCTACCTGCGAGGGCCAGCCTAACCTCCACCTTTTGTGATGACCCACTATCTGAACTTCAGCAGTATGGCTATTCTATTATGTAGGAACTTTACTAAATCACAGTTGCCCAATTGCCGTAATATCTCAGGAGCCTCGTCTTGACTTCTTGTGATGACCCGTTATCTGAAATTAAATTGGGTCGGAGAGAATGTTGGTCAGACGGGTGCATGGGAACTACAGGTATAATTGACTTTAGAGGTCCACAGTCCAGCTTTCTGCATCTACCAGTTAGTCATTGTCCACACTAGAGGTGTCTACTGCACATCTACTGAGCCCACACCATAACTATGATGTACAATTTTAGTAGTTAGCATTATAGACAAGCTCTCGCTTGCTCAAAAAAAAATCACAGCCCAGCGGCATCTGAGAATGATATACTGCTAGATAAGCTACTGAGCTGTGATTGAAAGGGCACGCCCACATAGAAGACTCTGAAGAAATGCCCAGTTGGACTGCAAAGCAGAGATTTCACATACTGTGCTCCAAATGCAATATATATATATATATATATATATATATATATATATATATATATGTGTAAATGGAGTGACAAAGCACCAAACAAAAAAGAGTTGCAGAATTAGAGGAGTTCAATGATTGTTGTTAGGTATTTCACTTAATTTTTTTGAGCAAGTGACAGGACCTCATTAAAACTGGTAGCGCTGCAGCAGCCCATAGAGCTTAGTTCTGAGAACATTCTCAGAACAAGGCTCCAAAGGTCACTCCCAGTCAGTGGCAGCCCTGCAATTTCTCACAAGTTTTTGGGATGTTTTATTCACCGTGTTCACTATATGATAAAACTGATGTATCTATGTGATGCCTCAGGTCGGTGCGAGTTTGTAGACACCAAACATGTATAGGTTTACATGTATCTAAGGGGTTAAAAAAATTCACAAGTTTGTCCAATAAAAGTGGTGCACGTTTTGCGCCATTTCCGAAACACGTAGCGTTCTTATTTTTTTGGGATCTATGGCTCAGTGATAGCTTATTTTTTGCGTCTCGAGCTGGCATTTATAATGGTACCATATTTGCGCAGATGCTATGTTTTGATCGCCTGTTATTGCATTTTGCGTAAAACTTGCGGCGACCAAAAAACGTAATTTTGGCGTTTGGAATTTTTTTGCCACTACGCCATTTACCAATCAGATTAATTGATTTTATATTTTGATAGATCGGGCATTTCTGAACGCGGCGATAACAAATATGTGTATATTTATTTTTTTTTTAACCCTTTAATTTTCAAAGGGGGGTGATTTGAACTTTTAGGTTTTTTTATTTTTTTTTATTTTTTAAAACTTTTTTTTTTTACTTTTTTTTTATTTTACTAGTCCCCCTAAGGGGCTATAGCGATCAGCAATCCAATCGCTATTATCTATCTGCTGATCACAGCAATACAGCTGTAAACAGCAGATTCAGACACTTTGTTTTTCCCTCGGCCTTCGGCCGAGGGAAAACGAAAGTGAAACTTCGTAGCTGCAGGCGTCATCACATGACCCTGTGCTACGATAGCAACCACCGATAGTCACGTGATAACACACGTGACTTCCGGTGGGGGCGGCGGTAAGTAAAAAACATGGCCGCGCGCATTTAGATCTTGCTGCCAGAATTTGGCAGCAAGATTTAAGGGGTTAATCGCCGCGGGTGGAAGCGATTCCACCCGCGGCTAGCAGGCACACATGTCAGCTGTTGAAAACAGTTGATATGTGTGCCGATCCACGCCGCCTGCCCGTGGCAGGGGGCAGGGCTTAACGGGACACGATCCTGGACGGATAGATCCGTCCAAGGTCGTGAAGGGGTTAATAAACATTTTTTTCTCCAGTATCTGTGTGCTTTTTTTTAACTCTATGCTTGTGGGGTTAGTAATCAAGGTGTCTTCCAGACACCTCTCCATTACGAACCCCTGGGCTTGATGTTAATTCACAGCTTACTTTAGCCCCAAAAGTATTACCCTGACTGCCAATGCACCAGGACAATTGGGAAGAACCAGGCAAAGCTACCGGAGTGACTCTTCTAATAGAAGCGCTACTTCTGGGGTGGCTGTGGAATGTTATTTTTAGCCTGAGAAGGGCCAAATAACTATAAGCCTTTCCACCTTGAAAATATCAGTCCCCAGCTGTCTGCTTTACCATGGCTGGTTATGAAAAATAAGGGGAACCCCACGTCAATTTCTTTTAATTATTTAAATAAATAATTAAATAAAACTGTTTGGGATCCCCTCTATTGTTGATTGCCAGTCAAGGTAAAGCAGAGCAGACAGCTGGGAGTTGCAGCCCATAGCTGTCTGATTCACCTGTGCTGGTTATCAAAAATTGATTGCAGAACACACAGTTTTCCTAATTTATTTATTCCCTATCCACCTGTTTGCAGGGCAATTGCCCCCTTTTTGCTTCATTTTGCATTATCTTTACTGCAACTATTTTACAGTCATTTTGCAGCACCAAAGTTTGGGTCTCCATTAACAAATGGGGTTTCGGGTCCAGGGTCAAGTTTGGGTCAAATGCGGGTTCCGAACCGAACGTTTAGCTAAAGTTCGGCCGAACACTGCAAACTCAAACTTTTACAAATCTGCTCATCCTTACTGGTGACAGATTACCTTTAAATATTTTATCTCTAATGGAAAAATAGAATCTTCTCTTTACTGAAAGCAGAAAGAACAAGTTATATCCATACACAACACAATAGCTGTGACTAGGGTCGATTCTAAGTGTAATAATTTCATTATACATAAGATTAAATAAATTAGATCAACACCAGTACCATAAAACACATAAATACTCTTCTCTATATTTAGCAGTATTATACCAGTAGGCTATGTTCACACAAGGCGTTTTTGGTTTTGCAGTGTTTTTTAGCTGCAGATTTGCTGTGGTTTTATGCAAATCCATGCTAATAAAATGCTGCTTTTACAGTCCCAGCAAAGTCTATGAGATTTCTGAAATCTTATGCACACACACACAATCACGTTTGGAATTTTCCTGACTGCTTTGATAAATACCTGTGTTATGGGTAGAGTTGAGCGCGGTTCGTGGTTCTCCAGTTCGTGGTTCGAGTGATTTTGGGGGGTGTTCTAGATAGAACTAGAACTTGAGTTTTTTGCTAAAAGCTCGATAGCTCAAGTTACGTTCGAGAACGGTTCTAGCAGCAAAAAGCCAAGCTAATTACTAGCTGGCTTTTCGCTGTAATAGTGTAAGTCACTCTGTGACTCACAGTATTATGAAATTTCAGCATATAGTGTGCGGGGACAGCGCGTTCAGATCACTGCTGCTGGGATAATGGCGATCGCCATTTTTTTTTCTGTTCTTCCTTCCCTAAGCGCGCGTGTAGTGGGGCGGGCCAGCATGTCAGCCAATCCCAGACACACACACGGCTAAGTGGACTTTTTGCCACAGAAGCAACGGCATGTGTCATAGGATGTCCATGTCACATGTCCCTGCATTATAAATACGGGCATCTGCCCGTCAGGATGCCATTATCTACCTTCTGCTTCTGGGTGACAGTCACCGCAGACACAGCGCCTGTCGCCGATCCTGCTGTGTACGCTCTACACACAGCGCTATAAAGAATAGGGATAGAAGTTTCTTTCAGCCCTTCTAAGGGCTAATTACAGCAAGCTCAGAGCCATAGGTGACTGTCAGGTCCGTGGAAACAGATTTTAACAGCTACAGATAAGAGCGTCTGTGTAGCTAAGCTCAGGGACTTCCTTGCTGCATTTCACCATTAGGAGGGATAGAAAGTGAGGCTTCCTTTCCTCTACACTGACCCACAACCCGGCCACTGTACCCTCCTGCCCTTTTTAGCAAAGCCATTTTAATTGCAGAGTGCTTCCAGTTAGTGGCATCCTAAAAGTGGCTGTTGGACTTCATTAGTGTCCCACTGGTGCTAAGCTATTTGCAGTACCTCTGCATTGCACCCTCAAGCTCATTGTTACTAAGCCATTATAATAGCAAACACTGAGGAAACTTAGTGGCATCCTAAAAGTGGCTGTTGGACTTCATTAGTATCCCACTGGTGCAAAGCAATTTGCAGTACCTCTGCATTGCACCCTCAAGCTCATTGTTACTAAGCCATTATAATAGCAAACACTGAGGAAACTTAGTGGCATCCTAAAAGTGGCTGTTGGACTTCACTAGTGTCCCACTGGTGCAAAGCTATTTGCAGAACCTCTGCATTGCACCCTCAAGCTCATTGTTACTAAGCTATTAGAATAGCAAACTGTGCTGCCAGTTTAATGGCCATAGTTGCATTGTCAGGGATAGTTATTGTTGTTTATTCTGCTGTCAATAAAGGTAGACAACTTCTGCAATCTACACCACCTCTCAATTTTTACTACCACATTTTAATTGCACAATCTTGTCGCAATCAAAATGAGTGGCAAAATGACAGATGCTGGTGGAAAGGGGAACAGGCGTGTTGGAAAAAGAAAAAAAGTTTGTGTCCGTGGGGAAGGTGGAAAAGCTCCATTAACATCTGCTGAAGATAGGCCATCTTCCAGCAAAAGTAAGATGTCTATTACTTACCGTGGACAATCCGATGTACTCCCTTTTTAACGGACACGAACAACTGGAATAAAGGTAGATGATGGGCAAAAAAAGAAAATGCTTGAATGGATCTCAAGTGGTCCAACAAGTGCCCTCTCCGCCACCTCAACTACCGCATTTAAAAAACACCATTTCTCTGAGTTGTCATCCCAATCAAACTTGCTTTCTCCCAGCTCTCAAGTCCCCATCCGCCCAGCACAGTATGGTGGAACTGAGATGGCTGAGTCTGCAGAGCTGTTCAGTCACACTATAGCCTGGGAATCAGAGGTCTACTCCCAAGCTACAGTGAGTACAGACCAGGAAATGGTCTGCAGTGATGCCCAGAACCTTTGTGACTCAGATTCAGGCCGTGAGGACCAAGTTTCTGAGCATAATGTTGACCCTTATTCACAAACTGTAACACCTGCTGTAATAGACAATGAGGAACATACTGATGACGATGAGACGCAGATACCAGATTGGGATGACAACTTAAATATTCGTTCAGGGAAGGAAGAGGCTCCGTCTGAGGGTGAGGGGAGTGCAAACACAACGCTTGATGAGGAAGTTTTAGATCCCACCTACTGTCAACCCACAGTCAAGCACTCAAGGAGGTTAACAGAGGCGGTGGAGGAGGATGCAACTGACGACGAAATTACCTTGCGCCTTCCTGGACAGAGGAGGAGTACTGGTAGTGCATCTACAACTGCATCCTCAGCCACCACTCTGTCTCTGAGTACTAGTCGGGGTGGCTCAGCAGGTCACATGTCCTCTAAGCCTTGCCTAGCCTGGTCCTTTTTTGACCATGCAAAGGATCGCCCAAATCATGTGATCTGTAAAATTTGTCGGGAATCTGTTAGTAGAGGCAAAAACCTAAGCAGTTTGACAACTTCTTCCATGAATCGTCACATGCATAAATATCATATGTCCCAGTGGGAAGCTCACTGTGCTGCAATGCGGCCTAGCGGAGTGGACCATCCACCGCCTGCCCCTTCCAGTGCATCTGCGTGCTCTTCATCTTCTAGGACTGTGGGACAGCTGTCACACCTGGTTTTCCACGCACAACTTCCACCAGTGTAACCGCAACAGGCAGTTTGTTTGGTAGGTCGTCAGTTGCTTTGAAAGGGGAAACAAGTGCGTGTGTACCACTCTCTCAGACATCAATAACATCAACATTGGATGAAGGCAACATCATGTCTACGCCTGCACTTTCCTCACAAACCTGCATTTTTTCAGGGACACCCTACTCACCACCGTCTACACACAGCAGCCAGATCTCTGTCCCTCAGATATGGACAAATAAAAGGCCATTTCCTGCGACCCATGACAAAGCTAAGAGGTTGACTTTATCCCTCTGTAAGCTCTTGGCTACCGAAATGCTGTCTTTCCGCTTGGTGGACGCACAAGATTTTAGAGACCTTATGTCTGTCGCTGTGCCCCAGTACCAGATGCCCAGTCGCCACTACTTCTCTAAGAAAGGTGTGCCTGCGCTACACCAGCATGTCGCACACAACATCTCCGCTTCCTTGAGAAACTCTGTGTGTGAACAGGTGCATTTCACCACCGATAGTTGGACCAGTAAGCATGGATAGGGACGTTACATGTCGCTGACTGGGCACTGGGTAACTATGGTGATAGATGGAGAAGAGTCTGCTGCACAAGTCTTGCCGTCCCGACGACTTGGGCGTCAATCCTCTGTCTGTCCAAGTTCCGCCACTGCTTCTGCCTCCTCAACCTCGTCTGGGTCCTCCACCTCCGCCCCAAGCCTGCCTGGTCAGGCCACCACTGTTGTAACTGCGCAGAAGGAATCACGCACCCCTCTTTACTATGCAGGTAGCAGAGCGCAACGGCATCAGGCTGTCTTTATCTTGAAATGTCTTGGAACTTAGGGGCACTTTGCACACTGCGACATCGCAGGTGCGATGTCGGTGGGGTCAAATTGAAAATGACGCACTTCCGGCATCGCATGCGACATCGCAGTGTGTAAAGGCTGGATGATACGATTAACGAGCGCAAAAGCGTCGTAATCGTATCATCAGTGCAGCGTCGGCGTAATCCATGATTACGCTGACGCGACGGTCCGATGTTGTTCCTCGCTCCTGCGGCATCACACATCGCTGTGTGTGAAGTCGCAGGAGCGAGGAACGTCTCCTACCGGCGTCACCGCGGCTTCCGTAGGATATGCGGAAGGAAGGAGGTGGGCAGGATGTTTACATCCTGCTCATCTCCGCCCCTCCGCTCAGATTGGCTGCCTGCCGTGTGACGTCGCAGTGACGCCGCACGACCCACCCCCTTAACAAGGAGGCGGGTCGCCGGCCACAGGGACGTCGCACGGCAGGTGAGTGTGTGTGTGAAGCTGGCGTAGCGATAACTTTCGCTACGCCAGCTATCACCACATATCGCTGCTGCGACGGGGGCGGGCACTATCGCACTCGGCATCGCAGCATCGGGCTGCGATGTCGTAGTGTGCAAAGCCCGCCTAAGAGTCACACAGTGGCTGAGTTGTGGGCAGCTCTGGAGACTGAGTTTGGTAAATGGTTGTCTCCACTGAACCTGCAGCCTGGTAAGGCCATGGGCAACAATGCTGCAAACCTGGGTGCGGCCCTTCGCCTGGGCAAGATGACACACGTGCCTTGTATGGCTCACGTGTTGAACCTTGTTGTCCAGCAATTTTTAACACACTATCCCGGCCTAGATGGCCTTCTGAACAGGGCATGAAAACTGTCTGCTCACTTCCGCCAATGAACCGCCGCAGCTTAGCGTCTTGCATCGCTCCAGAAGTCTTTCGGCCTGCCGGTTCATCGCCTGAAATGCGATGTGCCGACACGCTGGAATTCGACTCTCACATGTTACAGCGACTGTGCCAACACCGGCGAGCCCTGGTGCAATACGTCATAACGTAAAGCCTGGGCCAACGAGATGCAGAGGTGGGGCAGATTACCCTGATGGAGTGGTCTCAGATCAAGGACCTATGCACCCTTCTGCACAGTTTTGACATGGCGACGAATATGTTTAGCGCTCACAATGCCATTATCAGCATGATAATTCCAGTCATTTACATGCTGGAACACACGCTAAACACTATTCAGAATCAGGAGGTAGGATAACAGGAAGGGGAGGAACTACAGGAGGATTCATATGCGCAAGGGACAACAACATCACCAAGGTCCAGACGTTCATCATCACCAACGCGGCAGGCATGGGACCATGGGGGATAGGGATCAACAAGGGCGCATGGTAGCAGGCGAAATGTTGAGGAAGGTGCAGGAAAACATGAAGAAATGGAGGACGATCTGTCCATGGACATGGATGACTCAGTGGACGAGGGAGACCTTGGTCAAATTTTTGTTGAAAGAGGTTGGGGGGAGATGTCAGAGGAAGAAAGAACGGTTAGCACCTCTATGCCACAAACAGCGTGGACTTGGTCCGCATGGCTGCGCAAGACACATGAGCGCCTTCTTGCTGCACTACCTCCAACATGACCCTCATATTGTCAAAATTAGAAGTGATGATGACTACTGGATTGCCACACTATTAGATCCCCGGTACAAGTCCAAATTTTGTGACGTAATTCCAGCCATAGAAAGGGATGCACGTATGCTGGAGTATCAGCAGAAGCTGTTACTCGATCTTAGCTAGGCTTTTCCACCAAACAACCGTGGTGCAGGGAGTGAATCTCCCAGTTGTAACTTGACAAACATGAGACGGTCTCGTCATCTTCAACAGTCTACCCGTACCAGCAGCACCGTATCTGGTGCTGGTAACAGCAATTTTATTGAATCTTTCAATAATTTTTTTAGACCATCCTTTGCAAGGCCACCAGAGACAACAAGTCTGACACATAGTCAACGGCTGGAGAGGATGATACAGGAGTATCTCCAAATGAACATCGATGCCATGACTTTGCAAATGTAGCCTTGCTCATTTTGGGCTTCAAATCTTGAAAAATGGCCAGAGCTCTCCACTTACGCCTTGGAGATCTTGTCATGTCCAGCTGCCAGCGTTGTCTCTGAACATGTCTTCAGTGCTGCTGAGTGTGTGCTGACAGATAAGCGCACGCGTCTATCCAGTGACAATGTGGACAGACTAACGTTCATCAAAATGAACAAGTCATGGATCCACAAGGAATTTACTACCCCTGTGTCATCCTGGGGAGAGTAAATGCTTGTGGATTTGGAATGTGCTTGATGCAAATCAAAACATCCTGTTTGCAACTAGGGCACAAGTGCTGCCACTGAAGTGGTGTCTGTGGGGCCCAATTTTTGGAAAAAAGGGAGACTCCGCTTGGAGTAACCTTTGCTTGCAGTGTTTCTAAAAATGATCCAAGATGAACAGATCTGGGATCAGCAAAGACTTTGCTACCTACCCCGGTGTCATCCTGGGGACGGTTAAGGATGGCGTATTTTTGAATGCGCTTGATGCAAATCTACCTGTGAAGTGTATAACTGGGGCACAAGTGCTGCCACTGAAGGGGTGGGTGTCTGTGTGGCCCAATTTTTGGAAAAAAGCGAGACTCTGCTTGGAGTAACCCTTGCTGTCTTTTTTAAAAGGAGCCAAGATGAACAAGTCATGTTTCAGCAAAGACTTTGCTACCTACCCCGGTGTCATCCTGGGGACGGTTAAGTATGGCATATTTTTGAATGTGCTTGATGCAAATCTTCCTGTGAAGTGTACAACTGGGGCACAAGTGCTACCACTGAAGGGGTGGGTGTCTGTGTGGCCCAATTTTTGGAAAAAAGGGATACTCTGCTTGGAGTAACCCTTGCTGTGTTTTTTAAAAGGAGCCAAGATGAACAAGTCATGTTTCAGCAAAGACTTTGCTACCTACCCCAGTGTCATCCTGGGAACGGTTAAGGATGGCGTATTTTTGAATGTGCTTGATGCAAATCTACCTGTGAAGTGTACAACTGGGGCACAAGTGCTGCCACAGAAGGGGTGGGTGTGTGTGGGGCCCAATTTTTGGAAAAAAGGGAGACTCCGCTTTGAGTCACCTTGCGGTGTTTTACATCATTTTTGAAGGGCATGCCATGCCTATATCTGTGTCTCCTCCTCTTTTTCCTTGTCCAGCTCTTTTGTTTTTCCATGAGTATATGTCCTTTCCCATGTGTTTTTTTTGTGTTGTGAGTTGTTTGTCACCTTTTGGACACCTTTTGAGGGTGTTTTCTTTTTTTTTTTTTATGTGTTTGTGATTGCCTCCCATTGTTTCCTATGGGGTTCGAGGGGTTCGCCGAACTGGGGTTCGAGGGGTTTGCCGAACCGGTTCGCCAAACCGAACTAGAACCAGACCTCGGTTCGCTCATCTCTAATTATGGGTTAGGTTTTTAAAGAATGAACATGTCAATTCTTGCAGCGTTAGGCTATGTTCTCACAGGGCTTTTTTGGTAAGTTTTTTTCCTTACCAAAACCTGATCTTGTGGCAGGAAATCTCTTTTTAGTCATCTGCGTTTTTGGTGTGTTTTTAGTGCGTTTTTTAGTGGTGTTTTTGGTGCGTTTTTTTTACAAAATGGTTGTATCAATGGAAAAATGTTGCAAAAATGCTGCAAAGAATTGACCTGCTCATTCTTTGAAATCTGCATCAAAAATGCAGGTATTTGAAAAATAGTCAGGAAAAAATCTACAGGTGTTTGTGTGTGTGCATGAGATTTCAGAAATCTCATAGACTTTGTTGGGACTGTAAAAAGCAGCATTTTATTAGCATGGATTTGCATAAAGCCAAGTCAAATCTGCAGCTAAAAAACGCAGCAAAAACTTACCAGAAAAGCCCTTTGTGAACATACCTATATTGCACCCACAGATAGCAATGTGGAAGTGCCAATACCGCTGTAAAACCTGACCAATAAAGTATTCATCCGTTTTTCACCAGGTTCTGTTAGCAAAACCTGATGAAAAGTAGGATGTGATCCCACAGGACAGCGCGACACAGAACTCGGAACTGCCCGACTCTGGAGTCAGCTGATCAGGAGTCAGCTGAACTCATGACCTCACAGCCCGCACACACTGTGGTGGATGCAGATTAACAGCAGTCACAGCCCGCTGCCGATTACGTGTGACCGTGTGAGGGCTGTGTGCTCAGGACTTCAGCTGAGTTCAGATCAGCTGACTCCAGTGTTGGCCGATTACTTGTTCTGTGTCCCGCTGCATCCATCGCAGAGTGTGCAGGCTGTGGAGTTCAGCTGAGTTTGTCCGGCACTGGAGTCAGCTGATCTGATTACTTGTTCTGCGGGCTGGTTCAGCTGAGTTCAGATCAGCTGACACCAGTGCTGGCCGATTACTTGTTCTGTGTCTCGCTGCATCCATCGCAGTGGCCATAAAAAACACACCAAAACCACATCAAAAATGCACCAAAAACACCATAAAAACACACCAAAACCGCACCAAAACTGCAGAAGACTGCCAGGAGAATTTCTGCCACAAGATCGGGTTTTGGTCAGGAACAAAAATGCAGCAAAAACGGCCTGTGTGAATGTGTCGCCAAGGGCTATGGGGTACTCGGTCCCGGGTAGTGTATAACTGGGGAATGTCACTTTGGTGGCCATTGCCCTGTCCCATGCCCTGGATGATTTTTGTAAAGGGGAATATTTACAGGGTATTGTTGAATAAAGTTCACACGTGATGCCACTTGAAGTTTGCGGCTATGTGGATGGAGCCGCCGCTGCACAATGTTCACTACTGGGGCTGGTGTTAATGGCAGCCTGGATGTTAGGCCCTCCGCAAGCAGGGCTAGGCCCCAGAGGATAGGTGAGGTAGATGGGTGTTGAAAGAAGGTGGGCCACATAATGGGTTGCAGTGTAACTGATTCCTTTACTCACAGTAAGCTGGTAACCAGATACCTGGCTGGTCTTAACCGCAGGTCCCCTTTGTTCCAGTGCTGGTTTAGTCACCTGGTGGCTTCTTTTCCCTGCACCTGTCTTTGGTTTGTGGGTCCCCGTGGCTTGGAGTGGTTGGGGGTCCCCTCTGGGTTATCTTCTACAGCAGTCCATATGACAGAAGCGTGAACCCTGTGGGGTTGGAGTCTCTGGTCCTGTCCCCGGTTCTCCCGTTGCTACTGGGTCCCGAACTTCAAGGTCAGTGAGGTCCTTGATGGTCCCCTCACTGTGCAGATGTTATCAGGTCTGCCTGGAGCGTTTTCCTGACCTAGGATTCTGTACCCCATTGGCGCATAGTTCTTGGAGTACTCCACCGTACTACAGTGGTAACTAACCGCCTGGACCCCCAGGTCACTGTAACACTCTGGACAGTCCTTCCTTTCTATTTTACTGTTACCCCTCGATTACTGTCTCTCACACTGTTTCTCTCCACTGTCAGCCCCTCCCACCTGGTGGTCTAGTGGACTGGAAAAGCTCCACCTCTAGGCGGCCATCCATTGGTCCGACCCTAGCCTGGTACCATTCTATGGGGGATATTGGGGAAAAACAGGGATTCTGGAGTGTTTGGTTATTACCGGCACTGGTCTTCTGGGTCCAAAGGGGGTAGGCCCTGCTTTCCACTAGTGAAAATGTAAAAATTTAAACCATACATGTAACAAGCTCAGCAATATTACTACCTTATTCTGCCATAAACAACAGCATAAATGTTATGACAGATTTCTTTTACAGCCCAATTCACCCTATATTCATGGTGACCATTTCATGAATGTAATGGGCCTCCATTTAAAGGGAATATCCGGCTTATTTTGACTTTTTTCTATTATTTCTCTATCGGACTACATTGGGGCAGGTAAGTAGATAGTGACCACTTACCTGCCCTGCTGTCAGCCCCTCTCCCCCGGCTCAGAGCGGTCATGTGACCGCTCCTGCCGCGATTTTGCTGCTTGCGGTCATTTCATGTCAACATGGTCAGGACCATGTTGACATACAAATCTGGGAACAGCATGTTTACGCCCTACTGGGCGGGTACAGTGCATGAAGTCCCCACCCCCCTTCCCCGCACCCTCCCACACATTCCCCAGCACCCCGTACTCTCCCCGCAACCTTCCCCCGGCACTGCTGTGGTGTCATCGCCGGGCCCCCTGCTCAGGATCGCACATTCAAATGTATCGGCATCACAGATGCCGATACATTTAAAAGCACTGATGAGATGCCATATCTCCGTTCCGTTATTATGGAACATGTCCTATTCTGTTCCGTAATAACGGATCGTGACTCTTTACAAGTCAATGGGCCCGCAAAATCCCTGGAAGCTGTATGGAAGCACTTCCGTGTGACCTCCGTCAAGTGCCCGTGCAGTCTGTGTCCCGCTTCCGCACTGCAGTGTTTCAGTGTCTGCCCGCACTGCAATATCAGCAGCTTCTCACACTGCAGTGCGGGCAGCCACGGGGATGACAAGCGCTGCTGTCAAGATCTCCTGCACTCCTGACGTCAGCACTGTCACTGCCTTCTATGCCCGCCGTGTTCTCACATCATGTGTCGCGGGCGGCCCGAGACTGTCACTAGCGGTGATATCCCGGGCTCCCGCGATTCTTCGTTGTGAACGCGGTGGACAATGGAAGTCAGTGACAGTGCTGACGTCAGGAGTGCAGGAGATCGTCACAGTAGGTAATGATCTCATCTAACCTTCTGATGGCAGTGCTCGTCATCCCCTGGAGTGACCTAAACGGACCTATTGATGTTAGCTCAGGTTACTGCACTACTCTCCCAGCCAATGGGGAACATTCTGTTCTTCATTGAGTGGTACAGTAACTATGGTACGGATCATCGTGGGACCCCCTAATTGGATTACGCTGGACTCGGATTTGATTGTTCTTTTCAATAAATTGGTGAAAGAGGGAATGTTTTGGGGAGTGTTTTTTCAAATAAAACTTTTTTTGTTATCTATTTTTTTTTTTATTACTGACTGGGTTAGTGATGTCGGGTATCTGATAGACGCTTGACATCACTAACCCCAGGGCCTGATGCCAGGTGACATTACACATCTGGCATTAACCCCATATATTACCCCGCTTGCCACCGCACCAGGGCAACAGGATGAGTTGGGGCAAAGCGCCAAGATTGGCACATCTAATGGATGCGCCACTACTGGGGTGGCTGTGGCCTGCTATTTTTACCCATGGGAGTGTCCAATAACAATGGACCTCCCTAGTCTGAGAATACCAGACCACAGCTGTCTGCTTTACCTTGGTTGGTGATCCAATTTGGGGGATCCCATGTTTTTTGTTTTAAATTATTTATTTAATTTAAAATAACAGCGTGGGGTGTCCTCTATTTTGGATTACCAGCCAAGATGAAGCTGCCAGCTGTGGTTTGAAGGCTGCAGCCGTTTGCTTTGCCCTAGCTGGCTACAAAAGATAGGGGGGACCCCACTTCGTTTTTTTTTAATTATTTATTTATTTTTTGGCTAAAAACAAGGCTAAGCACCCTTTAGTGCCACATGAAAGTCACTAAAGGGTGCCAGCTTAGAATATGCAGAGGGGTAGGACATTATATATGTCTTTCCCATCTATCTATCTACCTATCTATCTATCTATCTATCTATCTATCCCTCCATTCATTCATTCATTCATCCCTCTATCTCTGTGTCTCTATATCTATCTATCCATCTCTATATCTACTCATCTATTTATCTTTCTTCCTGCTTCCGTTTTTTTGCGGTCCGCAAAAAATAGAAGGCACGCAAATGACATACGGATGACACTGATGACACATGGATGCATCCGTGGAAAAAACAGACCGTTTTTTGAGGACCACAAAAATGGAACGGTCATGTGAATGTAGCCCTACATGTGTTCCCTATGGGGGTAGGGGGTCTGCACAGAACAATGGTGGGGGGGAGTTGATGCAGAATGATGGTGGGGGGAGGGGTCGGTACAGAGCACCGTGTGTGTGTGTGTGTTGCAGAGCCTGATGTGGTGTGGGGTACAGAGCCCTATGTGTGTGTGGGGTGCAGAGCCCAATGTGTGTGTGGGTTGCAGAGCCCGATGTGTGTGTGGGGTGCAGAGCCCGATGTGTGTGTGGGTGCAGAGCCCGATGTGTGTGTGGGGTGCAGAGCCCGATGTGTGTGTGGGGTGCAGAGCCCGATGTGTGTGTGGGGTGCAGAGCCCGATGTGTGTGTGGGGTGCAGAGCCCAATGTGTGTGTGGGGCGCAGAGCCCAATGTGTGTGTGGGGCACAGAGCCCGATGTGTGTGTGGGGCGCAGAGCCCGATGTGTGTGTGGGGCGCAGAGTCCGATGTGTGTGTGGGGCGCAGAGCCCTATGTGGTGGGGGGTGCAGAGCCCGATGTGGGGCTGTTATTTCCAATGCTGTAGTGATGAGAGGTCAGATGCTGGGGCAGAATACTGACAGCCAATGAGTGTGCAGAGCGTGGGCAGGGGGCGGGGTTAAACACTGAGGCCAGGCGGGGCCAGCTCTGACTGGGAGGTTTAGCACAGGAAGAGGTCAGTTTGCTGGAGCTGAATGTAAACAAAGAGCTGCAGAGAATAAAGGGATAATTCAAGAGGGACAAAAGTTAGAAAACAAAAAATTACAATGTAGGGTGATTTATATGACAATACAGCACAGATTAGCTTACCAAAAATGTTTGAGTTTATGTCGGACAACTCCTTTAACTGAAATAGACTAAAACAGCACCCTGCAAGTGATAAAAAATGCTTTTTTTTTTCATTGTGTCAATGATCACTTTCAGAGTATCCTACCCACTGTTCCAGAAAAATAAAAACTGTTGTATTAATGCCCTGGTGCCCTAAAAAGTAACAGTATCTCCCTTTTGTTCATCCTCACACAGTAAATGTATCCCTAAAAGTAAGGAAAAGTCCTGAATTTATGGAGATCACAGGATGGAGAGACTTTTTAGTAATATGCAAATGATGAAAGAAATTGAAACAAATGTTTTAAAACATCTTGATATTGTTCAGTGTTGAATATGAGTGCAACAAGCAGAAATTATTGCCCTTACAGCCTTGGCTGCTATCAATGAGGTTATTAATGGTTGTCCAAGTAATGTTCTTACACACTGAATGCACTTGGGCAATTTTTTTTTACATAGTTACTTAGGTTGAAAAAAAAGACCTAGGTCCATCTAGTTCAACCTTCCTTCACCAGTTCTACATTTGGTCACTAAGTCATTTATAACCAACAATGTTTTGTGTACTGAGGAAATCATCCAGCCCTTTTTTAAAAGCTGCTATAGTATCTGCCATTAGTACCTCTTGTGGTAGGGCATTCCACAGTCTGACTGCTCTAACTGTAAAGAACCCTTTCCTATGAGCTGTCGGAATCGCTTTTCTTCCACTCGCAGTGAGTGCCCCTTGGTCCTTAGTATTGTCTTTGGAAGAAATAAGTCATGTGCCAGTCCTTTATATTGACCACTCATGTATTTATACATATAAATAAGATCTCCTCTGAGACGTCTTTTTTTCTAAGCTAAAAATATCTAACTTTTTCAACCTGTCATCATATGGGAAGCCTTCCATTCCTTGTAGTAGTTTAGTTACCTGCCTTTGAACTGACTCTAACTTCTGAATGTCCTTTTTAAAATATGGAGCCCAAAACTGAAACCCATATTCCAGATGTGGCCTTACAAGTGATTTATAGAGGGGTAACAATACGTTGGGATCACGGGATCTAATCTCTCTTTTTATACACCCTAAAATCTTGTTTGCTTTAGCAGCTGCTGCTTGACACTGAGTGCTGCTGCTCAGCTTATTTGTAATGAGAATACCCAAGTCCTCCTGTTCTGTAGTCCCGAGTTTACTTCCATTTAATGTATATGCAGATATAGGATTACTCCACCTTAGGTGCATTACTTTACATTTATCAACATTAAATCTCATTTGCCAAGTATCTGCCTATTCTGACATCTTATCCAGATCTTTTTGTAATATTGTACTATCAAGGTCAGTTTTTCATATGCTACATAGTTTGGTGTCATCACTCAGCAAAGACTGACACTTTATTAATAACCTTGTGGATGGGATTGATAGTAAAGAGATTAAAAAGAATCGGTCCTAGCACAGATCCCTGCGGTACCCCACTGCTGACTACAGCCCATTTAGAGAATGTACCAATTATGACTACTCTTTGTTTCCTATCTTTTAGCCAATTCCTTACCCAGTTGCATATAGTTTCCCCTAGTCCTTGCTTCTGGAGCTTTAGTATAAAGGCGGCGTTACATGCTACGATTTATCTGACGATATGTCGTTGGGGTCACGGATTCCATGACGCACATCCGGCATCGTTAGCGGCGTCATTGCGTGTGACACCTATGAGCGACTCCAAACGTTTACAAATAGGTTGAAAATCGTTGATCATTGACATGTCGTTCACTTTCAAAATATTGTTCATCGTTTGGAACGCAGCTGACATATTGGTACGTTTGACACCCTGCAAATGACGAACAACACCCACACGACTGCCTTGGTCAAACAATATATTGCTTAACAATTTTGCGTCGCTTGTGAGATCGTTACGTGTGGCCGCTAATAAAGGACCTATGAGCGATCTTGGCAAATCTAACTACGATCTGGCCATGTCACATCGCCAATGATATCGTCGGATAAATCATAGCGTGTAAAGCGGCCTTTAGGCTATTATGTGGTACAGTATCAAATGCCTTTGCAAAGTCCAAATAAATCACATCAGCTGCATTACCAATATCCAGGTTTGCACTCCCCCCTCATAGAACCCCAACAGGTTTGTTAGACACGACGTATCTTTCATTAATCCATGCTGTTTGTCAGTTATTATCTTATTTTCTGCAATATATCTTTGCATGTCATCCCTTAAAATGCCCTAAAAAACTTTGCATACTACTGATGTCAGGCTTACTGGACGGTAGTTGCCTGGATCTACCCTCTTACTTTTCTTAAATATTGGTACCACATCAGCAATCCTCCAATCCTGAGGCACCAACCCTGTTACAAGCGAGTCTAAAAAGATGAGATACAGCAGTCTGTCGATTACAGAGCTTAATCCCCTCAATATTCGTGGATGAATGCCATCTGGCCCTGGGGATTTGTCAATGTTTAATTTACTCAGACGTAGGCGTACTTCATCTTGTGCTAAATTAATTATATCGGGTGGTGAACTTTGATTTTTCACTTGTTGAATGATCCCTGGTACAGTCAGTTCCTTGGTGAACACAGATGAGAAATGCCTATTTAATATCTCAGTCTTATGTTTGTCCTCTATAACTAACATGTTATTATATTTTAAGGGGCCGATACTATCCTTTGTTTTCCTTTTGGCATTAATATATTTCTAAAAGTTTTTGGGATTTATATTAATGTCATTGGCGATTTTTGTTTCAGTAGCTAGTTTTGCTTGTTTGATTTCTTTTTTACATTTCCTATTGATATCTTTATACTTTTGAAATGCTATTTCTGTATTCTCAGCCTTTAAGATTTTAAACACCCTTTGTTTTTGTTTAATTATAATTATACTTTGTACAGTCTTTTTTTATCCATAGTGGTTTCTTTTTATTCCTGGACATTTTATTACCAGAGGGTATAGGTTTTTTACAGGACTCTAGCAGTATATCCTTAAGCTTTCCCCATTTATTTTCAGTATCCCTAGGCAATCATCAAGATCCACTGCTGGCAGCTCCCTCCATAATTGTCAATCAATATAGTGTAAGATTTGCTCGATGGGACACAAATCCAGAGACGCTTCATGCCATGGTATCACATTTATATGGAGAGAAGGTATGCACACCAGTGACTATGTAAGGGGAATATATGAAAAGCAGAAACTACTGTGTTAATACTGAGATGAAAAATCCAATAGCTATATGTAAGAATGAAGGTATGAAAAATGGAATCTGCATTACTGCCATGAACATATGAATAAAGAGAAATTTAGCTATTTAATTGATCAATGCAACAGAGCCCCAACACTACACCAAAGTATTTCTCTACGTTGGGGTCCCTAGCTAGTGTGTGTCCTCTTATGCAATTAAAAAACTTACCGTGTATGGGAAGCTGAGACCCAGGCTATATATGCGTATAATGTGGACTGGCTTGGGTGGGGCCGGGTTCACAAATTAAAGACTACAAATTAATCAAAAATAACGCCTGGAACACCATACTGCATGAGAGGACACACACTAGCTAGGGACCCCAACGTAGAGAAATACTTTGGCGTAGTGTTGGGGCTCTGTTGCATTGATCAATTCAATAGCTAAATTTCTCTTGATTCATATATTCATGGCAGTAATGCAGATTCCATTTTTCATACCTTCATTCTTACATATAGCTATTGGATTTTTCAGGTCAGTATTCACATAGCAGTTTCTGCTTTTCATATATTCCCCTTACATAGTCACTGGTGTGCATACCTTCTCTCCATATAGTGTAGATTTTTTAGTTTTTTTGCACCCAGTTCAGACTCAGTATGGTGTTCCAGACGTTATTTTTGATTATTATGGTATCATATTTAGGCATGCATGTGTGGCGCCCCTAAGGCTTCAGTCACCACAGGGTACTGCATCTCACTCAAGGTGCAGTGTTCGCCTTAAGGAGGTTATTCACTGGTGTTTATCACATTCACATAACACACACAGTTCGGTGCGTTCACACTGGGACTTTCCGGTTGCTAGGGCAACAACCTAAGAGGCGGGGCAGCACTGGGGAAGTAAGACGACACACAGACATTCACGTCAGAACAGTCCAGGACACAAAGGAACATGGTCACTGAGGGGAGTGCTTAAGAGCTGCCTCAGGACCGGCTGAGGGGAGTGCTTCCGAGGTCCCTCAGTGAAAGAGAAGATTCACAGACAGGAACATAGAGAGACAAAGGGGAACACGGTAGCTGAGGGGATACAGAGTCAACTCCCTCAGGACTGGCGCAGACGGGGTGCAGAGCCCTGGGTTAGAGGGAACTTTAGTCTTTAACAAATCTGCCGGGTGAGGAGATTTCAAGTTTCCTTCGCCCATCTCAAGTGCTTGGGGGACAGCAGCAAATAGAGCCAGGAGCCGACACCACGGTCCGGTCCAACAAAGGACTCGCGTTGCCTGCTATACTGGACCAGACTTAAACACAGATCAGGAGTCCATGTAGAGCTTTATTTATGTCACAGGGATTCACCATACAGCGCAAGGTCGAAAGGTCTCACAGTTCACAACACCAGTGGTGGCCTCCGAACTATCCGGGATTGACCAGAGCAAATCACAGCAAGGATCGGCACTCCAAGGGCAACATAAAAGTGAGTAAAGAGAACTTTAACCGCATCCTCTGTGTCATTCCCATCATTGCCATCGCCCCTACGCTTCAGCGCTATAGACAATCACCACCGTCATCCTCTCTCGGGCGAGCTCTGCCAGTGGAGAGCTGAACCATCCGAGCTGCACGGTCATCCGCCCCAGCAGAGAAGTCCCGCAGTGGTGGCTAATACTGGCCGCGCACCACAAGTGGCGTCACGAACAACTACCCCCATCATCCCTATCCCTAGCCTTTTATTGACATTCGGGGTCACGGAGCCAGGCAAGGCCACCGCGGCTTCCCATTAGAAGCATAGCGACCCGGTGACGAGTAACGCCTGACTTTGTGGGCGCGTCAACTTTGGTGTCACGAACAACTACCCCCATCTTCCCCCTCCCCAGCCTTTTATTGACACCTAGGGTCAAGGAACTGGGCAAGGCCACTGCGCCGTCCCAGGGGAAGCACAGCGGCCCGGGGACGAGTAACCCTAGAGACTCTGTGGGCATGTCACATGTATATCACAGTTCCAGAAACAACATTGAAAAAAGCCCAAGGAGAACTTTGGAGAAATGGCTGTATCACTGGTTCCATAACTAAATCAATGCAAAGCCAAGCTTTTAGTAATTCTGGAATGAAGACTAGAGGGATACAGCTTCCCTTTGTTTTTATTTTATACACACCATAATCCTAGAAGTAAGACCATGTGATGTTACCTCATGAAACCTCTTGATAGCATGGCCCACATGGTCTCTAGAATAATCAATGGCTAACACTGCATCCAAGACGAAAGTTTGATTCATCGCTCATGTTCTCATTGCAGTCTTTCTCTGCGCCATGAAGGCCTTTGAGAGCAGTGATGTGAGGCAAATGGAACACCTGTAGTTGTACAGTTGGCTCCTAGCCCAATGTCAAGAAAATACCTACTGATGGTTTGATTTGATACTGTTTGACACTAGAGAGGAGTGAACCTGTTCAATATAGGTTCGCCAATTTCAAATTCAGTACAAGCCTTACCCTGTTCATTCTGGCTCGGCAACCCTGAGCACTTTGCCCAAAAGTTGGTACTGTTTGTTTTCTTCCCCCAAATGCTGGCACGATTCCAGAAATGCTTTTTTAATAGCATTTTCTGCTTTTGGAAAGAATTGTGGTGCTGCGATGTGGGTATGTGTAAAATCAGAGGAGGAGGTGGGGACTCTGGACCAGGAGAAGCCAGAGGTGTGTATCGCCATTTTTTTTCTTAACTTTATTTGTGAATGTTGCTGCAACCAATCAATGCACAGCAAACACCCACAAGGTTCAGACAGAAGTGCTTCTGTGATTGGATTCCTAAGTCACATGTCTGTGGGCATATAAATTGCGGACATATTGCATAGGCACCATTTTGTGAATATCAAATGTTAGGGAAGGTACTGCTGCTAGGGCTGCTAGAAAGTGAGCTTTGTTAGAAGTTTAATGCTAGATAGTAGAGATAGATAGGAGAGCGATAGTTTAGAAAAGGGGCGTGCAGTGTAGGGAAAGGTCTGTGTGTACCACATATCGGAACATTTCATGATTCAAATAGGGATTGGTACTTGTTGTGCCTACTAAAGAGTTACCAGTGAAGGATGTAAATAAGTATTGCTACATATTACTGCCTGGTAAAAATTCTGCAAACACAGTTATAGGTATTGTTACTTGTTAGTGCCTGGCCTAAAAAAGGTGCTCAGGAAGTATCTAAAAAGTGCTTCTTTGCAACTTTAATTTCTTGCTCAAAATTACGCAGTGAAATACATGTATAGGTATTCTTAGTGGTGCCTGCTAATAAATTGCTATTGAACAAGCTAAAAAAGTATTTTTGGTACTTTACCATGTCTGCTTCAAATGATGCAATAAACCACATTTGTAAGTAGTGCCTTGACAATATTGCCAACTCAGGCAGGAAATAATTTATCTTTTGTGTCAGGTGTCTGACAGGTATTGGCGTAGAGTTGCGAAACATCTGTTTGAAAGGAGAAGGGTACATTAACCATGAGTGGTAAATCACAATCAGGTTGTCATGAAAGGGGGAATAAGAGGGATGTTGGAGGTATACATGTGGGAAGTTCTGTTAGTCAAAGGAATAGGGAGCAAACGCCAGCACAGCCTAAAGCTGGGTTTACACGCTGCAACATCGCAAAGGACATCGCTGTAACGTCACCGGTTTGGTGACGCAATAGCGACCTCCCTAAGTCTCTGCTAAGTCTCTGGTGAGCGTTCAAACAGGCAAACCTGGCCAACAACTCAACAGCGATCCGGACCTGCAGAGCGACCTAGCTGGTTGCTGGGGACGTTGATAAGCAGCCTTTTGAAAGGGAAGTTGCTTACAAAGTCTCTGCAAAGTCTTCACACACTGAAACTTCATGCTGCACAGTGGGAAACAAAGGACCTAGGAATGGTCCTGAACGATTTGTAACGATTACAACTTCACAGCAGGGGCCAGGTCGCTGATAGGATTCACACACTGCAACATCGCAAACAACATCGCTATTGCGTCACAAAACCGGTGACGTTACAGCGATGTCGTTTGAGATGTTGCAGTGTGTAAACCCAGCTTTACCCCATAGAAATGAGAACAACTTCTGTTACTAGACAGCCTACTACACTAGATTTCTTTGGCAGCTGTACATTGCTTCAACTTCAAAATGGGGCTGATAAACAGCAGGTGCTAGAGTGGTTGGCAAGCGCTGCATCAAGTGGCCTCTCCTCCTCTTTTTTCATCTCAACATCAAACACAGTTCATTCCCAAGAGGTGCTACTGCAATTACACTTGTTTGCGCCCACGTCACAAATCTCCAACTGGCAAACTGACTGGCAGACATGGGCAAGTTTGCAGACCTGTTCACATATTCTATCCCATGGGCATCAGCAGTCTATCCAAAGATTCCCAGAGTATATAAGAGTTCAGTGGTGGTGGTCGTTGCTTATAGTCGCCAAATCTGGTGATAGGTTCCCTTTAAACACTTTTCCTCCAAGTTCAACTCTATTGTTACTGTCCTGGTTGCTACCAGACCTTCTGCCACCATGCAGCTTAGCATAACAGAACGGCACGTGAAAATCATTCTAGTCCACCCGCGGTTCCACGTCTTCCCAGAAACAGGGAGTAATGATCAAATCTCCGCCCAGGACTGCATTCTCATTTCCCATCCAACACTGTTACCTTGCACCTATAAGCTACTAGGGCCCTGTTACTAAGAGTCTGTCTGAGATCTAACAGAAAAACTGCCCTCTTTCCCTGTGCTCAAACTCCTCCTCTATGAGCTAGTCCTATCAGTATCTATCTGTCCCTGCAGTCAGCCTGGCCAGAACTTAAACTTTCACCTACATTTCTATGCAAACATTACTGTGTTATGCAGTGCTATTTTCCTGCATAACATTCCACTGAAGCAGTCCTATTCACAATTCTCCTACATCTTACATAATACATTATATGTTATGAAACACTATTACATAACATTTCTTACATTATTCCTATCACTATGCATTATCACTAGTGATAAGCAAACCCGTAAATATCCAGGCTCGTCAAGCGAGCACGGACTAAAGAAGTTGACCTCGGTCAATGAACCCCATATATATGTAAATAGGGACGAGAAGTTCTGGGTTGTAAAATGGCTGTACTAAGCGCTAGAGGGCTACAAATGGAAGTTAAATGGTAGTAAAAGCAGGATATTTATAAATACTGTGCTTCCTGGAGGATCCCACTGCAGTCAGTCTCTTTTCTGGGTCCGCTTATTAAGGTTCATCAATATTCACTGCTTTCCCCGCCCACTTTCTGTGACAGTGTCTGTGATTGGTTGCAGACTGCTATACATGACCCTCACCCTGTGTCCGCATCTGTGATTTGTTGCAATCAGTTTTCTGTATGGTAGGAAAGAAAGAAAGAAAGAAAGAAAGAAAGAAAGAAAGAAAGAAAGAAAGAAAGAAAGAAAGAAAGAAAGAAAGAATTTAAAAAACTGACATGGGCACCCACCATTTTTTGATAGCCAGTGCGGTTAAAACAACAGCTACAGGCTGCAGCCCCCATCTGTGAGCTTTATCGTGGCTAGATATTAAAACAGAGGGGATCCTATTGCATTTTTTTTTTAACATTATATAAGTAATTAAAAAGGTGTAGCGTTCCCCTATTCTTCATTACTAGGGATGAGCAAATGTATTCGCCACTATTCGGTATCCGACAGATAATGGGGTATTCGAGATAATCGCTATCCGATGGCTAATATGGTATTGGCTTCGATACTTTCATTATCATTTCTGACTTCCTGGCGCCTGTTTTCCAGCCAATGAACACATCTGATGTTGCTTGCCCTCACAGTAACACCGCAGCCATCTTTCTTGTTGTGTCACTGTGATTGGCTTGGCCGCACAGCCGTCATAGGGGCTATATAAGACAGCGACCATTTTGTTAACCCCGCAGTGATAGGGAGTTGGTGGTGTAGATAGACTGCACTGTGTGCGGGAGAGCGTTCTTAGATCCAACTAATAAATAGTCCTTGTAAGGGCTGAACACAGTGTCCAGTAGCTGCTAGCAGCTCCATAAATCGCTTTTTTGACAAACAGAAGGCAGGTCTTTCTGTCTTTCTCTCTGTTTGTCTGTCTCTCCCTCTCCCCCCCCTCTCTCATACTCACTGATCACGAACCGATCACTGGCATGGCGCTGCATGGCTGTCACACTGCTCCGACGGCTTCTCCAGCTTTTGAAAATGCCAGCCGCTCATTATTCCATCTCGTATTCCCTGCTTCCCCCGTCCACCGGAGCCTATAATTGGTTGCAGTCAGACGCGCCCCAACGCTAAGTGACAGTTGTCTCACTGCAACCAATCACAGCCGCCAGTGGGCGGGTCCATGTAGTGCAGTAAAATAAAAAAACAAATAAATAAATAAAATAAAATGGCGCGTGGTCCCCCAAATTTTGATACCAGCCAAGATAAAGCCATACGGCTGAAGGCTGGTATTCTCAGGATGGGGAGCCCCATGTTATGGGGAGCCCCCCAGCCTAAAAGTATCAGCCAGCAGCCACTCGGAATTGATGCATCCATTAGATACGACAGTCCCGGGACTCTACCTGGCTCATCCCGAATTGCCCTGGTGCAGTGGCAATCGGGGTCATAAGGAGTCAATGGCAGCCCATAGCTGCCACTAAGTCCTAGGTTAATCATGGCAGGCGTCTATGAGACACCCCCAATGATTAACCTGTAAGTTAAAATTAAATAAACCCATACACCCGAAAAAATCCTTTATTTGGAATAAAAGACAAAAAAACGTCACCCTCTTTCATCACTTTACTAAAATCCCCAAATACCCCTCCAGGTCTGACGTAATTCTCTTGAGGTCCCACGACGCATCCAGCTCTGCTACATGAAGCTGACAGGAGCGGCCATAGAACACCGCCACTCCTGTGAGCTTCACGCATCAACTGAAGTGAGCCGCGCAATCAGCGGTGACGTCACTCAGGTGACCCGTGGCCACCACTCTCAGGTGGAGGCCTGCAGCTGGCCGCGAGTAACTTCAGTGGCGGCACCGCTGATCGTGCGGCTCATTTAAGTCACTCAGGGTATTTGCGGTCACCGGTGAGTCCTTCACCTGTGATCGCAAATAAGGCCGCGGCACACAGACAGCCACGCGATAACAATGAAGTCGGGTGAAGTTCATCCGAGTTCATTCTGATCACGCTGCTCTGTCTCGCAGCCAGCCATGCTCTATTCGCTCCTTGTTGTCAATAAATATAAACATTCCCCATCATCTCTGCTTGCTGGCAATAAATTGAAACATTCCCCATCATCTCTGCTTGCTGTCATTGAATGGAAACATTCCCCAACACATCTGCTTGCTGTCAGTGAATGGAAACATTGCCCACCATCTCTGTATGCTGTCATTGAATGGAGACTTTCCCCACAATCTCTGCTGTCAGTGAATGGAAACATTCCCCTCCATCTCTGCTTGCTGTCAGTGATTGGAAACATTCCCCATAATCTCTGCTTGCTGTCATTGAATGGAAAAAATTCCCCAACACGTCTGCTTGCTGTCAGTGAATGGAAACATTCCCCATCATCTCTGCTTGCTGTCATTGAATGGAAACATTCCCCAACAGGTTTTCTTGCTGTCATTGAATGGAAACATTCCTCAACAGGTCTGCTTGCTGTCATTGAATGGAAACATTCCCCAACAGGTCTGCTTGCTGTAAGTGAATGGAAACTTCCCCACCATCTTTGCTTGGACCTCGTGAAAACTACGTCGGACCTGGAGGGGTATTTGGGGATTTTAATAAAGTGGTGGAAGAGGGTGTTTTTTTCGTCTTTTATTTAAAATAAAGGATTTTTTCGGGTGTATGTGTTTATTTACGTTCACTTACAGGTTAATCATTGGGAGTGTCTTATAGACGCCTGCCGTGATTAACCTAGGACTTAGTGGCAGCTATGGGCTGCAATTACCTCCTTATTACCCCGATTGCCACCGCACCAGGACAATTCGGGATAAGCCAGGTAGGGTCCCGGGACTGTCGCATCTAATAGATCCAGCAATTCCGGGTGGCTGCTGGCTGATATTTTTAGGCTGGGGGGGTCCCCATAACGTGGAGCTCGCTATCCTGAGAATACCAGCCTTTAGCCGTGTGGCTTTATCTTGGCTGGTATCAAAATTTCGGAGGGACTGCATGCCGTTTTTTTTAGTTATTTAATTATTTATTTTACTGCACTACATAAACCCGCTCACCGGCGGCTGTGATTGGTTGCAGTGAGACAGCTGTCACTCAGCGTGGGGGCGTGTCTGACTGCAACCAATCATAGGCGCCAGTGGGCGGGGGAAGAAGGGAATACGAGATGGAATAATGAGCGGCTGGCATTTTCGAAAGCATGAGAAGCCGCCAGAGCAGTGTGACAGCCATGCAGCGCCGCGCTGGTGATCGATCAGTGATCGGTGAGTACAAGAGAGGGGGGAGAGGGAGAGACAGACAGACAGACAGAGAGAGAGAGAGAGAGAGCAAAAGACCTGTGTTCTGTTTTTCAAAAAAGTGATTACTTTGGTTTGAGAGCTGTTCTGGCGACTACATAAACGCCACGCGCTGCTCTGAGCACGTTATTCCAAGACACCAGAAATGCAGTCAGGCACCTTCTACAGGCTTTGCCCATACTGTTTCTGCCTTTTTCCATCCATTTCAGGCTTTTCTTCAGTCACCACAGCTCGCTGTTAGGTCCAACGTGAAATTATTCGAGTTTCCCATAGACTTACATTGTGCAATGAATATTCGCGAATAGTCAAATAGTGCTAACCTATTCGTCGGATATTCGTCGAAGCGGATATTTTGGTATTCAAGCATCCCTATTCATTACCATCCATGGTAAAGCAGACAAGTGGGGGCTGGCATTACAGGATGGTAGGAGCCATAGATATTGCCCCCCCAGACTAAAAATACCAACCCACAGATGCCCAGAATTTGCATAACACATAAGATGTGCAAATCCTGGCACTGTACCCAGCTCTGACCTGAGGTGACACCATGGGAACCCAGGTTTGACCTCCAATGAACTGAGTGACATCATCTGCTCACAGCCGGGGCCCCTTTGGCTGTCAGTGATTACTGGAGCCTGCAGAGAGAGGACATGTTTTCACTATCTGCAGCTTCTAGATGTATCAGAGGTTAGGATCATCATGGGACTTCATATGGATTACGTCAGATCTACAAGCAGAGTTGGACTGGCCCACTGGGCCACCAGGGAATCCTCCGGTGGGCTCCGGGTCCTCAGTGGACCGTGCTTTATATTGTTTGGGGTAACTGTGGGCTTGTACTCGCTGACTGGGCCAAAAGCGGGGAAGCAGCCTGTTTCTCGGGGCTGGAGACTGGGCAGCTGAACCAGGGCCCCCACGTTCTGAAGGGTCTCCAGCCTTTCAGTCATAAACTGCAACCGCAGAAACTATCACTGCAGTATCCGCAGTTGCAGTAAGACCTATGGTGACATCACAGTCATGTTACTTACCAAAAGTCCTTAACGCTGCACTCTCATATTCAAATGTATTTGCGTCTTTCAGACGAGCATACATTTGAACATTGCGGAACCAGGACTGAGGCAGAGGAGCCCTCCTCAGCCCCGCACCAACATACCTCACACTGCCACCGGGGCCGCAGCTGCAGAGATGAACAGGATGTGATAGGCACAAGTGCCCCAGGAGGGGCCAAAGATGACATTTTAGAAGAGTGGGTCCGTGGTGGGGGAGGAGCGGTGTTACTTTACAAAGGAATTTATGAGGCATTGGTAGACTTTATGATGCAATGGGGCCCATTATAGAGCAAATTGGGACATTATAGGATAGTGGGGAACATTATGGAGCAGGGGGGACTTTATGGGGCACATTATGGTATAAATATGGACATTATGGAGAAGTGGGGGACATTATGAGGCATTGAGAGACTTTATGGGGCACATTATGGAGCAAATTGGGACGTTATGGGGCAGTGGGAGACTTTATTTGGTAATGGGCACATTACGGAGCAAATTGGGACATTATGAGGCAGTGGTGGGACATTATAAAACAAATTGGGACATTATGAGGCATATTATGGAGCAAATTGGGACATTATGGGGCAGTAGGTGAAATTATGAAGCAAATTGGGATATTATGGGGCAATGAGGGACGATATTAGGCAATTAGGAAGGGGACTGTGAAAGGTGACATAGTATAATGAAGAATGTGGGGGAATCTATGCAGAGATGTAGTATGGGGACATTATAGAAAGGGGCACTTTGTGTGGCTATTTTGGAGAGGGGCAGTGTGAGGGAGTATATTTGTGCAGGAAGCAATAACAATCCCGGCGTTCTGATTCCACTTGTTTACCCCAGATAAAATAAGAGACCGTGTATTCACCACCTGTGATGGCAAGGTTCCAGCACTGTCAGTAATCGCGACTCAAGGCTCACGTTACATTGTGACGTCACTGGAGCCCCACATCCAATCACCGCTGGCTTCTGTCTCCCCGTCTTCAGACCAAATGAACAATCATTTCGGGGAACATAGGGGCCCAGGATGAGAGTCATTATTAAATAAAGGGGGCCAGGATGGGAGTCATTAATAAATAAAGGCGGCCAGGATGGGAGTCATTATTAAATAACCTGGGACAGGATGGGAGTCAGTATTAAATAAAGGGGGCCAGGATGGGAGACCTTATTAAATTAAAGGGGGCCAGGATGGGGGACATTATTAAGTAAAAGGGGCCAGGATGCCGGACATAATTACTATATGGGGCCAGAATGAGGAACATACATTATTGGTTTATGGTGGCAAGTTGGGACATAATTACAGTAGCGGTAAATTAGGGGACATTATTACTGCTGTAATATAATTTAATTTTGTGGATACTGTCTTCCATGGGGGGAACAAAACTCTACTTAACCTGTTGATTGGTGATAACTTGCCATCAAAGAACCCCTTTACTGCAAACTACTGTAATTGTACATTCCAGTTATGGTGCACACAGTAGATGTGCAGGAGCTACCTGTGTTTTACAGTCAATGCTCCACTATAACAGAGATAACAGCTAATCGGTATTTTTATGTAGCTGTAAGGTGGGCCTCTTGAGTCAGTTCCCCCTGTGGGCCCCAGACACACCAGTCTGACACTGTCTACAAGGGTGTTTTGGGGGTTAAAAAAGGGTGTGTGTATTTCATTTCAAATAAAGGATTTTTTCAGTGTTTTTGTTTTCCTTTTTTTTAACTTACAGGATTAGTAATGGGGGTGCCTCATAGACACCTCACATTACTCATCCAGGGCTTGATGGAGATGGGATTTTTTTTTTCTACAAATCACAGCTGTCATTATCCCATTATATTACACCGATTGCCACTGCACCAGGGCAATCGAGATGAACTGGATAACATGCCAGGATTGTCACATCTAATGTGCTGTGCTAATTCTAGGCCAGCTGCTATTTTTAGGCTAGGGGGTAGCGATATCCATGGCTCCTCCCATCCCGATAATATCGGCCCCCTACCTGGTGTTCAGTACCAACCCCAAACTTTACAGTTCTGGTTCGCTCATCCCTAAATCATGCCTAAAAGGAACATATATGTCAGTGCATGCTCACCTGAACAGTTTACAGCGGCTATCCTGGAGCAAACTTTCCACAAATTAGAAGTAAGGTCTTATAAGTCTTGGTGTCGTCTTCAGCCTGAGCTCCTGTAGCTTCCAGCACAAACAGAAGTATTCAACTCCACACACAGCTCACACTAAACAGCTTGATTACTCCGCAGTTTCCACACCGTGCACTATGCTCAATCCCTAGCAGATTCAGGGCCCAAGGTGAATACATAATCTGGACCTTAGTCAAAGCTAAGAAAAAAAGGGGAAAAAAAAAAAGAAAAAAAGGGAACCAGTACGATCTGAAAATGGCATGCAACATATAAAAAGTGAAAATTCACAGATTTATTCCAACTGTACTATAATAAAAAAGTGAGATTTTTAGCAAATAATTGATCAATTTTTTGAGCCACCCCTGCCAACGTCACGGCAAATCTCAATAGGGGGGTCCTACTCTACATTCTGTATTTCATGTGCCATGCGGCCTCCTAGATAAAGTTAAAAGCAGAACCATAATGGAACACACATACCTGTAACCTGTATATAACCGCTTCTATGTTGCAAAAAAGGCACTTGTGGATAGAGACCAGCCCAGGTCCCAGCATGTGGAGCAAGCTCTGCACATACCAGGACTATATCAGAACTCCCAGTGCCCAACAGAAACCATTGATAAAGGCGGACCAGATCCAAGATGGTGCTTAATTAGCATTGCCTGTGGAAAGGGGTGAGGTAACTGAATCTGAACAGCTACCAACAGGAGGAATACATAGCAAACCAAAATCAGGCGTGCATGGCATGGTGTTGGTCAGTCACCAGATTGTAGCATAACTACGGTCAAAACAAAGAAAAAAAGGAACCAGCACGATCTGAAAATGGCATGCAACATATAAAAAGTGAAAATTCACAGATTTATTCCAACTGTACTATAATAAAAAAGTGAGATTTTTAGCAAATAATTGATCAATTTTTTGAGCCACCCCTGCCAACGTCACGGCAAATCTCAATAGGGGGGTCCTACTCTACATTCTGTATTTCATGTGCCATGCGGCCTCCTAGATAAAGTTAAAAGCAGAACCATAATGGAGCACACATACCTGTAACCTGTATATAACCGCTTCTATGTTGCAAAAAAGGCACTTGTGGATAGAGACCAGCCCAGGTCCCAGCGTGTGGAGCAAGCTCTGCACATACCAGGACTATATCAGAACTGATCCTCCCAGTGCCCAACAGAAACCATTGATAAAGGCGGACCAGATCCAAGATGGTGCTTAATTAGCATTGCCTGTGGAAAGGGGTGAGGTAACTGAATCTGAACAGCTACCAACAGGAGGAATACATAGCAAACCAAAATCAGGCGTGCATGGCATGGTGTTGGTCAGTCACCAGATTGTAGCATAACTACGGTCAAAACAAAGAAAAAAAGGAACCAGCACGATCTGAAAATGGCATGCAACATATAAAAAGTGAAAATTCACAGATTTATTCCAACTGTACTATAATAAAAAAGTGAGATTTTTAGCAAATAATTGATCAATTTTTTGAGCCACCCCTGCCAACGTCACGGCAAATCTCAATAGGGGGGTCCTACTCTACATTCTGTATTTCATGTGCCATGCGGCCTCCTAGATAAAGTTAAAAGCAGAACCATAATGGAGCACACATACCTGTAACCTGTATATAACCGCTTCTATGTTGCAAAAAAGGCACTTGTGGATAGAGACCAGCCCAGGTCCCAGCATGTGGAGCAAGCTCTGCACATACCAGGACTATATCAGAACTGATCCTCCCAGTGCCCAACAGAAACCATTGATAAAGGCGGACCAGATCCAAGATGGTGCTTAATTAGCATTGCCTGTGGAAAGGGGTGAGGCAACATAGAAGCGGTTATATATACAGGTTACAGGTATGTGTGCTCCATAATGGTTCTGCTTTTAACTTTATCTAGGAGGCCGCATGGCACATGAAATACAGAATATAGAGTAGGACCCCCCTATTGAGATTTGCCGTGACGTTGGCAGGGGTGGCTCAAAGAATTGATCAATTATTTGCTAAAAATCTCATTTATATTACAGTACAGTTGGAATAAATCTGTGAATTTGCACTTTTTATATGATGCATGCCATTTTCAGATCGTGCTGGCTCCCCTCTCTCTCTGTTTGGTTGTAGTTATGCTACAAATGTCTGGTGGCTGGTCACCACCATGCTATGCACGCCTGATCTTGGTTTGCAATATATTCCTCCTGTTGGTAGCTGTACACATTCAGTTGCCTCACCCTTTCCACAGGCATTGCTAATTAAGCACCATACTTGGATCTGGTCCGCCTTTATCAATGGTTGCTCTCTGGCACTGGGAGGGTCAGTTCTGATATAGTCCTGGTATGTGTAGAGCTTCCTCCACATGCTGGGACCTGGGCTGGCCTCTATCCACAATTGCCTCTTTTGCAACATAGAAGCGGTTATATATACAGGTTACAGGTATGTGTGCTCCATTATGGTTCTGCTTTTAACTTTATCTAGGAGGCCGCATGGCACATGAAATACAGAATATAGAGTAGGACCCCCCTATTGAGATTTGCCGTGACGTTGGCAGGGGTGGCTCAAAGAATTGATCAATTATTTGCTAAAAATCTCATTTATATTACAGTACAGTTGGAATAAATCTGTGAATTTGCACTTTTTATATGATGCATGCCATTTTCAGATCGTGCTGGCTCCCCTCTCTCTCTGTTTGGTTGTAGTTATGCTACAAATGTCTGGTGGCTGGTCACCACCATGCTATGCACGCCTGATCTTGGTTTGCAATATATTCCTCCTGTTGGTAGCTGTACACATTCAGTTGCCTCACCCTTTCCACAGGCATTGCTAATTAAGCACCATACTTGGATCTGGTCCGCCTTTATCAATGGTTGCTCTCTGGCACTGGGAGGGTCAGTTCTGATATAGTCCTGGTATGTGTAGAGCTTCCTCCACATGCTGGGACCTGGGCTGGCCTCTATCCACAATTGCCTCTTTTGCAACATAGAAGCGGTTATATATACAGGTTACAGGTATGTGTGCTCCATTATGGTTCTGCTTTTAACTTTATCTAGGAGGCCGCATGGCACATGAAATACAGAATATAGAGTAGGACCCCCCTATTGAGATTTGCCGTGACGTTGGCAGGGGTGGCTCAAAGAATTGATCAATTATTTGCTAAAAATCTCATTTATATTACAGTACAGTTGGAATAAATCTGTGAATTTGCACTTTTTATATGATGCATGCCATTTTCAGATCGTGCTGGCTCCCCTCTCTCTCTGTTTGGTTGTAGTTATGCTACAAATGTCTGGTGGCTGGTCACCACCATGCTATGCACGCCTGATCTTGGTTTGCAATATATTCCTCCTGTTGGTAGCTGTACACATTCAGTTGCCTCACCCTTTCCACAGGCATTGCTAATTAAGCACCATACTTGGATCTGGTCCGCCTTTATCAATGGTTGCTCTCTGGCACTGGGAGGCACTGGGAGGGTCAGTTCTGATATAGTCCTGGTATGTGTAGAGCTTCCTCCACATGCTGGGACCTGGGCTGGCCTCTATCCACAATTGCCTCTTTTGCAACATAGAAGCGGTTATATATACAGGTTACAGGTATGTGTGCTCCATTATGGTTCTGCTTTTAACTTTATCTAGGAGGCCGCATGGCACATGAAATACAGAATATAGAGTAGGACCCCCCTATTGAGATTTGCCGTGACGTTGGCAGGGGTGGCTCAAAGAATTGATCAATTATTTGCTAAAAATCTCATTTATATTACAGTACAGTTGGAATAAATCTGTGAATTTGCACTTTTTATATGATGCATGCCATTTTCAGATCGTGCTGGCTCCCCTCTCTCTTAGTCAAAGCTAGCCAGGTTCATGTAAGCAAGACCTGCAGTGCTAGGATTTAACAGAGTCCTCCCTAGCTCTGCAACAGTTTCCTCATCTACAGTTTTCTTAATCATCATCATCACCACTATCATCTCTTTTAGTTAATATTGAAGGCCCAATTCATGAATGTGTTTTCTCCAGTTTTGTGTCATAAGACAACATCAAATATCACAAAATGTTTTGCTATATTTTAAGCCAGTCCTGCCCAGCTTTATCAAAAGGAGTGAAGCATGAGAAGGGCAGTCTAATTCATTCTGTTTAATTCATTGAAATTTATGCAACTTAATCACCATAGTTGACACAGAAATCAACAAAGTTAATAGTACAAACAGAAACACAAAAATGGATGGTCACCTTCACGTCTGGGACGTGCATGCATAGTTTATAAAATGCATAGTCAAACTAGTGTTCAGAACATAGGTCTGGGCAGGTGAATTGCTCATACACCCATGAGCAGGAAATTTTAGTTGTTCTCCTGGAATTATAGACAACGACAGAACAGTCGGCCTTATCACAAATGATTATAATAAATAACTTTTGGACATTTTTTAACTCTGAAAAGCAAGGAAAGTCGGTTAGTGCAATGTGTTATAAAATGGGCTGTTGTTAACTACTGGTTACCATTTATTTCTATGGTATTGCCCCTCAAAGCTTGAAAAAGCATTGGATACAGTCCTAGGAATCTTCCAAGTGTTACACATCTTTTCTGGGCAGTTGGAATCTTTGCAATATTTGTGATTTGCAGCAAATTAATTAATTAAAAATTAAAGAATTGGAAAATATTTGGTAAAGCCAGGAAATTAAGATTTTAAAAGATTCACTCATTTCTATCAGATTCGTTGAGTTGTTTTTGCTTCTATTCAAGAAAAGGGTTTGGCAAGTTTAAACCAACATGCCCCTAACAAAACTTTCTTTCCTCCAACACCTACTGTGAGTTTGTTCAGTTTTCACATAATTATCTTTAGAAATTTCTTTTCTATATTACACTTATCTCATACTAGCATGTAATACAAGGGTAATATCAGCACATGATGTTGTGCTAAATTGACAATTCAAACGATACTCCTAAGACATTGCCTTCCTTTTTGAGATTTTTTCCCCACTGCCACATAAGGCTATTTGCGCACATTGCGTAATTTCACGCGTTCACGCTGTGTATTGCACTGCAGCGTAAATGCATTCGTCCCCTGTACAATCTATGAAGATTGTGCATAGTTCGTCCACATGTTGCGTTTGAAAGCGCAGTGATTTGCATGATGAAATTTTGATCCAAATCGCTGCGCTCAAAAAAGCAACATGTCACTTATTTTGTGCGCTTTGGATGCTGCTCCCGCTCTGTCTATGGGAGAGGCAGCATACAGAGCCCATGAAATCGGCATCTATTCTGCAGACACACTGCATCCATTACGCAGTGTCTCTGCAGCGATTTGAAGTGCATATGTGCTGCCAAATCGCTGCAGAATATTTGTCACGCCAGAATGCAACGTACGCACATAGCCTTAGACGGCTCTAGTAGAATACAGTGATGAAAATAATTATTTGATCCCTTGCTGACTTTCTAAATTTTTCCACTGACAAAGACATGAACAGTCTATAATTGTAAGGGTAGGTTAATTTTAACAGTGAGAGATAGAATATAAAAAATAAAATCCTGAAAATCACATTGTATAAATTATACAACTATATTTGCATTTTGCAGAGAGAAATTAGTATTTGATCCCTCTGGCAAACAAGACTTAATACTCGGTGGCAAAACCCTTGTTGACAAGCACAGCCGTCAGACATTTTTTGTAGTTGATGATGAGGTTTGCGCACATGTCATGAGGAATTTGGGTCCTCTCCTGTTTGCAGATCATCTCTAAATCATTAAGATTTTGAGGTTGTTGCTTGGCAACTTGGAGCTTCAGCTCCTCCAAACGTTTTCTATGGGATTGAGGTCTAGAGACTAACTAGGCCACACCATGACCTTAATGTGCTTCTTTTTGAGCCACTCCTTTGTTGCCTTGGGTGTACGTTTTGGTGGAGGGAAGGAGGTGGTCACTCAGGATTATACGGTACATGGCTCCATTCAATGTCCCATTGATGTGATGAAGTAGTCCTGTGCCCTTTAGCAGAGAAAAATTCCCAAAACATTATGTTTCCACCTCCATGCTTGATAGTGGGGATGGTGTTCTTTGGAACATAGGCAGCTATTCTTTTCCTCCAAACATGATGAGTTGAATTAATGCCAAAGAGCTCAATTTTTGTCTCATCTGACCACAGCATCTTCAGCCAATCCCTGTCAGAATCATCCATGTGTTCATTGGCAATCCTCAGAAGGGTCTTGAGATCATTAATAAGTTCCCCCCATGTAGTTTTATCCTGATCTCTCAACTTCTTCATGATCCTGGATACCCCACGAGGTGAGATTTTGTATGATGCCCCAGATTGATGTCGATTGACACTCATTTTGTATTTGTTCCATTTTCTTACTATTGTACCAACAGTTGTCTCCTCATCCAGCGTCTTACCTATGGTTTTGCAGCCCATTCCAGCCTTGTGCCGGTCTATGTTCTTGTCCCTGACATTTTTAGAAAGCTCTTTGGTCTTGCCTATGTTGTAGAGGTTAGATCTGACTGTTTAATTGAATGTGTGGACAGGAGTCTTTTAGGCCTGTTTCACACATCAGTGAAAAACACAGATGTTTTTTCACTGACACGTTAAAAACGCATATGTACCTCCATGTGCTGTGATTCACGGCACACATGTGTTTTCCATGTGCTATTTGTGATCCATGATCAGGTACATGCAGATCAGGTACTCCAAACTCACCTGTCCGTACTCCTGCATCCGTGGTGCTGAATATCTGGCTCTGCTGTGTCACCGCTGCAGCTACTTCCAGATCGGCTGCAGAGTGCATATTCATGAGAGTAATTAGCCGGCTAGGAATCAGCAGCCAGCAGCGGTCGAACACAGCGTCGCTGGAGAAGGTGAGTATAATAAGCTTTTTATTTCAAAGATACTTTTTTTCTGGTACGTGTTTCATGGATCATACCATAGTGTGGTCCGTGGGACATCAGTGATGCCAGAATAAAATGGACTTGTTTCCATGCAGAAGCACGGACACGTGTGTACGCCGCACGGAAACAGTAGGTGAAAAATCACTGATGTGTGCGTAGACCCATTTATTTTAATGGGTCTCCGTATGTTCGTGATTCTGGTACGTATAAAAACTGTCAGATACATACCAGAATCACTGACATGTAAAAGAGGCCTTATAGAGGTGACAATTTAAGACATCAGTCTTTAATACAGGTAATGTGTTGATAAGGAGCGTCTAAGTGGTCTGTAAGAGCCAGAACTCATAATGGCTGGTAGGGGATCAAATACTTATTTCTCTCAGCAAAATGCAAATAAATTTATATAATTTATAAAATGCGATTTCCTGGATTTCATTTTTGATATTCTATCTCTCACTGTTAAAATTAACCTACCCTTAAAATTATAGACTGTTCATGTCTTTGTCAGTGGACAAACTTACCAAATCAGCAAGGGATCAAATAATTATTTTCTTTTCTATATAATAATTAATAATAATAATTTTATTCATTTATATAGCGCTATTAATTCCACAGCGCTTTACATACATTGGCAACACTGTCCCCATTGGGGCTCTCAATCTAGAGTCCCTAGCTGTATGTCTTTGGAGTATCTGTCCCATGACCGGTGGGAACTTAACGACAGACCTGGAGGAGAGGGGGCATCCTGCTACAAGTTACAAGTCTGATCCTCAATACGAAAAATGTATATAACTGTAGTGAAAAAGTTCATTACATATACTGTACTTTTATTCAGGTGACCATATATAAATTGAGTGACCTGAAGAGTTTACTGCATGGCAGGAGATATTGTAAGAATTCACATTGAGATTTTCCTGTGCCAGGCTAATCGGAATAAGATACTGCCCATTCTTCAGAGCATATCTCCATAAAACCCACCATGCAAATGGAGATGAATGGGACACAAGCCACTGAGGTAATTAAAAATGTATTTTCCATCTTCTAGTAATTGAATTGTGTACAAGCAGCAAGTTAATGAGGTCATCTACCCTCGAGCAGTGACAGGGAAGCGGACATAATTATCTTTCAGTTTTTTCTTATGTAGCAATTAATTTTAACCATTCGTCTCCAGATCATTCCCTCTTCCGTGACTTCACTCAGTCAAAAATGGAGCTAAGCTGAATTGACAGGCAATTGATTCTGAGCAAGGATACGGTTGTCTAGGAGGGTATAGTAATCAAGGGGCTACAGCTGTTGAGGGCCGAATGCTTCCAGGTGTACATCACCAGAGGTTTGGTGTCCTGCCACATGGATGATGGCACATCTGGTGCCAGGTGGGGTGTGGGAAATTGCAATGAAGGATTGATGAATGAACAGTTCTTCTAAGGAATTGTTACCTGTGTCTTTTAGTCAATAAATATACATAGCTTGTACAACAAACGTATTGTAACCAATCTGGTAATACAATAATTAGTGATTGGATATAATTACCAACTATTTATCAAGTCAGATAGTAGATTTATATTGAAGAGGTTACATTACATTTACTTGCAATACATTGCCAAATTGTTCATACCTCTTAAAAATCAACAGATTTCCATGCATTAGAATTTAGGCAATGGATGACTTCACACAGCTTAGGACCGTCCTGATTGGGGTACACTTTGTCTCTGGGTGATGGCTTTTATTATTTTATTTTTTTAATCAAAAACAGTGTTACTAAGTTCCCTATGTTATTTATATATGCTATAACTTTTTACTTGCTTACAGCAGGGTATGTGCTCATTTTTAGGGCTGAGCGGATCCGGACTGTAAAAGTCCAGATCCACGTGGTTTCAAAGATATCTAGGTGCCAGACCTGGACCTGGGATTCTGGGTGCATGATCCGGATCCGGGAATTAAAGTAAAATAAACAAAAAAGAAATAAAAGTGAGAGTTTCATACTTACCGAGATTCGGTGTCATGGCGGCACACAGCTTCCGGGTCACGCATTCACTTCCTGTACTGTGCATCTCATACACACAGCTTTACGTGTTTTCCTCGCCCACTGGCCATCCTCTTGTCTGTGATTGGTTGCAGACAGACGTGCTGCCAGCCTGTGACAATGTCTGCTTGCAGTCATCGCGGCTCAGTCATTGTCTGCACTGCTAGTGGTCATGCTCTATGGTTGCTGGCTGTGGGATGTAGCAGAGTTGGAGCTACGTGGGACCTCGTATGGATTATGCCAGACCTGGAGGGCTGTGTTGGGGGTTAATAAAGTGGTGAAGGAGGGTGCATTTTGTACTTTATTCCAAATAAAGGATTTTTCTCTGTGTCTGTGTTTATTTACTTTCATTTACAGGTTAGTGTAATGCAGGTATCTCATAGACACCTGTGCCATCACTACCCTAGGGTTGAGTAGCAGCTGTTCCCCTTAACCCCTTATTACCCCGATTGCCACCGCTCCAGGGCATCGTGAAGAGCCGGTATAGCACCGGGATTGTCACATCTAATAGTTGCGGCAATATCAGGCGGCTTCGGGCTGAGAATACCAGCCCATAGCAGGCTTTATGTTGGCTGGGTAGCAAAACTGGAGGGGACTGCACGTTGGTCACACTTCTGACAGGCGCATGCATGTGTTTTTGTCTACATGAACGCTCATGTTCAGAGAGCGGCAGTCCGTGTCGGGTGATGTCATGCCAGACTTGTATGAGTCTCACATCGCATCACCGGCACAGCCACAAACACTTCTGACAGGAGCATGCATATGTTTCTAGGTACATGCACGCTGATGTTCACAGAACAGCAAGCCATGCTCAGTGATGTCCTGCCACACTCGCACGAGTCTGACAGCGCATCACCGGCACAGCCGCGCACACTTCTGACAGGAGCGTGCATGTGTTTTTGTCTGCTCACCATACTGACCCGCAGACACATGCACTGCTTTCCCAACCCACCGGCCATTCTGCTGCCTGTGATTGGTTGCAGTTAGCTGATAGGCTGCCACTCTGGGTGGGGGCGCATCTAACTTCAACCAATTACACGCGCCAGTAGGTGGGCAAAGTAGTGAATTTTAAATTGTCAGCTGCAGAAGGGAAAAGTGTGACCCAGAAGGAGTTTGCCGCCATGACACCACCTGGGTGAGTAGACCGCACTCGCTCCGCCCCCCCATACCCTACACAAACGTTTTTAATCTCCGGATTCTGGTCCTCATTGACTTATAAGGGCACCGGATTCTGGAGCGGATCAGACTTTTTTTTCAATCTGTCAGTGATCCAACTGTCCTGGTTTTTGGTGAGTTCGATCAACTTTACTCATTTTGCTTCTATATTAGGTGTTATCTATTAATTGTCCACAGTATGAACATACTCATATATGCCAACTTATGCTCTGGCTCATTTTTTTCACCTTTCAATGATTTAACTGCTTATATAGAACAGCTTCTGATTATGAATTCATAGGCTGTCCATTCTAAGTAGTCTTCAGGCACTCTATGTGACTGCAGACTGTCAAATTGTGACTGTCACAATTTTGCTGATTTTACGGTGTGGAAGAGCAATCTGGTGACCTCATGTATGCAATTTGTATACTGTTACGATTTGGCGGTCTGCAGTCACACAGAGTGACTACAGATTTTTTTTTTTTGGACTGGACAACCTCATTAAAAGGAATCTGTTGGGTGATTTTTGTGTACCATACTAACAATATCCTAAAATAGGGCTTGGGCATTTTGGGTTGGTCGGTGGTTCAGCCGAGGCCTGGGATTGTAGTCGTGTCCCCGTCCGATGCACTGTATGAAAAAGGGATTGAATGTGGAATATAGATAGTGAGGGACACACTCTCAGGCGTTGCTGTTCCTCTACCTTTGTGATCGATCCTCATCCCCATAAATCAATGACAGATGCTGTGGTTTCTTACTACACTTGAACTTTACTACAGGTCACAAATTCAGATAAAACTTTTTCCCCAGAAGAGAGGCACAACTTCTCTTCAGGATGGGACACACATTTCCATATCATATTCATCATTCTGGCAGTCACAGAGTCCCACTAGCTTCCTGGAGCATCGTCCTTCTCACTGTGAGTTTGGACATTCTGGCTAGGGGGATTCCCACTTCAGGAGTCCCTAAAATCTGTGGTCACGGCAGCTGCCCCGAAGACTTAGCCCCACGCTTTCTGCCTACCGTGCACATTCCGCCTATCCCTTAGCCGCAGGAGCACTCTTCACTTGCTCCCAGGATCCGCTCTATCTGCACAGCTTCCTATTTCAGCTCTCTCCTCCAACTAACTTTACCTTTTTCTCCCCTCCTCCTTTTTCTATAATCGAGGGCTGGGCTCTCTCTCTTGCCCTAGCAACCCCACTAATATCCTTTGTGTCTCACACTCTTGCCTCTAACTAGGGGAATGCAGCGCCATTTTGTGGTAGCTGGTAGGACTGTGACATACTCATTACAATATACACGTTGTTTCATAACACATAAGGCCAATAACACATTAATACACAGTCACAATATAAAAGCACACCGTGTAAAAGTACAGGTATTCAGGGAGGCTTGCAAGGGTCAGGTCATCCCCCTACATTCCCCACTCTTTAACCATCGTTATCCCCAGCTATGCGGTAACCTGAAAGACAAAAACAACTTAGCACAAACAATAAAATTCTGACACATTAATACACTTGCTCTTTCCAGAAGCCACAGTCCTGATCGGCCCGCTGGGGAAATAGACCAAGTCTGTCACAAGACAACATCTACAGAGCAATGGGATGGGGTTGCTGAGAGCTGCAGGGTAAGTCTGGGGCCGAGGGCAAAGTCCTCCTCCAGCTCCAGAGTTCACAGTCCCTATAATTCAGAAGTGGGGGAGGGGGGCGCAACATGCACAAACTTGTATGAGTAGTAAAAAAAACAAACAAAAATAAAGTTCAGGCCACTCCCGGCCACAAGGGGCAGTGTAACGTCCCTTTAAATAACTTTTCTGGCCCTTCCTGGCCACAAGGGGCATTAGAATATCCCTCTTAAAGGAGTTGTTATTAGCTTACCAAACATTTTTGAGTTTATCTGTGCTGTATTGTCATATAAAACACCCCTACATTGTTATTTTTTATTTTCTAACTTTTGTTCCTCTTGAATTATCCCTTTATTCTCTGCAGCTCCTTGTTTACATTCAGCACAAGGAAACTGACCACTTCCTGTGCCAAACCTCCCAGTCACAGCTGGCACCGCCCCTCAGTGTCCAGCCTCACCCCCTGCCCGCCCTCACTGTCCAGCCTCGCCCCCTGCCCGTCCCCTGCACACCCATTCCCTGTCAGTATTCTACCCCAGCACTGACCTGTTATCACTCTAGCATTGGAAATAACAGCCCCACATCGGGCTCTGCGCCTGACACACACATTGGGCTCTGCACCCCCCACACACATCGGGCTCTGCAACACTCCCCCCACACACACATACACACACACACACACATAAACGGCGCTCTGTACCGACCCCCCCACCATCGTTCTGTACCGACCCCTACCCCCATAGGGAACACATGTAGGCTACATTCACATGACCGTTCTGCTTTTGCAGTCCGCAGAAAAACAGTCTGTTTTTTTCACGGATGCATCCGTGTCATCCGTGTGCCTTCTGTTTTTTTGCGGACCGTAAAAAACGGAAGCAGCAAGAAAGATAAATAGATGAGTAGATATAGAGATGGATAGATAGATATAGAGACAGAGAGATAGAGGGATGGATGAATGAATGAATGAATGAACAGAGGGATAGATAGATATAGAGACAGAGATATAGACGGATGAATGAATGGGATAGATAGATAGATAGATAGATACATGAGAAAGACCTATATAATGTCCTACCCCCCTGCATATTCTAAGCTGGCACCCTTTAGTGACTTTCATGTGGCACGTGCGGTCCTCCCCATCTTTTGTAGCCAGCTAGGGTAAAGCAGACGGCTGCAGCCTACAAACCACAGCTGGCAGCTTCACCTTGGCTGGTAATCCAAAACAGAGGGCACCTCACGCTGTTTTTTTAAATTATATAAATACTTTAAACCAAAAAATGTGGGGTCCCCCCCCAAATTGGATCACCAGCTAAGGTAAAGCGGACAGCTGTGGACTGGTATTCTCAGACTAGGGAGGTCCACTGTTATTGGACACTCCCCAGCCTAAAAATAGCAGGCTACAGCCGCCCCAGAAGTGGCGCATCCATTAGATGTGCCAATCCTGGCGCTTTGCCCCAACTCATCCCATTGCCCTGGTGCGATGGCAAACGGGGTAATATACGGGGTTGATGCCAGATGTGTAATGTCACCTGGCATCAAGCTCTGGGGTTAGTGATGTCAAGCGTCTATCAGATACCTGACATCACAACCCAGTCAGTAATAAAAAAAAAAAGACAACAAAAAAGTTTTATTTGAAAAAACACTCCCCAAAAACATTCCCTCTTTCACCAATTTATTGAAAAGAACAATAAAATCAGGGTCCGGCGTAATCCAATAAGGGGGTCCCACGACATCCATACCATAGTCAATGTTCCAGTCAATGAAGAACAGAATGTTCCCCATTGGCTGGGAGACCAGTGCAGTGACCTGAGCTAACATCAATAGGTCAGCCCAGGTTACTGCAGGGGATGATGAGCGCTGCTGTCAGGAGGTTAGATGAGATCATTACCTGCTGTGACGATCTCCTGCTCTCCTGATGTCAGCGCCGTCACTGATTTCTATGCCCGCCGCGTTCTCAGCAGAGTCTCGGGCCGCCCGTGAGACATAACGTGAGAACGCGGCGGGCATAGAAGGCAGTTACAGTGGTGACGTCGGCAGAGGAGGAGATCGTCACAGCAGGTAATGATCTCATCTAACCTCCTGACGGCAGCGCTCGTTATCCCCACGGCTGCACGCTCTGTGAGAAGCTGCTGATACACTGCAGTGCGAGCAGCCGCAGGGCTTTCAGGGAGCGGGACACAGACTGCACGGGCACTCCTGCTATCCTAAGCACTGTAAGCAGGAGGCCCAGTGCTGGCGGTGACACCGTGGGCGGGGAGAGTACGGGGTGCAGGGAAGGGGGGTGGGGACTCACGCACTGTACCCGCCCAGCAGGGCGGCAACAAGCTGTTCCCAGATTTGCATGTCAACATGGTCCTGCCCATATTGACATGAAATGACCGGAAGCAGCAAAATCGTGGCAGGAGCGGTCACATGACCGCTCTGAGCCAGTGGAGAGGGGCTTACAGCAGGGAAGGTAAGTGCTCACTATCTACTTACCTGCCCCAATGTAGCCCAATAGTGTAATAATAAAAAAAAGTCAAAATAAGCCGGATAACGCCTTTAATAACTGTTCAGGCCTTTCCAGCCACATGGGGAACATTTGAAGCCCAACAAGGCTAGCAGCTTTCAACTCTAACAGCAGTCACCTGGGATCATTTCCCAAACAAAATCCCCAGCAACAAGGCCACCATTTAAGAGAACCAGTGGGAATTACTTCTTTTCTTTTCAGGCAGCTTCCCTCTGGCTTCCAGGCCTCTCATCCAGACCTCGTAAGAACGAGGTGACAGGGGTCTTCTCCACCACCAGGGGGCTCTTATGTTCGCCATGCGATCTTGCTCCTCTTCTGGGTCTAAGGGGCTGTCCTCCATTACCGTCTTGGTGGCGTTAAACAGTTGGTAATATTCTGAGTGCCGTTTTTTTCTGTGGTCACCACAGCAGGACCTACTGTCACCTGAGGTGAAGAATGGGACCGGACAGCAGGGGCAGGTACCCGAGCAGGGGGTGGCAGGGGCTGGGATGGTCCGACGGTGACATCTCTTGTTGTCTGGGTCCCCTGGTCTTTGGCTTGGCCTCTTTCGGCCTCGAGGGAGATTTCGCTAGCAGCCTCCTTTGCCTTCCTTTCTTCCTCTGCAGCTGCCGCCCGGGCAAGGCACAGTTTTTCTTCTCGTTCTCACTCTGCCTCCTCTTGCCATCGTTAGACCTTTGCGGGGGTGGCTGGACATGTGACTCCCACCGTGTACCATCCCCGTTCACAGTACAACTTTTTAAAGATCAACCACTCTCCCAGATGCAGGATCCACAGATGGGAGGGCAGAGTTTGACGGGTGACCATGGCCCGGTTGACATATACTTCATGGCCGGTAACATCTTCAGCGATGGAGCTGTATCCGAGGAGGGTGTTAAAGTCAATCACCTGCCCCTCGGTACATTGATCCAGAAAGTCCACTGCCTGGGACCCGGACAGCCTTTTGCAGGCTAGGGTGTCCGCCCACATCTTCTCCTCAATAATACTCATGCCACTTTGGGGTGACCATTCAAACTCCCAGTCCCTCTGGGAGGCAGGAACTCACTCTCTCCATTCAGGTGCCTGTTCTTGGCGGGATGCACGCTCTGTGGAGGGGGCTCGGTGCTCCGGTGAGGTAGGGGTGAGGGGTGGTGCTGTTTCTCAGGGCATAGCCTGGCCTACCTCCTCCTCCAGTTCATCAGCATCTTCCGGGTTCACCCACTCCAGGGCAGGCAGTGGTAGCAGCTTTGGTGATGTTGGTTGGGGCTGTGGTCTGACTGCAGTGGCTATTTCAGTGGCACCTGCTGCTGCTCCCACCACGACCTTTGCTCCAGCTACGGCATCATCCCCGGCATAATCTCCCAATTTTACTCATGGCATATCTTACCCAAGTCAGGGTAGCGAGTGGCTACCTGTGACAGTACCACGCCCCACTCCTACAGCACCAGCAATCTCCCTCCCATTGTTGTCCCTAGGTTCATCGGACGTAAGCCGCGACTCATCTTATCCCCTGTTATTCCTCTCATGTCAACACTCACTGGTCGCTTGTCACAAAATGGCACCGGTCGACTTGATGACACGCTCTTCATGTGCTCTGGGTCCTACCTCTTCTGACGCCAGGATCCAGCCACATTGCCCATCCATCTTCTCCCCAATGGCCACGTCTCCCACACATGGTGAGCTGTACTCACCAGCCAGCGTCTCTTTACTTGCTGTGTACACCTCCTGCAGACGTCACCTTTGCTGGGCAGGACTTTCTTCTTCCTCCACCGAACTCCATTTCAGCTAAATCCTTCCTTCTCTGCAGCACCTCCCTCCAGCAAGGCCAACGCTCCTACAAGACAGGTATATTTCGCGTTCTCGGGCGCCATCTCTTTCCATGATGGGCAGCGTCACCTTCCTTCAGGCCACATGTCGCCTCCATCTTGGGAATCATTACTCACAGCAAGTTGGGCTGCAGTGTGTACATCGCCCAGGCCAAAAACTAATGCTCTACCAGAATACAGCTCAACCCCCACTAAAGTGGAAGCATCACAGGTGCAGGAGAAGCAAATCACACACACCTCCATGGAATGGAGGTGGGCGAATGCTAGATGATAAAACTGCACACTAGTGGCTTGCATTGAGCGCTGTTCACACATGCAGATAACACAGTCACAAACCCGCAGCCTATTAGGTAATGCCCATACTATTAGATCAGGCGGGCTGCCAAGCCGTACCCGATCTGTGTATCACGCAAGGACAGACACTCTACAATGCAAGGCCCAACAGAAAGGGGCCTGGCTGTATCCTGTACAAACAAAAAAATATGAGAACATATACATCTTGGGAAGCATACTGCATCCACCATCTTGCTTGCGGTGTCCTCAACCGTTTCTCTTTCAGTTTCAGTTTTGATCTTCAACACATTGCTTTGCTGCAGCGCTGCTTCAGGCACTGTCTCTTCAGCCACACTGCTCAGCGCAGCGCCGCTTCAGGCCGCTCAGCTTCAGGCGCCGTCTCTTCTGCGCCAAGAGCCACTTCGTCCCTGCTTCTATGCGAAGAACTGTAATCCTGCTGACTACGCCAAACTGTAGGGTCGGTCGGAGGGCCGCCACTAGGAATTTCAAGGCCCCATACTGTCAAAATTTTCGGGGCCCCTTGGGACTCCACCCAGGCTCCACCCCAGCTCCGCCCCCACCCATCAAACCTCCTACAGTCTCACTGCCACTCTTGGGAAAACATGTAATATATATATATATATATATATATATATACAGTTAGGTCCAGAAATATTTGGACAGTGATACAATTTTCGCGAGTTGGGCTCTGCATACCACCACATTGGATTTGAAGTGAAACCTCTACAACAGAATTCAAGTGCAGATTGTTACGTTTAATTTGAAAGTTTGAACAAAAATATCTGATAGAAATTGTAGGAATTGTACACATTTCTTTACAAACACTCCACATTTTAGGAGGTCAAAAGTAATTGGACAAATAAACCAAACCCAAAAAAAAAATTTTTATTTTCAATATTTTGTTGCGAATCCCTTGGAGGCAATCACTACCTTAAGTCTGGAACCCATGGACATCACCAAACGCTGGGTTTCCTCCTTCTTAATGCTTTGCCAGGCCTTTACAGCCGCAGCCTTCAGGTGTTGCTTGTTTGTGGGTCTTTCCGTCTTAAGTCTGGATTTGAGCAAGTGAAATGCATGCTCAATTGGGTTAAGATCTGGTGATTGACTTGGCCATTGCAGAATGTTCCACTTTTTTGCACTCATGAACTCCTGGGTAGCTTTGGCTGTATGCTTGGGGTCATTATCCATCTGTACTATGAAGCGCCGTCCGATCAACTTTGCGGCATTTGGCTGAATCTGGGTTGAAAGTATATTCCGGTACACTTCAGAATTCATCCGGCTACTCTTGTCTGCTGTTATGTCATCAATAAAAACAAGTGACCCAGTGCCATTGAAAGCCATGCATGCCCATGCCATCACGTTGCCTCCACCATGTTTTACAGAGGATGTGGTGTGCCTTGGATCATGTGCCGTTCCCTTTCTTCTCCAAACTTTTTTCTTCCCATCATTCTGGTACAGGTTGATCTTGGTCTCATCTGTCCATAGAATACTTTTCCAGAACTGAGCTGGCTTCATGAGGTGTTTTTCAGCAAATTTAACTCTGGCCTGTCTATTTTTGGAATTGATGAATGGTTTGCATCTAGATGTGAACCCTTTGTATTTACTTTCATGGAGTCTTCTCTTTACTGTTGACTTAGAGACAGATACACCTACTTCACTGAGAGTGTTCTGGACTTCAGTTGATGTTGTGAATGGGTTCTTCTTCACCAAAGAAAGTATGCGGCAATCATCCACCACTGTTGTCATCCGTGGACGCCCAGGCCTTTTTGAGTTCCCAAGCTCACCAGTCAATTCCTTTTTTCTCAGAATGTACCCGACTGTTGATTTTGCTACTCCAAGCATGTCTGCTATCTCTCTGATGGATTTTTTCTTTTTTTTCAGCCTCAGGATGTTCTGCTTCACCTCAATTGAGAGTTCCTTAGACCGCATGTTGTCTGGTCACAGCAACAGCTTCCAAATGCAAAACCACACACCTGTAATCAACCCCAGACCTTTTAACTACTTCATTGATTACAGGTTAACGAGGGAGACGCCTTCAGAGTTAATTGCAGCCCTTAGAGTCCCTTGTCCAATTACTTTTGGTCCCTTGAAAAAGAGGAGGCTATGCATTACAGAGCTATGATTCCTAAACCCTTTCTCCGATTTGGATGTGAAAACTCTCATATTGTAGCTGGGAGTGTGCACTTTCAGCCCATATTATATATATAATTGTTTTTCTGAACATGTTTTTGTAAACAGCTAAAATATCAAAACTTGTGTCACTGTCCAAATATTTCTGGACCTAACTGTATATGTATATATATGTGTGATATATATGTGGGTATATATGTTTCCAGCCTGGTTTCTGACTCTTCCTGGTAAATATGTCCTCCTCCCAGTATATATGTCCCATCCTGGGGGCCTCCTGGCATATTTGTCTGCTGCACAAAAAAAACAAAAGCATTTTGCTTACCCTCCCCGGCTCCCACGTCGCACGGCGTCTTCTCTGAACAGTGAGCCGTGATGCATTTCAGCACCCTCCCGTGCATCTAGACCAGGGGTGGGGAACCTTTTTTCTGGCGGGAGCCATTTGGAAATTTCTACCACCCTTCGGGGGCCGCAAAAAATTATCAGCTTGAAAATCACCCTAATATATTTGGTTAATTGATTAATTAACCCTTACTGTGGTGGCTGGAGCTGCTTCTCTTTGGTCCGGCTGTGGTGTTCAGTGATATTGATCATGTAGCTTCTCAGAACTACTTTTCCAAGTTTCTCGGTCTGGAGCGCAGTCAACAGATTGGTAAATCATATACATCATGTAGGAGACGCTCAAGACACATCACAGGAGGGGCTGAGCGCATATTTATATATCACAGGAGGGGCTGGGGACATATACACACATCACAGCATGAGGAACTGGGGGCATATATATACATCACTGGAGGGGCTGGGGCTCGGACAGTACTGCTAGGCACAGACAGCACTGGCAGTGGCACGGACAACACTAGAGGGGCACAAACAGGACTGGAGGACATGAACAGGATTGAGGGAGCACAGACAGCACTGGAGGGAGGCACACAGCACTGTGGGAGTGGCACACAGCACTGCGAGGGTGGCAGGAGGCTCACAGCAGTGAGGCAGGAGGTTCACAGCAGAGGGAGGCAGGAGGCTCACAGCAGAGGGAGGCAGGAGGCTCACAGCAGAGAAAGGCAGGAGGCTCACAGCAGAGGGAGGCAGGAGGCTCACAGCATAGGGAGGCAGGAGGCTCACAGCAGAGGGAGGCAGGAGGCTCACAGCAGAGATAGGAGGCTCACAGCAGAGGGAGGCAGGAGGCTCACAGCAGAGGGAGGCAGGAGGCTCACAGCAGAGGGAGGCAGGAGGCTCACAGCAGAGGGAGGCAGGAGGCTCACAGCAGAGGGAGGCAGGAGGCTCACAGCAGAGGGAGGCAGGAGACCACGGGGTGGAGGTTCACCACCTCTGATGTAGCTAAAGCAAGACAGGGGCTGGGGTCGGCGGGCCTGCGGTCAGTGGGTGGCCACCCACGGGCAGAGATCAGCGCCCCCCCAGCAGAGATCAGCGGCCCTGGGCATAGATCAGCAGCCCCCCCAGCAAATATCAGAGGGCCCAGGCAGAGATCAGCGGCCCCCCCCAGAAAATATCAGAGGGTCCAGGCAGAGATCATCGCCCCCCCAGCAGAGATCAGCAGGCCCAGGCAGAGATCAGCGCCCCCCCAGCAGAGATCAGTGGGCCCGGGCAGAGATCAGCGCTCCCCCATCAGAGATCAGCAGGCCCGGGCAGAGATCAGCGCCCCTCCAGCAGAGATCAGAGAGCCTGGGCAGAGATCAGCGCCCCCCCAGCAGAGATCAGCGGCCCCCTCCAGTAGAAATCAGTGGTTCCCCATCAGAGATCAGCGCCCCCCCTAGCAGAGATCAGCGGGCCCGGGCAGAGATCTGCGCCCTTCCCGCCCTATCAGATGTCAGCGGGCCCCGGCAGAGAACAGCGTTCCCCAAGCAGAGGTCAGTGGGCCCCCCCAGCGATCGTCTTCAGCTTACAGCGCTTACCTGTCCCCGCTGGCTGCCGCGTCCTCGCCACCTCAGCCGCTGTTGAAGGAGTGTAATGAGGTCGCAGAGTGATGACCTCACAACACTGCTGCATGGCCCAGCGATGATGCGCCGGTGCTCTGCTCTGCTCCAATCACCCTGACTTCACTACAGCACATGGCTAATTTGCATGTGCCTCCCCTTTGCACGCAAATTAGTCATGTCAGGAAGTGAAGCGAGTGCAACGCTGCGGGGCACCTCTGCTGCTGCTGTGACAGGGGCCTGGTGAAGAGAAGGGGCCCGTCCTGCTGGGGGCTTAATATAGATAAGTATTTACCGCGGGCCTGGCCGGGCCCCCTCTCTTCACCGGGCCCCCTACACCAGGCACAGTAAAAATTCCCTGATGGCGGCCCTGGTCGGTCGGGGGTCAGGCGAGGCCTGGGATTGTAGTCATGTCCCCAGCCGACACACTATATGAAAAAGGGATTGAATGTGGAATATAGATAGTGTGGGACACACTCTGAGGTGTTGAAGTTCCACTACCTTTGTGATCGATCCTCGTCCCCATAAATCAATGATAGACGCCGTGCTTTCTTCCAACACTTGAACTTTACTACATGTCACAAATTCAGCTAAAACGTTTTCCCCAGAAGGGGGGCACAACTTATCTACAGGATGGGACACACATTTCCATATCATTTTCATCATTCTGGCAGTCACAGAGTCCCACCGGCTTCCTGGAGCATCGACCCTTCTCACTGCAAGTTTGGACATTCTAGCTAGGGTGATTCCCACACCAGGAGTCGCAAAAATCCATGGTCACGGTGGCTGCCCCTAAGACTAAGGCGGGCTTTGCACGCTGCGACATCAGTAACAATGTGTTACCGATGCTGCAGCGATAGTCCCGCCCCCGTCGCACGTTCGATATATAGTGAAAGCTGCCGTAGCGATTATTATCGCTACGGCAGCTTTACACGCACATACCTGCCGTGCGACGTCCCTCTGGCCGGCGACCCGCCTCCTTCCTAAGGGGGCGGGTCGTGCGGCGTCACAGTGACGTCACACGGCAGGCGGCCAATTGAAGCGGAGGGGCGGAGATGAGCAGGATGTAAACATCCCGCCCACCTCCGTCCTTCTCATTGCAGCCGGCGGCAGGTAAGTTGGAGTTCCTCGCTCCTGCGGCTTCATACACAGCGATGTGCGCTGCCGCAGGAGCGAGGAACAACATCGCACCTGTCGCTGCAACGGCATTATGGAAATGTCGGAGGCTGCAGCGATGATACGATAACGACGCTTTTGCGCTCGTTCATCGTATCATCTAGGATTTACACACTACGACATCGCAAGTGACGCCGGATGTGCGTCACTTTCGATTTGACCCCACCGACATCGCACCTGCGATGTCGTAGTGTGCAAAGCCCGCCTTAGTCCCACGCTTTCTCCGTTCAGTGCACGTTCCACCTGCCCCCTTAGCCGCAGGAGCACTCTTCACTTGTTCCCAGGATCCGCTCTGTCAGCACAGCTTCCTCTTTCAGCTCTCTCTCCTCCAACTAACTGTCCCTTTTTCTCCCCTCCTCCTTTTTCTGTAACCGTGGGTTGGGCTATCTCTCTTGCACTTGCAACCCCACCAATATCCCTTTGTGCCTGACACTCCTGCCTCTAATTAGGGGAATGCAGCACCATCTTGTGGTAGCTGGTGGGACTATGACATACCCATTACAATACAGTATACACATTGTTTCATAACACATAAGACCAATAACATATTAAAGGGAACCTGTCACCAGATTTTTACCTATTAAACTAAAAGAATCACCTTCTGCAGCTCCTAGGCTGCATTCTATGAAGGTGCACCTTGGCCCTGGCTCCCCTTCCAGACCCCAAAAATAACTTTATAAAACTTGGCCCTTAGGTATGCTAAATACCTTGGTTGGCCAGATGGGTGTGCTCATTTTCTGCTCCGTTATCCCCCTCCTGCCTCTGATCACCGTCCTCCTTCCTTTATTGACGGGATTGTGACGCCCTGGCCTAACAGGTCGTCACAGGGTATTGTGTCATCTGCCCTTCTGCATAGTATCCACCCTCCTTGGTTACAGATCCTGGTCCTTTGGTGTTGCTAACAGCTTAGCCAATCAAAATCCTAGGAACACTTCCCACTTTAACCTACCAGACACACCATTGGGGGCCTGAAGGGAATAAGGCCGCCCACTTGGGGGATTGGTGAGGAAAAAGTGAGGAAAGTGATGGTTGAGCTAGTCGAGTTGAGCTAGTGGAGTTGAGCAGTGAAAAGTGGAAGGAGAAGAGGTGTTGTGGTGGCTCTCGTGAAGAGAGGCCACAGAGGAGAGCTCCTGTGTACTAGGTGGCAGACATTGGTCTGGGCCTGGTAGGAGCTGGAACCCTGGTCGCAGGGGACAGTGTCAAGAGGCACGGACTGCCGAGGAGGGCGGCCTTGACCTATCACAGGGCAGGGGCAAGGGCACAACTGGGTACGTGGACCCCAGGCCGGAAAGTATCTTCACGCGTTCCGGTAATTTACCAGACGGGGGTGAAGACTTCAAGTGTCATGCCCAACCGGCTCCAAAATCGGGGTACTAGCGCACCGATGGGATAGGACTTTCCCTCTACAGTCCAAAGAAATTCTAGACGTGAACCCAGAGAGCAAGCTCACTCCGTTAGCCATACGGTGAGCGGGACCCGGACAGTTTCATACCAATGGGTCCAACAAAGACTAAGGTGCCAAAGACAGGGCCACAAGCTAACATCAATACCAAGGGCATGGATCCAAGCGTACTCCCCACAGTCTGCAGTGGCGCTCAGAATTCTGGTTTACAAGCTGTCGGTGTAGTTATTCCGGGACTGAGTATATTGGAAACCCCTGTTCCTATCCCCAACGGCATCCATACACCATCCTATCGTCAACGAGCCCCGGGACACAAACCCCCTACCCACGGAGGGGTTAAACATCAGGCTGCCACATCATCGTCAAGGGGCTCCCCAATGGCAGCGGTGGTCCCTCACATTACCACGTACCGTGGGTGGTGTCATGAACTTTCCAAAACCCCCCTGTACATATTCCCCCCTTTTTAATTCGAGTGTCCGCGCAGACCCCCCAGATCCGGAGACCGCTCGAGCCACCGCGGCTCCGGATCCGAGCGGCTCGGCCGCTGGCATGGGGGCGGTAAAGTATGACGCCTCATCCTCCTCGTCGCATTTTCAAATCTCGCGCCTGTGCAGTTAGGTCTGCTTGCGCAGGCTCAGTTCGCTCTCCCATATCGCGGGCAGAGCAGAAAACAACTGCCCTCGCTCACGCCGGTGAGCTAAATGCGCAGGTGTGATATTATGGGCGGGTACGAGCATGGCGCTGGTGAGATCATGCTCGGGCCTTCTGTCGCAATCCGCCGTTTTGTAAAACAGAGAAATCCGTTAATGGATTCCGCTGATTCCCATAGACTTGTATGGACGACGGATTGTGACTGATGGCCCTGCGTTGCATCCGCCGGCCAGCGCTGCGTTGCTTCCGCCGGGCGGAAGGAACGCAGCATGTAACGTTTTTTCAGTCGTTAAAATGACGCACAGCAGTGGATTCCGTCAATATCCGCCAAGAGTTACAATGGATGCCAATGGTGGCGGATTCCGTCGCAATGGGCTTTACGACGGAATCCGCTGCTGGATTCCGCTATTTTCTACTGAGCATGCCCGGAATGAAACCAATCACGTTGTCAAGGCTCCATATCTGGAAAGGTATATAAAAGTCCTAATTTAAAGCACCAAACAATGCTTTTTGACCCTGAGACCTGTAGAGTTGCCTTGAAGACACAGAAAAAGACACAGACAGCTGGGAAAACCTGAGAAGCACAGAAAAGACTGCAGGAGGACATTGCCTAGGTGAGGAAAATCAGAGACCTATTGTCCCCATATTTTGTCAACCTCTCCTTTTATTTTTAATTTTTCATGTTTATTCAATTTTTCAATTTTAAATAAAGAGCTTATGCTCCTTTTTATTATTTTTTATCATTTGCAAAAAGTTTAAAAAGAAAAAAAATAATAAAAATGTATCCAATTTTTGTTTGTTGAGTAATTTACTGCCTTTTTAGCTTATGTATTTGTGAAATTTTGGTTTGTGTAATATCAATGGTTTGAAACGTAAAGGGTAATGCAGTTTGGTGCTGGTGTTATCAATGGTTGGTGGGTAGATTTTTGAGGTGGGTAAAATTAAATACAGTGAGGGAAATGTGGCAATTTGGGATACTGAGAGGAATGGGATTAATGGAGGTGGGTTAGGGTGGGGATATTAATTGGTAATAGGAGGTGGGTTAGGGTGGGGATATTGATTGGTAATGGGAGGTGGGTTAGGGTGGGGATATTGATTGGTAATGAGAGGTGAGTTAGGGTGGGGATATTGATTGGTAATGGGAGGTAGGTTAGGGTGGGGATATTGATTGGTAGTGGGAGGTGGGTTAGGGTGTGGATATTGATTGGTAATGGGAGGTGGGTTGATTATGGTGTTAATATTGAATTGTGGTTTTATGAGATTATAGTTGTTTGTTTTATGGGTTCTGGTTCACAAATAACCTTTTCCTAACATTTGGATTTTGGCAAAACTTTGCACAGATACGTTTCCAGAAGCTTTATTTCTAATGTGTTGTTTTTTTCCCAATAGCCAAAACTTGATAAAATTTGGAAGAACTCAACACCAACCCCACCCAGTGCAAGTGGTAACCCACATGTAAGTATCTTTTCAGCCCAATTTAACAGGTGAGTGGTCCCGAAGCTTTATTTCTAATGTGTTGTCTTTTTCCCAATAGCCAAAACTTGACAAAATTTGGAAGAACCCAACACCAACCCTGCCTAGTGCAAGTGGTAACCCACATGTAAGTATCTTTTCAGCCCAATTTAACAGGTGAGTGGTGCCGAAGCTTTATTTCTAATGTGTTATCTAGAGTTGAGCGCGGTTCGCGGTTCGAGGTTTTTCAGTTCGCGGCTCGAGTAATTTTGGGGGCTGTTCTAGATAGAACTAGAACTCGAGCTTTTTGCTAAAGCTCGATAGTTCTAGATACGTTCGAGAACGGTTCTAGCAGCAAAAACACCAGCTAATTACTAGCTGGCTTTCCGCTGTAATAGTGTAAGTCACTCTGTGACTCACACTATTATGAAATTTCAGTGTATAATGTGCGGGAACAGCGCATTCAGATCACTGCTGTATGGATAATGGCGATCGCCATTTTTTTTTTTTCCTTGTCTTCCTTCCCTAAGCGCGCACGTGTAGTGGGGCGGGCCAGCATGTCAGCCAATCCCAGACACACACACAGCTAAGTGGACTTTCAGCCAGAGAAGCAACGGCATGTGTGATAGGATGTCCATGTCACATGTCCCTGCATTATAAAAACGAGTATCTGCCCGTCCGGACGCCATTATCTCTTCTGCGTCCTTGGTGTCAGTCACCGCTGGCGCAGCGCCTATCTCCGATACTGCTGTGTACGCTCTATACACAGCGCTGTACAGAATAGGGATAGCACTTTCTATCAGTCCTTTTAAGGGCTAATACCGGCAGGGTCAGAGCCATAGGTGACAGGTCCGTGAAAACAGAGTTTAACAGCTACACAAGATGACAGCGTCTGTGTAGCTAAGGTCAGGGATTTCCTCGCTGCATTTCCCCATTAGGAGGGATAGAAAGGCAGGCTTCCTTTCCTCTACCCAGAGACCCACAACCCTGCCACTGTACCCTCCTGCCCTTTGCACACTCAAACTCATTGTTACTAAGCCATTATACTAGCAAACACTGAGTGAACTTAGTGGCATCCTAAACGTAGCTGTTGGACTTCTGTATTGTCCCACTAGTGCAAAGATATTTGCAGCACGTCTGCCTGCATTGCACACTCCAACTCATTGTTACTAAGCCATTATACTAGCAAACACTGACTGAACTTAGTGGCATCCTAAACGTGGCTGTTGGACTTCTGTATTGTCCCACTAGTGCAAAGATATTTGCAGCACGTCTACCTGCATTGCACACTCAAACTCATTGTTACTAAGCCATTATACTAGCAAACACTGAGTGAACTTAGTGGCATCCTAAACGTGGCTGTTGGACTTCTGTATTGTCCCACTAGTGCAAAGATATTTGCAGCACTTCTGCCTGCATTGCACACTCAAACTCATTGTTACTAAGCGATTATACTAGCAAACACTGAGTGAACTTAGTGGCATCATAAAAGTGGCTGTTGGACTTCTGTATTGTCCCACTAGTGCAAAGATATTTGCAGCACGTCTACCTGCATTGCACACTCAAACTCATTGTTACTAAGCCATTATACTAGCAAACACTGAGTGAACTTAGTGGCATCATAAAAGTGGCTGTTGGACTTCTGTATTGTCCCACTAGTGCAAAGATATTTGCAGCACGTCTACCTGCATTGCACACTCAAACTCATTGTTACTAAGCCATTACACTAGCAAACACTGAGTGAACTTAGTGGCATCCTAAACGTGGCTGTTGGACTTCTGTATTGTCCCACTAGTGCAAAGATATTTGCAGCACGTCTGACTGCATTGCACACTCAAACTCATTGTTACTAAGCTATTATACTAGCAAACACTGAGTGAACTTAGTGGCATCATAAAAGTGGCTGTTGGACTTCTGTATTGTCCCACTAGTGCAAAGATATTTGCAGCACGTCTGCCTGCATTGCACACTCAAACTCATTGTTTCTAAGCCATTATACTAGCAAACACTGAGTGAACTTAGTGGCATCCTAAACGTGGCTGTTGGACTTCTGTATTGTCCCACTAGTGCAAAGATATTTGCAGCACGTCTACCTGCATTGCACACTCAAACTCATTGTTACTAAGCCATTACACTAGCAAACACTGAGTGAACTTAGTGGCATCCTAAACGTGGCTGTTGGACTTCTGTATTGTCCCACTAGTGCAAAGATATTTGCAGCACGTCTGACTGCATTGCACACTCAAACTCATTGTTACTAAGCTATTATACTAGCAAACACTGAGTGAACTTAGTGGCATCATAAAAGTGGCTGTTGGACTTCTGTATTGTCCCACTAGTGCAAAGATATTTGCAGCACGTCTGCCTGCATTGCACACTCAAACTCATTGTTTCTAAGCCATTATACTAGCAAACACTGAGTGAACTTAGTGGCATCCTAAACGTGGCTGTTGGACTTCTGTATTGTCCCACTAGTGCAAAGATATTTGCAGCACGTCTGCCTGCATTGCACACTCAAACTCATTGTTACTAAGCCATTATACTAGCAAACACTGAGTGAACTTAGTGGCCTCATAAAAGTGGCTGTTGGACTTCTGTATTGTCCCACTAGTGCAAAGATATTTGCAGCACGTCTGCCTGCATTGCACACTCAAACTCATTGTTACTAAGACATTATAATACCAAAAATTGAGTAAACTTAGTGGCATACAAGAAGTGGCTGTTGTACTCCATTAGTGCCCCACTAGTGCAAATCTATGTGCAGCACCTCTGCATGACACCCTCCTGCTCTGTTTTTAATAAGCTATAATGATAGCATAAAATGCTGCCATTTAGTGGCATACAAGAACTGGCTTTTGTATTTCATTATTGTCCCACTGGTGCCAAGCTATTTCTAGCACCTGTACCGGACACCCTCTTGCTCTGTTTTTAATAAGCTATAATGATAGCAAAAAATGCTGCCATTTAGTGGCGTACAAGAACTGGCTGTTGTATTTCATTATTGTCCCACTGGTGCCAAGCTATTTCTAGCACCTGTGCAGGACACCCTCCTGCTCTGTTTTTAATAAGCTATAATGATAGCAAAAAATGCTGCCAATTAGTGGCATACAAGAACTGGCTGTTGGACTTCCATTAGTGTCCCACTGGTGCAAATCTATTTGCAGAACCTCTGCATGACACCCTCATGCACATTTTGCTACGCTAATTTTATAGCAAACTCAGAGAATTCCTTGCTGCATTTGATCATTCGGAGGGATAGAAAGTGCGCTTCCCTTTATCTTTTCCTTCTGTTCATAGACAGCGTCTCCAAGTCCACACCCGAAGAGCAATTTCTCTTCCACGTCTAAGTGTGGAGAGGCAGCTAGTGCACATGCGTGTGCCGATTTACCCCAGCCGCAGCCTCACTACAGTGTTTCGCCTAGTGAGTATGCTCAGCCTGACTGTGCCATTCTTGAGGCTAAGTCTTCATTTCGGGATACAGCGCATGCTCCCATACTTAGTACAAAAAGCCTCTTTGCACAGGTACTTGCACTCCGTGCCGGGTCTAAGTCCTGTGTTGTGCCTAGACACCATGCTAAAGCTGATAGTCTTTTTTTCGGAGACTGTATTTCATGCTACTGAGCATGCTCAGTCACTTACTGCATCAGAGACTAGGTCCGGTAATGAACTCTTTGGCCCTGACCCTGATGTGGGGGGCCCATATAGACCACAGGGCATCAGGTGTCCTGACGATGTGGCTAGGCCACTCCCAAATGGCTTGCAGAGGCCCGCCCCTATGACTTGTCACCTCATTATTGATGGTCAGACGATGACTGGTGAGGTGTTTGTGTCGTGGCAGCCATGAGGTCATTATTGAAGTTGCGGTTCCAAATAGGACGCTAGTTATGCCACTCATGACGTGTCACTCTGCTTTTGTCTTCAGGAGGTGCATTGTGGTCCACCCTGGTTTGGGGCGGACCCAGGTTATAAAAGGGGCTGGAGCCAACAAGGAGGTGCGCAGTCTTCTATTATGCTCCGAAAGAGCACACCTCCATGTGTTGAACCCATTGCGGCTTTAGGCCAGAGGTAGGCAGGGATAGGGCGTCGATGCAGGCCGCCACCACAGTTGGTAACGCAGAACGGTTAAGACCAGCTCCTGTACTACAAGTCCTGCTTGTGCAGCCCAGTGGCATTAACAGGCCTGCTGCTGCTGATGCGCCTGCTGTCCACAGGTGTGGCCCCAATGCACACGGTCAGCGTACTCAATGACCCCTGTGATGTTAACAGGGAGTTCCTGGGCTGGGTGGGCGTGTGGACCCTGTGACGCTAACAGGGCTCCCAGTCTCCAGATCCCAGTGGCGTCTAACTCGGTTCAGGCAACTATTAGTTTCATAGCCACACAGATCTGTATCCTCCACCTAACCTTCCAGTTGCCAACCTCTCCTTTTCCATCTGGGAGCACGGTGGACATTGACTGCTGATGGGGATATATACCTTTCTCTTTCTTTTCTAATTTTCTAATTTTCGTTATATAGCGGTAACATAGTATATACCACCTTATCCAAATCTGCCAGTCCCACCATAACAGATGGTGTTTCTTCATCAAATGTTACTTTTGCTTAACCATCAAACCCACGGACAAAAACTTTTTTCCCCTTTCCAACACAACTGTTCCCCTTTCCACCAGCATCTGTCCTTTTTGAACTCATTTGGTATATGACCAAAAGTGCAACTCTGCAGGGACACCGTACTCAATGCCATCTCAGCACAGCAGCCAGCCCTCGGTCCCTCAGATGTGGACAAGTAAAAGACCATTTCCTCCTATCCATGACAAAGCGTTGAGATTCACTCTGTGCAGCACTGGTGTTTACTGGAAAAGCAGATCTAAGAATCCGTACCACCTTCTGCAGATACTCCTGTATACGTGCGTCCCTTTCTATGGCAGGAATTATTTCGCCAAATTTTGTCTTGTACCAGGGATCTAACAGTGTGGCAACCCAGTAGTTAGCATTACTTTGAATTCGTACAATCCAAGGGTCATGTTGTAGGTAGTGCAGCAAGAAGGCACTCATGTGTCTTGTGCATCCAGGAGGACCAAGTCCTTGGTGTGTTGGTGGCAGAGAGGTGAGAATCGTGCCTCCTTCCTCTGCCCTCTCCCCCCAACCTCGCACAACCGAAATGTGAGCAAGCTCTCACTCATCTGCTGAGTCTTCCATGCCCATCGCCAGTTCGTCCTCCATTTCTTCATGGGCTCCTGCACCTTCCTCAACAATTTTTGCTGATACTATGCACCCTTGTTAATCCCTCTCCCCCACCATGACTGCCGCCTAGGTACTGCTCACCGTCTGGACCTTGTAGATCTTATTATCCCTTCTGCATCTGACTCCTCCTGTACTTCCTCCCCTTCCTCTTGGACCAACACCTGACTCCGAATAATGCTTACAGTGTGCTCCATCTTGTAGATGACCAGAATTGTCACGCTGAGAACGGCATCGCCATTGCTAAACATATTCGTCGACATTTGTAAACTGTGTAGAAGGGTGCATAGGTCCTTGATCTGACACCACTCCAGCAGCGTGTTCTGCACCACCTCTGGATCAAGTTAGCCCAGGGTATACGTCATACCGTATTTCAGCAGGGCTCTGCGGTGCTGCCACAGATGCTGCAACATGTGCAGATTCCAATTCCTGCATGTCGGAACAACGCATTTCCGGCGTTTAACCGCCAGACCCTAAGACTTCAGGAGCGATGAAAGTTGTTGAGCTGCTGGGTGCGAAGGATGAAAGTGAGCACATAGCAGCCTGCCCGCTGCACAAGGCCATGTAGGCCGGGATGGTATTTTAAAAATTGCTGGAGAATCAGATTCAACACGTGAGACATACAAGGCACGTGTGTCATTTTGCCCTGCCGAAGGGCCGCAGACAGGTTTGCATCATTGCCGTACACGCCTGTTAAGTCACCAACGTAGTCCACTCAATCAATTTGTACTCCGGTCGCCAGGTGACAACTTGTTCCTTTCGTGCATAGTGCTGATGATGGGAAAGGAGTCGATGCCAGTGGCACAGGTGGAAGCAGGTTATGGTCACCCACTGGTTGCGTTACCTTGACAGATACAGAACCACTGGCTGAATGTAGGTGGTGGGTATCTCACAGATGAAGTACCATCATTCAGCTACAACCAATGGGAAGACACCGCACCCTTTTTTAGGCCCCTCCTGTCTGCAGACCACTGCCAGACAAAGCTATGAACCTCTTGTTACTGTTACCCCCAGTTCAGTTTTATGATTTTGTGTGCTTGTTACCTGACTACTTTTCCTGCTTGCTGTTTATGTACCTCGTTGGCCGATCCGCATTTCACCTCTGCTTGTTTTCTGATTAAGTCCTGGCCATCCCATTCTGTTCCTCTTCCTCAATTAATGTTTTTGACCCTGCATGACTACTATTCTCTGGAACTGCAGCCTTCCACAGGTATTGATCAACTTGGGCCCTGTGTAATTCCAAATCACTGTATAGGGGTTAAAGGGTTTCAGGGTTCTGGGTGTCCAGCTTGGTGAGTGGCTTGCCTCTAGCCTATCCTTTACAGCCCATCTGAGTGTGTCGATCCAGGCAGGCGTTACACTGTGCCCTCTGCAGAAGGCCATGTACGCCGGGATAGTGTTTTAAAAATTGCTGGACAACCAGGTTCAACACGTGAGCCATACAAGGCACGTGTGTCACATTGCCCTGAAGAAGGGTCGCAGACTGGTTTGCATCATTGTTGCACCCGACCTTCCCTGGCTGCTGGTTGAGTGGAGACAACCATTGATGAAACTCGGTCTCACTCTCCAGAGCTTACCGTCCACAACTCCTCAGCGGTGTGACTCACATTTCCCAGACATTTCTAAGTAAAGAGTTGACCGCATCATGCTGTTGAGCTGTGCTGCCAGCATAGTAAGGAGGTGTGTGGGATTCCTTGGGCGCAGTTACAAGAAAGGGTGGCCTGACCACACAGGGTTTGGTCCGAGGTGGAGGACCCACACGAGGTTGAGGAGGCAGAAGCAATGGAGGAACTTGTACATACAGAGGAAGGATTGACACACAAGTCGTGGGGACGGCAAGACTTGTACAGCAAACCCTTCTCCATCTCTCACCATAGTTACCCAGTGCCCAGTCAGCAACATGTAACTCCCCTGTCCATGCTTACTGGTCCAAGTATCTGTGGTGAAATGCACCCTGTCACACACAGAGTTTCTCAAGGAATCGGTGAGGTTGTGTGCGACCTACTGTGGTAGCGCGGGCACGCCTTTCTTGGAGGAGAAGGAGTGACGACTGGCCATCGGCTCTTGGGGCACTGCAATGGGCATAAGGTCTCGAAAATCCTCGGTCTCAAAAGGGTGCAAAGGCAGCCTTTCTGTTGCCAACAAGTTGCAGATGATGAAACTCAACCTCTTAGGCATGTCATGCCCTTCGAAAATCATGTAAAACACAGCGAGGGGACTCCAACCACAGTCTCCCTCGTTGCCACTAATTGGGCCACACACACCCCACTTGACTGGCATCAGTTGACCCCCCTTTTGAAAAAGAAAAAGATGCTTTGCATGAAGCCCTCTCAAAAATACGCATGCCTTTCACCTCCCCTGGAGGACCCAGGGGAAGAAAAGTCCTCTGAGAGCCATGACTTGTTCATCTTGGTTCTTTTACAAACACAGCAAGGGGACTCCAACCACAGTCTCCCTCGTTGCCACTAATTGGGCCACACACACCCTACTTGACTGGCATCAGTTGACCCCCCTTTTGAAAAAGAAAAAGATGCTTTGCATGAAGCACTCTCAAAAATACGCGTGCCTTTCACCTCCCCTGGAGGACCCAGGGGAAGAAAAGTCCTCTGAGAGCCATGACTTGTTCATCTTGGTTCTTTTACAAACACAGCAAGGGGACTCCAACCACAGTCTCCCTCGTTGCCACTAATTGGGCCACACACACCCCACTTGACTGGCATCAGTTGACCCCCCTTTTGAAAAAGAAAAAGATGCTTTGAATGAAGCACTCTCAAAAATACGCGTGCCTTTCATCTCCCCTGGAGGACCCAGGGGAAGAAAAGTCCTCTGAGAGCCATGACTTGTTCATCTTGGTTCTTTTACAAACACAGCGAGGGGACTCCAACCACAGTCTCCCTCGTTGCCACTAATTGGGCCACACACACCCCACTTGACTGGCATCAGTTGACCCCCCTTTTGAAAAAGAAAAAGATGCTTTGCATGAAGCACTCTCAAAAATACGCGTGCCTTTCACCTCCCCTGGAGGACCCAGGGGAAGAAAAGTCCTCTGAGAGCCATGACTTGTTCATCTTGGTTCTTTTACAAACACAGCGAGGGGACTCCAACCACAGTCTCCCTCGTTGCCACTAATTGGGCCACACACACCCCACTTGACTGGCATCAGTTGACCCCCCTTTTGAAAAAGAAAAAGATGCTTTGCATGAAGCACTCTCAAAAATACGCGTGCCTTTCACCTCCCCTGGAGGACCCAGGGGAAGAAAAGTCCTCTGAGAGCCATGACTTGTTCATCTTGGTTCTTTTACAAACACAGCGAGGGGACTCCAACAACAGTCTCCCTCGTTGCCACTAATTGGGCCACACACACCCCACTTGACTGGCATCAGTTGACCCCCCTTTTGAAAAAGAAAAAGATGCTTTGCATGAAGCACTCTCAAAAATACGCGTGCCTTTCACCTCCCCTGGATGACCCAGGGGAAGAAAAGTCCTCTGAGAGCCATGTCCACATTGTCAGTGGACAGACACGTGTGCTTATCTGACAGCAGACCCCCAGCAGCACTGAAGACAGTTTCTGAGAGAACGCTGGCTGCAGGACACGACAAGATCCCCAAGGCGTACGTGGCAAGCTCAGACAATTTATCCAGATTGGAAGCCTAAAATGAGCAGGGCTCAAGTTGCACAGTAATGGCATCGACGTTTCCTTGCATATACTCATATATCTGTGTCTCCTCCTCTTTTTCCTTGTCCTGCTCTTTTGTTTTCGCATGAGTATATGTCCTTGTCACTTTCCCATGTGTTTGTGTTGTGAGTTGTTTGTCACCTTTTGGACACCTTTGAGGGTGTTTTCTAGGTGTTTTTCTGTGTTTGTGATTGCCTGCCATTGTTTTCTATGCGGTTCGAGTTCGGTTCGTCGAACGTTTGACGAACTGAACTCGAACGAGACCTCCATTCAACGAACCGAACTCGAGCCGAACCACGACCGGTTCGCTCATCTCTAGTGTTGTCTTTTTCCCAATAGCCAAAACTTGACAAAATTTGGAAGAACCCAACACCAACCCCACCCAGGGCAAGTGGTAACCCACATGTAAGTATCTTTTCAGCCCAAGTTAACAAGTGAGTGGTGCCAAAGCTTTATTTCTAATGTTGTGGGTTTTTTTTCAAATAGCCCAAACTTAAACCATTTTAGAATGTCTTCTTCTGAGAGCCCCCCTGAAAGGCGTCAGCAAGTGCAGGTGAAATTGTCGAGTACATTTTGGTTTTTAATCTGTTGTCCGCAACTACTACTAACAATTGTTAAATTTGCAAATAGGAGACGGAAGCTGCAGGACTGGGGCTCCTAGAAGGAGGACGAGGTGGAGAAATGAGTGGAGAACGCTCGCAGGATGTAAGTATATCCACTGGAATCACATCAGAGATATTACACCACACATGCAAACACGACACATCCCAAAACCAATCACAAGTTGCTATCATTACCATACGATGCATCACAGGACATACATGCCTGCACAACACATATTGAAAAGTTACTGACAACTATAGGTTTGTCTGTAGCTAAAGTATTTTTTCTTTTTTCAGGTTGCACTTCCTGTCCGCCGTAGAGATCCTCCAAGTGGCTCCCGGGGTCGCCACTTGTGGTCGCCAGCGTGTGAGTTCTGTTTTTTTTTAACAAATATTTGTTATTTAAGGAGGCTTTGACAATTTATAAAATGAATTATTACTTAAATCAGATTTTGAAATTTTTTGTCCATTCCACAGGTTTTACAACGGAGGCAGGACGAGGAATCTGATGGGGAGGAATCAGGAATAGACGTGGACTTCCTCATCAACCTCATCCATGCTCGGCAGCCATTGTGGGACATGCAAGACCACAGCCATGCCCATTGTGTAATCACCCGACGGCTCTGGGAAGAGATTGCTTCAGAACTAATCGATGGATGGGAGGATCTCAATGACAGGACAAAAGTCAAAAGCATGTAAGTAAACTAGTTCACAAAAAGTCGTCAGATTGGCTATTCAAGGGTTAACCTTGTGTCTCTATCTATTTTCAGTGAGACGTCTGACAATCCGGTGGCAGTCCCTATGTGATCGCTTCAGGAGGGACGACAACAAGGAGATGCATGCTCCCAGTGGATCGGCAGGACGCAAGGGCTCCCAATACAAATACGCCAGAGCACTTGCGTTCCTAAGAAGCACGATGATACCAAGAAGGTAAATACACTGGTTATTGTTGATTTTGGAATGTAGTTATTTTTAACATATTTCTCCAACAGTATAATAGTGAAAAGTTCAAGAACCAATTTTCATTGATTGTTTTTTTTATTTTGGTTTTCTCCCACAGAACATTCACGAACCCCATGGAGCCTGCATCAGTCCAGCACCCTCCTGTTGTGATTCCTTGATTCCTGAAGTGACCGTCACCGGTGACCCCTCCAACATGCCCTGTAATCCCTTTACGTCTGCTTTCTCCCTCCCGTCCACCTCTACTTATGATCTCGCCCTACCTTCCACCTCTACTTCTGATCCCTCCGTCTCTTCCACCTCTACCTCTGATCCCTCACGCTCTGCCCTCCTATCTTTCCCATCTTACCCATCCTGCCCAGCAGCATACTGGCAGACCTCATTACATGAGGCAGGTCAGCGAGTAGGTGTTCCATTATCCAACCCCTCTGACGCTCCTGACACTCGAACAGCGTTTGGTTTGGTGTGACAGCGCCAGAGGGGACAGGATAGGGGCAGCGCCGAATTCTTGCATCCATCCATAGCTTTATTAAAGTATTATCTGACCAAATTATTGCTGGCTTAAACCTGATAAACCATAGTTTACAGGAGTTGACCAGCAAGATGGATCAGGTGCTTTCAGCTGTAAGTCAAACACCTAGCCAGCATTATTTTCATTCTATAATTGGACAGCTGGAAAACCTGCCATCTGACCAGCAAATACATGTGATGAGGGCTTTCCAGAATTCTACTATGCTACTTAATCCACTACCCCCTACCACTACTGCACACCTCATCCCACAGCCCCTCCTCCTCCTCCTCCTCCTTCACCACCTGCCCCGATTCAGCCCCCTGCCCATTACCAGCCCCCTGCCCATTACCAGCACCCTGTCCATTATTACCACTCCTCAATACCCACCCAGCACACAATCCCTTCCCAATGTTGAAGGAGTCAGTCCTGTGAGCACCTCCAGCGATATCTCCACCCCACATAGATACTTTAATTTATAACTTTTTGTTAATTTTGTATTGGATTTTAATAAATTCTGTTTTATTTCATTTATATTTTGTCTCTTGTTTTTAATGAAGTAACACATTTTGTTAACATTTGTTTTTATTAACATTTTTAATGTGTGGTTTTCATAAAGGGTTTCCAAAAACAATATATCAAAAATTGTTATGCAAAACACTATTATACATTTTTTAAAATCTGAAAGTGGAATTATTGAAATTTTACTAATATGAAAGATTAAAGCATGAAACAATTGTACAAAAATTACGGAATTAAAGAACATCAGGTCATTCTATCCTGCCACTCCAGTCTCCCTACTTCAGAGATAAAATAAGCAGCAAATTGGTCGCGGATTGCAATTACTTCCCTAGTGCTGCGGAAGGTTATGTTCGTGTATTATGGCAGATTACTATTGGACAGTTCCTCTTCCACAGGAGTTACACCATTGGTTAACAGATAATTATGTAACACGACGCAGGATTTAATGATTTCACACACGGTTTCTACTTTAACATTTATGGCTGTTGTCATAATTCTCCATTTACCCGTAAGCAGTCCAAATGCGCACTCCACCATGCGCCCTGCACGACTTAATCGGTAATTAAAGATTCTCTTTTCGTGTGTCAACCCACGACTGGAATAGGGTTTTAGTAGGTGTTTGTCCATTTGATATGCCTCATCACCAAGGCAAAAAAAAGGCAGGGGTGGACCAGAAGTTTGGGGAAGTGGTCTGGGTGGTGGGAAGCGGAATTGGTCTCCATATAGATTGGAGGAGCCCATGGAAGAGGTTTTAAAAACCTGGGAATCATTCGTTCTTCCATAGGCTCCAATGTCCACTGCCAAGAATTTATAATTTTCATCAGCAATCCCCATGAGGACTACAGAAAATAATTTCTTATAATTGAACTATTCGGATCTGGTGCGTGCCGGCTTCACAATTCGAACATGTTTTCCGTCCACCGCACCACAGCAATTGTGGAAGTCACAGATTTCATGAAACTGGGCTGCAGTGGACATCCAAAGTTGTTCCGTTGGTTGCGGAATATATTCTTCATTTAAGGAATCCCATAATGCATGGCAAGTTGTGCTTACGATGCCTGAAATAGTTAAAATTCCAACCCGGAACTGGTAATGCAACGAAGAGTAAGACTCCCCTGTCGCCAAAAATCTGTAAAATAAAAACATAAAAATTAATTACCAATCCCAACAGAACAACCATTACATCACATTATGAGTAGCACAATACAATTGGCTTACCTGAGAGTTATCATGAGACGCTCTGCAGGAGTTATTTGCCAGCCGGCAATAGGTGTCGCTGCTACGTATAAGAGGCTCCACCAAGTTGTCAAACATCGCCGCAGACATTCTGACGGATCTGAAAAATTTGTCCGCATGGCTCCTTAACTCTAAATATAGTGTGGTAAAAACGCCACGGGATACACGTACATCGTTAATGGGGTGTACCCAGAAATGGCGAAGGCGACGCCTACGATGCTGCCGCTCCTTTTCAGCAACGGTAAACGCAAAGAGATTTGCTTGATAAGAAAACTAGATGTACGCCTGTACAATCTTCCCTGTAACGACATCCATCTTTCTTCTTTCTCTGGCAGCCTCTACAGATGGCCAGTCAGAACACACTTTTATAGTAGTAATATATAGAAGGAAAAACAGGGCACTGCTTCATTGGAAACATCCAGTTAAAACACTGACCACTGAACACAGAGAGCACTCAATGTGCTGAGAAGCTCTGTGTATTAGTGCAGGACTTCCAGGGAGGACTGTGTAGAGTTACAGCTACGGAGTGCTTATTCAAAAGGGATCAGGAGACGACACTTCAATATAAAAAGAAAAAGAACCAGCACTCACCGATAATTGCTGTGTAACACTCTGGTTTATTTCAAATCTGGAGGGCACATGCTACGTTGTTACAGGGAGGGAAAAGCGATGGTCAGCACACAAAGACGACGGCCGTTTCGTCCCTAAGGGTGGGGCTTTGACGGGTGTACCCAGAAATGGCGAAGGTGACGCCTACGACGTTGCCGCTCCTTTTCAGCAACGGTAAACGCAAAGAGATTTGCTTGATAAGAAAACTCGATGTACGCCTGTACAATCTTCCCTGTAACGACATCCATCTTTCTTCTTTCTCTGGCAGCCTCTACAGATGGCCAGTCAGAACACACTTTTATATATGTCTCCAAATTGTCTGGCACTCCCATTGGGCTGTCCCAAACAGAAAACAAAACAAACAAAAAAAAATTGTTAACGGATTCCTGTGAAAAGACAGATCCGTTGCATCCGTTGACAACACAAAAACGACGGATGCGTCAAAACGACGCATCGACGGACCCGGCGGATTGGACCCAACGCAAGTGTGAAACTAGCCTTATAATGTTGGTGTACTCATTCAAAAGCAGAGACGTATCCAATATAAAAAATTAGAAGAATTGAAGGCACTCACTGATATATGCTGTGCAGGAGTTACTCTTATTTTTCGGTGGAGGTTACATGGAAAGGTTTGCGGGGAAGGAAGGAAACACCATACCCGTCAGACTGGTATGGTGTTTCCTTCCCTCCCCACAAACCTTTCCACTTAACCTCCACAGAAAAATAAAGTAACTCTTGCACAGCATATATATCGGTGAGTGCCTTCAATTCTTCTAATTTGTTATACAACATGTGTGGTGGCTGACTCTCAGTCTGACGGGCATGTTGAAGCTGGTATTCAGCTACTGCCCTCTCCTGCTCAGTAATCCTCACCAACATTTAGAATGTAAAGTTCTACTGTGTGGGCATGTTGCACATGAGTCGGTGACTTGGCCAATTAAAGCGCTTTTGTAGCGCTGTAAGACCAACACCCTGGGAACTCCCAACGGCAGTGGCGGTACTCCCTATTATCGCACACCACGGGTGGCATCACAAACTATCTAATACTTCCCTGAAAATAGACCCCCATCACGTTTCAGAGTGTCCCCGCGCCCCCGGGTCCGGAGACCCTCGAGCCACGAGCAGTGATACCCGGATCCGAGCGGTTCGACAACTGCTGGGGTGGTACATTTGCTGTGTCTGTGCAATTGCACCTTGTGAGCAGGATGTATGAACGCCTGCATCTTGGACAGCAGATTGTGAAGGACGTAGCACAGGCAACATGGTAGTGGTTTGACCCGCAGACACAAATTTGGTACCCTGGTGTTCTGCCCTCATACTGGGTTACCATGTGGTTCCGCATACTGGTGGTGCTTAGGTTGCCTTTGCCCTGGCCTTTGCTCAACTTGGTATGGCAGATGCTACAGATTACAATGTTTTTCTCTGAAGGACTTTTAGAAAAAAAATTCCAGACAGCAGCTGAAAGCCTCCTTGCCCTGACTTGGGCCACAGTGGGGGTTCTCTTGGGAACATTTGACCCAGTTCTCATTCTGCTCAAACCACTACCCCTTGGTGCTTGTGTTGGTGCTACATATCCACCTTCTTGCTGTGCTGGCTATACATCTCAATGGTCCAGGTCGGATCAGTGGACTCATCATCGACCACCTTGTCTTCCATCTCATCCTCCTTTCCACTTGAGATTGTAGGCTGACCTGATGGCAGCTGTGTCTCATTGTCATCAGCCTCCACCTCTGTGGACAGTTAATCGTGTTCCTCAAAGTGGCTTTCTTCTGGCCGTAGGTCCTCAAATACTTGCACATCAATGCATGCCATCTCCTCACGTCCCTCTTCAGTGCTGATTGGTGAGAGGCCAGAGCCAACCAAAGGATACGTACAAAACAGATCCTTAGAGTGGCCAAGCTTGGGATCATATGTCTCCTGTGACTGATGAAGGGGGGAGGAAGGAGGACCAAGTTGAGGCCTGGATGGGCCAGCCTTCTGTGCATCCACAATAGACTGTGTGGTCGTGGAAGATTGGTTGCTGCTTGACAAACGCGAAGAGGCCTTGTCTGCTATCCAAGACAGAATCTGCTCTTGGTCTTCTTGCTTCCACACGTTTATGTTCTAGACTGGGATATTTGACAAGAAACATAGTGAATGCATCAAGCTTCTTCTGACCTAACACAGACTCAGTGCCTTGTCATCCACCACTGAAAACACCACAAACACGTCTACATTGCTGTCCCTTAACAACTGCCTTTGTCATTTTTGGTTTTGCTGACATATTTGCAGATGTTAATAGCCCAAACCAAGCAAACTTTGACCCCAAAAATATTGTGGAGAAAGTACAAGTGAGTACTTTGTACCAGGCAGCGCAAAATGGTAGAGTCCTACTTTGCATTTGCAAAAGCCACTAGCAACGTATTAATGTGGCTGATGTGGACGGAAGCTACAAGGCAGGCTGTGAACCCCTAAATATTGTGGAAACAGGTCCCGATTCCCTACCTAATCCACAATCTCTCCCTCCCTGCTGTGACTTTGTTTAGTGCTAACAGATCTTAAAAGAGCTATTGTATTCTGGTTTCTGGACAGTACTATGAAGGTAGTGACACACACTGCTTTAAACACTGTCCCTGCTCGGAAATCTGTCCCTCCGTATGCTATGCTGAGAAACACTGCAGGTAGCCCTGAAAAGAGTTTTTTGCATTATTAAGAGGCCTACATTCTCCCTAGCAGCTGCTCACGCTATCCCTACACTGATACAATGCTGGCTTTGGACTCAATGTGCGCAAAATGGCGACTGAAGGCTTTTATAGACGCTATGACACTGCGAGGCCAGCCAATCACAGTAGTGCCATAATCAAGATGGCTTCGGCATTACTATGATTAATTAAGAAGCCCAACATGTTTAGTGGCTGTAAATCAGCTGCCAAACATGCTAGGAGGGACATCCGAATATAGCAAGGTGAATACACCATTACTCGCAATATAACGAATAACCTGTGAAGCCCCGCTAGTATGTGTCGGTGCAGTACCTTCAGGGACTCCACGTGGATGGAACAGTCTGGTCACAGGTAGGGAACCTTCTTTTAGGATTGTCGTGACGCCACTCTCAGTATTGCGGTCAGCGGGGACCGCCACTGCAGATTAAGGGATGCCTGGGGCTGATGGTGGGTGCAGTCAGTATATTAGCCCCCTGAGAGTGAGGCAAGCCCCAGGCCCCGGTGTATGTGTGTGGGACCACAGGTCGCAGAATGACTCAAACACAGTCCAAGAAGTCTTTCAACGTGTTTACTCACTGTTTGGAGGTCACGGTGAGATGCCCGGGCGACACTGTGATAACCAGGTTGAACCAGGAATTCCAGGAGGCCGTTCTGAGGGTAGCTGTCCACTCGCCTTCCTTGCACTCTTTCTGTTTTAGGAGGATCCTTTGCTTGAAGCGTGGTAGGACCCCTCCAGGGAAGCTGTTACCACCCTGCTCCCCTCTCTCTGGCTCGTCTGCCGGCAGCGTGGCCTTGGTGGGATGGCTTCTGGCCCTGTCCCCTTATGGGCCTGGTGATTGCTGCTTGGCTCAAGCTCTGTGTAGTCGTGGTGAGGGCATGAAGTACCCCCCCCACCTGTAGGTTAAGCAGCTCTGGATGATCTGCTGCCTGTGCTGGGGATCTAGTTCCCCTTGTGTGCTCGGATACCGGGATCTCCGTACTCAGCCACTCTTCTCTCTGGATGATTTTCAGGCCGACCCACGGTACTCCTTTCTCCCCCGCTTTCAGCTACTGCACTCCTCAGGACCTGTCTCACACTCTAGAGCTCCTCTGCCCTGCTTCCTCACACTTCAACTTCTTCCTCCAGACTCCTTCTTCCTCTCTCTCTGCCCTGCTTCCTAGCAACCAGCCCCTGAACACACCCCCAGCTGGGAATTGAAAGTTAACCTCTTCTGGCTACCCAAGGGTCCCCTCTGGTAATGTGGGAGGCCTGATCACTATATGTTTGTGTGTGCACCTCATCCTGGCCTTTGGAGATTACCTGGAAGCATTGCTCCCGCATGGGTGCAATACTCTGTGGTGCCTGACCAGGTCAGGGGCGCCACAAACCCAAATACCATACTATTCTGCGAATAGTGAATAGTGATGAATACATTCGCTCATCACTAGTTACAAACCTAGTGCATTGTGTTTTTCTGGATGTGCTCCCTTACACAGGCATCTGCACCGTTCAGCTCATCCAGGCTACTGTTGATTGCTGTTAGCTCAGTTTTCACATTAGTCACCTCCTGGTTCACATTCTTGATTTCCTGGGAAGGGAGAGATTGCAGCATGTGTATACAGAGGGCACAAACATGGGGAGCTGACAACGGCACTGACTCCTCCCCTGAAGACCAGTGCAGCAATTCAGGAGAGATGGCTTTACAGACAGACAGAGGTGCTGCTTATTCCTTCAGGGGAGGAGTCAGTGCCGTTTGCAGCTCCTAATGTTTGTGCCCTCGGAACTCAATTACCGCTATGTCTCTCCCTTCTCCCCAAGACATCCAGTCTGTGAGTCAGGAGATGACTAACGTGAAGGCTGAACTGACAGTAACCAACAGGAGCCTGGATGAGCTGAACAGTGCACATGCCTGTGTGATGTAGGATATCCAGCAAAACACAATACATAAGGTCTGTAACATGACGCTGACCAGATTTGGTACGATTATGCAAGACAAATAAACTAATAGTGTGCTGCTAATGGAGGGGGTGTCACAGTTGCAGGATTAGGTTCACTTGCTGTAACAAATGGAGTAATACTGACAGTCTGCACCAATCACGGACATTGCACAGAGGGGTGGGCAGGATTATGGATGGGGGAAGGGTTGAATATGTATTAGACATTTACATATGATTTACTAGCCAGCACGGGACTATACATTTTCAACGGCTCCCACCAACATAATGGAGCAACGTACATGAATAAACGTTACATACAGGCAGGGCTGTATTTTGCCTTCGTGCTGCCCTAGGCACTTTAAGTGGTCGCGCCCCTTAGTGACAACGTAAAACTGAGTTTTCGCACACGACATCTGTTTAAGGCAGATCTACTTTGTAAAACACTTGAAAAAGTATCAATGAGAAATGAAGGGCACTAACCCCCCCCCAATGGGGATCACCACAGGCACATCAAAGCATAGCATGAGTATAAAATATTCCCACCGTCCCCACTTATATACTGTGACTGTCACACTGCCCCTAATATACTACTGCCCTCCCTTATAAATTATACCCACCACACCTTCCTCAATTATGAAATATGATCTGCACATTGACCTCACATCATGCTGCCCCCTCCTCACAGTGTCCCATGCATGCTGCCCCCTCCTCACAGTGTCTCATGCATACTGCCCCCTCCTCACAATGTCCCATGCATGCTGCCCCCTCCTCACAATGTCCCATGCATGCTGCCCCCTCCTCACAGTGTCCCATGCATGCTGCCCCCTCCTCACAATGTCCCATGCATGCTGCCCCCTCCTCACAATGTCCCATGCATGCTGCCCCCTCCTCACAATGTCCCATGCATGCTGCCCCCTCCTCACAATGTCCCATGCATGCTTCCCCCTCCTCAGTGTCCCATGCATGCTTCCCCCTCCTCACAATGTCCCATGCATGCTGCCCCCTCCTCACAATGTCCCATGCATGCTTCCCCCTCCTCAGTGTCCCATGCATGCTTCCCCCTCCTCACAGTGTCTCATGCATGCTGCCCCCTCCTCATAGTGTCCCATGCATACTGCCCCCTCCTCACAATGTCCCATGCATGCTGCCCCCTCCTCACAATGTCCCATGCATGCTGCCCCCTCCTCACAATGTCCCATGCATGCTTCCCTCTCCTCAGTGTCCCATGCATGCTTCCCACTCCTCACAATGTCCCATGCATGCTTCCCCCTCCTCAGTGTCCCATGCATGCTGCCCCCTCCTCACAATGTCCCATGCATGCTGCCCCCTCCTCACAATGTCCCATGCATGCTGCCCCCTCCTCACAATGTCCCATGCATGCTGCCCCCTCCTGACAGTGTCCCATGCATGCTGCCCCTCCTCACAATGTCCCATGCATGCTGCCCCCTCCTCACAATGTCCCATGCATGCTGCCCCCTCCTCACAATGTCCCATGCATGCTGCCCCCTCCTCACAGTGTCCCATGCATGCTGCCCCCTCCTGACAGTGTCCGATGCATGCTGCCCCTCCATCACAATGTCCCGTGCATGCTGCCCCCTCCTCACAGTGTCCCGTGCATGCTGCCACCTCCTCACAGTGTCCCATTCATGCTGCCCCTCTCCATGAGCTCCTAATGCTGCCTTCCTCTTTTCCATAATGACGTCTCCATGCTGCCCCACTCATCATACTAAGACCACCACACTAACGCTTATGCTGAGACCCCCCCCACACACACTACCCCACTCTTGATATTGACTCCCCAACATTGTTCCACTCCATACTGAGCCCACACATGCTGCCCCTTCTCCATAATGAGCTCCCAATGCTGCCCCCCTCTTATTCTGAGTCCTTACACTCCCCCCCATCGATATTGTCATTCCTCTATCCCTTAACCCTTGTCATCTGTCTCTAGGATTGGCCCCTCTCTTCCATTCCCCCAGCAGCAGCCTCTCTCCCCCCGCCTCCAGCAGCAGCCTCTCCCCCAGCATCAGCCTCTCTCCCCCCAGCCGCCCCCAGAATCAGCCTCTCTCCCCCCAGCCTCCCTCAGCATCAGCCTCCCTGCTCCCAGCTTACCCCAGCATCAGCCTCTCTCCTCCCATCCTCCCCCAGCATGAGCCTTCTCCAGCATCAGCCTGTCTCCTCCCAGCCTCCCCCAGCATGAGCCTCCTCCAACATCAGCCTCTCTCCTCCCAGCCTCCCCCAGCATCAGCCTCCCTGCTCCCAGCTTCCCCCCAGCATCAGCCTCCCTCCTCCCAGCCTCCCCCAGCATCAGCCTCCCTCCTTCCAGCCTCCCCCCAGCATCAGCCTCCCTCCTCCCAGCCCCCCTCCTCCAAGCCTCCCCCAGCATCAGCCTCCCAGAGCATCAGCCTCCCTCCTCCCCCTCCCAGCCTCCCCCAGCATCAGCCTCTCTCCTCCCAGCCTCCCCCAGCATCAGCCTCCCTGCTCCCAGCTTGCCCCAGTATCAGCCTCCCTCTTCCCAGCCTCCCCAAGCATCAGCCTCCCTCTTCCCAGCCTCCCCCAGCATCAGCCTCCCTCTTCCCAGCCTCCCCCAGCATCAGCCTCCCCCAGCATCAGCCTCCCCCAGCATCAGCCACCCTCTTCCCAGCCTCCCCCAGCATCAGCCTCCCTCTTCCCAGCCTCCCCCAGCATCAGCCACCCTCTTCCCAGCCTCCCACAGCATCAGCCACCCTCTTCCCAGCCTCCCACAGCATCAGCTACCCTCCTCCTAGCCTCCCCCACCCTCCTCCCAGCATCCCCCAGCATCAGCCTCCCCCAGCATCAGCCTCAAAGCCTCCCCCAGCATCAGCCTCCCAGCCTCCCCCAGCATCAGCCTCCCAGCCTCCCCCAGCATCAGCCTCTCTCCTCCCAGCCTTCCCCAGCATCAGCCTCTCTCCTCCCAGCCTCCCTCCTCCCAGCCTCCCCCAGCATCAGCCTCCCTTCTCCCAGCCTCCCTCCTCATCAGCCTCCCTCCTCCAAGCCTCCCCCTCCCCCTCCCAGCCTCACCTAGCATCAGCCTCTCTCCTCCCAGCCTCCCCAGCCTCAGCCTCCCTCCTCCCAGCCTCCCCCAGCCTCAGCCTCCCTCCTCCCAGCCTCCCCCAGTCTCAGCCTCCCTCCTCCAAGCCTCCCCCAGCCTCAGCCTCCCTCCTCCCAGGCTCCCCCAGCATCAGCCTCCCTCCTCCCAGCCTCCCCCAGCATCAGCCTCCCTCAGCATCAGCCTCCCTCAGCATCAGCCTCCCCCAGCATCAGCCTCCCCCAGCATCAGCCTCCCTCCTCCCAGCATCAGCCTCCCTCCTCCTAGCCTCCCCCAGCATCAGCCTCCCTCCTCCCAGCATCAGCCTCCCTCCTAGCCTCCCCCAGCATCAGCCTCCCTCCTCCCAGCATCAACATCCCTCCTCCTAGCCTCCCCCAGGATCAGCCTCCTTCCTCCCAGCATCAGCCTCCCTCCTCCTAGCCTCCCCCAGCATCAGCCTCCCTCCTCCCAGCATCAGCCTCCCTCCTCCTAGCCTCCCCCAGCATCAGCCTCCCTCCTCCCAGCATCAGCCTCCCTCCTCCTAGCCTCCCCCAGCATCAACCTCCCTCCTCCCAGCATCAGCCTCCCTCCTCCCTCAGCTTCCCTCCTCCAAGCCTCACCCTCCCCCTCCCAGCCTCCCCCAGCATCAGCCTCCCTCAGCATCAGCCTCCCACAGCATCAGCCTCCCTCCTCCCAGCCTCCCTCAGCATCAGCCTCCCTCCACCCAGCCTCCCCCAGCATCAGCCTCCCTCCTCCCTCAGCCTCCCTCCTCCCTCAGTCTCCCTCAGCATCAGCCTCTGTCCCCCCAGCCTCCCTCAGCATCAGCCTCCCTGCTCCCAGCTTACCCCAGCATCAGCCTCTCTCCTCCCATCTTCCCCCAGCATGAGCCTCCTCCAGCATCAGCCTCTCTCCTCCCAGCCTCCCCCAGCATCAGCCTCCCTGCTCCCAGCCTCCCCCAGCATCAGCCTCCCCCAGCCTCAGCCTCCCCCAGCCTCAGCCTCCCCCAGCCTCAGCCTCCCTCCTCCCAGCCTCCCCGAGCCTCAGCCTCCCTCCTCCCAGCCTCCCCCAGCCTCAGCCTCCCTCCTACCAGCCTCCCCCAGCCTCAGCCTCCCTCCTCCCAGCCTCCCCCAGCCTCAGCCTCCCTACTCCCAGCCTCCCCCAGCATCAGCCTCCCTACTCCCAGCTTCCCCCAGCATCAGCCTCCCTCCTCCCAGCCTCCCCCAGCATCAGCCTCCCTCAGCATCAGCCTCCCTCAGCATCAGCCTCCCTCCTCCCAGCATCAGCCTCCCTCCTCCTAGCCTCCCCCAGCATCAGCCTCCCTCCTCCCAGCATCAGCCTCCCTCCTCCTAGCCTCCCCCAGCGTCAGCCTCCCTCCTCCCAGCATCAGCCTCCCTCCTCCTAGCCTCCCCCAGCATCAGCCTCCCTCCTCCCAGCATCAGCCTCCCTCCTCCCTCAGCTTCCCTCCTCCAAGCCTCACCCTCCCCCTCCCAGCCTCCCCCAGCATCAGCCTCCCTCAGCATCAGCCTCCCTCAGCATCAGCCTCCCCCAGCATCAGCCTCCCTCCTCCCAGCCTCCCCAAGCCTCAGCCTCCCTCCTCCCAGCCTCCCTCAGCATCAGCCTCCCTCCTCCCAACCTCCACCAGCATCAGCCTCCCTCCTCCCAGCATCAGCCTCCCTCCTCCCAGCCTCCCTCAGCATCAGCCTCCCTCCTCCCAACCTCCCCCAGCATCAGCCTCCCTCCTCCTAGCCTCCCCCAGCATTAGCCTCCCTCCTCCCAGCCTCCCCCAGCATTAGCCTTCCTCCTCCCAGCCTCCCCCAGCATCAGCTACCCTCCTCCTAGCCTCCCCCACCCTCCTCCCAGCCTCCCCCAGCATCAGCCTCCCCCAGCATCAGCCTCCCAGCCTCCCCCAGCATCAGCCTCCCAGCCTCCCCCAGCATCAGCCTCCCAGCCTCCCCCAGCATCAGCCTCTCTCCTCCCAGCCTTCCCCAGCATCAGCCTCTCTCCTCCCAGCCTCCCTCCTCCCAGCCTCCCCCAGCATCAGCCTCCCTTCTCCCAGCCTCCCTCCTCATCAGCCTCCCTCCTCCAAGCATCCCCCTCCCCCTCCCAGCCTCACCTAGCATCAGCCTCTCTCCTCCCAGCCTCCCCCAGCCTCAGCCTCCCTCCTCCCAGCCTCCCCCAGCCTCAGCCTCCCTCCTCCCAGCCTCCCCCAGCCTCAGCCTCCCTCCTCCCAGACTCCCCCAGCCTCAGCCTCCCTCCTCCCAGGCTCCCCCAGCCTCAGCCTCCCTCCTCCCAGGCTCCCCCAGCATCAGCCTCCCTCCTCCCAGCCTCCCCCAGCATCAGCCTCCCCCAGCATCAGCCTCCCCCAGCATCAGCCTCCCTCCTCCCAGCATCAGCCTCCCTCCTCCTAGCCTCCCCCAGCATCAGCCTCCCTCCTCCCAGCATCAGCCTCCCTCCTCCTAGCCTCCCCCAGCATCAGCCTCCCTCCTCCCAGCGTCAGCATCCCTCCTCCTAGCCTCCCCCAGCATCAGCCTCCTTCCTCCCAGCATCAGCCTCCCTCCTCCTAGCCTCCCCCAGCATCAGCCTCCCTCCTCCCAGCATCAGCCTCCCTCCTCCTAGCCTCCCCCAGCATCAGCCTCCCTCCTCCCAGCATCAGCCTCCCTCCTCCTAGCCTCCCCCAGCATCAGCCTCCCTCCTCCCAGCATCAGCCTCCCTCCTCCCTCAGCTTCCCTCCTCCAAGCCTCACCCTCCCCCTCCCAGCCTCCCCCAGCATCAGCCTCCCTCAGCATCAGCCTCCCCCAGCATCAGCCTCCCTCCTCCCAGCCTCCCTCAGCATCAGCCTCCCTCCACCCAGCCTCCCCCAGCATCAGCCTCCCTCCTCCCTCAGCCTCCCTCCTCCCTCAGCCTCCCTCAGCATCAGCCTCTGTCCCCCCAGCCTCCCTCAGCATCAGCCTCCCTGCTCCCAGCTTACCCCAGCATCAGCCTCTCTCCTCCCATCTTCCCCCAGCATGAGCCTCCTCCAGCATCAGCCTCTCTCCTCCCATCCTCCCCCAGCATCAGCCTCCCTGCTCCCAGCCTCCCCCAGCATCAGCCTCCCCCAGCCTCAGCCTCCCCCAGCCTCAGCCTCCCTCCTCCCAGCCTCCCTCATCCTCAGCCTCCCTACTCCCAGCCTCCCCCAGCATCAGCCTCCCTCCTCCCAGCCTCCCCCAGCATCAGCCTCCCTCAGCATCAGCCTCCCTCAGCATCAGCCTCCCTCCTCCCAGCATCAGCCTCCCTCCTCCTAGCCTCCCCCAGCATCAGCCTCCCTCCTCCCAGCATCAGCCTCCCTCCTCCTAGCCTCCCCCAGCGTCAGCCTCCCTCCTCCCAGCATCAGCCTCCCTCCTCCTAGCCTCCCCCAGCATCAGCCTCCCTCCTCCCAGCATCAGCCTCCCTCCTCCTAGCCTCCCCCAGCATCAGCCTCCCTCCTCCCAGCATCAGCCTTCCTCCTCCTAGCCTCCCCCAGCATCAGCCTCCCTCCTCCCAGCATCAGCCTCCCTCCTCCCTCAGCTTCCCTCCTCCAAGCCTCACCCTCCCCCTCCCAGCCTCCCCCAGCATCAGCCTCCCTCAGCATCAGCCTCCCCCAGCATCAGCCTCCCTCCTCCCAGCCTCCCTCAGCATCAGCCTCCCTCCACCCAGCCTCCCCCAGCATCAGCCTCCCTCCTCCCTCAGCCTCCCTCCTCCCTCAGCCTCCCTCAGCATCAGCCTCTTTCCCCCCAGCCTCCCTCAGCATCAGCCTCCCTGCTCCCAGCTTACCCCAGCATCAGCCTCTCTCCTCCCATCTTCCCCCAGCATGAGCCTCCTCCAGCATCAGCCTCTCTCCTCCCAGCCTCCCCCAGCATCAGCCTCCCTGCTCCCAGCCTCCCCCAGCATCAGCCTCCCCCAGCCTCAGCCTCCCCCAGCCTCAGCCTCCCTCCTCCCAGCCTCCCTCATCCTCAGCCTCCCTACTCCCAGCCTCCCCCAGCATCAGCCTCCCTCCTCCCAGCCTCCCCCAGCATCAGCCTCCCTCAGCATCAGCCTCCCTCAGCATCAGCCTCCCTCCTCCCAGCATCAGCCTCCCTCCTCCTAGCCTCCCCCAGCATCAGCCTCCCTCCTCCCAGCATCAGCCTCCCTCCTCCTAGCCTCCCCCAGCGTCAGCCTCCCTCCTCCCAGCATCAGCCTCCCTCCTCCTAGCCTCCCCCAGCATCAGCCTCCCTCCTCCCAGCATCAGCCTCCCTCCTCCCTCAGCTTCCCTCCTCCAAGCCTCACCCTCCCCCTCCCAGCCTCCCCCAGCATCAGCCTCCCTCAGCATCAGCCTCTCTCCTCCCAGCCTCCACCAGCATCAGCCTCCCTCCTCCCAGCCTCCCTCAGCATCAGCCTCCCTCCTCCCAACCTCCCCCAGCATCAGCCTCCCTCCTCCTAGCCTCCCCCAGCATTAGCCTCCCTCCTCCCAGCCTCCCCCAGCATTAGCCTTCCTCCTCCCAGCCTCCCCCAGCATCAGCCTCCCTCCTCCAACTCTCCCTCAGCATCAGCTTCCCTCCTCCAACCCTCCCCCTCCCAGCCTCCCCCAGCATCAGCCTCCCTCAGCATCAGCCTCCCCCAGAATCAGTCTCTCTCCTCCCAGCCTCCCCCAGCATCTGCCTCTCTCCTCCCCAGCCTCAGCCTCTCTCTCTCCCCAGCCTCCCCCCAGCCTCAGCCTCTCTCTCTCCCCAGCCTCCTCCCCAGCCTCAGCCTCTCTCTCCCCCCAGCCTCCCCCCCAGCCTCAGCCTCTCTCCCCCCAGCCTCAGCCTCTCTCCCCCCAGCCTCAGCCTCTCTCTCCCCCCCTAGCCTCAGCCTCTCTCTCCCGCCAACCTCAGCATCTTTCCCCCCAGCCTCCCTCTCCCCCAGCCTCAGCCTCTCTCCCCCCAGACTCAGCCTCTCTTCCCAGCCTCCCCCCAGCCTCAGCCTCTCTCTCTTCCCAGCCTCCCCCCAGCCTAAGCCTCTCTCTCTTCCCAGCCTCAGCCTCTCTCTCTCTTCCCAGCCTCCCCCCAGCCTCAGCCTCTTTCTCTGCCCAGCCTCTCTCTCTTCCCAGCCTCCCCCAGCCTCAGCCTCTTTCTCTGCCCAGCCTCTCTCTCTTCCCAGCCTCCCCCAGCCTCAGCCTCTTTCCCCCCAGCCTCCCCTTGCATGATTATAATGGAAAAAGGCATCGCAACGATCATCAACTAACCTGTAAGGAGCCCATACATTCTAGGCTCTGCCTCTGCCTTATCTGCTCCGGTGCCCGCCGCCCTGCTCTGGCTGGCTCCTCTTCTGGCTTGCTCCAGCTGCAGACGCGTCCTCCTCCGCGGCGTGTGTCGTCTGCAGCATTGGACGCTGCAGCACGGGGCAGTCAGCTGATTGTCGCGCCCGCGCGCCTCTGACCCCGGAAGTGAAGGCGATGGAACTTCCGGGGTTAATCAGCTCACCATGCCTGGCGCCCGCCATGTATTTAAATAGACAGAAGTGCGCCTCCCCTCCCTCTCAACCCCCCCCCCGAACACAGCCGAGTGTAACGGAGGGAGGGACGGGGGGCGGGGATGAAAAAAAAAAAAAAATTTATATAAATTTTTTTTTTTTTTTGCTGCCAGAAAGTGCCGCCCCCCGCAACGTGCCGCCCTAGGCACGGGACCACAGGTGCCTAGTGGCAAATACGGCACTGCATACAGGGGCGTAACTAGAGTTTGATGGGCCCCAGTGAAAATTTCGGAACTGGACCCCCCCTCTACGTACACTGACACTTGGGGTATGGGATAATGATGCTGACACCTGGCTCTTTCCCTCAGCACCCAGCTTCCCTATGTTCTGATATCGATCTTGTCATCGGCACCCAGCTTCCCCATGCTCTGCTATATGAACATCAGAGCATGGGAAAGCTGGGTGCTGAGAGATGTATAGCACAGCATGGGAAAGCTGGATGCTGAGGTAAAGAGCCTTTTGCCCTCAGCACAAAACGTTCCCATCCCCTGCTTGTATCTTTTTCCCCCCTTGTATATAGTTCTCCAAATACTATAATGGCCCCCACATAGCCTTCCATATAGTATAAAGGGTCCCACACAACCCTTCATATATTAGAATGCAGCTCCATAGTCCTCCATATATTATAATGCATTTCCCATAGTTCTCCATGTATTATAATTCACCCCATAGTACTCAATATATTATACTACACCCCATAGTCCTCCATATATTATAATTCACCCCAGGGGCCTCCATGTATGATGTAGCCGGCCCCCATGTATAATGCAGCCAGCCCCCCATGTTCCATTTATAATGCAGCCAGCTGCCCACGCTCCATGTATAATGCAAGCCCGCCATGCTCCATGTATACTGCTGGCAGCCCCCCATGCCTTTATGTATAATGCAGCCAGCCTCCCATGCTACATGTATAATGCAAGCCCACCATGCTCCATGTATACTGCTGGCAGCCTCTCCATGCTCCCTGCATACTGCTGGCAGCTCCCCCATGCTCCCTGTATACTGCTGGCAGCCTCCCCATGCTCCCTGTATACTGCTGGCAACTTTCCCATGCTCCCTGTATACTGCTGGCAGCCTCCCCATGCTCCCTGTATACTGCTGGCAACCTCCCCATGCTCCCTGTATACTGCTGGCAGCTCCCCCTTGCTCCCTGTATACTGCTGGCAGACTCCCCATGCTCCCTGTATACTGCTGGCAGCCTCCCCATGCTCCCTGTATACTGCTGGCAGCCTCCCCATGCTCCCTGTATACTGCTGGCAGCCTCTCCATGCTCCCTGTATACTGCTGGCAGCCTCCCCATGCTCCCTGTATACTGCTATAAGCCTCCTTATGCTCCCTGTATACTGCTTGCAGCCTCCCCATGCTCCCTGTATACTGCCTGCAGCCTCCACATGCTCCCTCTATACTGCTGGCAGCTCCCCCATGCTCCCTGTATACTGCTGGCAGCTCCCCCATGCTCCCTGTATACTGCTGGCAGCCTCCCCATGCTCCCTGTATACTGCTGGCAGCCTCCCCATGCTCCCTGTATACTGCCGGTAGCCTCCCCATGCTCCCTGTATACTGCTGGCAGCCTCTCCATGCTCCCTGTATACTGTTGGCAGCTCCACCATGCTCCATGTATACTGATGGCAGCCTCCCCATGCTCCCTGTATACTGCTGGCAGCCTCCACATGCTCCCTCTATACTGCTGGCAGCTCCCCCATGCTCCCTGTATACTGCTGGCAGCCTCACCATGCTCCCTGTATACTGCTGGCAGCCTCCCCATGCTCCCTGTATACTGCTGGCAGCCTCCCCATGCTCCCTGTATACTGCTGTCAGCCTCCCCATGCTCCCTGTATACTGCTGGCAGCCTCCCCATGCTCCCTGTATACTGCTGTAAGCCTCCTTATGCTCCCTGTATACTGCTTGCAGCCTCCCCATGCTCCCTGTATACTGCCTGCAGCCTCCACATGCTCCCTCTATACTGCTGGCAGCTCCCCCATGCTCCCTGTATACTGCTGGCAGCCTCCACATGCTCCCTGTATACTGCTGGCAGCCTCCACATGCTCCCTGTATACTGCTGGCAGCCTCCCCATGCTCCCTGTATACTGCCGGTAGCCTCCCCATGCTCCCTGTATACTGCTGGCAGCCTCTCCATGCTCCCTGTATACTGTTGGCAGCTCCACCTAGCTCCATGTATACTGCTGGCAGCCTCCCCATGCTCCCTGTATACTGCTGTAAGCCTCCTTATGCCCCTGTATACTGCTTGCAGCCTCCCCATGCTCCATGTATACTGCTGACAGCCTCCCCATGCTCCCTGTATACTGCTGGCAGCCTCCCCATGCTCCCTGTATACTGCTGGCAGCTCCCCCATGCTCCCTGTATACTGCTGTCAGCTCCGCCATGCTCCCTATATACTGCTGTCAGCCTCCCCATGCTCCCTGTATACTGCTGGCAGCCTCCCCATGCTCCCTGTATACTGCTGGCAGCCTCTCCATGCTCACTGTATACTGCTGGCAGCCTCCCCATGCTCCCTGTATACTGCTGGCAGCCTCCCCATGCTCCCTGTACACTGCCGGTAGCCTCCCCATGCTCCCTGTATCCTGCTGGCAGCCTCCCCATGTTCCCTGTATACTGCTGGCAGAATCCCCATGCTTCCTGTATACTGCTGGTAGCCTCCCCATGCTCCCTGTATACTGCTGGCAGCTCCGCCATGCTCCCTGTATACTGCTGTCAGCCTCCCCATGCTCCCTGTATACTGCTGGCAGCCTCCCCATGCTCCCTGTATACTGCTGGCAGCCTCCCCATGCTCCCTGTATACTGCCGGTAGCCTCCCCATGCTCCCTGTATACTGCTGGCAGCCTCACCATGCTCCCTGTATACTGTTGGCAGCTCCACCATGCTCCATGTATACTGCTGGCAGCCTCCCCATGCTCCCTGTATACTGCTGTAAGCCTCCTTATGCTCCCTGTATACTGCTTGCAGCCTCCCCATGCTCCCTGTATACTGCTGGCAGCCTCCACATGCTCCCTGTATACTGCTGGCAGCCTCCCCATGCTCCCTGTATACTGCTGGCAGCTCCCCCATGCTCCCTATATACTGCTGGCAGCCTCACCATGCTCCCTATATACTGCTGGCAGCCTCCCCATGCTCCCTGTATACTGCTGGCAGCCTCCCTATGCTCTTTGTATACTGCTGGTGTGGCGCCCCTGACCTGGTCAGGCACCACTGAGTACTGCACCCATGCTGGGGACAGTACAATACAGGTAATCCAGAAGGCTGACAGGGGTGTGGAACACAGGCGCATAGTGATCAGGTCTCACACATGTACCCATGAGAGGACCCCTGGGGATCCCAGGAGGGGGCAAGCCTTCACCTTCACTGGAATAGTGGAGGGGGTAGAGCCTCCATCTCCTCTCAAGGGGTGTGGTAAGAGAATCTGGTTGCTAGGTGGCGTAGGCAAGAACAGGAGAGGAGGGGCAGTGAGTCAGTTAGAGCAGAACTCCATAGGGCTCAGTGAGGAGCAGACCTGTGGGGCTGTTGCTGTCTAACAGCGCCCGCGCAGTGGCTACAGACGGGGGAGAACGGTCAACTAGGAGTGCTGCCTGAAAGCCAGCTTCAGCTAGAGAGTGCACGGAGTGGGAAGTAAGGAGACTGCTAGAGAGCACCAGGCCCAACCGGGCGGCAGATCCCGAAGCGAAGATAGATCCAGCTTTCTTCTGCTAAACCTGCCGGTGTGGGGCTCTCAAAGCCCACACCACATCACCACAAAAGCCGCAGCCACGTAACCGCAGTGAGGGCCCATAGGTCATAGGAGGCAAGAGGCTGGAGTGGCCTGGTCCGGGGAACAAGCATACGGCGAACGAAGGGGAGAGAGGCTGCAGCATCTTCCCTGGGCGACCCCCATAGGGACTAAAAGTCGGGGTCACCCCAAACCACCAAGGGCTAAGGAAGGCGAGTCAGTAGTCACCCTCATAAGGTCAGCCTGAAGGACACCTGGTTCCCACCTGGTTCATCTCAGCTACGCCCGGGTTACTCACCCTGCCACCTGAAGTGAGTAAAAACCCTGAAAGACATCCTGCCTGTGTGGTCATTCTGCGACTTGTGGTACTACAAACCTACACAGGGCCCTGGGGCTTGCCTCACTCTCAGGAGGCTACTACATCTAACTGCACACACCATCAGCCCCAGGCGTTCCCCTAACCTGCAGTGGCGGTCCCCACTGACCGCAATACTGAGAGTGGCGTCACGATCAAAACCGAAGATTTCCTACCTGTGACCAGCACCAGCTACGTGGAGTCCCTGAAGGTATGCACCGACACAATACTTGCGGGGCTTCACATCTGGCGTCACGAACAGGATAAGGACTAGACCTGTTCAGACAGGTGACCATGTGCCTAGGCGGTCCGCTTGAAAAATTGGAAGCGCCGCCATATTGCCACCATGAAAAGCTCGCTGAAAAACAACAGCAGCCCGCGCTGGAAGAAGTTACCGCCCACGAAGAGGTGTGGCTACCCAGAGATCCCCTGCAGAGTTCTGACCTTGCCGGCTGTGAGAGCGGAAGCGTCCAGAGACGGCGGAGCAGAAGAGAAGCCAGCAGCTTGCTAGAGAAAATGGAGTCCAGACACGGATACCCAGAACCAGGCACTGCTGCCTGGTGGTGCCGAGAGCTTGCCATCTTCTGCGACCAGCTGGAGGCCAGGATTGTGCGACAGCTCAGGGAAGAACGCACGGAGCTCCTGGAGATGGCTGCGGCGGTGCGGACCTACGAGGAGGGAGTCGCGCGGAGCCTGCCGGATCGAGCGGCGACGACGATTCAGACCCCGATGGGTGAGTCCGGTGTTGCCCCGGCTAGAACAAGAGCCCCGACCCTAGCTGCTACGACCGCGGTCCCAGAGGAGGCGCCCGGTGCGGCGACGCTGAGTGAGGCTGCAGCCACGCTAGGTGCGGCCCGCCAAGCCCAGGCCGCTGCAGCGATGCCCCGCCTGTCCCGCAGGGCTCCGACCACCACGGCAGTGCTCATCCGTGCTGCAGGTGTGACGCTGACCCAGGCTGCCACCCTGCTGAACCCGGTCCGCCAAGACCCCAACGCAGCAGCGACGCTCGTCCGCGCCGCAAGTGATATGCTGAACCAGGCCGCAGCCCCGCCGGGTGCGGCCCGCCAAGCTCCGATCACTGCCGCGACGCCCGACTCAGCCTGCACGGACCCCATCGAGGCTGCGACGCCAAGTGAGACCGCGGCTGCAGTGTCCAGTCCGGCCCGCCAGGAACCGGCCGCGACAGAAACGCCGATTCAGGCCGCCGCCATGCCGGGCGCGGCCCGCCAAGACCAGGCCGCCGCCATGCCAGGCGCGGCCCGCCAAGACCAGGCCGCCGCCATACAGGGCGCGGCCCGCCAAGAAGAGAAGACTACCTCATCATTTTCCCCGGCCTGCAAGGCCAGAGCAGACACCGCTCCCCAGTCAGAAGAGGTCCCTGCCGGAAAGCCCACGCTGGGGGAGGACCCCGAATACTGGCGGCTGAAGGCTGACATGGAGGCCAAGTTTCCACAATGGTTGGTGGACCGGTACATGCTCCCTCCGCATACCCCCAAGAGAATTCCAGCAACCCCTGCAGCCGCGCCAGAGAGTCCACCGCCCAGACCAGCTGAAGAGAGCCCATCCCCAGCACTGCCACCAAAGGAGTGCAGCGAAGAACTAAGGGGGAGAGGAGGCCAGGAAGCTGAGGAGCTGACTCCGACGCCAACCGCAGCAGACCCCTACCCAGAGCCGGAGATGCTGCCCTATTCCCGCTGGGAGGAGGAAGACTTGACACCGTCAGCAGATGAAGATCTGCCCCAAAGCCTCACCTGGGAGCTTGTAAGCTGCACCTCGCAGAACCCAGCCCGCAAGACACGGCGCAGCAGATCAAAACGTCCTCCAACACCACAGTCTCCAGAGCAGAGGGAGGTCACAGCCCGAGACCTGCAGGAGAAAAGGTGCCTAAGAAGGTCCAAAGCCCAGGCTAGAGGACCCCTTTACAGAGGGATAGTAGAGGACTTCAACCTGAAAAGCGGATACGGCTTCATTGTCGTGAAAGGAATAAAAGAGGGCATATTCGTAAATCGGAGAGATGTTCAAGCCCACCTGCCCAGAGGACATTCAGGCAGAAATCTGAAAGTTGGGGACTTAGTACAGTTCACCTTACATCAAGGAGAAAGGGGCTACTATGCCTTAGACGTAGCACCATGCCCAAGACAAGAAAGACAAGAAAGACAAGAAAGAAAAGACAGAGATAAAGAAACAGATACAGAAAAAGAAACAGACGAAGACCAAGAAAGGAAAGATAAAGATCCTACAGATGCAACAACCACAGACAAAGATCCTACAGATGAGACAACCACGGACGATGAAGGAGAGCAAGAAAGTCACAGGTGCCGGTGCCCTACATGCCCACGCCCTAGTGAAAAAGAGGAGTAAAGTAAAGGAAAGTAAGAAGTTTTGACCAGTTAAAGTTTGAAAAGTTTTGTTTGCAACGTTTAAGAAATGCGCCCACAAAAACTATTGTGAGAAATAAACTTTAAGGCTATGAACTTGCTATAGCCACAAACTCTCGCAGTGTAAATAGTTACACCAGTGGCACCACCACCAGGGCCAGCCTGTTTAGGGGCTTGGCTCGTCTGCAACCAGGGGGGCCCGTCCGTAGAAAAGGGCCTTGGCTCACCTGCGACCAGAGAGCACGCCTGTTTATGGGGCCTTGGCTCACCACCACAAAGAGGGTACCTGGTCAGCACCAACTGTGGAGGCCGCCTCTGCATCCTGCCAGAAGAGGCTGACGGCGCGGATCCACCAGGCCAGGTATACCCTGAAACCACCAGCCCATGAAAGCCGCCTCTACATCCTGCCAGAAGTGGCTGAAGCCGCGGCCAACGGGAGAGGAAGATTGGAGGAAAGGTCTGGAGAAACGGATGGCCCAGACCTGGTTACCAAAAGGACCGGTGACCTGCCTCCTGAGAGGGTTTTGGGTGGGTTAACGGACTTGTGGGTGGAGGGTGGTGATGTCTGATACCTGGTGCTTTTAAAAATGTTTTACATGTTTTAATGTTTTATGCATTTTAAAATGTTGTCTTGCAGCCCGAGGACGTGCTGGTGATAACTAAGGGGGAATGTGGCGCCCCTGACCTGGTCAGGCACCACTGAGTACTGCACCCATGCTGGGGACAGTACAATACAGGTAATCCAGAAGGCTGACAGGGGTGTGGAACACAGGCGCATAGTGATCAGGTCTCACACATGTACCCATGAGAGGACCCCTGGGGATCCCAGGAGGGGGCAAGCCTTCACCTTCACTGGAATAGTGGAGGGGGTAGAGCCTCCATCTCCTCTCAAGGGGTGTGGTAAGAGAATCTGGTTGCTAGGTGGCGTAGGCAAGAACAGGAGAGGAGGGGCAGTGAGTCAGTTAGAGCAGAACTCCATAGGGCTCAGTGAGGAGCAGACCTGTGGGGCTGTTGCTGTCTAACAGCGCCCGCGCAGTGGCTACAGACGGGGGAGAACGGTCAACTAGGAGTGCTGCCTGAAAGCCAGCTTCAGCTAGAGAGTGCACGGAGTGGGAAGTAAGGAGACTGCTAGAGAGCACCAGGCCCAACCGGGCGGCAGATCCCGAAGCGAAGATAGATCCAGCTTTCTTCTGCTAAACCTGCCGGTGTGGGGCTCTCAAAGCCCACACCACATCACCACAAAAGCCGCAGCCACGTAACCGCAGTGAGGGCCCATAGGTCATAGGAGGCAAGAGGCTGGAGTGGCCTGGTCCGGGGAACAAGCATACGGCGAACGAAGGGGAGAGAGGCTGCAGCATCTTCCCTGGGCGACCCCCATAGGGACTAAAAGTCGGGGTCACCCCAAACCACCAAGGGCTAAGGAAGGCGAGTCAGTAGTCACCCTCATAAGGTCAGCCTGAAGGACACCTGGTTCCCACCTGGTTCATCTCAGCTACGCCCGGGTTACTCACCCTGCCACCTGAAGTGAGTAAAAACCCTGAAAGACATCCTGCCTGTGTGGTCATTCTGCGACTTGTGGTACTACAAACCTACACAGGGCCCTGGGGCTTGCCTCACTCTCAGGAGGCTACTACATCTAACTGCACACACCATCAGCCCCAGGCGTTCCCCTAACCTGCAGTGGCGGTCCCCACTGACCGCAATACTGAGAGTGGCGTCACGATCAAAACCGAAGATTTCCTACCTGTGACCAGCACCAGCTACGTGGAGTCCCTGAAGGTATGCACCGACACAATACTTGCGGGGCTTCACACTGGCAGCCTCCCTATGCTCCCTGTATACTGCTGGCAGCCCCCCACGCTCCCTGTATACTGCTGACAGCTCCCCCATGCTCCCTGTATACTGCTGGCAGCTCCCCCATGCTCCCTGTATACTGCTGGCAGCTCCCCTATGCTCCCTGTATACTGCTGGCAGCTCCCCCATGCTCCCTGTATACTGCTGGCAGCCTACCCATGCTCCCTGTATACTGCTGGCAGCCTCCCCATGCTCCCTGTATACTGCTGGCAGCCTCCCCATGATCCCTGTATACTGCTGGCAGCCTCCCCATGCTCCCTGTATACTGCTGGCAGTCTCCCCATGCTCATTGTATACTGCTGGCAGCCTCCCCATGCTCCCTGTATACTGCTGGCAGCCTCCCCATGCTCCCTGTATACTGCTGGCAGTCTCCCCATGCTCACTGTATACTGCTTGCAGCCTCTCCATGCTCCCTGTATACTGCTGTAAGCCTCCTTATGCCCCTGTATACTGCTTGCAGCCTCCCCATGCTCCATGTATACTGCTGACAGCCTCCCCATGCTCCCTGTATACTGCTGGCAGCCTCCCCATGCTCCCTGTATACTGCTGGCAGCTCCCCCATGCTCCCTGTATACTGCTGTCAGCTCCGCCATGCTCCCTATATACTGCTGTCAGCCTCCCCATGCTCCCTGTATACTGCTGGCAGCCTCCCCATGCTCCCTGTATACTGCTGGCAGCCTCTCCATGCTCACTGTATACTGCTGGCAGCCTCCCCATGCTCCCTGTATACTGCTGGCAGCCTCCCCATGCTCCCTGTACACTGCCGGTAGCCTCCCCATGCTCCCTGTATCCTGCTGGCAGCCTCCCCATGTTCCCTGTATACTGCTGGCAGAATCCCCATGCTTCCTGTATACTGCTGGTAGCCTCCCCATGCTCCCTGTATACTGCTGGCAGCTCCGCCATGCTCCCTGTATACTGCTGGCAGCCTCCCCATGCTCCCTGTATACTGCTGGCAGCCTCCCCATGCTCCCTGTATACTGCTGGCAGCCTCCCCATGCTCCCTGTATACTGCCGGTAGCCTCCCCATGCTCCCTGTATACTGCTGGCAGCCTCACCATGCTCCCTGTATACTGTTGGCAGCTCCACCATGCTCCATGTATACTGCTGGCAGCCTCCCCATGCTCCCTGTATACTGCTGTAAGCCTCCTTATGCTCCCTGTATACTGCTTGCAGCCTCCCCATGCTCCCTGTATACTGCTGGCAGCCTCCACATGCTCCCTGTATACTGCTGGCAGCCTCCCCATGCTCCCTGTATACTGCTGGCAGCTCCCCCATGCTCCCTATATACTGCTGGCAGCCTCACCATGCTCCCTATATACTGCTGGCAGCCTCCCCATGCTCCCTGTATACTGCTGGCAGCCTCCCTATGCTCTTTGTATACTGCTGGCAGCCTCCCTATGCTCCCTATATACTGCTGGCAGCCCCCCACGCTCCCTGTATACTGCTGACAGCTCCCCCATGCTCCCTGTATACTGCTGGCAGCTCCCCCATGCTCCCTGTATACTGCTGGCAGCTCCCCCATGCTCCCTGTATACTGCTGGCAGCTCCCCTATGCTCCCTGTATACTGCTGGCAGCCTCCCCATGCTCCCTGTATACTGCTGGCAGCCTACCCATGCTCCCTGTATACTGCTGGCAGCCTCCCCATGCTCCCTGTATACTGCTGGCAGCCTCCCCATGATCCCTGTATACTGCTGGCAGCCTCCCCATGCTCCCTGTATACTGCTGGCAGTCTCCCCATGCTCATTGTATACTGCTGGCAGCCTCCCCATGCTCCCTGTATACTGCTGGCAGCCTCCCCATGCTCCCTGTATACTGCTGGCAGTCTCCCCATGCTCACTGTATACTGCTGGCAACTCCCCCATGCTCCCCCGGCACCCGGGTATGCACTGACTTAAAAAAAAAACAAAGAAAACCAAAACAAAAATATATTTTTTTTACCCCTGTCCTCGTTCCCCCGTTGCTGTCCTCATGTGTCCTCGTTCCCCGCTGCTCCTCATCTCTCCTCTGCTCCCCTGCAGCTGTGGTCGGTGTCCTCCCGCCCTGTGTTCTGAGCACAGCGGACGCTCAGGAGTGACGTCACCGCGCAGGCACAAAGGAGGAGCATGGAGCTGCACGGGCCACTCCACGCTTCTTCATTGTTGTTGTGCATGATGACGGGGAAGGGGGGCCTGTTGCCGCCGCCGCTGACAACGGGCAGGGGGGCCCGGTGACAGCGGCGGTGGCGACACCGGGTCATACAGCGGCCACCTGGTCTTTGCTATATCAGCGCAGCTCCTCTTACAGAAAGGAGCTGCTTGCTCATGTGCAGAGCGGGCCCCTAAAAGCTGCCGGGTCCGGTCGCATTTACCACCTCTGCGACCGCGGTAGTTACGCCCCTGTGAAGCCCCACAGGTGTTGTGTCGGTGCATTACCTTCAGGGACTCCACGCAGCTGGATCTGGTCACAGGTAGGAGATCTTCTTCTTGTCGTGACGCCACTCTCAGTATTGCGGCCAGTAGGGACCGCCACTGCAGGTTGAGGGTCGCCTGGGGCTGATGGTATGTGCAGTTAGTTGGAATAGCCTCCTGAGAGTGAGGCAAGCCCCAGGGCCCGATGTAGGTGCGTAGTACCACAAGTCGCAGAATGACTCACACAGGCAGAACTGTCTTTCAAGGGCTTTACTCACATTTGATGGCAGGGTGAGTAGCCCGGGCGTAGCTGAGATGAACCAGGTGGGAACCAGGTATCCTTCAGGCTGACTTTATGAGGGTGACTACTGACTCGCCTTCCTTAGCCCTTGGTGGTTTGGGGTGACCCCGACTTTGAGTCCCTATGGGGGTCGCCCAGGGAAGATGCTGCAGCCTCTCTCCCCCTTTTGTTTGCCGTTTGCTTGTTCCCCGGACCAGGCCACTCCAGCTTCTTGCCTCCTGTGACCTATGGGCCCTCACTACGGTTACGTGGCTGCGGCTTTTGTGGTGTTGTGGTGTGGGCTTTGAGAGCCCCACACCGGCAGGTTTAGCAGAAGAAAGCTGGATCTATCTTCGCTTCGGGATCTGCCGCCCGGTTGGGCCTGGTGCTCTCTAGCAGTCTCCTTACTTCCCACTCCGTGCTTTCTCTCTAGCTGAAGCTGGCTTTCAGGCAGCAACCCTAGTTGACCGTTCTCCCCCGTCAGTAGCCACTGCGCGGGCGCTGTTAGACAGCATCAACCCCACAGGTCTGCTCCTCACTGAGCCCTCTGGAGTTCTCCTCTAACTGACTCACTGCTCCTCCTCTCCTGTTCTTGCCTATGCCACCTAGCAACCAGACTCTCCACCACACCCCTTGAGAGGAGATGGAGGCTTTCGACCCCCTGCCACTATTCCAGTGGAGGTATAGGCTTTGCCCCCTCCTGGGATCCCCAGGGGTCCTCTCAAAGGTACATGTGTGAGACCTGGTCACTATGCGCCTGTGTTCCACACCCCTGTCAGCCTTCTGGATTACCTGTATTGTACTGTCCCCAGCATGGGTGCAGTACTCAGTGGTGCCTGACCAGGTCAGGGGCGCCACATTCCCCCTTAGTTATCACCAGCACGTCCTCGGGCTGCAAGACAACATTTTAAAATGCATAAAACATTAAAACATGTAAAACATTTAAAAGCACCAGGTACCATACATCACCACCCTCCACCCACAAGTCCGTTAACCCACCCAAAACCCTTTCACGTTGGCCGCGGCTTCAGCCACTTCTGGCAGGATGTAGAGGCGGCTTACATGGGCTGGTGGTTTTCAGGGTATACCTGGCCTGGTGGATCCGCGCCTTCAGCCTCTTCTGGCAGGATGCAGAGGCGGCCTCCACAGTTGGTGCTGACCAGGTACCCTCTTTGTGGTGGTGAGCCAAGGCCCCATAAACAGGCGTGCTCTCTGGTTGCAGGTGAGCCAAGGCCCTATAAACAGGCGTGCTCTCTGGTTGCAGGTGAGCCAAGGCCCTATATACGGACGGGCTCCTCCTGGTTGCAGACGAGCCAAGCCCCTAAACAGGCTGACTCTGGTGGCGGTGGTGCCCTTTGGTGTAACTATTTACACTGCGAGAGTTTGTGGCTATAGCCAGTTCATAGCCTTAAGGTTTATGGTTTTCTCACAATAGTTTTTGTGGGCACATTACTTGAACTTGAGAACGTTGCAAACCAAAACTTTTCAAAACTTCATCTGGTAACTTCTTTCTTTACTTTACTTTACTCCTCTTTACCAGGGCTTGAGCCTGTTGGGCTGCGGCACCTGCTGCTTTCCTGCTCTTTGTCGTCGTCTGAGGTAGTTTCATCTGTAGGTTCCTTGTCTTTTCTTTCTTGATCTTCATCTGTGTCTTTATCTCTGTCTTTTCTTTCTTGTAGCATGGGGTGGCTGTAAGGTTTGCTGGAGCATAGTGCTACGTCAAGCGCGTACAGTCCTCTTTCGCCTTCATGCATAGTGAATTGTACTGAATCCCCCATCTTTAGGTTTCTGCCAGGGTGTCCTCTAGGCAGATGAGCGCTCACATCTCTTCTGTTGACAAATATTCCTTCTTTGATACCAGGGGCTACAATAAAGCCGTATCCGCTTTTCAAGTTGAAATCCTCCACTACTCCTCTACAAAGGGGTCCTCTGACCTGGGCTCTGGACCTTCTCAGTAACCTTTTCTCCTGTAGGTCTCTGGCTGCAACTTCTCTCTGCTCTGGAGACTGTGGTGCAGGGGACAGCGTTGTTCTGTTGCGACGCCTTGTCTTGCGGCCTGAACTCTGCGTGGTACAGCTTGCAAACTCCCAGGTGAGACTTTTAGGCAGATCTTCGTCAGCGGACGGTGTCAGGTCTTCCTCATCCCAACGGGAATAGGGCAACATCTCCGGCTCTGAGTATAGATCCACTGCTGGTGGCTCCGGAGTCAGCTCCTCAGCTTCCTGGCCTCCTCTCCCCCTTAGTTCTTCGCTGCACTCTGGTTGTGGTAGCGCTGGAGATGAGTGGTCCTCAGCTGGTCTGGGCGGTGGACTCTCTGGCGCGGCTGCAGGGGTTGCCTGAATCTCCTTGGGGGTATGCGGAGGGAGCAGATACCGATCCACCATCTCTTGTGGGAACTGGGCCTCTAGGTCAGCCTTCAGCTTCCAGTATTCGGGGTCCTCTCCTATCAGGGTCTTCCTAGCAGGGACCTCTTTGGACTGGGGAGCGGTGTCTGCTCTGGCCTTGCAGGCCGGGGTAAATAATGAGGTAATCTCTTGGCGGGCCGCGCCTGGCATGGCGGCGGCCTGGTCTTGGCGGGCCGCGCCCTGGATGGCGGCGGCCTGGTCTTGGCGGGCCGCGCCCTGGATGGCGGCGGCCTGGTCTTGGCGGGCCGCGCCTGGCATGGCGGCGGCCTGGTCTTGGCGGGCCGCGCCTGGCATGGCGGCGGCCTGGATCAGTGTCGCTGTTGCAGGGGGCTCTGTGCAAGCTGGGCTGGACGTCGCTGCAGCAGTCTGGGCTTGGCGGGCCGCGCCTGGCGTGGCTGCGGCCTGGTTCAGCACCTCACTTGCGGCGCGGACGAGCGTTGCTGCGGCGGTGGGGTCTCGGCGGGCCGGGCCTAGCAGGGCGGCGGCCTGGGTCAGCGTTACGCCTGCGACGCGGATGAGGGTCGCGGTGGCAGCCGGTTCTTTGCGGGCCGGACTGGGCGTTGCTGCAGGGACCGGGTCTTGGTGGGCCGAGCAGGGCATCGCTGCGGCCGCTGGGGCTTGGAAGGCCGCACCTGGCGTGGCTGCGGCCTGCTTCAGCGTCGCCGCACCGGACGCCTCTTCGGGGACCGCGGGCGTGGCAGCAGGGGTCGGGGCACTTGCGCTGGCCGGGGCATCACTCGACTCACCCACCGGTGGCAGCATCGGGGTCTGCGTCATCGCCGTCCTGTCTGGCACTCGGCGCGCGGCTCTCCTTTCATAGGCCCGAACCGCGGCAGCCATCTCCAGCAGTTCCATTCGTTCTTCTCTAATCTGCTCCACGACCCGGTTCTCCAGTCGGTCGCAGAACTGGGCCAGCTCCCGATACCACCAGGCAGCGGAGCCCGGTTCTGGATTTCTGCGGTCAGACGCCATTTCTTCTGCGCCCTCTTCTGCACGACTCTCCAGCTGTGGACTCGCCGTTGCCTCTGATAGCAAGCTGTTCAGTTTCTGCTCTGCCTCTTTCAGCAGCTCCTCTCCCAGCAGCAGGCTTGTGGCTCTCTTTCCTTCCCGCCGTCTCTGGACGCTTCCACTCTCATAGCTGGCAAGGTCAGAACTCTGCAGGGGATCTCTGGGTAGCCACACCTCTTCGTGGGCGGTAACTGCTTCCAGCGCGGGCTGCTGTTGTTTTTCAGCGCGCTTTTCATGGTGGCAATATGGCGGCGCTTCCAATTTTTCAAGCGGACCGCCTAGGCACATGGTCACCTGTCTGAACAGGTCTAGTCCTTATCCTGTTCGTGACGCCAGATGTGAAGCCCCACAGGTGTTGTGTCGGTGCATTACCTTCAGGGACTCCACGCAGCTGGATCTGGTCACAGGTAGGAGATCTTCTTCTTGTCGTGACGCCACTCTCAGTATTGCGGCCAGTAGGGACCGCCACTGCAGGTTGAGGGTCGCCTGGGGCTGATGGTATGTGCAGTTAGTTGGAATAGCCTCCTGAGAGTGAGGCAAGCCCCAGGGCCCGATGTAGGTGCGTAGTACCACAAGTCGCAGAATGACTCACACAGGCAGAACTGTCTTTCAAGGGCTTTACTCACATTTGATGGCAGGGTGAGTAGCCCGGGCGTAGCTGAGATGAACCAGGTGGGAACCAGGTATCCTTCAGGCTGACTTTATGAGGGTGACTACTGACTCGCCTTCCTTAGCCCTTGGTGGTTTGGGGTGACCCCGACTTTGAGTCCCTATGGGGGTCGCCCAGGGAAGATGCTGCAGCCTCTCTCCCCCTTTTGTTTGCCGTTTGCTTGTTCCCCGGACCAGGCCACTCCAGCTTCTTGCCTCCTGTGACCTATGGGCCCTCACTACGGTTACGTGGCTGCGGCTTTTGTGGTGTTGTGGTGTGGGCTTTGAGAGCCCCACACCGGCAGGTTTAGCAGAAGAAAGCTGGATCTATCTTCGCTTCGGGATCTGCCGCCCGGTTGGGCCTGGTGCTCTCTAGCAGTCTCCTTACTTCCCACTCCGTGCTTTCTCTCTAGCTGAAGCTGGCTTTCAGGCAGCACTCCTAGTTGACCGTTCTCCCCCGTCAGTAGCCACTGCGCGGGCGCTGTTAGACAGCATTAACCCCACAGGTCTGCTCCTCACTGAGCCCTCTGGAGTTCTCCTCTAACTGACTCACTGCTCCTCCTCTCCTGTTCTTGCCTACGCCACCTAGCAACCAGACTCTCCACCACACCCCTTGAGAGGAGATGGAGGCTTTCGACCCCCTGCCACTATTCCAGTGGAGGTATAGGCTTTGCCCCCTCCTGGGATCCCCAGGGGTCCTCTCAAAGGTACATGTGTGAGACCTGGTCACTATGCGCCTGTGTTCCACACCCCTGTCAGCCTTCTGGATTACCTGTATTGTACTGTCCCCAGCATGGGTGCAGTACTCAGTGGTGCCTGACCAGGTCAGGGGCGCCACACCCCTTGTTACATATCCTGAAAGAGCTGCCCAAGCCCTATTTCAGGATACTTTTAATATGGTACACAAAAATCACCTGACAGATTCCCTTTAAGTGTTTAATGTTTATTCACGTACAGTATGCCGAGTTGTGAATATTGTGATGAATTCAGTCAGTCACGTTGAAAATTAGCACATAAACAAAAAATAGTAAAATTGTACAATTTTTCAAAACAAAAAGACACCTTTCCATAACTGTTAGCATTGCTGCTTGTATTAGCATTCAGCTCGTCATAACTGGCACTTTATATAACCTGCTTTTTGTGCAATAATACATTTCTACTAGCTAATTCCTGCTGAACATTTGCTCTACGTTTTTTAGGTTGGAAGATTGTTGAGGGAAGCAGCGTTTATTTCTGATTAAATTGAGATCTGTACTGTTTGTTGTTTTTTCCACTCCTGTATGGGTTTATAATAGTGCTGGGGATCATTATCCTGCTGTATGGTGAAAGGGAACCTGTCAGGTCTCCTGGTCACTCAGAACCACAAGCAGTTTGGGATGCATATCTATAATCCCTGCCTAACAGTCCCAGCATATAGTAGCATACATAGAGATCTTTATAAAAAGTATTTCTAAAGACCAATTGTGAGATGCTAATTAGGGCTGTGACTAGTCACAAGGGAGTTAGTTCCCTCAACGATTCTGCCCACTTAGCATGTTAAAAAAACAAGGATAAAAAGTGGAAAAACGTCCGCGCTGCTGTGCCAATAAAGTGTTGATTCCAAATAAGAGCAATGCAGGGTTGTTTATTCTACGCGTTTCGGAGATAACCCCTCTCCTTCATCAGGAAATCCACCACTTAGCATGTTATTACACCCATATGGGTCATTACAATGCTTTACAATGCTGAGGGAATTATAAGAGCAGAATGGTTGTTATAAAGGGGGACTGGTGCTTGAAATCATTGTCTTCTGTTAACTATGGTTAACGCCAAGCTAAAGGCCCAGTCACACACAACGACTTACCAGCGATGCCGAAAACGATGCGACCTGATAGGGATCGCAGGTAAGTCGCTGGGAGGTCGCAGGTGAGATGTCACACAGTCAGATCTTACCAGCGATGTAGGAACAATACAGGTTGCAGTAGCGACCTGTATAACAATCTCAGCAGTCACTGTGACCCTGTCACACAGTGTCAAACACAGCGATGCGTCCTGCCCAGCAGGACATCGCCTTTGAAGAAAATGACCTGGACCATTCTGCAACGACTAGAGATCTCACAGCAGGGGCCTGATCGCTGGTAGATGTCACACATAACAAGACCGCTAACGGGATCGCTACTGCGTCACGGAAACGGTGACTCAGCTGCGATCTCGCTAGTGATCTCGTTATGTGTGACGGTACCTTAAGTTGTGCAGTTATCATTGCTTCACATCAAAAGGGTTTTACAAACAAGAACATTGTTGCTTGTAAGATTATCCCTAAATCAACTCTTTTTTGAAACATCAAGAGACTCAAAGAGAGATTGATAGCGGTGAAGAAGTGTAGAAGGGAGGCCCACGGTCAGTACCCCCCCTGACGACATCTGTGGTTGTGTTGTGAACATGTATTTTATTTGCTGTATTGTAAAATGTACTTTAGAGTAGTATTTACAAACTGTCCTGTGTGTTATGCCACAGTCCTGCTAGCTACCACTAGATGGCACTGGACTCTCTAACTTCTAGGAGGGAGTTTCGGATAGAAGTTGCAGTGGCAGGACTGCAAGGGTTAATGAGATAAGCCCTGCCCACAGTGAAGGGGATAAGAAGGTAGGACTTCCTGGTTTTTAGTCAGTTAGTGTAGGTGATGAAGTAAAGCATGTAGCAGAGTAGAAAGAGTGGTGTGGTGTGTAGGAAACAGGCAGAAGATTGCCCAGGAGGAAGATAAAAGTCGGTTACCCAAAACAGGTTGTGGCAGAGTGGTTCCTGGGTGCATTTATAGAAGTTTGAGAACAGTGCCTCCGTGGTAAGCAGGTGTGACGCCCTGGACTATCTAGGTCGTCCCAGGTAGACACAACAACACTACACACCCCTTCCCAGTAAGGTAACATCAGTCAAACTTAAAAGCCTTGTCACCACCCTCCAGGTTTGATGTCCACACCAGCGGGGTGGAGCCAGGTGGTTGGCTCCACCCACTGAGGAGTTCACAGGCCTGGAGGCGGGAATCCATGTAGTCTAGAAAAGTCTAGCACAGGCTCTGAGAGAATCAAGTTCAAGTTCACGGGCTGTCCTGTGTCCAGGCTGCCCAGAGACTACCAGGTGGCGGGGTCGTCGCCCAGTCACCACTGGCAAGGAGGCAGACGGTAGTGGCCACCTGCAGGAGACCGGGAAAACCACCGGTGGAACCGTAAGGGACCGGGACAGGGTAGTAGCCCACCGGAACCGAACCGGGGAGCCAACTGGATACCGGAGCACCAGGCAGGGTACTCAGACCCCGAACTAGGCTAGAAGCCACCACCATAGTCAAATTAACTAATTGCGGTCTGGACCTCAGGGGTTCATTCCCACCTAAGTCCCGATTGAAGGCAACAGCCCAACCATTCTGGATAAGTGCCACCGCCAAGGGCAAGAGATCCAAGGGGCCTGCGTCTGCGGGCAAACGGGCTTCTACGACAGATACACGTCGGGGAGCGGACTACCGGTGTCTAGGCACAGGAGTCAAGATTCACACACAGAGCTGCAGGAGAAAGGCGGGCACCACCAACCTAATCTGAGAAAAGCTGCAGCCGGCTGCGGGCCCCGTCATCACTCCGTTTGGTTTACCAGTGACTCCAGTGTCTGCACCGCAACACTATCCCCTGCACCCGGGCCACGGCCCGCTGGGCCCCAGGACCAACATCCTCTATCCACAGAGGGGTCAACACTTAGCTGCGCTACTACACCGCTCCCGGGGGCCCACACACCTTCACCGCAGTGGTGGTGTCCACAATCACCACAACCCGTGGGTGGCATCCCGAACTATCACTTCAAACCAAACACCCAAATCCCCGCGTGTAGAGCCAACTCCCTTGCAGAGCGACGTGACCCCCCGGGTCCGTGAGAGGCTCGAGCAATCACCCGCAGTGCAAGCACAGATCCGAGCGGCTCGGCGGTCGCAGCCGAGCCCGTGGGGCGGTACACATGGACTCTTCTGGCATCACGAACAGGATTGAACCAATCCACTTACCAGTGGAAGTGTGCCTTGAAGGCCCCGTCAGCGGCGTCCCGCTGAAAAATTTGAGAATCCGCCATCTTGGGCGCAAAGAGTTCCCGCCCGAGCCGTCTTCCCTGAGCAGAAAGGGCGCGAAATCAAAGCCCCGCTCCCCGAGAACGAAGCAGTGCGAAAAGCAAGTGAAGTGCTCGGAAAATACCAAGGGGGGCGTGCAAGGACTCATGTGCTGCCGGCTGCAGGTCCAGTTGAGGTACCTGATGGAGCAATGGGCGGCCGAGATGGGGGAGATAGCCGCAGCCGTGCGGGCACGGTAATTGGGGGGAATTTGGAGGAGAGGGTGAGTGACCCACGCCCCCTATGTCCTTGAGGGAGCGGCCGCTGTGGCTGAGGGACCCAGTCTTCCCCCAATTCTCCTGTCGCCCCCTCCGCTGCCCGTATCGGTCACTGCCGCTTCCCCGCTTGGTCTGCCGCCCCCGACACCGGTGGCGGAGCCAGTCCCAGTTGCCCAGAAGGACCCGCCCGTAGAAGCAGCCCGCGGGCGACAGTATGCATGGCCTGCACCCGTCCCGCTTCCGTGGAAGGATGATTCCCGGAGGAAGTCCACTCCCGAGGAGCCCCACTACTCCCGGAAGCAACCGCACCCGAAAAGGTCCCGGCACCCGGCAGTCCGCCCGGCCAAGACGGAGGTGCCGGATACCCGGCGGCCCGCCCGGCAGGTAAAGCTGGCCTCCCTTCACACCCAGGCCTCGGCTGAGGCTGTGCAGGGTTGCCACTGCAGGACAACACCCCAGGCCACGACACAGCGGGGTTCCCAAAAGAAGGTGCCGATCGTAGTTGGCACGGGGGAACTCCAGCTGGGCCCGACCCGCGCACCCGAGGGGCACAAAGACGCCCCTTATTGGGAGCGGCAGCAGAGCCAGCTGGGCCAGGAAATTGAGGCCCGGGAGAAGAGAAGGACCGAAGTCCTAGCCCGCACGATTAAAGAAAAGGAGAACCTGCGGTGTGCCACCTTCCTTGTGTGGGGCCCGAGGTATGAGGGCCAGGTCCGACGCTTTGACCCCGACAGGGGGAGGGGATTCTTGTTTGAGCCCGGCTTGGAGAAAGAAGTATTTGTTTCCTGTTGGGACGTGTACCCCATCTGCCTATGGGCCACCCGGACCGTGACCTGATCCCCGGAGAGCTGGTCACATACACCCTCCACTGTGGAGAGAGGGGCTGGTTTTCCCTGAGTGTACAAAGAAGGGCACGGCATGAAGGCCCACAGCGCTCCCAGACCACTCTCCCACCGTACAGCCCCGGAGTCACCGTAGAGGTTGAGTATGAAGTGGAGGATGAAAGTGCTGAAGAGTGAGGTAGCGGATCCCCATTTCCACAAAGACAGTCCCCGTTGGGACCCACCTGCAAGTCCCCATTGGGACCTATGTTGTTTATGGTAGCGGACCAGCTACTGAAGCGCCCATCCCTGTTGGGACTTTTGTTGCCCCTTTTGTGACATGAGAAATCATGAACACGGCTGAGAACTAGCAAGCCACCCAATATCTTTTGGGCTTGTAAATAGTGCCCTTATTGCCTTCCCGCAACTGCCGGCCTCCGGAGAGGCTGGTTGGAGGGAGGACCCGCAGCAGAGCAGGCTGGGATCCGGTCACCACAGGAACCGGTGACCATCTTCCGGGTCAGGGGTCCCCTGGACGTGGGGCCTTTGAGTGACTGCCGGGTGCAAAGAACCATACCTGTTCCCACTTGGGTTGCCTGGCCAAGTTCCTGATCCGGACTGGGGAAAAGGGGTGCTGCCCACTTCTTAGGGGCAGCATCAAGGCTAGGTTGCTTGGGTGGGAAAGCGGAAGGACATGAACCCGTTGTTAAAAATGTTTGCAACGTTAAAAGTAATGTGCCTCCAGTAACGTGAGAAAGAAAAACCCACATATTCTTCAAAAATGTAAATATGTTATTATAAATGTGCATGTGTTTCTTATATTTTTGCAGTTTTACAACAAAAATAAACCGGTGATGGACGGGCAGCCCGCGGACGGTCTGCATTAAACCAAGGGGGAATGTGAGGCCCTGGACTATCCAGGTCATCCCAGGTAGCCACACAACACTACACACCCCTTCCCAGTTAAGTAACATCAGTCAAACTAAAAGCCTTGTCACCACCCTCCAGGTTTGATATCCACACCAGGGGGGTGGAGCCAGGCGGTTGACTCCACCCACCGAAGAGTTCACAGGCCTGGAGGCAGGAACCCAAGTAGTCTAGAAAAGTCTAGCACAGGCTCTGAGAGAGTCAAGTTCAAGTCCACAGGCTGTCCTGTGTCCAGGCTGCCCAGAGACTACCAGGTGGCTGCGTCGTTGCCAGTCGGTAGTGGCCGCCTGCAGGAGACTGGGAAAACGACCGGTGGAAACGTAAGGGACCGGGACAAGGTAGTGGCCCGCCGGAACCGAACCGGGGAGCCAACTAGATACCGGAGCACCAGGCAGGGTACTCAGACCCCGAACTAGGTTAGAAGCCACCCCCATAGTTAAATTAACTGATTGCGGTCTGTACCTCAGGGGTTCATTCCCATTTAAGTCCCGATTGAAGGCAACCATTCTGGATAAGTGCCACCGCCAAGGGCAAGAGATCCAAAGGGCCAGCATCTGCGGGCAATCGGGCTCCTACAACAGATGCACGTCTGGGAGCGGACTACTGGTGTCTAGGCACAGGAGTCAAGATTCCCACACAGAGGTGCAGGAGAAAGGCGGGCACCACCAACCTAATTTGGGAAAAGCTGCAGCCGGCTGTGGGCCCCGTTCATCACTCAGTTTGGTTTACCAGTGACTCCAGTGTCTTGTGTCAGAGTGAGTACACCAGTGCCATCAGGCCCCACACCGCGCTGCACCGCAGCACTATCCCCTGCACCTGGGCCACGGCCCGCTGGACCCAGGGACCAACATTCCTTACCCAGGGAGGGGTCAACACTTAGCTGCGCTACTACATACTACACCGCTCCCCGGGGCCCCCCACACCTTCACCGCAGCGATGGTGTCCACAATCACCACAACCCGTGGGTGGTGTCACGAACTATCATTTCAAACCAAACACCCAAATCCCCGCGTGTAGCGCCAACTCCCTTGCAGAGCGACGTCACCCCGTGGAGGAGAGCATTATACACTCAGTGATCCTGGGTGCTACAGGCAGAAACCGTCAGAGAGCAATGGGAGCGGAGCCTGTCTATGTCTCCTGTAGCACAGTACCTTATCCGGCACTGGGCCGGGTCTGTAACTATGTCTTGGTCCAGTGCTGGAGCAGGTCCCTCACAGCAGAGACTTCGGAGGGGGAGGCCGACTCGGAGGAGACAGTGGCATAAGAGGACACCTTGGAAGTTGGGTCAGATCCCCCCAGAGATGTTGCCCTTGGAGTCAAGAAAAATGGAGAAGGCAGGCTCGACACCAGCCCGCCTTGCACATCAGCGCGATCACCTGAACAAGGCCCCAGGTCCCGCGCTTCGGTGCAACTGCCTATAGCAGCAGCTCAGACCCGTGCTTCAGCCCAGAACCCTGTACCTGCTTCCCAGACCCACGTCCCGGCACAACATGGAAGTTAGAGAACAGCGCCTCCATGGCAAGCAAGCAGACTGAAGTAGTGCAGTAGAGCAAACGGGCCTTAGTCTTTGGACAGCCACCTTCATTGCCAGACTTGGGGTCTTCGGACATAAATCCATTGTAGCTTTTCTTCTCAGGATCTGTGAAGTGCCTAAACCTGAAGTAGAAAATTCTGGTGCTCCTAGTAGCCAGTGGGACTCTGTTACAGCCGTTATGGGAAGAGCCATACTGTACTGTCAAACAATGCCTATAAAGAATATGTGCATCTCTGCTGGAGAAGTATGTCAATATGTGAAAGCTGTTTGTAGTAAAGTACAAGTGTTTTAAAGCTGGCCAGCATGTGTTTTTGATTCTTCTGGAAAAAGACCCGTAGCCTGTGTACTGGATCAGCAGCCCTCAGGTAACCAAACCACACCACACCGATTCCACCACCCACCACAATCCCTGTTCTTGTAGTGTGTCAGGCGGGTGCATGACTATTGCCCTTGGCCTCGGCTAACACCCAAACTGACCCTACAGAAGGGCACCCAAGAAAATCCAGCAAGTGCCAGGACAATCTCATAAAGAGGATTCAGCTATGGGATCAGTTTAGCACTGGTACAGATCAAAGTCAGGAATGGCAGCAGCAAGTGTCAGTGTATCTGCACGCACAATGAGGTGAAAGCTTTTGGAAGCTAGCCTGGTATCAAGAAGGGGAGTAAAGAAACCACCTCTCTCCAAGTAAAAACATCAAAGACAGACTAATATTATACAGTAAGTACATAAGTTGAACTGCAGAAGACCGAGATAAAATGATTTTCTCTAATGAAGCCCCCTTCAGATTGTTTGGGATATCTGGAAGAATAACTGTTCGGAGAAGAAAAGGTGATCACTATCATAAGTCACGCTTCATGCCAATGGTAAAATATCCTGACACCATTCAAGTGTGGTGTTGTCCTTCATCCAGGGGAGTAGGCTCACTCACAATTTTGCCTAAGAACACTGCCATGCATAAAAAATGGTATCTAAACATCCTCCAAAAACAGCTTCTCCATACGATCCAGGAGTTATTCGATGATGAAAAAATTAACATGATAGATGGAGCATCATGTCATAAGGCAAAAATATCCATGGCAAGGAATCTCCCCAGATCTCAATCCAATTGGAAACTATGATCAATCCCAAAATGGTGGATAGTCCAACAGAAGCACAAACATTGTGATTAACTTCAAGAACTGATGAAACAAGCATGTATTGTCATCAGTCAGGCTTTGGCCCAAAAGCAATTATCCAGCATTGCAGTGTGAATTGCAGATATCTAGAAAAATAGGGTTCACCAATGTAAATATTTTGAGACCAATACATTATAGCTGGCATTGTGTATGCCAGGCTTAATAATTAAAATCCCTGGAATACAACTCACCTAATGCACCACATAATGATTTAGGTGCATCTCTTAACTGGCATGCGTCTTTAGGAAAACTATACATTTTGAGCGTAAGTTACGCTACCTTAGTAGTCTCACAGTGTCCCACCCATGCTCATCCCATATGGTCGTAGCTGGGCTGGACTTGCATTACGACAACAAAAGTAGCAAATACTTTTATGACTTGGCCAATGAGTTTGTATATAAATTTCATGTATTTGTTCAAAGTTTAATAACTTATGAAATACTAATAATTGTACTTCAGTTACCATAGAAACATCTGACTAAAACAGCTAAAACACCAAAGTAGAAGACTATAAAAAATAAAATTTGTGCCAGTCTCAAAACTTTTGTCCACAAATGTATGCCCTCAGACCCAGTCTTAGCTTCTCATACAGCCAGATTAGGCTGACAAAGGGCAATCTCCCCTAAACACACATCTGCAAATTGAGGTTCTGATCTAGCATAAAAATCCCAATTCATATGAAAAGGCTTGTTAACTCTATAACGTGCAACCATAGAAATCTACCATAGAAAACAAGTGACCTAGCAGGCCTACGAGGCCCCAGGTATGCGTTCTAGGGTTAAAGGGTCAATTTTGACTTTTAGGATTGCTGCCTCCAATAGGTGGCACTAGAGTTCAACTACTTCCTCAATGAAGAGACAATTTGCATGTTTTCCCAGAGAAGCATTGCGGGTTAAAGTCTCCTCATCACTAGCATGCTGGATTGGTGTGTCAATATCCGTAAGGAGAATAGTGTGATGCCCTGGCCTATCAGGTCATCACAGGGTATTTTGCAATCTGCCCTTCTGCACAGTATTCAACCCTCCTTGGTTACGGGTCCTGGTCCTTTGGTGCTGCTAAGAGCTTAGCCAGTAAAAACCCTAGAAACACTTTACACCATACCCACCAGACACACCATTGGAGGCCTGAAGGGAATAGGGCCGCCCATTTGGGGGGTTGGTAGGGGAAGGTAAAAAAGTGACAGGAGAACTGAAAGAGGAGTGGAAGGAGTAGGAGGTACAGTGGTGGCTCTCTGAGAGGAAGAGATCACCGGGTTGGAGCAGGGCTCCTTGAGTACTAGGTGGCAGACGTTGGTCTGGGCCTGGTAAGAGCTGAAACCTCGGTCGCAGGGGATTGTGTCAAGGGGCATGGACTGCCGAGGAGGGCAGCCGGCGGCCTTGAGCCATCTCCGGGCAGGGGCCAGGGCACGGCGGGGTATGCGGACCCTAGGCCGGGAAGTAGCTTCAAGTGTCCTGGTACTTTACCCGACGTGGGTGAAGCCTTCAAGATTCATCCCTCACCAGCTCCAAAATCGAGGTACTAGTGCACCGATGGGATAGGACTTTCCCTGTCACAGTCCACCAAATCCCAAGCGTGAACCCTGAGAGCAAGCTCACTCCGTTAGCCATACGGGTAAGCGGGACCTGACTAGTTCCACACTACAGAGTCCAAACAGAGAACAAGGTGCCATGGAAAAGGCCACAGGCTAACAAGCAACACCAAGGGCACGGACCCAAGGGTGCTCCCTCCTTGCTGCAGCGGTGCTCAGAATTCTGGTTTACAAACTGTCGGTGTCAGTATTCTTGGACTGAGTGAGTACGCAGAAACCCTTCCTTTTCCCAACAGCACCCCACTCCTGCACCACCAACACCGGACCCCAGGGCGCAAACCCCCTACCCACGGAGGGGTTAAACACCTTGCTGCCGTACCATCGCCACTGGGCTCCCCCTTTCCCCAAAAGCAGTGGTGGTATCCTACCTTACTACGCACCATGGGTGGCATCACGAACTTCTAACTCCCCTGTACATACTCCCCTTTTCAAACTCGAGTGTTTCCGCACAAACCCCTGGGTCCGGAGACCCCTCGAGCCACTGCGATTCTGGATCCGAGTGGCTCGGCCGCTGGCACGGGGGCGGTACAATAGCTTCCCCTTTAGATCTCTTCAAGGAGGAAGTAGACAAACTCTAGTGTCACCTATTGGAGGTAGCAATCCTAAAAGTCAAAAGTGACCCTTTAACAAGCCTTGTCATATAACTTAGGATTTATGCCAGATCAGAACCTCAATTTGCTGGCACAGTGTCACGGTGTCTCGGGGTGATTGCCCTTTGTCAGTGCAAAGTATGATATCTGATATGGCTGTATTAGAAGCTAAGACGGGGTCTGAGAGGAAAAGTTTATTCCTTGGGAATATGACACACCAACCTGGCATGCCAGTGAGGAGACTTATAGCTGTAATACTCCTCTGGGAAATATACAAATTGTCTCTTCAGGGAGGAAGGAGACAAACTCTAAGGACACTTACTGGAAGTAGGAAGGTGTATGCTTATTTTACGTTATTCTCTGAAGTTTTGTCTGTGAAATGGTCCCTCATGCTTTGGCTCATATTTTTTTCTGTGTTTTTTGTACTCGTTATAAATGAGGGTGTGCTCCCTTCCTCTGAGCTAAACACTTCATCTAGATAGCTTCCATGGACAGATGCTGTAGTCGGAGAACTGTCCTTGTCTGCCCTTATTTACGCCTATGTCACTGATGCAAGGTAAGGTTTTAATACTAGAGTAGGACCATCTGTATATGCTAGTTTTGTGTTTTTCTCTGGGGTTTTGCCTTTTAAAGGGGAAGGATGTTGAAGTTCACACTGTCTAATTTAGTACAGTAGGCCCCCCTCCATACAAATTAAACTAGATTGACTGAACCAACCTGCAGTCGTGGTGCACATCGGCACAAATGACAACGTTAGAGGTAGATGGAAGGTCCATAAAGATGATTTCAGAGAATTAGGCTGCAGGCCTAAAGCAAGGACCTTGAAGGTGGTATATTATGAAATATTGCCTGTGCCATGTGCCACACCAGAAAAGCAGAAAGACATTAGGTAAATAAGTAGCTCAATAATTGGTGTAGAAAGAATGGTTTGGGGCTTTTGGAGAAATGGGCCAATTTCTCTGTTGGCCATGGCTGCACTCTAGATTCAAACTGCACCTCAATGGGGAGGGTGCAGCTGTGCTGGGGGAAAAAATGGCTAGAAGGCTGGAAGAGTGTTTTAAACCAGGAATTGTGAATGGGGGTGGGGAGAATTGCTTTAAAGGAAGGGAAGATAGTGCAGATAGTTACCTGGGAATAACTAATGAAATTGGGTGTGCCATTGGGGGAGGGGTTAGTACAGTCAATACATTAAGGAAGAATACAGGTAAAAAGAAATACAGAGAAAAACAGAAAGTACATGTACACTAATACCAGAAGGCATAGCTGCTCCACTTACTTGTTATCCAGTCTAATGCTGGCATGTATACATTTTTGCGCAGAAGTTTATTACTTCTCTAGAGATATTGACGACTTCATTCATTATTTTGTCACAATTGCTATTGTGCTATAACATTTGGGTGTGCAGTGGATTTCATTGGTTCGGCCTTTAATTATATAGGTATTACCTGGTCCTTGGGCATATATGTTTTTAAGGTTTTTTTATTGTTTAGGAAATTAAGATTGTTGTATTTTATTATTTGATGGTGTGCTGGATTTATATACTGGTCTCGTCTTCTTTTTTTATACTTATGCCAGAAGCCTCACCAACAAGATGGAGGAATTAGAATTAAATAATTTCTGTATGAAGTGTGGCACCCCAGTGGTCCGGTTGCCACAGTAGTGTTGCCCTCCTCACATGGGGATGATGTTATGCCTGGAAGCAAGAAGGGGGTCCCCCACACTGGGTAGCACCAGCTGCCAACGCTTTCTTGACTCCAGACCAGAAGGAGAAGCTCTAAAACCTGGTTAGAGGGGAGCTTCCCTATAAATTCTGGCCTGGGGGAGGAGTTAGTGAGGGGAAGGACAGAGGAGCAGGAGGAGAGACCAGCCCGACGTCTGGCCAGTCCTGACATTGTGCTGGTGTGTGTGGGTCTGCCACACACACTGGCACCTGGGCTGCCCTTATTCGCGGTTGTCAGTCCTAGTAGCATGGGAGCGGTTCAGACATGTCTCAGGTAAGTGGTGTCTTCATATGGTCCTGCTCATTGTATGAGACCTTATGGTAAATAACAATTTATAATATAGCGTTAGGGACCCCCCTATAGAGATTTGCCGTGACGGGGCAGGGGGGCTCAAATCATTGATCAATCATTTGCAAAAAATCTCATTGAATTTTACAGTAGGAACGAATTTGTGAATATTACACTTTATATTTCTTCATTGTTGCAAGCCATTCACAAGCAGTGCTGGCTCCCCTCCTTTTTCGTTTACTGGTCAGGTGGTCGACCGCCACCATGCCGTGCACGCCCAGTGTGGTTTGCAAATTCCTTCTGTAGCCATCAAAATTCAGTTTGGTGCTTGTTCACACACAGCCACCGCCTCCTGCTCCAAGGCATCATTATTTAAACACCACCTGCCTGAACCTTGTTCCGCCATCATCCATGTTTGTGTGACGCCCTGGGCAAGCCAGGGGTCACAGGTCACAACACCACCACACCCCACACCCCAGGTAGGCACATCACAGCTAAACTACAAATCCTTGTTGCCTTCCTCCAGGGGCTGATGATTCACACCAGGGGGTGGGCCAGGCGGTTGGCTCCGCCCACCGAGGAGATCACAGCTCTGGAGGCGGGAGAAATCAGGCAGAAAGCTCAGGGAGGAGCAGGAGTGAGGAGCGAAGTGAAGGAGTAAACAAGTAGTGAAAGTAGAAAAGTGGTAAAGGAGGAAAGCAAGTGAGGTGACAGTAAAGAAAGAAAGCCTGAAGAGCCCAGCTAAGTGCAGGGCAGGTCAGCAAGGTCAGCAACGGCGGTGACTGTCTGGAGGGGGACCGTTTGGAAGTTCCTGGAAAGACCCCGTAGGCTGTGTGCCCGGCGGTCTGGAGCAGTGTTCCGAAAGACAGTCAGCACCAGGGCAGGGGCCTCTCGGACCCCGGCAAGGCTAGGAGTCGCCGAAAATTGCCAAATCCGTCAGTGAAGGGGACGTAGATCCCCCAACAACCAAGTCCCGATTGAAGGCAACAGCCCAACCAGAGCAGGAGAGACACCGCCACCGCCACGGCACCAGTTTCTCAGGGCCAGCGCCTGCGGGCAAAGCGTAGGGCTCCTCCAGCCCAGATTGAAGCCGGGGAGCGGGTAACCGGAGGGAATCCACCGCTACCACAAGTCAACCAAAGGTGCAAGGAAGAGGGACATCACCGTCACCTACCGGGAGTGCAGGTGCAGCCGTCCGTGGGACCGTCCTACCAGCCGTTTGGTTTACCGTAAAACTGTGTCCACGTCTCAGGCTGAGTGAGTACCACAGTGCCGCAAGGCACAGCGCTGCCCCCACGCCCCTGCGCCCACCACGCCCTGCACCTCCCAAACCATCACCGGGCCCCGGGATCACCAACCCCTGCCCACAGAGGGGCAACACAACACCTGGCTGCTCCGCATCACCATCCCCGGGATCCCCGTATTGAGCAGCGGTGGTGAAATCACCACAACCGTGGGTGGCGTCACGGACCATAAACAATCCCCACACCCAACAACCCCTTTCACTCACGGGCGAGGAGTGCCGCTCGAGAAACCCCCGGGATCCGGCCTACAGCTCGAGCCACCACTGAGCAGCAGCCGCCAGACCCGAGCAGAGCGAGCGTAGTGTGCTGACACCCTCCTCCCCGCCCGCGACAACTTGGCGTCACGAACAGGATCTTACCGCTCTGCCGTCTGGTAGAGGTGCGCCTTGTTACCGCCGGAGGTATCCGGCAGAAAAATTTCAGAAGTCGCCATCTTTGGCGCGAAAGGTTCCCGCTCGAGCGTCTTCTCGAGCAGTAAAGGCGCGAAGGCCAAGACCCCGCCCCGAGAGAGGAGGGGCCGGAAAGAGCTAAGGGGGACGCGATGGCGGCCGGCGGCATGTAGTCGCAGCTATAAAAGCAGGGACGCCAGGACCCTGCAAGCATACCGTTCCTGGAAGGAAGAGAGAAAGTCACCATGTGGATGCCGTCCCGAAACACCGTGGCCCCCGCGCCGGGAACCGCAGCGTGGGTGGAAATCCGGATCGCGCAGCTACATCTAAGGCTTCAGGTCAAGATGCAGCTCCTCTGGGAGGAGTGGGAGACCGACATGGCGGACGTTATAGCCACCGTGCGGAGACGCGAGGAGGAAGCGGAGGAAGGGAGGGTGAGTGACCCACGCCCCTATGTCCCGGAGGGACCGGTCGCTGCGGCTGAGGGACCCGGTCCAAGCCCTCTCCCCCCGTTGCCTCCCTCGCCACCCGTCTCGGGGGCCGTGACCCAGCCACTAGGCCCGCTACCACCGCAACCGGTAGCGATACCCAGCCCGTCCGCCCCAGCGGACCGACCTGTAGCCGGAGCCCGTAGCAAACCGGAGGTGTTGCCATGGAAGGCTCCGAAGATTGTACTAGAGACAGTCCCCGAGCAGTTTCCCGAGCCGGAGCCGATGACCCGCTCCGAGCCGAAGGCCCAGCTGCGGAAAGCCCCTGTGCCCATCCCCCACACCTCGGCTGAGGTAGCGCCGGGTTGTTGCTGCAAGGCAGCGCCCAAGGCCAAGACACCGCGGGATACGCCGCCCACCTTCCTGACAGTGGGTAACGTTCTGGATGTCCCGCGGGGCCCGACCCGTGCGCCGGCGCTGGCAGCAGCGCCGTATTGGGATAGGGAGCCGACACCGCTGGGCCTGGAGATCGCGGAGAGGGAGAGAAGGAAAGCCGAGCTGGTGGCCCGAGCCATTCGGGAGAAAGAAAATCTTCGGCAAGCGACCTTCCGTGTCCGGGGCCCGTTGTACGAGGGGCAGGTGAGGCGGTTTGATGTCCGCCGGGGCTACGGGTTTATATATGAACCGGGCCTGGAGGCCGAAGTGTTTGTTGCCCGGCGGGATGTGAATGCCCACCTGCCCGAGGAGCATCCTGGCCGTAACCTCATGCCGGGAGACATGGTGCGGTACACCCGACACTGCGGAGAGAGGGGGTGGTTTGCCCTGGATGTGAAGCTCAGGGGCAGCAAAGAGAGCAAGTTGAGCTCTGCACCCCCTCCCTCGGATGAAGCAGCAGAAGGACCGGAGTAGGGCAGCGGATGCCCGTTGCACCGTCCCCGTTGGGACCACCAGAAGTTTGTTTGTTTAAAAGTTGAAACTGAAAAATGATTGATCCAAGAAGTTACCTGATTGTCTGTAGTGATTGAACCGGCCGGAGCCGGCACCGTTGTCCCCGTGGGGACCGTTTAAAATTGCATGGGAACTATCCATGGACAAGCCCGTGAACTTGCAGGGCAACCACAAACGTTAGTGGCTTGTAAATATGTTGTTTACCGTTACCGTTTTCCGCAATGCCGCCTCCGGAGAGGCAGGTTGGAGGGAGGGCCCTAAGCAGAGCAAGCTGGGGCCCAGCCACCAAAGGAACCGGTGGCTACCCTCTGGAGGGAAGGACAGATCCCGCTCGGGTAACTTGTGCTGGACTGTGGGTCAAGGGGTGCTGCCTGGGCTTTAGGGGCAGCATCAGGGCCAGGTTGCTTGGGTGGGAGAGAGCGGAAACCGTAACCGTAAACCGTTAGCAACGTTAAAAGAAATGTGCCTCCCGTCTTGGGAAGAGTTATTATTAAAAATGTATATATGTTAATTTCCAAATGTTATCTTTTTCAGAAAAATAAAACCGGTGTAGGACGGCAGCCCGCAGACGGTCTGCATTTTGCTAAGGGGGAATGTGACGCCCTGGGCAAGCCAGGGGTCACAGGTCACAACACCACCACACCCCACACCCCAGGTAGGCACATCACAGCTAAACTACAAATCCTTGTTGCCTTCCTCCAGGGGCTGATGATTCACACCAGGGGGTGGGCCAGGCAGTTGGCTCCGCCCACCGAGGAGATCACAGCTCTGGAGGCGGGAGAAATCAGGCAGAAAGCTCAGGAAGGAGCAGGAGTGAGGAGCGAAGTGAAGGAGTAAACAAGTAGTGAAAGTAGAAAAGTGGTAAAGGAGGAAAGCAAGTGAGGTGACAGTAAAGAAAGAAAGCCTGAAGAGCCCAGCTAAGTGCAGGGCAGGTCAGCAAGGTCAGCAACGGCGGTGACTGTCTGGAGGGGGACCGTTTGGAAGTTCCTGGAAAGACCCCGTAGGCTGTGTGCCCGGCGGTCTGGAGCAGTGTTCCGAAGGACAGTCAGCACCAGGGCAGGGGCCTCTCGGACCCTGGCAAGGCTAGGAGTCGCCGAAAATTGCCAAATCCGTCAGTGAAGGGGACGTAGATCCCCCAACAACCAAGTCCCGATTGAAGGCAACAGCCCAACCAGAGCAGGAGAGACACCGCCACCGCCACGGCACCAGTTTCTCAGGGCCAGCGCCTGCGGGCAAAGCGTAGGGCTCCTCCGGCCCAGACTGAAGCCGGGGAGCGGGTAACCGGAGGGAATCCACCGCTACCACAAGTCAACCAAAGGTGCAAGGAAGAGGGACATCACCGTCACCTACCGGGAGTGCAGGTGCAGCCGTCTGTGGGACCGTCCTACCAGCCGTTTGGTTTACCGTAAAACTGTGTCCACGTCTCAGGCTGAGTACCACAGTGCCGCAAGGCACAGCGCTGCCCCCGCGCCCCTGCGCCCACCAGGCCCTGCACCTCCCAAACCATCACCGGGCCCCGGGATCACCAACCCCTGCCCACGGAGGGGCAACACAACACCTGGCTGCTCCGCATCACCATCCCCGGGATCCCCGTATTGAGCAGCGGTGGTGAAATCACCACAACCGTGGGTGGCGTCACAGACTATAAACAATCCCCACACCCAACAACCCCTTTCACTCACGGGCGAGGAGTGCCGCTCGAGAAACCCCCGGGATCCGGCCTACAGCTCGAGCCACCACTGAGCAGCAGCCGCCAGACCCGAGCAGAGCGAGTGTAGTGTGCTGACACCCTCCTCCCCGCCCGCGACAACTTGGCGTCACGAACAGGATCTTACCGCTCTGCCGTCTGGTAGAGGTGCGCCTTGTTACCGCCGGAGGTATCCGGCAGAAAAATTTCAGAAGTCGCCATCTTTGGCGCGAAAGGTTCCCGCTCGAGCGTCTTCTCGAGCAGTAGAGGCGCGAAGGCCAAGACCCCGCCCCGAGAGAGGAGGGGCCGGAAAGAGCTAAGGGGGACGCGATGGCGGCCGGCGGCATGTAGTCGCAGCTATAAAAGCAGGGACGCCAGGACCCTGCAAGCATACCGTTCCTGGAAGGAAGAGAGAAAGTCACCATGTGGATGCCGTCCCGAAACACCGTGGCCCCCGCGCCGGGAACCGCAGCGTGGGTGGAAATCCGGATCGCGCAGCTACATCTAAGGCTGCAGGTCAAGATGCAGCTCCTCTTGGAGGAGTGGGAGACCGACATGGCGGACGTTATAGCCACCGTGCGGAGACGCGAGGAGGAAGCGGAGGAAGGGAGGGTGAGTGACCCACGCCCCTATGTCCCGGAGGGACCGGTCGCTGCGGCTGAGGGACCCGGTCCAAGCCCTCTCCCCCCGTTGCCTCCCTCGCCACCCGTCTCGGGGGCCGTGACCCAGCCACTAGGCCCGCTATCACCGCAACCGGTAGCGATACCCAGCCCGTCCGCCCCAGCGGACCGACCTGTAGCCGGAGCCCGTAGCAAACCGGAGGTGTTGCCATGGAAGGCTCCGAAGATTGTACTAGAGACAGTCCCCGAGCAGTTTCCCGAGCCGGAGCCGATGACCCGCTCCGAGCCGAAGGCCCAGCTGCGGAAAGCCCCTGTGCCCATCCCCCACACCTCGGCTGAGGTAGCGCCGGGTTGTTGCTGCAAGGCAGCGCCCAAGGCCAAGACACCGCGGGATACGCCGCCCACCTTCCTGACAGTAGGTAACGTTCTGGATGTCCCGCGGGGCCCGACCCGTGCGCCGGCGCTGGCAGCAGCGCCGTATTGGGATAGGGAGCCGACACCGCTGGGCCTGGAGATCGCGGAGAGGGAGAGAAGGAAAGCCGAGCTGGTGGCCCGAGCCATTCGGGAGAAAGAAAATCTTCGGCAAGCGACCTTCCGTGTCCGGGGCCCGTTGTACGAGGGGCAGGTGAGGCGGTTTGATGTCCGCCGGGGCTACGGGTTTATATATGAACCGGGCCTGGAGGCCGAAGTGTTTGTAGCCCGGCGGGATGTGAATGCCCACCTGCCCGAGGAGCATCCTGGCCGTAACCTCATGCCGGGAGACATGGTGCGGTACACCCGACACTGCGGAGAGAGGGGGTGGTTTGCCCTGGATGTGAAGCTCAGGGGCAGCAAAGAGAGCAAGTTGAGCTCTGCACCCCCTCCCTCGGATGAAGCAGCAGAAGGACCGGAGTAGGGCAGCGGATGCCCGTTGCACCGTCCCCGTTGGGACCACCAGAAGTTTGTTTGTTTAAAAGTTGAAACTGAAAAATGATTGATCCAAGAAGAAGTTACCTGATTGTCTGTAGTGATTGAACCGGCCGGAGCCGGCACCGTTGTCCCCGTGGGGACCGTTTAAAATTGCATGGGAACTATCCATGGACAAGCCCGTGAACTTGCAGGGCAACCACAAACGTTAGTGGCTTGTAAATATGTTGTTTACCGTTACCGTTTTCCGCAATGCCGCCTCCGGAGAGGCAGGTTGGAGGGAGGGCCCTAAGCAGAGCAAGCTGGGGCCCAGCCACCAAAGGAACCGGTGGCTACCCTCTGGAGGGAAGGACAGATCCCGCTCGGGTAACTTGTGCTGGACTGTGGGTCAAGGGGTGCTGCCTGGGCTTTAGGGGCAGCATCAGGGCCAGGTTGCTTGGGTGGGAGAGAGCGGAAACCGTAACCGTAAACCGTTAGCAACGTTAAAAGAAATGTGCCTCCCGTCTTGGGAAGAGTTATTATTAAAAATGTATATATGTTAATTTCCAAATGTTATCTTTTTCAGAAAAATAAAACCGGTGTAGGACGGCAGCCCGCGGACGGTCTGCATTTTGCTAAGGGGGAATGTGACGCCCTGGGCAAGCAAGGGGTCACAGGTCACAACACCACCACACCCCACACCCCAGGTAGGCACATCACAGCTAAACTACAAATCCTTGTTGCCTTCCTCCAGGGGCTGATGATTCACACCAGGGGGTGGGCCAGGCAGTTGGCTCCGCCCACCGAGGAGATCACAGCTCTGGAGGCGGGAGAAATCAGGCAGAAAGCTCAGGAAGGAGCAGGAGTGAGGAGCGAAGTGAAGGAGTAAACAAGTAGTGAAAGTAGAAAAGTGGTAAAGGAGGAAAGCAAGTGAGGTGACAGTAAAGAAAGAAAGCCTGAAGAGCCCAGCTAAGTGCAGGGCAGGTCAGCAAGGTCAGCAACGGCGGTGACTGTCTGGAGGGGGACCGTTTGGAAGTTCCTGGAAAGACCCCGTAGGCTGTGTGCCCGGCGGTCTGGAGCAGTGTTCCGAAGGACAGTCAGCACCAGGGCAGGGGCCTCTCGGACCCTGGCAAGGCTAGGAGTCGCCGAAAATTGCCAAATCCGTCAGTGAAGGGGACGTAGATCCCCCAACAACCAAGTCCCGATTGAAGGCAACAGCCCAACCAGAGCAGGAGAGACACCGCCACCGCCACGGCACCAGTTTCTCAGGGCCAGCGCCTGCGGGCAAAGCGTAGGGCTCCTCCGGCCCAGACTGAAGCCGGGGAGCGGGTAACCGGAGGGAATCCACCGCTACCACAAGTCAACCAAAGGTGCAAGGAAGAGGGACATCACCGTCACCTACCGGGAGTGCAGGTGCAGCCGTCTGTGGGACCGTCCTACCAGCCGTTTGGTTTACCGTAAAACTGTGTCCACGTCTCAGGCTGAGTACCACAGTGCCGCAAGGCACAGCGCTGCCCCCGCGCCCCTGTGCCCACCAGGCCCTGCACCTCCCAAACCATCACCGGGCCCCGGGATCACCAACCCCTGCCCACGGAGGGGCAACACAACACCTGGCTGCTCCGCATCACCATCCCCGGGATCCCCGTATTGAGCAGCGGTGGTGAAATCACCACAACCGTGGGTGGCGTCACAGACTATAAACAATCCCCACACCCAACAACCCCTTTCACTCACGGGCGAGGAGTGCCGCTCGAGAAACCCCCGGGATCCGGCCTACAGCTCGAGCCACCACTGAGCAGCGGCCGCCGGACCCGAGCAGAGCGAGCGTAGTGTGCTGACACCCTCCTCCCCGCCCGCGACATTTGCTGGTCTGGCACTGTGAGGGCCAGTCCTGACATTGTGCTGGTGTGTGTGGGTCTGCCACACACACTGGCACCTGGGCTGCCCTTATTCGCGGTTGTCAGTCCTAGTAGCATGGGAGCGGTTCAGACATGTCTCAGGTAAGTGGTGTCTTCATATGGTCCTGCTCATTATATGAGACCTTATGGTACATAACAATTTATAATATAGCGTTAGGGACCCCCCTATAGAGATTTGCCGTGACGGGGCAGGGGGGCTCAAATCATTGATCAATCATTTGCAAAAAATCTCATTGAATTTTACAGTAGGAACGAATTTGTGAATATTACACTTTTTATTTCTTCATTGTTGCAAGCCATTCACAAGCAGTGCTGGCTCCCCTCCTTTTTCGTTTACTGGTCAGGTGGTCGACCGCCACCATGCCGTGCACGCCCTGTGTGGTTTGCAAATTCCTTCTGTAGCCATCAAAATTCAGTTTGGTGCTTGTTCACACACAGCCACCGCCTCCTGCTCCAAGGCATCATTATTTAAACACCACCTGCCTGAACCTTGTTCCGCCCTCATCCATGTTTGCTGGTCTGGCACTGTGAGGGCCAGTCCTGACATTGTGCTGGTGTGTGTGGGTCTGCCACACACACTGGCACCTGGGCTGCCCTTATTCGCGGTTGTCAGTCCTAGTAGCATGGGAGCGGTTCAGACATGTCTCAGGTAAGTGGTGTCTTCATATGGTCCTGCTCATTATATGAGACCTTATGGTACATAAAAATTTATAATATAGCGTTAGGGACCCCCCTATAGAGATTTGCCGTGACGGGGCAGGGGGGCTCAAATCATTGATCAATCATTTGCAAAAAATCTCATTGAATTTTACAGTAGGAACGAATTTGTGAATATTACACTTTTTATTTCTTCATTGTTGCAAGCCATTCACAAGCAGTGCTGGCTCCCCTCCTTTTTCGTTTAGAGGGGAGCTTCCCTATAAATTCTGGCCTGGGGGAGGAGTTAGTGAGGGGAAGGACAGAGGAGTAGGAGGAGAGACCAGCCCGACGTCCTGGGGACCGAAGTCACCGAAGGGCTCGTTTCAGGGTAGTGAAGGGTTAGTGAAAAAGAAGAGGAGAGAGAGAGAAGTCGAGAAAAGCCTGGGGAGCGGAGTAGTGACTGAGCTCACCCCAGAGCAGAGCGCTAAAGACAGGATTCTGGAGTCCTTGGTTGTTCGGGTACTGAAGTCCCAGCAGCTGAATCTGAAAGGCAGGAGACTGCATGTTTTCTGGCCATACAAAATGCCCATCGGCACAGCAGCATACTAGAGCCCGGAGCCATTACCAGAGCAGCGGCACCTGTAAAGGCCTCGTGCCACCTACCATACAGGTGATAAACAGTACAACACCAGGAAGAGGGCCACAGCAAAGCTTTAAGCAGCAGGGGCTTACACAGGACAGGACAGAAGGAAGGCCTCCAAACCCACCTGGCTAGATGGATCCCCAATTGCTTCCAGTTCAAAAGGATAAGGCACTTCTACCGAATTTCTAGTTACCAGGGTGCTCAGGTAGGTTTCCAAACCATATCTCCTGAATTCAGTAAAATATGATGATTTTTTATTATTTCATACTCAGTATAGTCAAGTCAGACGTTGCGGCCCAAACATGGCCTTCATCAGTAACTAGAACCTGAGATGAAAAGAGATAGATTATAGTTTCACTCTTTTCATTGGCAGTATTTGGAATGCTAGCAGATATGTGACTGTGATCTGTAGCCTGTTATTTCTGCCATGGGCAGTTGTAGTGATGCTATTAAGAGAATTTCTGTGGTTTGCAGCCTGTCATTAGCAGTATCCACTGTCAATGTCATCAATGAAATGGACCCAGAGGACAATGTCCTCTGTAGAGATGAGCGATGTTCGAGGTTCGCCAATTTCATGTTCGAGTGATTTTGGGGGGTGTTCAAGTCATTCGCCGAACTCGAGCCTTTTGCTAAAAGTTCGACCGTTCGAGTTACGTTCGAGAACGGTTCGAGCACCAAAAGCGTGGCTTTTCACAGTATGTGCGCAATCGTATCTGCATGCATCCTGCGTACCCAGCACAATCCCTCTCTCTTTCCTACTCACCGATCACGGGCATCTCGCTGCATGGCTGTCATAAATCTCCAGCGGCATTTCCTCTTTTGAACATGGCTGCCGCTTCATTATTCAATTAGTTATTCCGTGCATTCCCCGCCCACCGGCGCCCATAGTATCATAGTATCATAGTTTTTTAAGGTTGAAGGGAGACTCTAAGGGGTACTTTGCACACTACGACATCGCAGGTGCAATGTCGGTGGGGTCAAATTGAAAGTGACGCACATCCGGCATCGCAGGCGACATCGTAGTGTGTAAAGCCTAGATGATACGATTACCGAGCGCAAAAGCGTCGTAATCGTATCATCGGTGTAGCGTCGGAGTAATCCATAATTACGCTGACGCGACGGTCCGATGTTGTTCCTCGTTCCTGCGGCAGCACACATCGCTGTGTGTGAAGCCGCAGGAGCGAGGAACATCTCCTACCGGTGTCACCGCGGCTCCCGAAGGATATGCGGAAGGAAGGAGGTGGGCGGGATTTTTACGTCCCGCTCATCTCCGACACTCCGCTCCTATTGGCTGCCTGCCGTGTGACATCGCAGTGACGCCGTATGACCTGCCCCCTTAATAAGGAGGCGTGTCGCCGGCCAGAGCGACGTCCCAGGACAGGTGAGTCCATGTGAAGCTGCCATAGCGATAATGATCGCTACGGCAGCTATCACAAGGATATCGCAGCTGCGACGGGGGCGGGGACTATCGCGTGCGACATCGCAGCATCGGCTTGCGATGTCACAACGTGCAAAGTACCCCTAAGTCCATCTAGTTCAACCCGTAGCCTAACATGTTGATCCAGAGAAAGGCAAAAAAAACCCCAAAAAAACCAATGTGGCAAACAAGCTCCAATGGGGAAAAAAATTCCTTCCTAACTCCACCCTGTCATAAAACCTAATATACATAACTGGTAATATTATATTTTTCAAGAAAGGCATCCAGGCTCTGCTTAAATGTTAGTAGTGAATCACTCATTACAACATCATGCGGCAGAGAGTTCCATAGTTTCACTGCTCGTATAGTAAAGAATCCTCGTCTGTGATTGTGATTAAACCTTCTTTCCTCAAGACGTAGCGGATGCCCCCGTGTTCCAGTCGCAGGCCTAGGTGTAAAAAGATCTTTGGAAAGGTCTCTGTACTGTCCCCTCATATATTTATACATTGTGATTAGATCCCCCCTAAGCCTTCGTTTTTCCAAACTAAATAACCCCAAGTTTAATAACCTGTCTTGGTATTGCAGCCCACCCATTCCTCTAATAATCTTGGTCGCTCTTCTCTGCACCCTCTCCAGTTCAGCTATGTCCTTCTTATATATCGTGACCAGAATTGTACACAGTATTCTAAGTGCGGTCGCACTAGTGACTTGTACAGAGGTAGAACTATATTTTTTTCATGAACACTTATACCTCTTTTAATACATCCCATTATTTTATTAGCCCTGGCAGCAGTTGCCTAACACTGTCCACTAAAATTAATTTTACCATCCATCCATACACCCAAGTCTTTTTCTGTGTCTGTTTTAACAAAAACCGAAAAACTCTATTACCTTAAAATCACAATATTTATTAGACATATATGCCACAAACAGAGTACATACAAACGTAAAATTATATTAAATAGATATCAGAAAGGAAGGCGAGAAATTTTTCCCTTCCTCCACCCTTCCTAGCATACGGAGGTCGGCGTTCTAATTGGTCATAACGCCCCCGTTCCTCGTCGACTGATGTCCTATACTGACCCTCCACTCACTTTCAAGAGGACATAGAGTGTGTCTAAATAGCAGTGGGTAAAGTGTGACACCAAAACGAAGGCCCATAGAGTTATAAGCACAAATAAATTGTGCAAGGAAAGACACTACGTCCGTCACTAATCGTCTGTCATAGACTAGCAGGGATGGGCCAAACTATGTCATCAAGTCGACATGTAATAAAAGATATATTTGATAAATTTGACATAAGCTGTTATTTGATATAATTGAGATATTTGAATTAAGCTGTTATTTGTCCAGAATTCACCCAACGCGTTTCGCCCCCTAGTCAGCAAAAAAGGGGCTCATCAGGGGTATAACAGCATGGATCCTTGAAACACACAGCTTCAAACCTAAAATAGAACAAATAATTTGTTTCATCTCAGACCAAAGAACTGTTGTGATCACCATAGTATAGCAAAAAAGGTAAGGATAATCAGCACTGACCATTATAAAACCATACCAAGACCATTAGATAATATGGTACGTCCTCCAGAGAGCAGTAGTACAACACCACTTCAAGCACCTGACAATCAGAAACAGAAGAGGCATTTCTCTCTTATAGGAAATGAATAGGCTCTGTGGAGTATATCTTTAACTGAAAAAATAATAATAATAATAATAATACAGTCCGATACCTGATAGAATCGCTGCTAACCGTAAAGTCTGGATAAAGTTCAGGCTAGATTGCCCCCACAGACAGTATCCATATGTCCAGAAAATTTTTTTATATGTCCACAGAATTTTTATATGTCCAGAAAAACTTTTTGGGGTCACATATAGTACACAACCTTAACAATAAAAACAAATAAACCAGTCAGAGCCATCCTCAATTGGCCACCAATAGATCGTGCACCCCACCAGTATAATAGTGAAAAGAAATGCTTAGTTCCCATACCACCTAAACACTCATGATGTGTACATCACACCAGATAGAATATATACATACCCAGGATTTCAAGAAGGCAACGATTTAAACAGAGTCCTATGATAGCATTTGCGCCCTCTGTAATGCCAATCATATAAAAAACAGTGTTGGCAGAAATCCTAATGTTTGCATAGGAGCCCATACATCAAATAACAGAACCATACAACATAGAGAATCCAAATACCTGAATATCATGAAGGAAACAGTCCCCAGGTAACGATATGTACTCCATCTGGGCGTCCACTCACTGACTGACACTCCATATCCCATTTAAATAGTCAAAAGTCGCGCCAAAACCCAGGAGAGGAAGTTTCCTGTCTGGGCCGTGCAACCACCAATTTCTGCCATCTCGATCCCCCGCCGGTAGTTCCGACGTAGAAACGTTCCTATGGACTGCGCAAGCGCGTTATCCATCTCGCGCCTGCGCACTGTGATTAACAGTCACATTAACCGCGTCTATCAGTGCAACCGACAAATAATCCCCACGGTTCAATCGCCCTTACCAATAGTTCCGACACGAACAGTTCCCATATACTGCGCGTGCGCGTGAGCATAATGAAACAACATGCTCACGCCAGAATAAATGCGCAGACACATTGGGATAGGGGAAAAGCGCTGTTAGGACATATCCCTATATGGTTCTGACATACAAAGGGCGATAAACTAACCAGGGAGTATACATAATATGAATAGTATATACAATATACCCAGGCAGAGGAATGTGCGCAAAAATAGATCTGGGTAAGTACACATAAAATGGGGAGGTATTTCAATTAAATCACTGAAGAACCCATATACACTCGCAGGTGGCCTATCCCAGTATATAATCATAGACCTATAGTATATATAAACAAATGGTCATATAGGTAAAAATATAGATTCCCCACAGATCTACACATAATTCATATATCCGCAGGAAAAAACAACTAGTTTCATTGGTCAATTATAGAGAATCAAGCTTATTCAAAAAAAGTCACTAGAAAAATTACTTACTAATGCTCCTACACTGTTCAATTACATATATATATATAGTGAAGAAATGACAACCCAACCAAATAATGTTGGGATACAGTAAAAAATTCGCCGTCCACTACGGACCATGATGATATAGAAAAATGGCCAGATCTCAATTTATCCTATTATAAAAAGCTAGTGTAGCTAATTTGCTCATTCAGGCCATCTGGGAACGCGGATTCCATCCAGAAAATCCATCTGACCTCCCTTTGTAATAGAATTCTGTCCCAGTCACCCTTACGTACAGGTTCAGGGACAGTTTCAATACATTTAAACCTAACATCATCAGCAAGACCTCCATGCTCCGAGTTAACGTGTCTTGCAATTGGGGTATCTCATTAATTACGGATGTCCCCAAGGTGCTCCCCTATCCGAACACGTAGTTGTCTCTTGGTTTTTCCAACGTAATTTTTCGGACAGGTGCACGTAAAGAGATAAATTACCCCTTGGGTCCTACAATTTGCAAACGATCTGTTTCTATAGACCCTACCAGTCTGCGCACTCCGGAATTCCTTGGAAAGATCAATGTAAATACAGAATTTACACGACCTACATTTAAAAGTACCATGCTCCCTATGTTAGATAGATAGATAGAATCGCTGCTAACCGTAAAGTCTGGATAAAGTTCAGGCTAGATTGCCCCCACAGACAGTATCCATATGTCCAGAAATTTTTTTTATATGTCCACAGAATTTTTATATGTCCAGAAAAACTTTTTGGGGTCACATATAGTACACAACCTTAACAATAAAAACAAATAAACCAGTCAGAGCCATCCTCAATTGGCCACCAATAGATCGTGCACCCCACCAGTATAATAGTGAAAAGAAATGCTTAGTTCCCATACCACCTAAACACTCATGATGTGTACATCACACCAGATAGAATATATACATACCCAGGATTTCAAGAAGGCAACGATTTAAACAGAGTCCTATGATAGCATTTGCGCCCTCTGTAATGCCAATCATATAAAAAACAGTGTTGGCAGAAATCCTAATGTTTGCATAGGAGCCCATACATCAAATAACAGAACCATACAACATAGAGAATCCAAATACCTGAATATCATGAAGGAAACAGTCCCCAGGTAACGATATGTACTCCATCTGGGCGTCCACTCACTGACTGACACTCCATATCCCATTTAAATAGTCAAAAGTCGCGCCAAAACCCAGGAGAGGAAGTTTCCTGTCTGGGCCGTGCAACCACCAATTTCTGCCATCTCGATCCCCCGCCGGTAGTTCCGACGTAGAAACGTTCCTATGGACTGCGCAAGCGCGTTATCCATCTCGCGCCTGCGCACTGTGATTAACAGTCACATTAACCGCGTCTATCAGTGCAACCGACAAATATCCTTATACACCAGCATCCCCCATCAAGCTGGACTAAGAGCTATTGAATACTTCCTGCAAATGAGAGGTAATCAGTTTAGAGCACATAATGGATTTATTGTTGAACTTATGAATTTCATCCTCACGCGTAACGTATTTCTCTTTAACTCAAAATTCTACCACCAACTCAGGGGCACAGCGATGGGGAGCCCCTGTGCTCCCACATACGCTAATTTGCTCCTGGGTTGGTGGGAGGATACTGTGGTGTTTGGGGATGAGGAAGTCAATTGGCACCCCCAGATTTTCTTCTGGGGTAGGTACATTGACGATGTGCTGCTCATTTGGTCAGGTAGTGTTCAATCCTTTGAGGCATTTGTGGGTGAGTTAAACAATAACAACTTGGGACTTCGTTTCACTTATGAAATTGGAGTGGATAAAATATCCTTTCTTGATATTTTTATCAAGAAGGGTGATGATGGTCTTCTGGAGACGACGTTATATAGAAAACCGAGTTCAACAAATAGCTTTCTCAGATGGGAAAGCTATCATCCCTTTAATTTAAAGAAAGGTATCCCGAAGGGACAATTTATGCGTGTTCGCAGAAATTGTTCAAATGATCAAGAGTTTGAACGACAAGCGTCCCAATTGTCCAAAAGATTCTGTGACCGGGGTTACCCGAAGAAAATTATAAACAATGCCTTCAGTCAAGCAGCTCGTACGGACAGATTGAGCCTTCTACATAACACCAAGAAGAAGGAAGAAACGACTAGGACTAGACTTATAGCTACGTTCGACGATCAGAACCACCAAGTCATGAGAATTCTGCGGAATCATTGGAGTATATTACAACAGGATAGGGACCTGGAGGAAACCATCTTCCCTTATCCTGCAGTGACGTTTAGAAGAGGATGTAACGTCAAGGATATGGTTGTTAAAAGTCATTTCTCTCCTCCCGTGAAGTCGGGTTCAACTTGGCTAGAACATAGGGAGCATGGTACTTTTAAATGTAGGTCGTGTAAATTCTGTATTTACATTGATCCTTCCAAGGAATTCCGGAGTGCGCAGACTGGTAGGGTCTATAGAAACAGATCGTTTGCAAATTGTAGGACCCAAGGGGTAATTTATCTCTTTACGTGCACCTGTCCGAAAAATTACGTTGGAAAAACCAAGAGACAACTACGTGTTCGGATAGGGGAGCACCTTGGGGACATCCGTAATAAGAGAGATACCCCAATTGCAAGACACGTTAACTCGGAGCATGGAGGTCTTGCTGATGATGTTAGGTTTAAATGTATTGAAACTGTCCCTGAACCTGTACGTAAGGGTGACTGGGACAGAATTCTATTACAAAGGGAGGCCAGATGGATTTTCTGGATGGAATCCGCGTTCCCAGATGGCCTGAATGAGCAAATTAGCTACACTAGCTTTTTATAATAGGATAAATTGAGATCTGGCCATTTTTCTATATCATCATGGTCCGTAGTGGACGGCGAATTTTTTACTGTATCCCAACATTATTTGGTTGGGTTGTCATTTCTTCACTATATATATATATATGTAATTGAACAGTGTAGGAGCATTAGTAAGTAATTTTTCTAGTGACGTTTTTTTGAATAAGCTTGATTCTCTATAATTGACCAATGAAACTAGTTGTTTTTTCCTGCGGATATATGAATTATGTGTAGATCTGTGGGGAATCTATATTTTTACCTATATGACCATTTGTTTATATATACTATAGGTCTATGATTATATACTGGGATAGGCCACCTGCGAGTGTATATGGGTTCTTCAGTGATTTAATTGAAATACCTCCCCATTTTATGTGTACTTACCCAGATCTATTTTTGCGCACATTCCTCTGCCTGGGTATATTGTATATACTATTCATATTATGTATACTCCCTGGTTAGTTTATCGCCCTTTGTATGTCAGAACCATATAGGGATATGTCCTAACAGCGCTTTTCCCCTATCCCAATGTGTCTGCGCATTTATTCTGGCGTGAGCATGTTGTTTCATTATGCTCACGCGCACGCGCAGTATATGGGAACTGTTCGTGTCGGAACTATTGGTAAGGGCGATTGAACCGTGGGGATTATTTGTCGGTTGCACTGATAGACGCGGTTAATGTGACTGTTAATCACAGTGCGCAGGCGCGAGATGGATAACGCGCTTGCGCAGTCCATAGGAACGTTTCTACGTCGGAACTACCGGCGGGGGATCGAGATGGCAGAAATTGGTGGTTGCACGGCCCAGACAGGAAACTTCCTCTCCTGGGTTTTGGCGCGACTTTTGACTATTTAAATGGGATATGGAGTGTCAGTCAGTGAGTGGACGCCCAGATGGAGTACATATCGTTACCTGGGGACTGTTTCCTTCATGATATTCAGGTATTTGGATTCTCTATGTTGTATGGTTCTGTTATTTGATGTATGGGCTCCTATGCAAACATTAGGATTTCTGCCAACACTGTTTTTTATATGATTGGCATTACAGAGGGCGCAAATGCTATCATAGGACTCTGTTTAAATCGTTGCCTTCTTGAAATCCTGGGTATGTATATATTCTATCTGGTGTGATGTACACATCATGAGTGTTTAGGTGGTATGGGAACTAAGCATTTCTTTTCACTATTATACTGGTGGGGTGCACGATCTATTGGTGGCCAATTGAGGATGGCTCTGACTGGTTTATTTGTTTTTATTGTTAAGGTTGTGTACTATATGTGACCCCAAAAAGTTTTTCTGGACATATAAAAATTCTGTGGACATATAAAAAATTTTTCTGGACATATGGATACTGTCTGTGGGGGCAATCTAGCCTGAACTTTATCCAGACTTTACGGTTAGCAGCGATTCTATCAGGTATCGGACTGTATTATTATTATTATTATTATTTTTTCAGTTAAAGATATACTCCACAGAGCCTATTCATTTCCTATAAGAGAGAAATGCCTCTTCTGTTTCTGATTGTCAGGTGCTTGAAGTGGTGTTGTACTACTGCTCTCTGGAGGACGTACCATATTATCTAATGGTCTTGGTATGGTTTTATAATGGTCAGTGCTGATTATCCTTACCTTTTTTGCTATACTATGGTGATCACAACAGTTCTTTGGTCTGAGATGAAACAAATTCTTTGTTCTATTTTAGGTTTGAAGCTGTGTGTTTCAAGGATCCATGCTGTTATACCCCTGATGAGCCCCTTTTTTGCTGACTAGGGGGCGAAACGCGTTGGGTGAATTCTGGACAAATAACAGCTTAATTCAAATATCTCAATTATATCAAATAACAGCTTATGTCAAATTTATCAAATATATCTTTTATTACATGTCGACTTGATGACATAGTTTGGCCCATCCCTGCTAGTCTATGACAGACGATTAGTGACGGACGTAGTGTCTTTCCTTGCACAATTTATTTGTGCTTATAACTCTATGGGCCTTCGTTTTGGTGTCACACTTTACCCACTGCTATTTAGACACACTCTATGTCCTCTTGAAAGTGAGTGGAGGGTCAGTATAGGACATCAGTCGACGAGGAACGGGGGCGTTATGACCAATTAGAACGCCGACCTCCGTATGCTAGGAAGGGTGGAGGAAGGGAAAAATTTCTCGCCTTCCTTTCTGATATCTATTTAATATAATTTTACGTTTGTATGTACTCTGTTTGTGGCATATATGTCTAATAAATATTGTGATTTTAAGGTAATAGAGTTTTTCGGTTTTTGTTAGTTTATTCTACCTTGGTATCTATATTCGGTTTGGTCTGTGTCTGTTTTACCCAGTGTTCTACAATTAAGTACATAATTATACATTTTATTTCCTCTACCCAAGTGCATGACCTTACACAGTGGCGTAACTAGAGTTTGATGGGCCCTGGTGCAAAATTTGGACCGGGGCCCCCCCTCCACGTACAGCGACACTTAGGGTATGGGATAATGACACTGACACTCGGGGTACAGGATAATGATGCTGACACTTGGCTTTTAGCCTCCGCACCCAGGTTTCCCATGATCTGAAATCCCTCTATCAGCACCCAGCTTTCCCATGTTCTGATATCCATCTTTCCCTAAGCACCCAGCTTTCCCATATCAGAGCATGGGAAAGCTGGGTGCTGAGAGATGTACAGCAGAGCATGGGAAAGCTGGGTGCTGAGAGATGTATAGCACAGCATGGGAAAGCTGAGTGCTGAGGGAAAGAGCCTTTTTCCCTCAGCACAAAACATTACCATTCCATACTTGTATCTTCGTCCCCCCCGGTATATAGATCTCCAAATACAATAATGCCCCCCCACATAGCCTCCCGTATAGTATAAAGGGTCCCACATAACCCGTCATATATTATAATGCACCCCCATAGTTCTCTATGTATTACAATGCATTTCCCCAAAGTTTTCCATGTTTTATAATTCCCCCCATAGTCCTCCATATATTATACTGCACCACACAGTCTTCCATGTTTTCTAACGCACACCCATAGTCCATGTATAAGGTAGCCTCCATATTCCTCCATATATTATAATGTAGCCCCCATTGTCCTATACGTATTATAATGCAGCGCCATAAATCATCATATTCTATTATGCAGCCCCATACTCCTCCATGAATAATGCACCCCTATATTCCATGTATAAGGTGTCCTTCATGTTTATTATGCAGTCTCATAGACCTCCATGTATCATGGAGTCAGCACCCCAGGCCTCCATGTGTCATGCAGCCAGGCCCCTCCAGGCCTCCATGTATCATACAGCCAGGCCCCTCCAGGCCTCCATGTGTCATGCAGCCAGCAAAATAAAAAAACAAGTACCTCTCTTCTCCTTCCAACCTCTGCGACCGCGGTAGTTACGCCTCTGCCCCCATATGTCAGACACTCTACTCCCCATACAGCCTGCACCCCCATATCACACACACTACACCCCCGTATGTCACACACCCTGCTACCTATACAGCCTACACCCCCATATCACACACACTACACCCCCATATGTCACACACCCTGCTCCCCATACAGCCTGCAACCCCCAGATCAGACACTACACCCCCATATGTCACACACCCTGCTCCCCATACAGCCTGCACCCCCATATCACACACACTACACCCCCGTATGTCACACACCCTGCTACCTATACAGCCTACACCCCCATATCACACACACTACACCCCCATATGTCACACACCCTGCTCCCCATACAGCCTGCAACCCCCAGATCAGACACTACACCCCCATATGTCACACACCCTGCTCCCCATACAGCCTGTACCACCATATCACAGACACTACACCCCTATATGTCACACACCCTGCTCCCCATACAGCCTGCACCCCCCAGATCACACACACTACACCCACATATGTCACACACCCTGCTCCCCATACAGCCTGCACCCCCATATCAGACACTACACCCCCATATGTCACACACCCTGCTCCCCATACAACCTGCACCCCCATATCTCACACACCCCGCTTCCCATACAGCCTGCACCCCCCAGATCACACACACTACACCCCATATGTCACAGACTCTGCTCCCCATACAGCCTGCACCCCCCAGATCACACACACTACACCCCCATATGTCACACACCCTGCTCCCCATACAGCCTGCACCCCCATATCTCACACACCCTGCTCCCCATAGAACCTGCACCCCCATATCTCACACACTCTGCTTCCCATACAGCCTGCACCCCCAGATCACACACACACTACACCCCCATATGTCACACACCCTGCTCCCCATACAGCCTGCACCCCCATATCACACACACTACACCCCTATATCTCACACACCCTGAACCACATATCTCACCCTGGCTGTACCCTAACTTAGCCCTCTCTCGAACACTCTGCACCCCTTCACATCCTTCTGTCACAGTCTGCTGCCCTCATATGCCACTCACCCTGCAGCCCCCTTCCCCCTCATGCCCCCTCTTTTCTTATTACCAGTCATCATTTGTCCATTTGTCCAAAACACCTTCAGGATTCAGTATCTCTTGCTTTCTGCCCGGCATCCTGTGTCTCCTCCCACACAGTCACATGGGCATGACATCAACGCAGGTCCTGTAGGATGGATTATTCCATCTGCTGTGCAGGTCAAAAATGGCTGGTGGGCCTCTCCAGGTCAGGGGCTCCTCTACTGACACTGGGCTCCCCTGACTCACTGGCCGGCCCCCTGACGGTCGCATTGTCGGCCACTACACAGCGGCACTACACATAGGGGCCTGGCAGCCGGCTCTGCAGAGCGGCTGCCGGGCCCCTATAACCCTGCGGGCCTGGTCGCAGTGGCGACCTCTGCGACCGCGGTCGTTACACCCCTGAACTTACATTTATCTACATTAAACTTCAATTGCCACTTCTCAGCCCAATCCTCCAATTTACATAAATCTCCCTGTAATATAAAATTGTCCTCTGTATTGATTACCCTGCAGAGTTTAGTATCATCTGCAAATATTGAAATTCTACTCTGCATGCCCCCAACAAGGTCATTAATAAATATGTTAAAAAGAAGCGGGCCCAATACTGACCCCTGTGGTACCCCACTATGAACTGAGACCCAGTCCGAGTACGTACCATTAATAACCACCCTGTGTTTCCTATCACTGAGACAGTTTTTAACCCAGTTACACATATTTTCCCCTATTCCCCATTATTCTCATTTTATGTACCAACTTTTTGTGTGGCACCATATCAAAAACTTTTGAAAAGTCCATATACACAACATCCACTGCATTACCCTGGTCCAGGCTTGAACTTACCTCTTCATAGAAGCTGATCAAATTAGTTTGACAGGATCGATCCCTCATAAACCCATGTTGATACTCTGTTATAAGGATATTTTTCTTGAGATACTGCAGTATAGCATCTCTCAAGAAACCCTCAAGGATTTTACCAACCGTAGAGGTTAAACTCACCGGCCTATACTTTCCCGACTCAGTTTTTGTCCCCTTTTTGAATATTGGCACCTCATTTGCTGTGCGCCAGTCCTGCGGTACCGACCCTGTTATTAAGGAATCTGTGAAGATTAAAAATAATGGTCTATCTATCACAGAACTCAATTCCTGTAGTACTCTGGGGTGTATGCCATCCGGGCCCGGAGATTTGTCACCCTTAGTGATTTCGAGGCGGCGGCGTACTTCCTGCTGGGTTAAGCAGGTAATATTCAAGGGTGAATTTATGGTATCACTGGTCATGTCATCTGCCATGGCATTTTCTTGTATTAAAACCATAGAAAAAAGGACATTCAGCAGGTTGGATTTATCCTCATCTCCCTCCACCATTTCACCAAGACTATTTTTAAGGGGGCCAACACTATCGCTTTTCAGTTTTTTACTGTTTATGTAGTTAAAGAATATTCTAGGATTATTTTTACTTTCTCTCGCAATGAGTTTCTCTGTCTCAAACTTAGGTAACTTAATTTGCTTTTTACATATTTTATTTAATTTTCTATCTATATATATAATTGCCTTATTCTGTCTGTCTGTCTGTCTGTCTTGCTCCAAAATTGTGTCTTTACGGTGACACAAAGCTGATTGGCCGCTGGGCTCGCCATGGCCCCCCCCCCCACACGGATTGGCCGCTCGCCCAGGCTCCGCCCCCACACAGATTGGCCGGCCGCTCGCCCAGGCTCCGGCCCCCACACGGATTGGCCTCTCGCCCCGGCACCCTGCACGCATTGGCAACTCGGCCACGCCCCGCCCACTCACGCAATGCACGCTCTCTCTGGCCCCGCTCCCCGCACGCATTCCCCGAACCGACACGGAGCCACGACTCCCAGGTGAGTACTGTACCCCCGGGAGCCCACATCAGCGTACGCCGCCAACCCAGCCGACACATACCCTTGCATTGCTGGGGTTGCCGCCGTATGCTGGTGTGGGCTCCCGTGCGAGCGGGGGACGGGATACGCTGGTAACCATGGTAGCATAGTTACCAGCGCATCAAGGTCCTGCAGCGGCGGAACATACACACACGGACACACATAACAACACACACACACACATCAGATCACACTCGCTCTCACACACACCTCACACACACATCACATCGCATCCACACACTCACAACATCCTGGGATATCGCTTGCTTCTCGGCGGCGATACTGTGTAGTGACCATCCAGGACCTGCCGGAGGATCACATGGCCAGAAGCATGTGGTATCTCCGGATGTTGTGAGGGTGAGCGCGTATGTGCGATATCGTCAGTGAGTGTGTGAGTGTATGCGATCGGATGTGTGTGAGTGTGTTCTGATGTGTGAGTGTGTGTGTGTGAGTGTATGCGATCGGATCTGTGAGTGTCGGCAGAGGATCTCGGCGTGCTGGGGGAGGCTGGGAGGAGAGAGGCTGATCCTGGGGAATGCTGGGAAGGGGAGACTGATGCTGGGGGAGGCTGGGAGGAGAGAGGTTGATGCTGGGGTAGGATGATGCTGGGGTAGGATGATGCTGGGGGAGGCTGGGAGGGTGAAGGCTGATGCTGGGGGAGACTGAGAGGAGAGAGGCTGATGTGGGGGAAGCTGGGAGGAGAGAGGCTGATGCTGGGGGAGGCTGGGAGGGGGAGGATGATGCTGGGGGAGGCTGGGAGGAGGGAGGCTGGGAGTAGAGAGGCTGATGCTGGGGGAGGCTGGGAGGGGGAGGATGACGCTGGGGGAGGCTGGGAGGAGAGAGGCTGATGCTGGAGGAGGCTGGGAGGAGAGAGGCTGATGCTGGGGGAGGCTGGGAGGAGAGAGGCTGATGCTGGGGGAGGCTGGGAGGAGAGAGGCTGATGCTGGGGGAGGCTGGGAGGAGAGAGGCTGATGCTGGGGGAGGCTGGGAGGCGAGAGGCTGATGCTGGGGGAGGCTGGGAGGGGGAGACTGATGCTGGGGGAGGCTGGGAGGAGAGAGGCTGATGCTGGGGTAGGATGATGCTGGGGTAGGCTGATGCTGGGGGAGGCTGGGAGGGTGAAGGCTGATGCTGGGGGAGACTGAGAGGAGAGAGGCTGATGTGGGGGAAGCTGGGAGGAGAGAGGCTGATGCTGGGGGAGGCTGGGAGGGGGAGGCTGATGCTGGGGGAGGCTGGGAGGAGGGAGGCTGGGAGTAGAGAGGCTGATGCTGGGGGAGGCTGGGAGGGGGAGGATGATGCTGGGGGAGGCTGGGAGGAGAGAGGCTGATGCTGGAGGAGGCTGGGAGGAGAGAGGCTGATGCTGGGGGAGGCTGGGAGGAGAGAGGCTGATGCTGGGGGAGGCTGGGAGGAGAGAGGCTGATGCTGGGGGAGGCTGGGAGGAGAGAGGCTGATGCTGGGGGAGGCTGGGAGGCGAGAGGCTGATGCTGGGGGAGGCTGGGAGGGGGACGCTGATGCTGGGGGAAGCTGGGATGGGGAGGCTGATGCTGGGGGAGGCTGGGAGGAGGGAGGCTGGGAGGGGGAGGCTGAGAGAAGAGAGGCTGATGCTGGGGGAGGCTGAGGCTGGGAGGAGAGAGGCTGATGCTGGGGACAGAGAGGCTGATGCTGGGAGGAGAGAGGCTGATGCTGGGAGGAGAGAGGCTGATGCTGGGAGGAGAGAGGCTGATGCTGGTGCAGCATGGGGGATGGAGCACGATGCGGGGTGCGCAGCATGGGGGATGGAGCACGATGGGGAGTGCGCAGCATGGGGGATGGAGCACGTTTGGGAGTGCGCAGCATGGCGGATGGAGCACGTTTGGGAGTGCGCAGCATGGCGGATGGACCACGTTTGGGAGTGTGCAGCATTGCGGATGGAGCACGTTTGGGAGTGCGCAGCATGGCGGATGGACCACGTTTGGGAGTGCACAACATGGCGGATGGACCACGTTTGGGAGTGCGCAGCATGGCGGATGGAGCACGTTTGGGAGTGCGCAGCATGGCGGATGGAGCACGTTTGGGAGTGCGCAGCATGGCGGATGAAGCACGTTTGGGAGTGCGCAGCATGGCGGATGGACCACGTTTGGGAGTGCGCAGCATGGCGGATGGACCACGTTTGGGAGTGCGCAGCATGGCAGATGGAGCACGTTTGGGAGTGCGCAGCATGGCGGATGGAGCATGTTTGGGAGTGCGCAGCATGGCGGATGGAGCACGCATGGGGGATGCAGCACATTTGGGAGTGCGCAGCATGGCGGATGGAGCACGTTTGGGAGTGCGCAGCATGGCGGATGGAGCACGTTTGGGAGTGCGCAGCATGGCGGATGGAGCACGTTTGGGAGTGCGCAGCATGGGAGATGGAGCACGATGGGAAATGCGCAGCATAGGGGATGGAGCACGAGGGGAAGTGCGCAGCATAGGGGATGGAGCACGATGGGGAGTGCGCAGCATGGGGGATGGAGCACGATGGGGAGTGCGCAGCATGGGGGATGGAGCACGATGGGGGGTGCGCAGCATGGGGGATGGAGCACGATGAGAGGTGCACACCTCCCCCCAACACACACACACACACACACACACACACACACTGGGAACCACAAACATCGCCCTACACAGACACCCACACACACAGACAACGCTGCACACACACAACACCCAACACACAAACACCGCGGCATACATAAATATACGCACATACCGCACAACACACACATTGCACAAAACATACCTCCCCCCAAAACACACCACACCCACACAAACCGCGCAACACACACACATACAACGCTACAGACAGACAGCGCTCCACAAACAACGCAACACACGCAACACACATACAACACCGTTCTCACCCCCCGCGCCACACCCAGACAACACCCAGAACATGTACAGCGCCCTACACAAACACTTGGTAACTATACACAACAACATCTATATATATATATATATATATATATATATATAACAAAAATCATACATGAACTACACAATACGTAAATTCTAGAATACCCGATACGTAGAATCGGGCCACCTTCTAGTGATTATATAACGCCTCATCACTACCTACCCTCTTTAGTTCTTTTAAGGCTTTCTGTTTTTCTTTTATTGCTTCCCTTACAGCTCTATTTAGCCATAGGGGTTTCCTATTTCTAGCATGTTTGTCATAGGGTATATTTTCTGCACAAGCCCTATTCAGGATGCTCATAAATGTCTCCCATTTGCTTTGTGTACTTTTATTACTTAGTACATCATCCCAGTTTATTGCACTAAGATCATCTCTCAACCGTTTAAAATTTGCTTTCCTGAAGTTTAGTGTCCTTGTAGCCCCTCTACTATACATCTTACTAAAGAATACATGAAAACGTATTATTTTGTGATCACTATTCCCCAAGTAACCCCCAACTTGTATATTTGATATGCGGTCTGACCTATTGGTTAGTACAAGGTCTAGTAGTGCTCCCCCTCTTGTGGGGTCCTGTACCATTTGTGAAAGGTAATTATCTTTCATTGTTATCAAAAATCTATTTCCTTTGCTGGAACTGCAAGTTTCTGTAACCCAATTTATATCAGGATAGTTAAAGTCCTCCATAATCCATAATTATTAATTACCTCTCCGAGACTCGCTGCTTTTATCAATTTGCTTTATGAGGAGATTCTCTACTTCTTCCATAATATTCGGCGTCTTATAACACACCCCTATCAGTATTTTATTATTCATTCTCCCCCCTTATCTCTACCCATAGGGACTCTACATTCTCAGTACCCTCACATATGTTGTCACGCAGGATGGGTTTTAACCCCTTAACGACCGCGGGCTGTAAAATTACGTCCTTGCGGTCATAATGTTACTGCCCGCGGTCCTCCGGCGGCACCGTGCCGCGATCGGCGCACATCTCAGCTGATTTTCACAGCTGAGATGTGTGCCTGCTAGGCACGAGCAGAATCGTTATCTGCTCGTGCCGTTTAACCCCTTATATGGCGCTGTCAAAATGTGACAGCGCCATTATAAGCGCGATTGCGGTAAACATTTAATAACCGCCTGATACCGGAAGTCACGTGACGCGATCACGTGACTCCCGATAGTTGTCATGGTAGCACAGGGTCATGTGATGACTCCTGTACTACACCTGACTTGCTTTCACTTTCGCTGTGTCAGCGGCACAGCAAAAGAGAAAGAGAGCGTATCTGCTGATACTGCAGAGTGATCGGAATGCTGATCGCAATAGCCCCCTAGGGGGACTAGTAAAATAAAAGAAAAAAGTTAAAAAAAAGTTTTAAAAAATTAAAAAACAAAAAAACCTAAAAGTTCAAATCACCCCCCATTTGCCCCATTGAACATTAAAGGGTTAAAAAAATAAAAAATATACACATATTTGGTATCGCAGCGTTCAGAAACGCCCGATCTATCAAAATATAAAATCAATTAATCTGATCAGTATACGGCGTAGCGGCAAAAAAATTCCAAACGCCAAAACGATGTTTTTTTGTCGCCACAACTTTTGCACAAAATCAAATAAGAGGCGATCAAAATGTAGCATCTGCGCAAAAATGGTACTGTTAAAAACGTCAGCTCGAGACGCAAAAAATAAGCCATCATTGAGCCATAGATTCCAAAAAATGAGAACGCAACGGGTCACGGAATATGGCGTAAAACGTGCGCCACTTTTTGCGGACAAACTTCCGATTTTTTTTTAACCCCTTATATAAAAGTAAACCTATACATGTTTGGTGTCTACAAACTCGCACTGACCTGAGGCATCACATACATACATCAGTTTTACCATATACTGAACACAGTGAATAAAATATCTCAAAAACCATAGTGCTATCGCACTTTTTTTTTGCAATTTTTCTGCATTTGGAATTTTTTTGCCATTTTCTAGTACACTATATGGTAAAACTGATGGTTTCATTTAAAAGTACAGCTCGTTCCACAAAAAATGAGCCCTCACATGACCTTATTGACTGAAAAATAAAAAAGTTACGTCTCTCAGAAAAAGAATGGCGAAAAAAAAAAACGGAAAGCGAAAAATCGGCCAGTCGTGAAGGGGTTAAGGATGATTTTACATATAGACACACACCTCCCCCTTGCTTATTTGTACGGTCATTCCTTTATAGGCTATAACTCTGTAAATTAACAGCCCAGTCATAGCTCTCATCCAGCCATGTCTCTGATATCCCCACTATATCATAATTTTTTTCCAACAATATTAATTCTAATTCCTCAACCTTATTTGTGAGGCTTCGGGCATTGGTGTACATGCACGTTACGTATGACTCTGTACCTCTATTTCTGTTTACTGTATTAACTGTCCTAACCCTTCCCCCCCGAACCACCTCCAATTTCATTACTTGTGCCCTGGTCACTATCTGCACTACATTCCCCTTCTATAAAGTGAATACCCTCGCCCCCCATTCCTAGTTTAAACACTACTCCAACCTTCTAGCCACCTTCCGCCCCAGCAAAGCTGCACCCTCCCAATTAAGATGCAGCCCATCCCTAGCATAGACTCTGTAGCCAACTGAAAAGTAGGCCCAATTCTCCAGGAACCCAAAACCCTCTTTCCTACACCAATTCCTGAGCCACCTGTTAACCTCCCTGATCTCCCTTTGCCTCTCTGGTGTGGTTCGTGGCACAGGTAGTATTTCCGAAAATACCACCTTGGAGGTCCTTGCTTTAAGCTTACAACTCAATTCCCTGAAAAGATCTTTAAGGACCTTCCACCTACCTCTAACTTTGTCATTTGTGCCAATGTGTATAAGGACCGCTGGTTCCTCCCCAGCCCTTCTCAGTAATCTGTCAACCCGATCAGCGATGTGCTGAACTCGAGCGCCAGGAAGACAACACACTGTTCGGCGATCCCTGTCTTTATGACAGATTGCCCTATCTGTCCCCCTAATAATTGAGTCCCCCACTACCAGTACCTGTCTTGCCTGCCCTGCACTCCTATTCCCCCCCTTACTGGAGCAGACACTCCTCTGGCGTTCAGAGGTCATGCCTTGCTGCAGCAATGCTACCTCTGTAATGACATCCCCCTCATCTGCCATGTTAGCAAAACTATTGGGGCGTGTCAGTTCAGGACTAGCCTTCCTAGCACTTTTCCCTTTACCCCCCCTTTCTAACTGTCACCCAGCTACCTACCTCACTGTCTTGCCACTCCCTACTACGATCTTCCCCCACATCTGACCCAGCAAGCTGCTGCTCAGAGAGCAGCAAACTCCTTTCCATATTGCTAATGCATCTCAGAGGTGCCAGCTGCTCATTTAGATCCAGTATCTGGGCTTCCAAATGTGCAACTTGCGCACATCTCGAACAACAGTATGCACTTTTCAAGGACTGAATACATGAGACAAGATGTACACTGGATTGCATTAGCAATAGTAGAGCACATTTTCTAATGGCGATAGCAACTAAATACAAACAATTCTACTCATACTTACTTTTGCTCGCACTTTGTTCACTCACACTCACAATGAAGAAGATGGGCCAAAATTCAGAAGTCTTGCTTTCGGCTGTAACGGCCAAAACCCGGTTCTCCTTGAGCTCGCGGTGACTCTTCACATATCCCAGAAGACACTGGGAATATGCAAATTATTCTCGCAGGACTCCTCCCCTGGTTTTCAGAAGTCTTCCTTCTGGCTGTAACGGCCAAAACCCGGTTCTCCTTGAGCTTGCGGTGACTCTTCACTTATCCCAGAAAGCACTGGGAATATGCAAATTATCCTCACAGGACTCCTCCCCTGGTTTAGTGTCTGACTGCAACCCATGATTGGTTGCAGTCAGACACGCTTCCACGATGAGCGACAGCTGTCTCACTGCAACCAATCACAGCCACTGGTGGGCAGGTCTACATCGTGCAGTAAAAAAAGAAAATACGGTTCCACCCATATTTGATACCAGCCAGGATAAAGCCACATGGCTGGAGGCTGCTATTTTCAGGATGGGGAGCACCACATTATGGGGAGCCCACCACCCTAACAATATCAGCTGGCAGCCGCCCGGAATTGCCGCATTTATTAGATGTGACAGTCCCGGGACTCCACCCAGCTCATCCCGAATTGCCCTAGTGCGGTGGCAATCGGGGTAATAAGAGGTTAATCATGACAAGCATCTCCCCGAGACACCTTCCATGATCAACCTGAAAGGGAAAGTAAAGAAACACACACAGCAAAAAATCCTTTATTTGGAATAAAAGACAAAAAACCCCTCTCTTACCTTTTTATTAATCCCAAAACAACAATCCAGGTCCAAAGTAATCTACATGACACTGTCAGCTCTGCTACATGAAGATGACAGGGAGCGATCTGTGTTCTCTCCAGTAGCACCTGAAGTAAGCCGCACTGTCGCCGGGACTTCAGTCTGCAATGCAGAAGTCAAGATAACTAAATCTGCCTATGTTTCTCAATAGAGCCAGTGGCTCAATGGATAGATTTCTCGCCTAAGAAGCAGTACTTCACGAGTTTGTGTCCCGGTAAAATTTTTTATTTATTTTAAAATATAATTATTATTTATTTATAATTATAATTTAATTTAATTGTGCACTGAGGGGAGGAGCTGGACATCAGCTGGTAGCCGCGGGACACACCTATAAAATCAGAGCAGTTCACGGAATGCGGCTGCATTGCTCTCTCCTCTCTCTTTTCTCTCTTGTTCTCTCTCTCTCTTTCTCTCTCTCTCTCTCTCTCTCTCTCTCCCATCTCCCTCTCTCTCTCAAATTCAAATTCAAATATGCTTTATTGGCAGGTCCAAAATACAATTAGTGTTGCCAAAGCAAGAGAAATACAGTAAGTGGGGTGGGAGGGGATTAGGGTTATGGGGAGTTGGGGGCACAATTTGGGCTCTGAAAGTCCGATTAGGGGCCTTATGTTCCCCTCAGCTTATGACATGTGGTGACATATTGGGCGGCGATCTCCACCATTGATTTCTCTTCCCCCAGTAGGGTGCAGAGTTTCATCTCCTCGTCCATGGATGGAAAGTCCGGGGTATGAGTGGTAAGTTTCTGTAAGTGGGAGGCCCTCACTGCTGAGTATTTGTCACAGTGCAGCAGGAAGTGTGCCTCGTCCTCCAGAGCCCCCTGCTGGCAGTGCTGGTGTGAAGCCCCACAAGTGTTGTGTCGGTGCATTACCTTCAGGGACTCCACATGGATGGAACAGTCTGGTCACAGGTAGGGAACCTTCTTCTAGGATTGTCGTGACGCCACTCTCAGAATTGCGGTCAGTGGAGACTGCCACTGCAGGTTAGGGGTGCCTGGGGCTGATGGTAGGTGCAGTCAGTTGTAGTAGCCTCCTGAGAGTGAGGCATTGCCCCAGGGTCCCGTGTAGATGTGTAGAACCACAAGGCGCAGAATAACTCAACACAAGCAGGATGTCTTTCAGGGGTTTTACTCACGGAAGGTGGCAGGGTGAGTAACCCGGGCGTAGCTGGGATGAACCAGGCTGGAACCAGGTGTCCTTCAGGCTGACTGATGAGGGTGGCTACCGACTCGCCTTCCTTAGCCCTTTACGTTTTGGGGTAACCCCGACTTTTAGTCCCTATGGGGGTCACCCAGGGAAGTTGCTGGCGCCTCTCTCCCCTTCTTTTTGGCCCGTTTGCTTGTAGCCTGGACCAGGACACTCCGGCTGCTTGCCTCCTGTGAACTATGGGCCCCTAACTGTGGCTACATGGCTGCGGACTCTGTAGTGTGGTCTTGGGGGTGTAAAGTGCCCCCTCATGCAGGTTTGGCAAAGGAAAGGTGAATCTATCCCTGCACTGGGACCTGCTACCCGTTTGGGCCTGGTTCTCCCTGACAGTCTCCTTACTTTCCACTCCGTTGCTCTCTCTTTAGCTGTGTGTGGATTTCGGGTAGCACTCCCAGGTGACCCGTTCTCCCCCGTCGGTAGTCCACTGCGCGGACGCTGTTAGACTGCCACAGCTCCAGGGTCTGCTCCTCACGTCTGCTTTCCCTGAGCTGCACACTAAACCGGCTCACTCGTGGGACCTGCACTGCTGCTCCTGTCTGAGCTCCACTTCCATGCTCCTCACTCCTCCACACTCTGCTTCAGACTGCTCTTCTCCCTCCTCCTTTCTCTTTTCCCTTTTGTGCCTGCCTACGCCACCTAGCAACCAGGCTCTCTACCACACCCCTTGAGTGGAGATGGAGGCTTCGCCCCCTCCACCCCTCGGGTGGAGGTGGAGGCTTCGCCCCCTCCTGGGATCCCCAGGGGTCCTCTCAAAGGTACATGTGTGAGACCTGATCACTATGCGCCTGTGTAGTCACACCTCGGTCAGCCTTCTGGATTACCTGTGTTGTACTGTCCCCAGCATGGGTGCAGTACTCAGTGGTGCCTGACCAGGTCAGGGGCGCCACATTGGCACAATCTGTTCTCCCGCGGCCTGTATGTCTGTCTGTACCGCCCTGTTTCCACCTCTAGGCTGTGGGCACTCAGTCTATACAAGCTCAGGGTCTGCCTGTCTTTGGGGTGGCGTAACCTTTTCAGATATGGGGCCAGAGTGTAGTCCCTCTGCAGTGACCGGTAGATGGTGAGTTTCTGGGAGTTCTCTAATTCACTCTTCCAGTCCTCTATGTATTGCATCTTGCAGCTTTCTGAGATCTCTTTTATTTGGGTTTTTGTCAGGGTGTGTTGCTGACTTTGGCTGTACTGGCTGCCGGGATTCCTGGCTTGGTCTGGGCTCTGGCTCAGCAGGGCTTTATGATGGTAGGAGCTGGGGTTGCTGTTCTGTATGTGCGCCTGGTGCATTAGCGCCCTTTTGTGTATACTGAGCCATAAGGGGAATTGGCCCAGCTCTGCCCTACAGGATATGTTTGAGGTGCTGCGATGGACTTGGAGGAGATATTTACAGAACTCCATGAGGAAGACTTCGTTTGGGCTGGAATCCCACTTTGTGTGGTCTGGGTAGGTCACTGGGCCCCATACCTCGCTGCCATACAGCAGTATAGGGGTGATGATGCTGTCAAATATCTTGAGCCCAAACTCTCACAGGTGGTTTGAGGTGGTACAGTTGTCTTCTGATGGCATAGAAGGTTCTGCAAGATTTTCCCTTCAGGGCTTCTGCTGCTTGCTTGAGGCTCCTGTTATTGCTTAGCTCCAGACTGAGGTAGGTATAGCTGCTGGTTTTCTCCAGCGTAAAGCCATTTAATGTGAAGGAGGGAGTGTTTATTTTATTTTGGTTCCTCTTCTGAAACACCATGACTTTGGTCTTCTTTTGGTTGATGGGAAGCGCCCATGTGGTGCTGAATGTTTCCAGTACTACCAGGCTATCTTGGAGGCCTCTTTCAGTTGGGTAGAGTAGCAGAAGGTCATCTGCGTACAGCAGGATCTTCACCTCTCGGTCATGCAGACTGAGACCTGGAGTGGGGGAGGACTCTAGAGCTGCTTCTAGTCCATTTATATAGATGTTGAATAGGGTTGGGCTCAGGCTGCAGCCCTGTCTGACCCCACGGCCCTGTCGGAAGAAGGCTGTCCTCTTCACGTTCACCTTCACGCTGCACCGGTTCTCAGTGTATGAGCTCTTGATCACGTCGTAGGTTCTGCCACCTATTCCGCTCTCCAGAAGTTTCAGGAACAGGCCTGGATGCCACACTGAGTCAAATGCCTTTGTGAAGTCCACAAAACATGCAAATATTTTCCCCTGTTTTTTTGCCGTGGACGTGGGTCTTGATGAGGCTTTGCAGGGTGTAGATGTGATAGGTGGTGCGGTGGTTTGGCATGAACCCAGCTTGGCTTCTGCTGAGAAAGTCACCCTGGGTGAGGAAGGTGATAATCCTTTTATTAATGATGCTGTTAAACAGTTTTCCCAGAATGCTGTTGACACAGATCCCTCTGTAGTTTACTGGATCATATCGGTCTCCATTCTTGTAGATGGGGCGTTATCAGACCTTGATTCCAGCTTTGAGGGAAGTGGCCGGCATTTAGGACGTGGGTGAATAGTTTTGCCTGTGCTGCATGAATGTCTGGAGTGTAACGCCTGGTCCCACCAGACCCCGGGGCGGGAGCTCTCCCTCACATCTGCCCAGTCCCAGCATGGCTCCCACGTGCACTCCTGCCCCCACTCCCAGGCAGCGAAGGCCTTCCTCTTACCGGCCCCATGGCTCTGCAGACGCTGCTCCCACTCCTAGGCCTGCTGCAGTCTCCTCCTCACACAGAATTGCTGTAAGTGACTCTAGGCTGCGCGCGAGGCCACACCCCCTTTCTTAAAGTGGCATGCCCCATTTTCTGGAAGTGACCTCAGAGGTCACCTGTTGCCTAATAGGTATTTAAGTTCACCTCCCCCGGCAGCAGGTGCCCGAGCAACGCCTCTATTAGTGTATTGCCAGTGTCCAAATCCGTTTGTGCTATTGATTGTGATCCGTGCATTTGTTACCTGATTCTAATCCTGTGTCTCACCGTAGTGCCATCTATACCATTCCGGCTGTGGACGTCACCACTTATACCTACCGTGGACGTCACCGTGCCATACCTGCCGTGGACACTATCTATACATACCCGCAGTGGACGTCACCGCTCATACCAACAGTGGACGTCACCGTGCCCTACCTGCTGTGGACATTATCTGTACCGTATCTGCTGTGAACATCACCTGCTGTGAACATCTCCGGTGCCGTTTCCGTGTTCTGCGGCTGTGGACGTCACAACCTTGCTACACCTGGCCCTACAGAGACTCCTACTACCGGTTCCTGGGCCGCCGTGCATTTAGGCCTTCTGGGGAGGCGCCGGCACAGTCCCTGTATAGGGGTTCGCTGCTGGTCGCCTTCTCGGGGAGTCCGGTGCACGGTCCAGTGGGTCCACCTCCGGACGCTCACCGCTCCTCGGTGAGCGTAACAGTTTGCTCGGGCCATGGACTCCGCCGGGATCAAGGTTAACCCGCTGACTGACCTGCAACAGGAGCTCTCCCGCCAATGCGAGACCCAAGCAAGACTACTAGCTTACATGAAGTCTGTGGAATCCCGTCTGGCATCCATGCAAACCTCCGGATCCCTCCGACGGCTCCCAGTTAAGTGAACTACAGAAGGAACTGTCCCGCCAGCATGAGGCCCAAAGACGCATGGCCGAATATATGGCGTCCGTGGATTCCCGTCTATACGCCCTGCAGAATCCGGCCTCCTCAACAACCCCCGAATCTGCGGGATTACCGACATGCATGTCTCCTTCCTGCCTGGCCCTCACCACCCATGTATGGAGGGGATCCCCGTTTGTGTCGCGGTTTCTTAAACCAGTGCTCCCTGCACTTTGAGCTGTCGCCACTGCAGCGAGCGACTGATCGCTCGAAAATCGCATTTATCATGTCTCATCTGACTGGTCAGGGCTCTGGCTAGGATGAATCCACTCTGGGAGAGGAATGACCCGACCGTTCAAGTCCTGTCCGTGTTTCTGACCACCTTCCGTAAGGTGTTCGATGAGCCAGGCCGTCTCTTGTCTACTGCCTCTTCGCTCATGAGAATCCACCAGGGGAATCTCACCGTGGGACAGTATGCAATCGAATTCCGCACTCTGTCCTCCGAACTCAAGTGGAACAATGACGCCTTGGTAGCTGCCTTCTGGGAAGGGTTATCGGTAAAACCAAGGATGAACTGGTTGGCCGGGATGTACCTACCACCCTGGAAGAGCTGATCTCTCTGGCTGCTACCCGTATTGATCTCCGCTTCCAAGAGCGTGCCAGAGAAGTCACCCGGGCGAAAAGAATCCCGCGCCTTGCACCCATCTTCAAAAGGCCGATGTCGCCTCCTTCCACCCAGCCTACTGCTCCGCATGAGCCCATGGAGGTTGATTGCGTCAGTGAGTCCAGACTGCGACAGAGGAATCAGAGAATGGCAGGAGAGTGTTTCTACTGCGGAAGTGCCAAACATCTGATTCAGGACTGTCCAGTAAAGCCGGGAAACTACAGAGCCTAGGGTCCATCGGGGAGGCCACCCTAGGTCATGCCAAGTCCTCTCCTTTTCTCCATGTACCTGTATCCTTGTCCTGTGGTTCCATCCAGTTGTTGGAGCACGCGTTCCTGGATTCAGGCTCTGCCGGGAACTTTATCCAACAAGCCGTGGTGGACCTACACCGGATTCCCGTCCGATGTCTTGCTACCCCCATCAGTCTTTCTTCCGTGGATTTAAAACCGCTATCCGAACCCATCCGGTACATCACGGAGAACTGTACTATGCAAGTGGGGTTGCAACACTCTGAGACCATCGCCTTCCACGTACTCCCTGGCATGACGCATGCCCTACTACTGGGAATACCCTGGCTTCGGTCACACAAGCCAGTACTGGACTGGGATTCTGGAGACATCCTGCAATGGGGTGCGTCTTGCCACAGCAACTGCCTGAAACCAGTGCATCCTCCGCACCGACCCGTTGAACCGGTCATGCTTCTCGGGTTACCCCCTGCCTATTGGGCCTATGCCGATGTCTTTGACAAGAAGGAAGCTGAGACGTTGCCGCCACACAGACCCTACGATTGTCCCATCGACCTGCTCCTCGGGCAACCCCTCCGCATGGGCGCATCTACCCTCTGTCCCGAGAAGAGAACCAAGCCATGTCTGATTACATAAAGGAAAATCTAGCACGAGGCTTCATCCAAAAATCCTCCTCTCCTGCCGGAGTGTGTTTCTTCTTTGTGGGAAAAAAGGACGGGGGTCTACGGCCTTGCATTGACTACCGCGGATTGAATAAGATCACGGTGAAGAACAGATACCCGCTACCCCCTGATACCGGAACTGTTTGACCGCTTTCAAGGTGCCAAGATCTTCTCCAAATTAGATCTCCGGGGTGCGTACAATCTGGTCCGCATTCGGTCGGGAGACGAATGGAAGACTGCGTTCAACACTCGGGATGGGCACTATGAATATCGAGTGATGCCCTTCGGGCTCAGTAACGCTCCAGCGGTGTTCCAGGAGTTCGTGAACGACGTCTTCCGTGATCTTCTATACACCTGTGTAGTCGTGTATTTGGACGACATCCTTATCTTCTCTCCGGACTTGCATACCCATCGAAGACATGTCCGTCTTGTCCTGCGGAGATTGAGAGAGAATCGCCTTTACGCCAAACTCGAGAAATGCCTGTTTGAGCAGACCTCGCTACCCTTCCTTGGCCACATAGTCTCTGATACCGGCCTGAAGATGGACCCCGATAAAGTATCAGCCGTACTGAATTGGTCCCGTCCGGAAGGGTTGAAGGCTATCCAGCGATTCCTGGGATTCGCCAACTATTACCGGCAATTCATTCCACACTTCTCGTCTCTGGTGCGTCCCATAACCTCTCTCACTCGCAAAGGGGAAAACCCAAAGAAATGGACCCTGGAGGCTGAAGAATCGTTCCTGTCCCCTTAAACGAGTATTCGCTTCTGCCTCCAGCCTTACACAGACCCGACACGGACAAGCCATTCATTCTTGAGGTAGATGCCTCCTCATCCGGAGCCGGTGCGGTTCTTACACAGAAAACGTCTGAGGGTAAGACAGTAACCTGTGGCTTCTTTTCTAAGGCTTTCTCCCCAGCAGAACGAACCTACTCAATCGGAGACCGTGAGTTGCTGGCAGTCAAGCTGGCCCTGGAAGAATGGCGATACCTGCTGGAAGGGTCATTGCATCCAGTTACCATCTATACTGACCACAAGAATCTGTCATATCTCCAGACAGCCCACAGGCTAAACCCCCGACAGGCCCGATGGTCATTATTCTTCGCCCGCTTTGATTTTGTTCTGCATTTCCGTCCAGCCGAGAAGAACCTGAAGGCCAATGCGCTGTCTTGATCAATCCTGTTAGAGGATCAGGAAGATGAACCTCGGCACATCATTGAACCTTCCAAGCTAATGGCGGCACCAGTTGACATGCACCACCTTATCCCGGTAAGGACGTTTGTTGCTGAGGTCGACAGAGAACGTGTACTCCGGTGGGGACACTCTTCCCGAATAGCAGGTCATGTGGGTCAAAAGAAATCTCTGCAATTGATATCCCGATATTACTGGTGGCCAGGGCTACGTCGAGTCGTCCAGGACTTTTGTTCATCCTGTTCCTCCTGTGCCCGAACAAGGTCCCGAAGACTCTTTCGGCGGGCCCTTTGCTTCCTTTACCCGTACCATCCGCTCCATGGCAACATATCGGCATGGATTTCATCACGGACCTGCCAAAATCGTCAGGCTGCACAGTCATCTGGGTGGTGGTGGACCGGTTCTAAAAGATGGCCCACTTCACACCACTCTCCGGGCTACCGTCCGCTCCGGTTCTTGCTGAACTATTCATTCAACACATCTTCCAGCTTCACGGGCTTGCCTCTCCATATCGTGTCCGACAGAGGGGTCCAGTTCACCGCTCGGTTTTGGAGAGCAGTCTGCAAGATGATGGATGTGGAATTGGACTTTTCTTCTGCCTACCACCCTCAGTCCAATGGGCAAGTGGAGCGCATTAACCAAGTCCTGACTAACTATCCCCGCCACTTCGTGGACGAACACCACAGCAACTGGGTCAAACTGCTTCCATGGGCCGAGTTCTCCTATAACAACTATGAAAGTGAGTCCTCTGCTAAATCTCCGTTCCAGGTGGTGTATGGACAGCGACCCAAAGTGCCGTGTCCTGTGACATGTTCCCTCAGGCAACCCTGCAGCTGATGACCTCATGAGGTCCTTCTCCGCCGTCTGGGCTGAGACCAAGTCGGCTCTGGAACGGTCCTCTGTCCGCATGAAGAAACACGCTGACAAGAACCGTCTGGATGTTCCTTTCTTCCAACCCGGAGATAAAGTCTGGCTCTCGTCTAAGTATGTCCGCCTGAAACAGCCGTCTTACAAGCTGGGTCCCCGCTTCATTGGTCCCTTTGAAGTGCTCCGACGGATCAATGAGGTGTCCTACAAGTTGAAGCTGCCGTCGACGCTTCGCATCCCGAAACTCCTTCCATGTGTCCCCTCCTCAAGCCGGTGGTCCTGAGCCGTTTCCACAGTGATCCTGGGGCTTCGCCTCCTCCTGTTGGTGATGATGACGTCTATGAGGGTAAAAGCCATCCTTGCGGCTAAGGAGGTCCGTGGTAAAACCTACTATCTGGTGGACTGGAAGGAGTTCGGTCCCTGAGGAGAGGACGTGGGTACCTGCGGAGGACGTGGATGCTCCTCGTCTCCTCCGGAGCTTCCTGAGGAGGAGGGGGCTTCAGGGGGGGGGTACTGTAACGCCTGGTCCCACCAGACCCCGGGGCGGGAGCTCTCCCTCACATCTGCCCAGTCCCAGCATGGCTCCCACGTGCACTCCTGCCCCCACTCCCAGGCAGCGAAGGCCTTCCTCTTACCGGCCCCCATGGCTCTGCAGACGCTGCTCCCACTCCTAGGCCTGCTGCAGTCTCCTCCTCACACAGAATTGTTGTAAGTGACTCTAGGCTGCCGCGCGAGGCCACGCCCCCTTTCTTAAAGTGGCATGCTCCATTTTCTGGAAGTGACCTCAGAGGTCACCTGTTGCCTAATAGGTATTTAAGTTCACCTCCCCCGGCAGCAGGCGCCCGAGCAACGCCTCTATTAGTGTATTGCCATTGTCCAAATCCGTTTGTGCTATTGTTTGTGATCCGTGCATTTGTTACCTGATTCTAATCCTGTGTCTCACCGTAGTGCCATCTATACCATTCCGGCTGTGGACGTCACCACTTATACCTACCGTGGACGTCACCGTGCCATACCTGCCGTGGACACTATCTATACATACCCGCAGTGGACGTCACCGCCTCATACCAACAGTGGACGTCACCGTGCCCTACCTGCTGTGGACATTACCGTATCTGCTGTGGACGTCACCTGCTGTGAACATCTCCGGTGCCGTTTCCGTGTTCTGCCGGCTGTGGACGTCACAACCTTGCTACACCTGGCCCTACAGAGACTCCTACTACTGGTTCCTGGCCGCCGTGCATTTAGGCCTTCTGGGGAGGTGCCCGCGCACAGTCAATGTATAGGGGTTCGCTGCTGGTCGCCTTCTCGGGGGAGTCCGGTGCACGGTCCAGTGGGTCCACCTCCGGACGCTCGCTGCTCCTCGGTGAGCGTAACATGGAGAACTGTATTTGATCATCTCAGGCAGGATGATGTCACTGCCCGCGGCCTTCTTACATTTTAGCAGTTTGATTCTGTCTTTTATTTCCAGCACACTGATTGGTATGTCCAGAGGATTTTGAAAGTCCTTGATTGTCTTCTCCATGTCCCTCAATTTAGTCATTAGATGCTCTTGTTATGGGGTTAGGTCCTCTTCTGGGATATTCTTGTAGAGGCCCTTGAAGTAGCTGTGCCAGATGTTGCCATTTTGAATGTGGAGGGTGCTTTGCTTGGGATTTGTACCGATATGGCTCCATGTCTCCCAGAATGAGTTGTCCTGGAGGGAGTCTTCGAGCTGCTGCAGTTTGTGGGAGATGTGCTTTTGTTTTTTCTCCTTGAGGGTTTGCTTGTATTGCCTCTGTAGGGTGTCATGGACTGCTCTTAGCTCCTTGTTGTCGGGGTCTCTGTGTTTTTGATTTGAGGCTTACCCTTAGGGAGTTGCACAGTGCCTTGCATTCTTTGTCAAACCATTTTTGGCCTTGTTTATTTGTAGGCCTCTTGGAGTTGGTCCTTCTGAGGCCTGCTAGTTCTGCCATGGTATACAGGATGTTATTGAAGTCGTTTGCTGCCAGGTTGGTATACAGGATGTTATTGAAGTCATTTTCCTACAAGGTTGACCCCTTGCTGGTTTGATGCATAGGATTTTGTGTGAAGGTTTACAAGCAGCTCTTTAATCTCTGTTCTGTTGGTCATGTTGGTATATTCAATGGCTAACTGTTTGGGCCACTTGAAGGATGGTGGCAAGTTGTGGAGACAGCTCAAGTGGGGCTTTTGTGTGGGTGACTTTTTTCCGTGGATCTCATGTACAGCAGTGTCTGGTTGTGGTCTGACTTGTGGGTGTCGGGGTGACTATGAAGGCATTTATGTTTGCTGGGTCTATGTCTGTTATGGCATAATCCACTACACTGCTGCCCATGTGGGAGTTTAGTGTAAATCTCCCTAATAAGTCACCCCCTGGTGCGC